>NC_141226.1:7320000-7967500 GCF_054856515.1 Filicampus tigris
TTCATGCCGTAATTATTCTAAAAAGGCACTGAAAAAGCTGAAAAACTGCTGCTTCTTATCAGTGAGCCATGTTTTTCCACAGCTCACTCTTTCTCCGAGAGGCTGAAGAACGTCTCCCAGTCTGCTGAGCCGTAACTTAAGACAGATGTCAACAATTACATTTCCCCATCCCCCTAAATATTAACGGACCCACAGCTCTCAAAACCCCCTCCCATACCCACAAAAATTGCCTCTGACTCTGCCCCGACCACAATACAAACTCAGATTTCTCCCCATTTGCGTTCTCATGCTTCCTTGCTTTTGCATTCTCAGCACTCTTCAGCGTTTTCATGAGCGCTATTATCATTATGGGCTGCTTCCGCTAACCCCGGTCACATGTTGCACTGCGCCAACGACAATTGACTTTTGTTGACATTATCGTCCTTTACTGATGTTCTATTAACATAGATCACAAAAACCATACAATCAATTCTCATATATGAAAACAACTTACTGTCTCAAACCCAGACTCATTTTCATCATCTTTTCATTCTCATAAGGGTGACTTCGGGTGCACGCTGATCGAGTCAAGCAATAGAACTTCTACTCTTCAACAAGCACTGTAATTTGTACTGCTTGTAATAGTTATGAGCTTTTTCAGTGTATCGAACTTAAGTAAACAAATCAAATGGTAGCATATGTTTGAAGCTAGTATTTTCACATTCTAAATACCTATGGTTCCTAAAATAGGACTTTTTATACATCAACATTAGAGACAACAAAAAAATAATGATGCCGTGTCATCGCCTGAAGATTAAAGCCCTTACAAAGCATCTCTGATTCCCGTGCTGCTTACAGCTTCTGAGGGATTGTGGAACATCCAAAATTGAATGCTCTGAAGTTGTACCATTTGGAATTTTGCAGAATTTTCACAAAAAAGACTTTAATTCTATTCATTTTTTTTCTTTACAGAACTTCATTGAACTACCATCATAAATGGCATCACACACTACCTCAGCATACCTTATAAGTAAAGTATTAACTGTGGGCATGTTTTTCTTTTTCTTGAGCTTTAATGCAATGAGCGTCAACAAGGAGTGTCTAAAGCATACAATGAATAATCACCATGCACATCATTTTTAGATGTTTGTTGTTAATTTCTTTTTACACTTGTATGATAGCTGCATGTTACTGAAAATACCTGCAGTTTGACCCTGGAAGTTGGAGCTAATCATTATTTCTATTGCCATTATTTCCAATTGGAGGAAATATTTTGAGAACAACAGGAAGATCAGTGAGAGTACTGCTATAATAAATAAATTTCCCCTCAGGGGATCAATACGATTACCATATTTTATTCTGAGATGTACGAAATTTCTTTGGCACACATGCCACTAAGTGTGATTATTTGTCATCGTTTCATTTGAGGTACTTTCCATTGTCCACCCAATCTTTATTTTATTCCCTTCTCACCTCAGTCCAAACTCACCTCAGGATTGATTTTTTTGTCCGTCCCCGCCTGTTTGCTCGTGTCCAACAGCACCGCCAGCAGCAGCAGTCGGACCAACAGTTTCAGCCTCCTCGGTGCCATCTCGTTACTCTCTAGTCAAACTATTACAAAGGGGTCGTTTTGTCTTTAAATTTGACGCAGTCTCCACGTTGTCAAAACATTCTTCAAATACAAAGTCAGTAACACATACAAATAAGATCCTTACGGCTACCAGCGCCTGATACTTCTTCAATTATTTAAAGTTAGTTAACAACGACACGCATTCTCCAGTTTTAGCTGAAGCTTGGGAAGACTACAGGAGAAAAAAGTCCGTTGTTGTTTAGGTAGAACTTGTGTCCCCTCTTTTTAGCCGCATCCCCTTTTCCTGTCTTCTCCATGCAGACGTGGTGGTAGTTTGCAACGCCCCCCCCACAGCCTGTTCAGAAAACGCCCGCCCACTAGCCAGCATGTATCAAGGATGTCATAAAATACTGTAGTTGCTGAAAACGTTCACGGACTGTACCCAAGCACGCAAAATGACCATAAAATAATAAAATAATTTCAGTAATAGTAAAAAAGTAAAAATGATAATATTTTGTATTGCAAGTATTTACTAAAACAATTAATACGAACAGGCGTTTGTGATTTACTAACATTAAAATGTAAGTATGATTTGCCCCCCCCCCCCCTTCAGGTTTGTACACGGGATCTATTTCAAATCTGTATTCTACATCTTGCATACTCCTTTCAGTTCAGCCTGCCTGACCATAAATATTGTACCACAAATGTAAATTCAGGTACCATAGAGATTCACTTTGCCTTTGAGTCAAAGAGAACATTGCGCCATCTAACGTTCACATTGTGCTAAAATCAGCTCTTGACCTCCAGTACTGTACTGTAAAATTACAATTACTGTATTACATTTTTTTCGGGATTTCGGGAACATCTGAAGTAAGAAAAGGCACACAGGGGTGCCAAAGTAGTCCAAATTTGTACTTAAGTATTAAGTACTGAAAGTGTGCAAAAAAAACTGCTTAAGTAGAAGTACTGATTCAACTCCTTTACCAAAGTACAGTAATTCACATACTGATTCTGAAATGTACTTAAGTGCAAAAGTAAAAAGTATAATTTTAGTTTTAATTGTCAATTACCTACAATACTTACTCGTTTTATTAACTTTGAAAAAAAAACTGCACTCAAAATACTTTCTTTTATCAACTCATATAGTGCTCATGTACTGAGAAAAAAAATCACCAGACAGCTTTTGATGCCACAAAAAATTATTTGTCAGCGGACAAATTTGTACATTTGTAGATAAAGGTGATAACTGACAACGGCTTTCTGAAGTGTTCCTCAGGCCGGATGGCAACATCCTTTACATAATGTTCTTGTTTTTCAATACAGTGTTGCCTAAGAAATTGAAGATCACGTCAATGTCAGTTTTTGGTCTTGCCACTTATGTGAAGAGATTTCTCTAGATTCTCTGAATCTTAGAGATAGAGATAGAGAAGATATTATGGACAGATGACCATAGATGATGAAATCCCTAAATTTGTTGCAATTTTTTTTTTTGTATTCCTCAACTTTCCCAATCTTTTGTTATCACTGTCCCAGGTTTTTTGAAACGTGTCACAGGCATCAAAATGAAATGAGGGAATATTTGCAAAACAAACAAACAAAAACGGTAATGTTCATCATCAGTCTGAACACTAAATATCTTGTGTTTGTATCGTATTTAACACAATGTAGGTTGGAAAGGTTTAGTCAATCATTGTTTTCTGTTTTGTTTTCACAACATTCCAACTTCATGAAATTATGTTTGTAGTTTTATCTCATTCTCCTACATGAGGGAAGCAAAATATCAGTTATCACCACAGTAACTAAGAAATGGTACTGTAAATTGTTACTGGCAATGTCCATTACAATAAAGCATGATTATCTATGTACTGTATTTTTATGTATTTCTAGTATTGGACTTCTTCAGGTTGTGTACTATGGTTTTTGGCTGTGAGTGTGTATAGCAGGGATGGGCAATTAATTTTACAAAGGGGCCATAGGAGGAACTAGAATGCTTGCCAATTGCCAAGCCAATATGCTAACCTAAGCTTTATTCTATATTATTTTTGATTTATTGAGAAAAAGCATGTTAGAAAACACCTGAGCTGTGACTGGTCGTGTGACTGTGATGTCAATGTCAGTCGGTGGCAAGTGGTAAAATGACCGCCCTCTGAGATGGAGAAAAACATGGGGCTTTTACTGCTTAAATCGTATTCAACAAATGCAATATTATTAATCAGAATACTGTGTTTAGACTAGTGGGGCTGCATAAAACATATTGTGAAGATTTTTTTTTAATTGACTTCCTATTTAAAAATGATCTTTAGTACAGTCCCCTAACACACAAGTGAAAACTATTTGCGGCTGTTGCTTAAGAACAGTCCGTCATCATGGGGCCCCAGCCAGATGAGCATGACCTGAAAGTGAAAACTCTCAACTTTTCACCCTGCTCCTGTGCTCCAGTGTGTGCTTAAAGAGAAAGCCCACTGGTTGAAACAAGGCATTCTGATACGTATTGCATTTGGGGAATCAGAGTTCATCCACCCGTTTTTAGCCATCTCCGGGGGCAACCATTTTGTTACTTCTGTCGACTGAAAATGACATCACAACTGCTCAGGACTGAGGTAACGACCAATCACAGCTGACCTGTTTTCTGAAGCTGAGCCAGTATTGGTCATAATGTGAGCCCTGAGCAGTTGTGATGTCATTTTCAGTTGACAGAAGTGACAAAATGGCCGCCCCCTGAGATGGCTAAAAACGGGTGGATTAATTATTCCACAAACGCAATATTAATCAGAATGCCGTGTTTCAACTGGTGGACCTGCTGGGAACATGTTCTTGAAAAAAATGTGTTTGGGTTGATTTCCCCGTACTATTCACTGTGATGGATTATCAGCATGTGTGTTAATGTGCCGTTAAAATAAAGATGATTGTATGTTTTACTTTTGTTACCATCTCATTTTTTTAATACAGACATAATGAATGTACGGTTCACAACAAACATAAACCTTATATTGTTTTAGTAGCTAGTGCCACAGGTTACTTTTGCACCAAACAACATTCATATTGTTCATGTCCTTAGTAGATTCACAAACATTGCAGTTGTGCTTCTGGTTACTTCACAATACATTATTGTACTGTATATGAATCAGAACATAAGAGACAAATGACATAATATTCCACGCAGAAATGCATTGATATTGTTGGTCTGGTTTGTTATTGCAAAGTGAAATTCTTTCTGAAGGAAGTCTCTTTCGCTTGAGCCTCTTGGTAATAGGTCAGATTTGAATACCATACCTGAGGTAGACGTTACCTTTCAGTGTCGAGTAGAAAACGAAACCAGATTTGACATACAACATTGATACGCTTAGTTAGTCAACAAGTCGTGTCACAGCAATTACTGACAACAGATTTACTTGAATAATTGGATTTGTGTGATATACAGTATGTCTGTTTTTGCCATAAGACCAAACCCACTGACTAACAACTTTCACATACAAACGTTACTGTGACTATCAAACTGACAGGCTACATGAAATGCAGCAAGGAAGCAGTATTCAGCCATTCAAACTGAGTCAAGTTCATTCATCTCCCGCTTCATTGGGAGCACTCTTTTCCAGCTCAGACTGCAAAGGAGATTTTGCAGACTCATTTATTTCCTGGCTGGCAGGAGCAGTATCATCGGTTGACCCAGGACTGGTGTTGAGGAAGGCTTGGTACTGGTTCCAGAAACCCGCTGCACTTGTGGAGGCCGGAATGGTCAAGGAGCCTCTTGATGTAGATGACTGAGCTTGGTCAGCAGATGATCGGCTACTGCGGGCTAAAGGGCGGGTTGCTTTGGTTACTACACCATGGTGCTTCATATGCCCCTGTGCATGACAAAATAAAGCAATGGCATCAACATCATTCAATGAGGAACACAGCAAAAATTCAAGCATGCAGCACTGACATTATAAATTTGGCAAAACAGTCAGATTACTTAAAGATAGCATTTCTTTTCATTTCATGCTCAGTAAAAGAGGCCAGTGACTGTTTATTTGCATCTAACACGGTCAATCTAGATGACAATAACTAAACAGGATTTCGGATTTTGATTCTTTACCATTCATCGTGCATGGAACCATTTTCGGTATCTTGAGGGGGTGATCAAAAGGCCCTTTGCATGCCTCCCCTTGAGCTATTACAACTCTTACAATGATATATCATCATCTATCCATCCATCCTCTGCATCGCTTGTTCTCATTAGGATGAGCTGCAGCCTAACTGCCAGCCAAGATGTCACGTTGAAAAAACTTGTAATGGCCTTAGTACAGTCATAACAATGTTATAATATATATATTTGAAACATACAGTACAATATATATTTTGTGAGAGTATGCTCTACTTTCATGTAAATGTAAAGTGTAAAATCGTTATATTTGCACAGATTTTACACTTTGAATGTGTTGTTTAGGCTCAGCACCCCGAGATGTTTATTTAATCATTCACCGTACATTTTTGATGTTCATAAACATTTTCTTACCTTTAGCCCGCTGCGACTAGCATATGCTTTTCCACATTCAGCGCAGCAATAGGTCTTCTTCTCGGGGCGAGCTATTGGAGACGGGAGAGTTGGGGCTAGGCTGAGAGGAACAGAAACCTCCGGTGCTTCGCTTGGGGTAGATCCAATAATCTTACTCACACCATCTATTGGGTTGTCTCTCTCATAAGAGTCAAAATTAAAATTCTGACCTGTCTCCCTTGCAAAAGTGGAAGCCCGATTTGAATCACTTCCTTGACTACTGTTTGCACTTTCTGAGGCTGACATCATTTTGGGGTATTCCTCAGGCACTTTTGCTTGCGTTGGTGTTGTTGGAGTACAAAACTGATCTCTGTCTTCTTCCCTAGGTTCAGGTGATTGGACCCCGGAGGAGGCTAAGCCTGGATCCGGGGCTGGAGTGTCTACAGCCGTAGTAACATCTTGATTCTGTGTTGAAGAAGAAATTGTACTTGGACAGCTATAAGCAAAGGGGGCACGATTTGCAGGTGTGCTTTGTCGGTCCAGCGGATTTGATGTGGGGATAACGGATGCCTCAGAAAACGAGGTTGTTTCGTCACAGTCCACGGCTATGACATCATGCAATGCAGTGGTTTGGGCAACAGGTGACGCTGATTTGGAGAATGGATCCCGGGTGGGTTGCTCAATTCGGTCATTTTTGTCAACCAGGGGAAATTCATCAAATTCAGTTTTCTGGGTGAATGGCAGTTGGGTACTTGCACAGAGGAAAGGAGGGTCATCAGTGGTTGCTGGTGGAGTTTGAGTTGTAGTATTCATGAAGGGGTCAGGACTAAGATCAGTTGGGGGGTTGAGGTCTGGGCTACAGGATCCAGATTTAGTACTTGTTGCAGTGTATTGAACAAGTTTACTATCAGAAATAGGACATGAGTCCGCTTCTACATTTTGAAATTGTAAACTCGGGGATAGGCTCGTTAAATTGCCAGGTTGAGGTGTTTTACTTGGAGCATTGCCCTGTTCACTGCTGTTGGATTCGGGTTGTGATATAGCATTTGATTGAGCTGTGATGTCACAGGTAGATTCGTCAGTGCCTACTGGGGGCAGTTGACCACCGAGATGCATCCGAATATGATGTTGAAGTACAAGAGCATTGGTGAATTTACGTTGGCAAAGTGGGCAAGAGTTGTGGACACGAGCGTTGGGGGGCCGGGCATGATGGGTTGCCAGATGTGAGCGTAGGCTGCCTTTGGTTGAGAAGGATCTTCCGCACAACTTGCACGGGAAAGGGCGTTCTCCAAGGTGCGTGGCTTGGTGTAAGCGCAGTGCTCTGGGGCAGCTCAGAACCCGAAGACACACACCACACTGATTGGTCGCCAAATTGTTGCCTGCGCCTGTGATGCTCAGTGCTGGCAGCAACCCTCCTGCAATGGCACTTGCATTATTGACACCCATGCCAAGGGCAGCAACCATCTGCCGGGTGAAGTTTGAAACAGATGTGGGGACCGGGGTAGAGGAGGGTGGAGCTGCCATGATATATGTGGTAGAAGTGCTGGTATTTGTGCAATTAATGTTTGTCGAACTTGCAGGGGAGGCCATGGTATTGCTTGATTGCACCGCCATCGCAGAGGTGGAAATAGAGGAAGAAGCCCATGGAGAAGTTGATTGAGAAGTTGTCTTTTCCAGCTTCTCCACCAGCCTCTGCAGCTTGGAAGTTTCCGATGTAGGTGTAGAGACAGCTATGGAGGACGGTACAGTGGTAGAAGGTTTATGAAAGGGAGAGAAAGGGAAAGCGACGTGAGAAAAGCTGGAAGAAGCTGGTTGGTGGGAGCCTGTATTCGAGGGTAAGGGGTTGCAGAGCAACCCCAAAGCTGGGTGCAGTGTTGAGTGCGTGGCACTTGAGGTAGAGCTCGAGGAACCAGATGGGAAAAGAAGCTTGGGCAGGTGGGCTAGCTGAGAGTAAGCGGCAGGAGAAAGCATGGGTGCTTGAGGGGGCGTGTTTTCATCAGAGTTATTGGAGTGCTTTGAACCCTTCAGCAATCCTGTGATGGTAGATGGTGAAGATAACGTCGGATTTGAAAGTAAGGAGGTGGCTAGTGAAGAGGGGGCTGAGGAGGTGGAGGGAGAGGAGTAAGATGAGCCAGAAGCAATTGAGACTGCAGCTGCTACAGCTGCTGCCCTATTAAGTTGAAGCAAGGAATGTGAAATCAAGGCCAGATCCACACTTGGAGGCAGAGGCAGCGTGCAAGGGGTGGACCCCCCTGATGCCACTAAGGGGAACCCACTATTGGTGCCGCTGAGCTCCATTTCGTTTCCATATACTTCATCCTCAGCCCTGATTTTTGGCTTCTTTTCTGGCATCTTCAAAGCACTATTGTTACAACCACTGCCACTAGTCTGACTCATATCTGTGGACCCGGCGGCCCGCAAAGCCACGCCAAACAAAGATGGTGGAAGGAGTGAAAGCGAGAGCTCGGGGTTTTGCTCGCGGTGGCGTAAGAAATGCACTTTGAGGTTGCCCCTGGTGGTGAAGCGACTGAGGCACACAGGACACTGATAGGGCCGCTCCCCAGTATGTGAACGCAGATGTATCTGCAGGGCAGAGTCCCCACTAAAAATCTTCCCACAAAAACGGCAAGCGTGCTGGAGTCGGCTAGGACCGCTAGAGGAAGAGGTAGATGAAGGGTTTACCCCTCCAGAGAGAGATTGCAAAGCATATTGTGCATTTGGGGATACCGAAGAGAGGGCCGCATTTAGGTAGGACTTGCCACAGTGCTCACTCATTGAGATGTCATTTGGAGATTTCTCGTTGAAATAGTGGTTGGGTAGAGCCAAAGATAAAGCAAGTGGATAGGTGGACGAAGTCATGGCAGCGGTTGACGATGTGGAATGGTCAGAAGATTGCGTATTCACTCTCAGGTAACTATTTACCCCTGGATTGGCACCTGCACCTTCCATCTGGGGCTTGCATGTTTGCAAGATTTGAGACAAGGCATTGTTTGATTTGGAAGGTTTGTTGGCCACCTGAGAGGGAAGTAAGGTTGAAAAACATGCCAGGAGAGGAGCGACAGTTGTGGAAGGCTGAGTGGCAGTGGTTTGGGTAGTTGGGCTGCTGGGCCTTTTGTCTTCCAGACAGAGTTGAGGTAGGGGTGGGAGAAGATGCTGAGAAGGGGTGTCTATAGAGTAAGATGCCCCACCCAGACGAAGTACCTGTCTGCAGATCTCCTCTGTGATTTGCATCTGGTTTATCTGCCTTTGCTGAAGCACCCGCAGCTCCTCCAATATCAGAGCCAGACTCAACTGGGCCCGAGTGGGAGCGGCTGAGGCGGACGCCACTCCTGGACTAGGTGTCGGAGTAACAGGACTCGGGGGACCCTCGGGCACACGGCTGGGGCTTCCAGGTTGCGGAGGACACATGGATGCAGAAGACGATGTGGATGAGGAGGTGGTCGTGGCTGACAGGCCCAATTTGGGAGAGGCCATGAGTGCACCCCAGGGCAGCTTGTGGGAGGCCACTTGCAGAATATTTGGGTTTATAAACCAAGAGGCCAATGGCAGGTGGGTGTAGATGTGAAGAAGACAGGTCTGAGTATGGGTAGTAAAGCGTGAGGGAGGACTGGCGGTATTTAAGGGGCTGGTAGAGGGACTGATTTGAGGAGATTGAATATTCTGGTTCCTGTGCATATAAAGAGTCTGTCTCGAAGGCCTTGGGAGGTGAGTGAAAATATGATCCAGCTGGATGCTTTGAGCAAATAAAAGATGACGAGCACGAGGGAGAATCTGGGTGGAATGGGTATGACTTCACTGCCAAAGAGCCACCTGGGAAAAGTAAAAGATTTGAATGTAATACACAGATATAAGCTGCATTTGCACAGTTGGAAAACACACACACTGACACACAACATGCCTGTACACGCAACCACCCCTTGCTTTACGTCCTGTCGGTTCAAAGGGGTCATATCTGCAGGGTCTGTATTAGGCACTGTATTTCTTTTGTCTAATGTTTTGTTACACTCGCCTAAAGACTGCAGTCACAATCCTAGATATAGTTTAAGGACGAGCAGAAAGGCCAAGAAAAGAAGTTGGCGTGCAAAGAAAATAACAACATCCTGGCAGACAAATGACTCACAGACCAACAAGAATCTTACTTCGCCCAAAAGGATCAAGAGACAGATGTGAAAGCACATGGCCACATAAACAGTCCTAAGTCTACTGTATATGCAAAAAGCACTTTGCATGCAAGAAGTAAATAACTAACACAATCTAATGTAGTACTTATGTTACTGCACTTCTTCATGTGCATGCTTGTGCTTCAGTGCCCAGCAAAAAAGCTCAAATTAAAGAGACAAAGAGACTTTAATAGGGCCACCATAACCTGACAATACCATTTTAAGCTTACATAACACATTCTTTAAAAGATGTTCTAGTTCTGTATATTTTATTGTACTTATGTGCTGCCAAAGGAAAGGAGACGCAGAGGAGGTGTATCACAAAAGACTTTACTGAACATGTCTCCCAAGGGAAAACAGGAAAACCAATCACCAAATGGACGTTGCAACAACAAATACACCTCGTCCCCCAACACATCCCTCAACCCTTAGTTCCATGGGGGAATTATTTCAGCAAACACCACACTTAGTACTTTTTCCTCCCACGTGTTTGTCTGTGGATTTCACCGAGGTGATTCTGGGTGGCCGGTGAGGCACTGAGCAAAAAGTGAAAACGCTTCAGTTTCACAGGCTGTCAAAGCAACTACGTAATCACTGCGGCAAGAGTACAACGTAAACTATCCACAACAACTGCAGCATACCTTTTTTTATCCTTTGAGCAATAAAATGGTTTGAAATGCAAATTTAACTTCACATGACCTGTTTGTGGCTTTAGTTCAAAACCCAACAAGCTAGGCCCTGTCTACACGTAGCCTGGGTTTTTGAAAATGAAAAGGCCGGATATAAGCCTGCGGTTAGCCCTATCATCCACACGTCTCTGGAGTTTTTTCAGTGAAAGCGCAAAACTCCGGCAGCGGTGGAGATTTGTGGATATCACCGGATCGCGTTTTGCTGTGGACGGTTACCAGAGCTGGACAGTCCGTCCCGGGGCCGGACCGGCCAGATACCCTTTTCCTGGGCGGGGGGTGGGGGTGACAAATTTTTAAAAAGGGCTGGACTAAGCATGGCCAGAAGTGGATTTTAGTCTGGCTCACTAATCGACCCTCATGCCTGTGACGTGGTTGCGAAGAAGTCAAATTTAATCTCAGCCTATTTGGTGAAAGGCTTCTTTTTAGGCTTCTTTCTACTCCCGCATCGGCGCGAGCGACAACTGCCGCATTGATTCACATGACCTATGCAATTGTGCTGTTGGGGACAGGTCTGCAACACATGCCACGCACACAAGAATTGTTGCTGCTCTGATCGGTCCATTATGTCACATGTTGCGATGACATACAGTTTCCCACACGGAGAGGAGGAGAGAGAGGATGCAGCACGCAAGGCAAACTAGTCTGGCAGCGGCGTGGGTGTTATGTCACGTATGTGTGTGTAAAGAAGCTACTCAACCACGTTCCCCTTTAGTCGCCAACTTCCAGATCGTTTTCGCAATAAAATTAAATGCATCGTCTAGTCATCTCGGTCCCTTTATGGTTGTAGCAGGCACGATATCCATTGTTGTCGCTGTCTTTTTAGCGACGCCCCCCGACATGGAAAGTAAATGTTTCAAAACAACTTGTCTTCACGGGTATAGTCAAGCTAGGCGCAGCCCTCAAGGATGACGCTGGCACATCAAGGTGGACTTCATGCACTTCTTCCGGCCTCTTTCTTGCTTCCGGAAATACGCCGTAGCAAACCTTCTGTGTAGTGGTTTGCTGGTATGCTTTTATTTTGAAGGCCGGGAAGTTTGAACGAGGGGATGTGTCGAAAATAAGTAACTTGTTGACTGCAACTTCTGGCCGTCTGTTGGACCCAAATAATTATACAATACAACAAAACCAATCCCATGGCTCGCAATGGAAGTAAGCACACACAGCAGGGTCCTAGTGTAGTACTAGTGGCGCGTTTGAACCATGTTTAAAGCGTGTCCACAGCGGGTTTGAATAGTAAATTAGCCAGCTAGTGGTCTTTAAATAAAGCTCTTCTGTTGGCATCCCTACCGCAGCGGCGTCATGCACGTTTTTTTATTTTTATTTTTTCACGGGGCGGGGCGTGCTAATTTTTATGAATAAGGGTAGGGGGTCGAGGCTGGAAGGGTACCCAGGTCAAGGGTGGACGGTCGTGGCCGAACCGGCAAAAAAGGGTCAACTGGCCAGCTCTGACGGATACACCCGGAGATTTTCGTCGTCACCGTGCGACAACAATGCTTTGACGTCATTGCGCGACTTGTGTTTTCGTACGAGTCATGGATTCTCGCGCTGCGTTGGTTATAGCCATTCTCGATGTGCTTTTTGCTTACTTATTTGTCTGCAACCAACCACTGCTTCTCGTTGAAAGGTTTAAAAGCAATTCTGACCTCTTGTCGGTTCTCCCGAATGAGTTTGGTGCTGTGTTTTTGGTTTCGAAGAAGTGACGTCAAAGGAAGGAAATTCCTTCTGAATGGACAGTATTTGGCTAACTACTGCCACTCAGAGGCTTGGCATGTGTGGATGCGTTTTTTAGTGTATATTCAAACGCAGGCGGGGGGAGGGGACGGGGTTATACGGTTGTTAAAAAAATCCCAGCTACGTGTAGCCAAGGCCCGGGGACCAAATCATGTGTGTGAACTTCCATAATTGTCACAAGTAACAAGTAATGTTGAGATTTTCTAATGTTACCCTGTTTACATTAGCTTCAACAATAATTGAACAAACTGCTATCCTTGACTTCTGATTTCAAAACTAGTAATCCATCAGTTTGTTGTGTGTGTAATAAAATGATGAAACGATTAATCATTTATTTGGTTTCACTGTCACAATGGCCCTCTGGGTGAAGCCATAACTACAAAGTGGTCTGCCACAAAAATGAGTTTGACACCCCTGATATATTTATTGTCACTGTGTGGAATTGTTTGTGTGGATTCATTACATTGTCATGCAATTCTTGAGGGTAAAATAGAGTGCATTACTATGCTATAACCAGCAGAGGTGCTGGTGAGGAAGTCTGAATTAGCTTGTCGTCTAAAGAATATTTGTGGAATATGAATTAATCAGCAAAATCCACCCGATTTGGTTAATATCTTGGAGACTTGTAAGGAGGAAAAACAAGAATAGCAGAACCATGGAGGAACGTAAACCAGGGAATATTAATGGCAATGGTGCTACACATTTGTGGCAAATACTGTTAATACTGTACAACGTGTCTTGTGCCAGGCTGATAACCACCATCTTCTGCTGGTCAATAATTGTTCATTTAATCTGAAAAAGGTGTATTTTTTCAATTGTTATCGTTCGCTATTTTTGCATTTTTTGTTAGTAATTTCTCAACATTAGCAGAGCAATGGGAATGTGTTTTGACAGCATAAAGTTGAGCTAGTTATTGCAACATATAATGTGATTTTCACCCTTCTTCCTCTCAGTATGAACACTCTGTTACTTAATAAGGGGGGGATATTTTGTGTACAGAGAAGTTTTGGTTTTGTTGCCAAATTATTCAAACTGGTATGGCAGAAAAAAATGCACCTTTAATTCCATTTGCATACTTTTTTCCTTTTACATAAGTACAGAAATGAATCATACTTCTACATTTACCAGAGTATTATTGCACATATATGTACTTCTGCTTTTATAAAACTTGACCCCACCTTCCCCCATCAGGACGAGTGGGCACAAGGAAGTTTATCTATCCAGTTTATTGTTGAGTTTCACTCAGCCGAGAATCCTTTCACACACACACACACACACACACACCCACACACACATACACGCACTTACACCCCCAACACACACAGAGCTTACTTGTTCATTTGCCACTTGTCATTCAAATGGTGAGCCGAGGCTCATTGCCCTCTCTTTAGTAAATTCTCATTATGGATTATCCAGACAACAAGCAAATCAAAATGTGTGTTTAAAATGGATGCACATAAGCCGAGCCAGGAATTCCAGTGCTAGTTTCACAGAAGTGAACCACTTGCCCAGGTGGGTGCTAATAAAATGCTCGTTCATGCCAGTCAAATTGTAACACGTACAAGGTCTATGACACGCCAATCGAAAGAAGTGTGGCGACTCTCACGATTCAGTGCAGACATTCTCCATGGCATACCCTAGTAAACAAGGCGCTTGAGACGAGGTGGAATTTGCAACAATGGCGTTGCGAGAGCACAGCTGAATGAGCATCGCCTCCTCCTCCAACACATGATGCCAGTGAGTGGAGGCACAATGCTCCCTTTTCACCCTCACGCCGACATGTTTAACACGTGCAGAGAGGTGCACTGGTAGAAGAAAGAAAAGACGCATGACGGGGGATTGAAGTTATTCACAAAGAAGGTCATAATTAACACGGCTTTTACTAAATGGATATCTGATGTATATTCAAACCAAGTCAAACCCGTATAACTCATCTCTTCAAGCCAGGCAATATGATCGTAATAGGCTGCATTAACCGATTATTTAAGTCAAACATATGCGCAATTTGTCAAAAAGAGAAAACGAGTCCGTCCATTATGCCAGCAAGATCCCGTCGTGCCATCTCGCCAACCCCACGACGACACGGCAGCAGGCGTGCGATGTCCGTCGTAAACACGCACACAAATATGTATGGCAGCGAAATGCGCGCTCCCGCTACTGTACGAGCACCTGTTGCACGCCGCGCGCGCCCCCACATCATAACAAGTTATGATTCATAAAATATTATGACCGGAAAAAAATGTCCCGGATGTGCATCCCAACCCCCCTATAGGCCACAATAGGCTACACAGCTTCTCGATCATGATACAAAAATAACTTACCATGTTTGAAAGGATGATTTTTGGTTGCGGAATAATAAAAAGGAGGAGAGGCTCCGGCGCTCGGATGATCGACGCCTCCTCTCAGGCGGGACACTGGCGCACTATTTCCCTATTCACCACCAGGGATGCGCAGTAGGATAGCCGCATTTCCCCCTCAATTATTTATCTCCCTCGCTAATCGCTTTTCTTTATTTACTGACAAATAAACAACTATTCCTGAGTGTGCTGCGGTGAGACATGGGCGAGCATGGCGGTGCGGATGGACTCGACAAAGAGGGGGAAGCTTGTTTTCTTGTTTGTCTTTGAACGTCTCTGGGCCTGTCTGCGCTCTCTGCGGTGCCGGCTGTCTGTCTTTCTGTCTGTCTGTTATAATTAATGACCCTCACCGCCAGACGGTCCTCTGGGAAACAGTGACCACGGTTACCTCCTTATTGGCTCTCAGAGTGCGTCTCGCGAAAAACACACACTCGCAGACACACGCACGTACACACACTCAAATGGACAGCTCAGCCCATGTCAGTTATAAAAGATTTGTACTGTGATGAAATTCCAAATCATCATCACCATCATCATCATCATCATCATCATCATCCACCCATTATCCAAACCGCTTATCCTCACAAGGGTCGCGGGCGTGCTGGAGCCGACCTGTCTATGGGCAGTAGGCGGGGGACACCCTGAACCGGTTGCCTGCCAATCGCAAGGCACACATAGACAAACATACATTCACACCTAGGGGCAATTTAGAGCGTCCAATCAACCTACAATGCATGTTTTTGGAATGTGGGAGGAAACCAGAGTACCCGCGGAGAAACGAGGAGAACATGCAAACTCCACACTGGAAGGCCGGGGCCGGATTCGAATTCACGACCTCTGCACTGTGAGGCGGACGTGCTAACCAGTCGAGCACCGTGCCGCCCAAATCATCATCACGTAAATGTATTTGAATTTGAAAGTACATTACAATACAAACAGAAAGTACAACAAAGCACTTTTTTTTTTTTTTTAGAATTGTTACGTGGTTTACTAATATATATTAAAATTGTTTGTATTCACGAATATATTCTGCGTTTGTAAATAAATAAAGAGTAAACAAGTGTGATGTGTAAACTCAGTAATAAAAGGACGTGTCTTACACCTATAAAGTCGCTAGATGTCGCTCAAAAACAACAATTACAAGCATGTGTACAGTCCAACTGTAGTAAATATTTTGCATGGCTGGGGCAATTTCCACAGATGGTACAAGTTTAATTTGCAATTTTAATGTTGATTGATTTCCTGTTCGTTATTAGAATCCCAATCATGGTATGGATGTGTGACTTGTATCAAAGTATTGCCACTATAAAGATAAAAATGCTTGGCATTGATTGACATTTTTCAGCCATCTATTGTCTATACTTTCTGTAGTTCTCCTGAGTTCAGCTATAGTAAAAGGCAGACTCTGTGGACTGGTCACCATTCAATAACGGGGCATATGGGGAGACAAAAACACCATTCACACTGGACCTGAGTTGGAACTGAACTGTCGTAGCCTGCACATCCAGGGGAGTGAAGGTGTAGTTTGTCATAGGTAGACGATGGTGTAGTAACTACACCATTTTATTTTATTTTATCTACTGTATGACAAACTATAGTCACAATTACAATTTATATCTAACTGTCAATAAGTATTGTTATCATTTGATCATTGATACACCTCTTGTACTGGATTTCATTGTATTGGTAGGTAAAAATAAAGTATCAAATGAGTGTATTTAACTAAAGTGTTTGATGAGAGCAAAAGCTACCTCCTATACCCCATTTTTGGTGAGCAGTGTATACTTTGTATGACGTTAAGTCAACATTGTACTTGCCTAACCGTTTCTGAGCCTCCTCCCATCTCACTATCACGTGACTGCACTGAACCCAGTGCAATGGTTAAAGCAGACGCTAAAGGCGCTAGGTGAATCCGTAGGGATTAACCACGGGTCACGACAGTTAATACCTCGGGCAGATTGATGACCACTGACTGCTAACACCTACACACCTGCAGGTGAGAACCTCTCTGTTTCCGATGTAATGTTTTGCCTGCATATTTCCACATTTAATAAACTGTTGTTGATTCAATGTGTAATGAGTTTGCAGTTGTACATGCAACAGCTGACAGTAAATCAGGTCAACAAGCTGTCAAGGATGATCTGCTGATCCCTCCATTGCAGTCAACACTTAAGACTCTGCCAAGTGTCAGTGTTGCTAACTTTACCGGGCTTTTCTTTTTGGAATGCATGCCAGATTTTTGCCTTTAGAGCATTGGTTTAGTACTGGTGTAGTTAAGTGTTTTATTTATAGCACTTTGTTGAAATGATTATCGTAGTTCACAATTACAGTGAAAAGCCTGCTCAACTCTATCTATGTGCACATTAGTTCTCAACAGTGGTGGGAAGTAATGAATTATAAATACTTGAGACCACAGATGTCAAACTCAAGGCCTGGGGGTCAAATCCAATCTGCCACATCATTTCATGTGGACAACAAATGCAATCAGAATAAATAATGATTTCAATATATTGTAAGCAATGTTTTCCATTTTGACAGTGACTGGAATAATAATTATTATCCCTGACTTCTGATTTCAAAATTAATTCTCCATCGATTTGTTGTGTATATGTATATGTGGCAATTTCACATCTACATACGGCTTCACAGTCATAACAGCCCTTTGAGGGAAACTGTACCTTCAATGTGGCCCACGACAAAAATGAGTTTGACACCCCTGCTCTAAACCAATACAGTACTATGTATTGCTGGACCTATTTTCCAGCTATCTGTATAGGAAACACATTTGAGTTTGTCAAGTGTAAAGTTAAAGTGTATACAAAACTTTTTGCAAAATGGAGTTACTGTGTTGTCACATAGTAAGCCTAGCCCATCATTTTCAATAAGAAAAAAAATGCTGAGCCATGATTGGTCGTTACCTGAGCCCTGAGCAACTGTGATGTCATTTTCAGTTGACAGCAAGTAACAAAATGGCCACCCCCGACATTGACAAAAATGGGTAGATATTAGTGCTTAACTCATATTTCAAAAACGCAATATTAATGAGTGCCATGTTTTAACTCGTGGAGGTGCATAGAACATATTATTGTGAAGAACATTTTTGGGTTGACCCCACTTGAATAAAAGAGGATAATTATTTGGTGTGCAGTGATGTTTTTTTTTTTTAATTCGTTGTGCCAAATTATCGAAATGGGTAGTGTATATAACTGACAATAACAATTCATCTTTACTTTTGTATTTAAGTACCGTACATTTCATAGTCTGTACTTCTTTAAGCACAGGAGTTGAATCAGTACTTCTATTTTTACCAGAGTATCATTCACACAAGTCGGCTACAGCTATGTTTGCCACCTGTGATTGTACATATAACAACACCAATTTAATCTTCTTTTATTTTATAATATTATTACTATTGATGTGCTGTGTCTCCCTGTGTTATTAGTACACTTTAGGCACTTCACAAACATTGCCTCAAAATGGCGTCCATGACGGAAGACTTGACCTGCTCCGTTTGCAGAGATAACTTCAGCCAGTCGCACCCCCTTCCCTGCGGTCACAGCTTCTGCCCTGCCTGCATCCGCGAGGCCTGGACCACCCACGATGAGGGCAAAGGTCATTTTACGTGCCCTCAGTGCGTGGAGGAGCACGGCGAAGTGCTGTGCGACTGCTGCTCCCCGGAGGCGAACGAAGGGCTGGCACACTTGGCTGTCAAAACGTGCCTGCGGTGCGAAGTGTCCCTGTGTGCAGAACACCTTCGGCACCACCTGGAAAGACCTGCATTTAGCACCCATTTGTTGGTGAATCCGCTGGGCGACCTGTCCCAACGAAAGTGCCCCACACATACAGAGCTTTTGCGCTACTACTGCGCTGATGAAAGGGTATATGTGTGCTGCGACTGTCTGCTGGACGGAAGCCATGTTCAGCATAACGTCAAGGGGCTGAGACAGGTGGAAGAGGATCTAAAGGTTCGTTTTTTTGGTATTACTGTTTGCTTCGGAAATAATGTTGCTCAAACGTGTGTTTTCTTAGGTGATTCTCCAGTCGTTGCTAGGAAAGTCAGAGGAGAAAGTAAAGAATGGAGAGCAAATCCTGGAGGAGTATGCCAACATTGATTCCACCGTTGCAGTGAGTAACGATGACACAGCAGAAACTGATGTTTCGACCCAAGTTGTAGTGCGCCATTGACTAAAAGGATGAGTATAGACCACACTGAAACTCACACAACTAGGGGTGGGATTTGCACCGTAACTCGCAAAAAGATAGGAGCACAAAAGTCGGGCGGTGATAACAATCGTCCAATAAAAAATAGTGTGGTTGTTGATACATTGGAAGGAAGCCATTTGTGGTCACTATATCAAGGTATTTAAAAAAAAAAAACTAGAAATTGTTTGCACATTAAGAATACAAAAACACAAAACAAAGCTAAGTAGTCATAAAACCACCAATGACAGATTTTTACGATCATTTAATGCTGGTCTATCAATACGGTACCATAATAGATGATGATCTCATTCACGGAGGAATGGATATCTAATGCCAGTATATCGTTAATATAACTAAGCCCACTCCGAGCTACAAACAAACTAAGCTGCTGCTTTTGGCCCCAAAAAGTGTGAAGATTTTGTTTTGACAAATAAATATGCTTAGGGGCCCATAAAGGCTTAGTCAGTCGTAATGTAAGTGTGAAGATTTTGTTTTGACAAATAAATATGCTTTGGGGCCCATAAAGGCTTAGTCAGTCGTAATGTAATGTTATTATATAATTCTATATCGGATGTCATATGTACCGCAAAAGATGACATATTTTCTCCCATGCTCATCTAACACCACTAATTGTGTCAATGTAGAGTCACGCATCGACATTGATGCAAATACACTTTTATAGCCAAAAAGCATGATGCAGCAAAGACGTCATAGCATCGCCTGAAGCTCACTAAGCATCAGTCAGATTGCTCTGATGTCATCCCTATCCCGCCCACAGTCACAGCCTATGGAGCATAGATTTCATAGATTTCACCATTATCATCTCCAAACAATTTCTTTCCTTGGCATTTCATCCTGGCAACAGCATCTCTGAGCTGTGGCATGCCATTTCTAGTAACGTTCAAATTGCTCAAATGGAATCATTATACAAGTTTCTAACTAGGACTGTCTGATGGAAGAAAATACCCAAGTGGAGCGGCTGGGCTCAGACCTGCAGGTCCAAGTGGAGAAACTGGTGTTGGGTCTCGTGGAGCTCACTAAAAAGGACCGACAGCAAATCATTGAGCGTGTGCATGAAGACTGTTCCAAAGTGAGGGAGGACGTGAGCCAGACGATGAGCATCCAGCACTACTTGACCTCACTGCTAGCAGAAACGGACCCCTTCCTGCTCATCTGGGTAAGAAAGGCCACTGTGACCAGGATTGGAATTAGTCAATACAAGTGGGGCTGCTATTGACGATGATGCATTTTTCAAACTGGTGGAACTCTGGACTTTGTTTTCTCTTCTTTTAGCTAACAATATAAAGAGAGGGAACACCAATAAGAGGTTTTGCTAAGACATAATTTTTGCCCAAGTAATGTTTTATGTGTAAAAATCCATGCTGCTAAAATGATCCATTTGACAGGCTGATCCTACTGTGTCAAATATTTTCACAGTCAAGTGGCATGATGCAAAATATCTCTCTAATGCTGTTATTTGTATGGAAATGTACAGTTTGGCCTCAGTACTAATCACTGTGTTGCTTTGATTGTGTATTCTACTTTCCACAGGCTTTTCAGTCTGATGACACAAAGTAAGTCAATGGCATCAAGGTTTCTGAGTCTTTTCTTCGTATGTATAGAACCAACCACAAGACTGTAATCTTCTCCAAATGAGATTCAACATGGCATTAGAAAATCTTTATTTACCAAGATATCAGTGCTGTGTTTTTATAGTAACATAACATTCAGCAATTCAACAACGAGCAGCATTGATGATGCAGTAAGCAATGTAGTGAAGCTGCCTTATGTTCCTTCCAGTGAGATGTGTGTGTTCTTGCTTTGTAGGTTACTGGCTGACCTTAGCAGTCCCCTTTTCACACCCGAACCTGTCAGCTTGGACAGGAAGCACATTTTGGAGGATATCGAGGGCAAATATCGAGAGTTTATCACGGCCACCCTCCGCTGCCTCAGTGAACTCAAGAGGGAGCTCTGTGAGTAAATGTCAATATTGTTTTTAACATTGTGTCAAACCAGATGCCAGTATTACATGTGTTACATGCATACACATTTCCAAAGGTCATGCTAATGAAACATCTGTCCATTCATCCATCCATTTTCTATACCACTTCAAGGTGGCAGGTCAGCTGGAGCCTATCCTGGCTGACTTTGTGCAAGAGGCATGGTACAGTACATACACAGTACAGCCATAAAATGCATAATACAGAAGAAAAAAACATGTATAAGTCGCACTGGAGTATAAATCGTTTTCTTTATAAAGAATCTTTATGTTTTTTATGTGGGTTAAAATAACATGTGAAATGATATACAGGTAATAATGTGTTAATAATTTCACACAAGTTGCACCCCCGGCCAAACTATGGGGAAAAAAAAACACGACTTGTAGTCCGGAAAAACAGTATATATATATATATATATATATATATATATATATATATATACACACACACACACAAATTTGCACTTATGCACAATTTATAGTGTTCAATTAGGCACAGTTTAGGAATGTGGGAGGACCGCAAATCATGCGGCAAAACACAAATCTAATGAAACTATAACAATGAATTGGTTGCTGATTGTGTTGGTTGAAGGTATATGGTTAAAGTATTAGCCAATAGCCAAAGGTAATTCTCTTTTTCTCCTTCTGACCACAGTGACAAGTCCTCTGACTCTGGACACCAACACATCTCATCCTCTTCTGAGCGTCTCTGATGACCTGCAATTGGTCACAAGGGTTAAAACACGTCTTACCTACGCAGCTCACCCAGAACGTTTCGACCACTGGCCGCAGGTCCTCACAGTTCAGAGTTTCTCTGCTGGGACTCACTACTGGGAGCTCGACACTGAAGGATTCTGGGATATTGCCATCTGTTATAGGAGTATTGGACGGAAGGGGAAGGAGGGCAATTCCTTTGGTAACAACGTGGTATGTGTGTAACCTGGTTGGTCCTTCTGATAAAGCAGCATTAAGTACAGTGGAACCTCTAAAGTTGTAAAGCAGGATACATCTGAATGTGAGTAATACTACTGCATAGGAACTTGTCAAGTAAGTGAGGAAAG
Organism: Filicampus tigris; assembly: GCF_054856515.1. Classification (NCBI taxonomy): domain Eukaryota; kingdom Metazoa; phylum Chordata; class Actinopteri; order Syngnathiformes; family Syngnathidae; genus Filicampus; species Filicampus tigris. Next base: position 7,342,227 of record NC_141226.1, read on the forward strand.
AAGTAACTAACTGTTAAGTTACATTGTTGCTTTGCATTCATTTTCATCTTTGCCACTCCTCCAACCTGTCTTGCCCACTGTACGTTTGAGCTCAGGATTTTTGTTCATTTTGGAGTTGTTCAAATATTGAAGCATTCCAGTCCAGAGGTTCCACTGTACTGTAATTCCTGGGTTATTCGTAGTTCACTATATTCACAGATTCACCTAGTTGCGTTGTTTACTCTGTTCAACCTACCCCATGCGGCAATTTGCCAAAAACAAACAAAAAAACTCATCCGTTTTTGTACTCTCTGAAAAACCATAAGATTTCACAAGATTGTGTGAAAGCCGTGGTAAATAGGAAAGTAGTGCAATAATTGGTTAAGTCAATGTCAATTAAGTTATGTGATACATGCATCTCGACTGAGAGATGAACTTTGTGTGCCGGGGAGAAGTTTAGCCTTTATTCTTCGTGGAAATTAGTAGAGTTTTAGTTTGAAAGGGGAAGTCAACCCAAACATATTTTTTCAAGAATATGTTCTATGCAGGCCCACTAGTTGAAACAAGGCATAATGATAAAAAAACTGCTGTTTTCTGAAGATGATCCATGATTGGTTGTTAACTGAGCCCTAAGCATCTGTGATGTCATTTTCAGTCGACCGAAGTGGCAAAATGGCCGCCCGCTGAGATTGCTACAAACGGGTGGATTTTGCTGCTTAACTCATATTCCACAAATACAATATTAATCAGAATGCCTTGTTTCAATTAGTGGGCCTGCACAGAACATATTCTTGAAGAAAATATGCTTGGGTCAACGTCTACTTTAAGGATTATGTTGTCTCGTCCACGCGGTCAGGGTCATAGGCAATTTTAAAAATGGGGGAGGGGGGGGCATCAATTACAAATTGGTGTATTTAAGCTTCAAATTTGATTTTACTGTCATCTATTTGTAGTAACTGCAAAAGCTTAAATATAAGTTGTTCAAAATGCAGATGTAGTCCTTGAGCAAAGAAAAATATATTCTCTATTTCTGGTTACCTAAGTAAATAGAATCCATCCAATACATTCCATGATATGAGTTTTTTAAACTCAATTATGTAAAGAAAAAAAACAAAGTTTTTCTGACAGTGTATTTTTGACCCAACATTTTTTTTTTCTCCAGTTTTCCTGGAGTTTGACCCAGCAACATGACAGGAAACTGGCAGCTTGGCACGACCGCAAGAAAACACGTCTCGCACACAAAATGACTGGCAAACGAGTTGCAGTCGCTGTGGACTACAGTGCGGGCACCATCACCTTCTCTGAAGTGGGACCGTCGAACAACCTAACTCATGTCCACACTTTCTGGACCACGTTCACTGAACCAGTGTCCTTGGGCTTTGGACTTTATAAATCGGAGCTCAACAGCCATATTTCAATTGTAAAAGTCTGATGTGATCAAGGGAAGTACAGTGCTGTGTTACAATGCTGATGGACAGGCAATAGATGAACTGTTCTGAAAAGATGGAGTGAAATATGCTTGATATTTTATTGTGAGCCTCACCTCATCAGAGCTTAAACATAATTGAAATACAGTGAAACAGTCAGAAACCCTGATTGATGTTCTAATTTGAGTGAAAGAAAAATCACATTGGAATTTATGTAAGTGAATTAAACAGGAAGACAATTTTCTTGACAATATGTTCTATGCGCCTCCACGAGTATAAACACGGCATTCTGATTAATATCGCATTTGTGGAATCTGAGTTAAGCAGCAAAATCCACCCGTTTTTAGCCATTTAGGGGGTGGCCCTTATGTCACTTGCTGTTGACTGAAAATGACATCATGTTTGCTCAGGACTCCGACCAATCACAGCTCACCTGTTTTGTGAAGCTGAGCCATAATTGGTTGTTACCTGAGCCCTAGCAGTTGTGATGTCATTTTCAGTCGACAGAAGTGTCAAAAGTGGCCACTCCCTGAGATGGCTAGATTTTCCTGCTTAACTCATATTCCACAAACGCAATATTAATCAGAATGCCGTGTTTACAATACAATACCGTTTTATTTATAAAGCGCATTTCATAACAGCTAGAGCTGTAACAATGCACTTCACATACAATACAATAAAAAGGCCACTCTCGCTAGTCTCGTCACCGTCAACAAACTAACAGCACTTTTGAACAACCTTCTGTTCGGAAACTCATAACATTATTCAAATGTGCCGTTCGGTTAGTCAGATTGCTCACAGCACGACAATGACGATGAAGCAAACAACGTTATGTTCGGAAATTCAGAACGTTATTCAAATGTGCCGATCAGTTAGACAGAGTCATGCCGGATAAGAGGATAGTAAACAGCTGTGTTCATAAGTTGTGAGCGGAGCGCGCTCAGCCACCCGGCAAGCACGACGTGCTCAACACAAGGACGACAAAACATCGGCAAATAAAATTTGAAAGTGTTTGTTAGTTTTGACCTAAGTTTTTCTTAAAACAGCTTACCTTGGACTAGAATCCCACGTTGTATTTTATCAAAAGGACCTTGTTGATGTTATTGTGGAAAGAGAAAGGTAAGTCGTGCTTACTTCCGGCGACCGTACTTCTTCGTTTTCAAAGGAAGCAAATTAAGAAGAAGCGGCAACAACAGCAGAAGTAGTGACACTTTCGCTTTGCACAACAACAACAACGACGACGACGAGCGTTTAAAAGTTCATTACACCAGGTGTTGTGACCCTTTTGCCAATCAAAATTGCCACGGTGGTTGCTGACGGCTTGGATTGACTCGTGGTTAGATCGTGGTTAAATGACCAAAATGTCCACACAAAGTTTTATTTTCTTCCCATTTTGTTGTGACGGGACCAAACTTCTGCCTTTGTCTTTTCCTCTTTTCTAATATTGAAACTATATAAATGTCCACTTGTTTCATCACACCACCATGACACCACGTTCCAAAACCGTTTGCCCTCCCACACTCGCAACACCTGGGACTCGCCACTGCCTTAATTACGGTATATAGACCCGTGGAAGTGGCAAATTGACTCCACTGCTCCCCCGAGTGGTGGGAGGTTGAATATACCAAAATAAATCCACATAACAGAAATGGCTCGTACACCAGGATTGTATCTTTGGATGAAATGCACCATGGCAATTTTATGATAAAAATTCAAACTTTAACATAGTTATTAGCGAACGTTCCGTCATAATCGTCCGCTGCCGAGGTTGAAGCTCACGTTCCTCTCACAGCCTGCAGCTTGGTATTTATTCTTCATTTTGCATTTTTAAAGTTAATTTTGTCTGACAAGTATTTTAGAAGGGTGGCAAGGTTCGCAACGGCGTAACAGAGGGGTAAATCCCTCCAAAATAAAACTTTAAAATAAATATATGATAACAAGTCAACCTTTACTTCACGGTTTTTCACCTATCGCGGGGTTCTGGTCCCCATTAACCGCGATAAACGAGGTAGTACTGTACTCCGCTTTGATGAGCAGCAGAAGTAGTGGGTTGTTAACATGCGCAGGAATGAATTCGTAGTTAGATAGCACCGAGGTCTAACATGCGCAGGAATTAATTTGTAGTTAGATAGCACCGGAGTCTTTTCTCTGCGTTTTTTCCCTGCTGATGTAATAATGCAGCCGTCACCCACACAAGGGCGCCATTTCTTCAACTCAGTCAGAATTCAGTCTTAATTTGGACAGCTCTCAAGCTTTTGATGTTTTGTTGTTACTGTGTTTGCATAGATTAACGATGTTCCTGGCCTTTCAATTTTTTCTGTGTCTGTATGAATATTATGCTCATGCTGCCATTTCATTGTATTGCAAAATATATTATAAAAATATTATTGAGCGTCTTATTCCTGCGCGGGTTTCCCCTTTTAAGCGGCAGCGTTGATGTTTGAGAAAAGTCCCCAAAAAGTCATGGTCCAAAAAAAAACAAACTGTTATACAATAGAGGAACTTGGAAGCATTACATCTGTTTCAAAATGTTGCCAAGGATGAGTCTAAGGATTGAGACAGCGAGTCTGAGCAAGCAGCCTCACTCCAGTGAAGAACTGCTGACAGCGACACAGTTAAGGTATTATTAGCCGAGGGTAAAATATTGGCTGATAGAGCACGTGGACAACGGCAGGCTCTGTCAGGGAACGTCAATATAACAAAGTGCAGTGAGACTCAACCTCCACACGGTGGTAATGCAATACCAACCTGTAACAGACGGGACTCGGAGAGGAGCTACAGTACTGTACTGTACATAATTTAGATTTAAATATACTCACAGACTTTTAATTAATAAAATACCTTTAATAGCTACTCAAACGGCGAGTAATAATCATTGCAGGAGATGACGTCTTTGCCAAAGCACACGCCGTAAAAATGGGACGGTCTAAAACCCTTCATGTCAAAAAGGTGGCTTAATGTTAGAAAACTATGATCAATTGCCACCAAAATTCACATGCACTTAAATCTCACTTAAATCACTCCACTTAAATCTCTGAAAATATCAAAGCAATTGCCACAGGATTTTGATGGTGATGGGCGTAGTTTGCTTACATTAAGCCACATTAAGGTTTTTTATCACACACATAAATATTTTAAACTGTCCTATCAAAGAAAAATGACGGCTTTGGGAGATCTAAGTAGTTTTAGAATTCGGGCGGTCCTAGTGTTAAACAAATGAGCGGTCCCTATCCCTGTTACGGATTTGGGCTAGAGTTGCCATCACATGACCGGGAGCTCCGGTGCCTTATGACATCGAACGCAAAGTGCTGCGTGCATCTATAGTGACTAGATTCTAGTCCATAGTGATGATTTATGTCTTGCTGGAATGAACATGTTATATGACTGTCAATAAAGTAAATTAAAAAAGCAAAACACACTTGTAAATACGTCAAGTACTTACTGAGTTGAAGTCTCAAGATTCACCAATGTCGTGCGTGGCATGATGTATCGTAATGTTTTGACCTCCAAGTGTTGTTTTGACTTTTGAGACATGGCAGAAGAAAATGTCCAAACTCAAGATAACTATGACATGACAGTACTACTCAAGGTCACATTAAGACCTATTTTTGTTTTGTTTGTGAGAAACCTTACAAGTAACAAAAATATACAGACTCACAAATTACATTCACACTGCCACTCAAGTTCTTCTCTTGAAACAGTTTTGATGCTCAATTACTTTGATATTTTTGAAATTTCACTGTGGTAGTGGGTGGATGTAGCATCGAGAATGAGAGAGGCGGAGGTAAAGTGGGGGTGGCAGAGTGAGAGAGAGGGAGAACCAAAAGAACGAGATGATCACATATCTGTCTTGGCTCACATCTGACTGCTGTGTGCATTGAATTATGTGAGGACGAGGAGGAAGAACAAATATTTTAGTCCATGATTTTCCAGAGCTTGGAGTATAGCTTACAAGATTCCTCAAAGGGATACAGGTGACAATTTTTTGACCATTGATTACTCTACTTAAGTGGAATAATATGTCTTAAGAGCATCTTCTGATTTTTAGAAATACTTCTGGCAGTCAACTCGTTTCATTATAGATCTTGGAGAGAAATTCAAAATGCATGGTCCATGTTTAGCTTTGTGGTGTGAAACTAGTGCACAAGTGAGAATGTGCGTGCACCATGTGAGGAAATGCATGTTGAGTGAACGGCATTAGGTGGGAAGGAGCAACGTGTAGAAGACAGATGGTCACTCAGTGGCGTTGTTCCTCCACCCCCTCTCCTTTTCTGAACCCCCCCAGCCCAACCCAACACCGCGTTCTTTCATCCTTCTGCTAGTGTTATCAAATCTATGCATCTTTCGCAACCGTCCTCTGCTCCATCAAGACTGCTCATCTTGTCAAACTCTTCCCATCCCCAGATACTTTTCAACTGCGTTGTCAATTTTTTTGCTGAGGACATCAACTTGAAGGGACCAGAGGTCTAGTTGTCATTGCTCTGCTGAGGCCTTCTGACACCACGACAGGGGGATTTGGGACTTTGGACCGGCACACAAGAAACTTTAACCACAACGAGGAATGAACAAATCTGAACAGTGACGGGTATACCATTGTTTTACCCATAGAAGAATCAACAATTATTGGCTCACTGTACAAGAATCAGTCATGCATACCTGTGATATTACCATACTGTTGGCACTACTGCTATTGTGGGGGCCTCCAAGGGCCAACGGGCAGAATGACACAGAGCCCATCATTCTTGAGGGAAAATGTTTGGTGGTATGTGACTCCACACCCTCATCGGAACCTGCTGGGAACGCCCTGGGCATGTCTGTCCGCTCGGGCAGCGGCCGAGTCGCTTTCTCTGCCAGCCGCCAGACCAACCACGAGCCTACGGACATGAGCAATCGCACCATGATCATCTATTTTGATAATGTAAGTGTGCATGCCAAATTTGCAAGGGTGGAAATTTGGGGAGAAACATCAAAATAAAGAGAGATTTAAAGGTTAGTCTTAACTCCCCCAAAAAATACATATGGCTAAATCAACTAGCTTTGAGGCAAATTTGGTAGAATTGTTACCTTGCATTGAGCACCTATATTTGTATGCTTTTTTTAAAAATGTATGTATACTGTACATACCGCAGCATGTTGGAGTAGTGTGTGAAGTGAAAATGTGATCGTGAATGGTTGTTACTAGTCTACTTGACAGTCTTCTGTACAGTATTAAGTTTACATGTTTACATACTACACTCTTTGGACCATATAAATAATCCCCAATTACTAATTAATTTTCAATGTTTTTTTTACATTCTTGGATGTTGTAAATATTGACTATTTCTTCCACATTGTAAAGTTTCTGGTAGTATTGTAGTATTTAACAAATATTGGACGATTTCACCCTTTTAAACGGTACTTAAATTCTAACACAATCTAGAGAGTTTAAAAGGAATATGAATCATTTAATCCTTTAAACAGTTTATTTAGTAACTCAGCTCAATGTCAAACACTTTGACCACACACTTTTTTCTTGTGACCATTAGTGTCACAGCTAAATGATCCCAACCCAACAATTATCTCTGAATTTGACCACGGTATGAATAATTTGGTTTTAATTGACGTAATTAGATTAAATGCTCTGGATACTAGAATGCCTATTACATAGAATCTGGATTGTTATTTTCAGTGATATTTTATCAAATAAATTAAGGCGATCGTATATAATGATATTTGTTGAGTTTATCACTGAATTTGTTTAATATTTTGTAAACTGTTTACACTAGACAGTTTTTATGTGGCATTTTACCCTTGCTGCCTCCATCATCCATCCTTTCATGCTGTCATTTCAGATCTTGGTGAATGTGGGCAGTCATTTTGATCAAGAGAGCAGCGTCTTCCTTGCACCAAGAAGAGGCGTTTACAGCTTCAACTTCCATGTTGTGAAAGCCTACAACAGACAGACGATTCAGGTAAGCCACTCCGCTGTGCTATCTACTGTGCTGAATGTTACTACTGAGGTTCAGGATGTAAACACGTACCATAATCTATTCCAGGTCAGTTTGATGGTGAACGGCTGGCCGATGATTTCCGCTTTCGCCGGAGACCAGGATGTGACCAGGGAAGCAGCCACAAATGCTGGTCTGGTAATCATGGAGAAAGGGGACAAGGCCTACCTCCGACTCGAGAGGGGGAACCTGATGGGAGGCTGGAAATACTCCACCTTCTCTGGGTTCTTGGTCTTTCCCTTGTGAGTGGGCTGTAAGCTAAATTGTTGTGATGGTGATATAAGGAATTTTGTTGGAGTTGAGAAAAAAAATTCCCAAGTTCCAGAAAGCAAAATGATTCCTTACTAGAGAGTAAAGGGAACAGGTGTATAAGAATTGGTAAACTAAATTTGTTTTGCTTATGTGTATAACAATTTATTTAATTTGTATGACTAATATTGCAGTTGTGAACAGTAAAATTATAAAGTAACCCTGTGCATTGTGGGCTTCCTTGGAATTGATTGTGATGATTTTTCTCTCTGGTTAATTATTAAATGTTTGAATAAGTGCTTTTATGACTATCTCGCATTGCTAAGCCTATTTAATGCCTGCATCAGATATTTACTTACACAGAAATTTCTATGACAAACTCATTAAAATATACTATATTAAATTGGTTCAGTGGGTCTTTTTAATGTAGCATGTTTTGTCAAGTAGTTATTAAATATGATCTCTGTATCAATATGTCGGTTATAAACAAATCACAGATCAGGCTAAATATTATTATGCCTCCCTCTCACGATACTGTAGCCATTGCCACAGCAGCTGTTTGTAAATATAGCTCCCACCAGCAGAGCTGGCGTTGGCGTGGACCTAGCAGTGCGGCATGGGGCAGAGAGTAAGCATGGTGAAACGCAAATATCCTCCTTGCAGGACTGCAGACAGATGGAGCCATTGGCGAGCAGCAAGGTTCATATCTGCAGGGCTGCCACGGATAAAGAGTGGTGTACTGCCACATGTAGTCACTTACGCTTGCCTGATTTCTCATAATTGCTGCCTCCCTCTCATTAATTCACATATCTGCTCACATTTAATGTGAAACAAGGTCCAATGATTCCAGAAGAGACCTTTTTAGCATTGACAAGTATTTTGAAACTCATTTACTGCCATTGACATATTTATTTGTCTTTTCACAATCCAGCCATTAAATCCCAGGAATTTATTTATATATTTTTCAAATTCTTTCAAACGTTAGGGTAAAAGAGGGTCTGAAAATGTCTGGCAGTGAATGAATTAAAGTAAGATGCTAATTTGTAGTCACATTTGTTACATTAATGTAGTTGAAGTAGTAATAATGGTAATAGAATAATGTTTTTTGTGGACTTGCTGTCAATTTCTAGGCACATCTTCCAAGTAAAATATATTATACTCAATGACAGACAATTGAGTGCAGTAAGATGGGTTGGTTAGTGGTAGCAGTCTGCCTCACCGTTCTGAGGCTCTGAGGCTGCATGTTCACAATCACCATTTATATATAGATAGGTGAACAAAGATACATTATTTGTAGTAAATAGATAAGTATCAAACCAATTAAGTGAAATTGGATAATTTCCTGCATTGCACAACCTCAGGAATCACAACTTAATGACTGAAAGAAAATAGGTTCAGGAATTGACATCAAGTGGCATGATAGAAATATTTATTCGGGTTTTAATCTGAGTCATATTATTCTTATAACAACAGTACAGTTGAGTATAATGTAGACTACTCAACTCATCCCGCCAATATTGGCAGTGTGTCTGCATTACGTCACTGGGGGGCGCTAATTCCTCAATCAGGCACGAAGCGGTGAAACCGTACAGTACTAGCATTGCCTGGTACTCCTATAAACGAAAGGTAAAATTCAGTAATTTCGTCCATTGAAGTCAGAGTCTATAATATGTCCTATTTCAACGTAATAACTGCGCGATATCTCACGGGGGTCTTCAACACGATCAAAGTCAAAATGTTATATATAAAAAAATGCTGCAAAAGAGACGATGTATTATTAAAATGGGCCTCCGATATAACTTCCTGTTTATAACTATGATAGTCCTAAAACACAATATGTTTAAATGGATATCGCCTCCACTGGTAGCGGCTTCTCACATTAGCATCGAGGACAGCAGGACCGACGGTCACTCAGTCAAATGAGCTCAGCTAGGCCGCATTTATTGTTCCTCAACCGAACGTCGCTCTTATCCCGCCTAACGTCGGCCAAAGTTAGAATGACGACTACGACAACCAATGAAATCGTCGCGTGCTTCCGGCTCGAAAGAAAACTGACCAATCGGAGCTCGCAAGCGTCCGCGAGGCTGGCTTTGTACGGGCTTTCTGGCAAAAATGTTAGTTCCTGCTCTTCCCTAGCCGTTTCCTGTAATCGTACTGTGTTGTGAGACGGAGAAAGCCATGTGTGTCGATGCAAAGGTAAATTTAGCGCCCCGAATTATTACTGAGAGCCTTCGGGCAGCGGACTTGATGGTTATTTTCGGGTATTTTACCGAAAAATGGACGCAGACCAACCGAAAGAGTATCGCGGCCTAACCCGTGTCAGAACGTTGACGGGTAATGGTTATTGTGGCACGTTGCTTTGGTTTGGTCGGGTTTGTTGATGAGATTGAAGGAGTCCACTTGACTTGATCATCGGTTGTAATTGACCCAGAGGCCAGTTAATTGCCCCAAACATACAACACGGCGAGATTATGAGTGAACATAAGTAGTGCTTGCATACACGCTTTGGCAATAGGCACATCTTGACGGTAGATGCTAATGCTAACCGACGGTTTTGTGAGGCAGACTGCAATGTGAGCAGAGGAAAGCATCCTACCTCTCCATCACTACCTCCTCGCCTTACTTAAATGCCAACTCTTCCCAATTATTAAATATTTGCCGGTGTAGTTTGATTTCATTATAACGATAGCAACTACGTTATTTAACACAGTTGTGGCCATACACTGGCGGCATATGAGAAATATTGGCTTTGTAGGGGGAAAGCTACTTATCACTCATCAGTTAACACACCGAACATTATTTACTTTGTTGCTATGGTTTGTTTAATGCTTGTGCAATTCTAAAATAGTTTAATATGAATCCTATTCAAAATGACACGCTGTGTTTTGCCTAATCACTCATGTTTACTTTAAAGAATTTTACACATCATAATTATTCCAGGGTATGTAAACGTATGACTACAACTGTATGTATGATTAGAACTTTAATCATTGCACCATCTTGGCTTTACGTTGAACAAATTTGAAATAAAATGTAAAGATCCATTTGCGTTTTTTACTAAACTGGGAACGTATTGCTCTATAAATTTTGTGTTGTCCCTTTTAAGGCAAATTACTGTTATAATTACCATGGCAGCTATGTTGGTAGTGTGAGATTTCCATTTGTTCTCGTACATTGTATACATCAGAATGAATGTAGAAGTCCAATATGCCAAAAACTAGAGAAACCAACTGATGGGTTTATTAGTTCTCATTTATTAAGCATTTGTTATTTGTTGCATTACTGAATGCCAATAATCAGGAATGATACGGCGTTTTTGAATCATGGGGAATTTGTGTAATTAATATCTGTTTTCTCTCTGATTTCCAGCTGTTTTCTTTGACATTTTGAAAAACTGGACGAATACAATTTATATTTCATCTCGGAGCGTCTATAACATTGTGCCCGTCTCCCTGTGCGGAGGGGGCAAGATGGCAGACCCTATAATGGACCTCTTTGAGGACACACCCCTGTTTAACCTGGATGCCCTCCCAGATGACTCTTTTTCTCAGGGTTCATCAGACCCAGTGGAAGAGGCTCTTAAGCTAGCATTAGGTCAGGTGGACACACCAGTTGAGTCCGAGCCCACACCAGTTGAGTCAGAGCCGGTCAACGCTGGCCTTTGTGTTCCTGTCGCAGCCGCCACCGTACCTGAGCAGGCCTCCATTCCAGTTCCCGCACAGCAGACGGCAACAGTGGCGGCTGCTCAACCTGTTTCTTTAGCTGCGGTTTCCACTGTAGCCCAGGCTCCTGCTGCTGTTGATACTGTATCTCAAGTTCAACCCCATGTCACAGTACCCATAGCTAGCAACACCACTGTGGTCAGCAGTAGCACGGTCCTGCTTAACTCACCGCTAACTGTTTCCAGCCCCCCAGCCACCACCACTGCCGCCCAGCAGCTCGCACAGATCGCTCAGCAGCTCACTCCCCAACAGCTATCTGCCATTACACAGCAAGCGGGAGGGAAAATTGTCATTCTTAAAGGTCCTCAGGGGCAAACCCAGGTCCTGCAGACTGTACCTGGAGCCACGAGCCCGACAGGCAGCAAGGTCATCCGTTTGGTGTCCGGCTCACCGCTTAAACCAGGCATGCCCATACTACAGGGGGGAGCAGTCTTGAACCCAACGACCACAGGACAAACTCAAGTAAAGGTCGGTGCTGCGGGCGTGCAGCGGCTGCTGCAGTCCCCTAACGGGCCAGTGAAACAGTTGCTGCTCACTTCCATGCCCCAGCAAGGCCAGCAGGTCCAAGTGCAGATTCCAGCGCAAACACAGATGCCCCAAGTCCAAGCTCAAGTGCAAGTCCAGCCCCAGAGCCAGCCTGCTCAGATCCAAATCCAAGCTCAAAACCAGGTGCAACTCCAGCCAGCCATGCAGGCCCAAACCCCAGTAAGTGCTCCTTGCAGTCAGATTGTCATATCAGGCTGGAACTGGTTTGCTTTCTGTGTGTAGGCATCATTGGCTATTATGACCTTGTATGTTTGGCCTGTTTGCTCATGATCTCAATGAGACTAATTAATTCTGTTTTTGGCTCTAGGGGAGTGAAGCAAAACGAATCACTCTGGTTCTCCAGCAGCCCTCACAGGCTGCCGCCGTTTCTTCAATGGGTCAAACTGTTGTAGCCCAACCCCAGGTCACGCAGGTCCAAACAGGCCAAGGAGGTCAACAGCAGGTGCAAGCTCCGGCTAGACTGGTACTGGGACAGCTCCCTGGGGGTAAGCTGGTCCTCCAGGGAAGCCAGCTTGCAGCCTTGACCCAGGCCCGGGCTGCAGGACAAGCAGGAGGGCAGCCCAAAGTTCTTACAATCCAGCTGCAGGTGCAACAGCAGCCAGGCCAGCAAGGAGGAGTTAAGGTAAGAACAATTCTTCAGTTAGGTATTCAAAATCATTAAATACGTAGAAATAATACATTTGAAATTCAGTAGAAATCATTATTTTAGTGTGACAGTTTGCAAGCAGTTTGTGACTGATGTTTGTAACTTTTCAGTACCAGTTGGTGTCAGGAGCAAGCGGTACTGGCAGCCCGCAGGTATTGCAGATTTCTCAAGGCCAAGGGGGGCAGAGAGTTGCAGTGCCTCTCAAAATGCTTCTGCAGCCACAGGTAATCTAATTCTAATGTTGTGCACTTTGTGGATAGGTGTGTTTGATGTGACAGGAACAACAATATAAGTTCTCTGCCGTTACAGACAAGCTCAGCATCCACAGTCGGTGGGGCCGTGTCAGTGGTGAAGGTCGTCAACTCTTCAACAGCAGGCCCCTCCAGCACGACCACCACGGCGCCACAGGCTATCCGAATCACCAAGGCCCCTGGCGATTCTTCCTCTGTGCGACGGGTGGAGATCCTCTGCAAGCAGGAGAAGGCAAATCGAATTGTGGCTGAAGCTATAGCAAGGGCAAAAGCACGAGGGGAGAAGAACTTACCTCGAGTACTCAACCAGGACGAACTTCCATCCACGCAGACCTCACCAGAAATTGGAGGCACTGTGACCGTGGTCACATCTGCGAAGAAAAAGACCAGCGGAGGCGGTAGCAAGAAGAAAAGTCCTGTAGTTGCAGGAATTCCATCTAAAAGTGCAGGGGGAGCGGACAAAAAAGGCAAAGCCAAACCAGCAGGTGGGACAGTTGTAGATGTCGGTGGCACCACCATACCTACGACTGGCATTAAGAGCAAAAGCAAAACCAAGACAAAGTAAGAGATGCGTGTTGCAAAATGTTGTCTTTCTTTCACACTAACTTGATCTTTGGGTAACAGTCATTGATGATGTTTTGATTTCTTGCTCCTCTCTTAGCACTATTACTCTTGTGGGGGCGAAGAAAAGAAAAAGGAATCCATCCTCTGATCATTCAGATGGGGAGTTGAGTCCGGCCTCACCTGCTGCGCTGGAAGAAGACTTAATCATGGTAAGAACACATGAAGAAAATTCCTTCAAATACGGTGTAGTCTCTGAAGTTGAACAGTCAATTCGTTCATGCTGGCAAGGCCACATCAGTTTACCGACCAGATGATTAGACATGTATTGCTGCGATTCACGACATATGCTTCCGTTCGTGAACAGTCTTGGCATCCGAGGCAGAATGCTTGGTTGTACTTTCTCTCACACAGTATGGACTTTGTTCACTCGTGCATATTTGAAGTGTCTTTGTTTTTTTTTTTGTAAAGTAGATGCCCTCTTTGGCTCTCAAAAAAGTGGAAAGTGCATGTTATTGTGCTATTTGGAAGACAATTCCAGTGATGTGTGGTGAGCTCCCGTGGGCGGGGCTGGGTGCATGCTGCCCCTTGTTGTTTCCTCTGAACAGCTGATGAAGTTCCGTTCAGAGTGCTGCAGTATGACAAAGTCTGTTTGTGGAACGTAACTACTTGGAAAGATGGCTAGATATGTTCCAGGGACAATTTGTCACCACAAAATCTTTTCACTGTAAAATGAGTGTTTTAAGTAATTTCACAGTGTAATTATAATAAATGCTTCATCAAAGCTGTAGCAATATTCTGTTTGTAATGGGTCTTAAAAGTTTTTTTTTTTTCATTTAATTCCATTTTGGTGGAGAATTTGATGACATTTGTGTTTTAATCAGCTGCTTATGTACAACTAGTATGGCCTCAAAAGAGATTCCTGATGTGGCTCTCTGACTTCATTTGAGTCACATCATTTTTACATGCTGAATGAAGAGCTTGTGTATTATATTAAAGTTACACATAATGAACATGGAAAAACTCCTCTGTCCAGAAGCGGCGCTCTAATCGTGTAGTGAACAGGAAGAAGTACACTGAGGACCTGGACATTAAGATAACAGATGACGAGGACGAGCAGGAGGATGTTGACGTTACGACAACCACGGCGGCTGTAGCCTCCATCAGTGCAGCACCTGCAGCGGCACACATCCATCAGGAAATTGAGTTACATGGTGACGGACTGCCTGGCATGCAGTTCTTTGTGGTGTGTTGAATTATTGACTGAAAAAAATGTGTTTCGGAGTTTGACTTTTCATTGATATTTTCATTCATTTTCATTTCATGACACTTTTTTTTTCTTTTAATCTGTGCAGGAAAACCCAAGTGAAGAAGATGCCGCCATTGTAGATAAAGTCCTTTCCATGCGCGTAACAAAGAAAGAAGTATGCTTTTATGCATGTACTTATCGCTCACTGTTGCATTTATGATTTACTACTTTAAAATTACGTTTTTATTGTAGGTGTCCCCAGGCCAGTACACCAATGTCGAGGAATTCTTTGTGAAATACAAGAACTAGTAAGTCTCTTAACCTTGACAAGTAAAATGCATCCTTTACTTTTAGTATTTAGTACTTTTAGTAGACTAGAACACAATACATACAACTTCACATTCTTGTTTCCAGTTCATACTTACACTGTGAGTGGGCCAGCATGGGGCAGCTGGAGAAAGACAAGAGGATCCATCAAAAGATCAAAAGGTTCAAGACCAAACATGCGCAGATGAGGCATTTTTTCCATGAGGTGAGAGAACAAACGTATTTTTTTTTGTTGCTGCTTGTCTACCACACACAATGGGAGAAAAAAGTATATGAACCTTTTGGAATTTCTTAAAGTCCTGCATAAATTGGTCATTATTGTGGTCAAAATCACAACAATACAGTCTACTAAAACTAATACCACACAAAATATTTCATTTTCGTATTTCTACTGAAATACAGGATTTCGCTGCAAGTATGGAATTTTACTTTATATATTTCCAGGTCTCAAGGTATGGAAAATGAAAACTATTGTAATGAAAATTATTCATGTTTCCAAGGCTGTCACAACAGCTCTATTTTCTAAAATAAAAAATGAGAAATATCTAATAAATTAATACATTTATTCCTGTGTTTTTTTAAGGCACTTGGCAGCGCAGCTACAATGTCTGTGTGAGAGCATGCAGTATAATTGCAGTATATATACAATAGTCTTAATGAACACGCGCGTCTAATCGGCTCCAAAAAATATCATCAGCTGGTAATGTGCACCCTTCCAAACGGCTCAAGTAGTTTCTGTCATCAAAAATCGTCACATGGTTCCAAATGAATGCGCAGTACCCTTAGCCGTCATATTATACGAAATTTACGAATACGAATAAAATTAACATGTAAATGTTCCAGGGCAGGGAGGAAAAAGAAAGTGAACCCTTGCATTTAACTGCTTGACCCTCCTTTGGCAGCAGTAACCTCAACCAAGATCAGACAACAACATCAGTGAATTTTTGACCATTCGTCTTTACAAAACTGTTGCATTTCAGCAAATTTCCTGGGATGTTAGTGTCATCTGAAGACTTGGAGAAATTACTGGCCTATCAAATCTGTGTTGACAAATGTACCCAACATAAAAAAAAAAAAACAATATATGTATTTGTGCCTTTTATCATTTGTTTGTGAAGCACTTTGTGTTGCTTTTAAAGTATGACAGGTGCTGTATAAACAAAGATTTGATTGATTGATTGATTGATTGATTGATTAATCGATCATGTCACAGCTTGCTTTCATCAATGGGAAAAATTTATTCTCAAGTTTATTAAGATATTAGCAGAAGAATTTCAGGTCATTTGGCCTAAAAGTTGAAGTTCAAAAGAGGAAGGTTGTTGCAACAAGACAATGATCCTTAAAACAGAAGCAAATCTACAACAGAACTTAATAAATGCGTGAATAAAATGTTCAACTGCTATCATGTGTCTTCCGTCTTCGGTACAGATGCTTTAATACTGGCACTTTAACAAAGTTTATAAACAATATTTTTTTTAAAATCACAATGGAGATCAGACGAGATAACAAATTAATAGATCATTTTATTTCTTTTTGCTGTATCGTCCAGCCCTAGCTTGACCTCAATAGTGCTAGCTATTTACACTAGACATCCCAGGAATTTTGCTGAACTGCAAACGTTTTGTAAAGAGGAGTGGTCCAAAATTCATCCTGATGGTTGTGCACATCTGATCTGCAACTACAGCAAATGTTTGTTTGAGTTTATTGCTGCCAAAGCAAGGTCAACCAGCTATTAAATGTAAGGGTTTACTTCCCTTTGCTTTGCTGTCCTGTCCATTTTTCATAAAAATATGAAAATATATATAATTTGTTGTCTGGAATAAGTTTACACAGGCTCTGTTTATTCTTGTGATATAGATGATCAGACCACATTTTATGACTCATTTATGCATAAATTTAAGAAATTACAATAGGCTCACATAGTCGTTGCATTGAAAAGATGTTACTGTATTTGACTGTGATATACTCTACAGGAGGAGGAGCTCTTTAATCCAGACTACGTGGA
Organism: Filicampus tigris; assembly: GCF_054856515.1. NCBI lineage: Eukaryota > Metazoa > Chordata > Actinopteri > Syngnathiformes > Syngnathidae > Filicampus > Filicampus tigris. The sequence continues at coordinate 7,359,176 of NC_141226.1, forward strand.
AGTGGACAGGATTCTGGATGTATCCCACAGTATAGACAAAGACAATGGCGAGGTAGCGTAGGAGAAACTATACTAAATGGATAAACGTGAACATTCGGATCTAAAGAAAGTAAATTGTTTGGGTTTTTACTAACTATGACACTTTCGTCCATCCCCGCAGCCTGTGATTTACTACTTGGTCAAGTGGTGCTCTCTGCCTTATGAAGATGCAACCTGGGAGCTCAATGAGGATGTGGACGAGGGCAAGGTGGAAGAGTTTGATAAAATCCAAACACGACAACCTCGACTCAAGAGAATGGTAACGACTGAAAAGCTACATATCAAGAGTATTGAATGTATCTATGTTTTGCTTGTTGGCCTTCAGGAATTTTAAGGAAAGGATGCCCGGCATCTCATTTACTTTTTGATTCCAGTCATTTGTGAGCATTAAAAAGTCTAAACAGATGGGCTGTGTGCAAATTGATGTGCTGTGATTTGTGCACTCTGTCCACTTCTGCAGACGCGACCACAAGCTGGCTCATGGAAGAAGTTGGAGGAGACCAGAGAGTACAACAATGGCAACACTCTTAGAGAATATCAACTGGAGGGTGTCAACTGGCTGCTCTTTAACTGGTACAACAGGTATGAATCACACCCATTCACATGACATGTCCTACAAGATGCAACATAAAGTCAGTCAAAACGTTGACCATGTTCAAATTGCTATCATACAAGTCATATTTGGTCATTCACTCCAACTCTTGCATGGTTTGCCCCGTGTAGGGGACTGGTTCTCAACTAGTCTTAGGCCGGTACCCACATCGTAATGTCATTATGTCACTGCCTACTTTACAGCAATCAAACGATGCATATTATTTTAAAGCGGTAATCAACTCAAAAAATATATTTACAAAAATATGTTCTATGAGCCTACACTAGTCAAAACAGGGCCTTCTAATTAATATTGCATCTGTGGACATGAGTTAGACATCAAAATCCACCCGTTTTTGCCAGTTTCTGTTGACTGAAAATGACATCACACTTGCTCAAGTAATGACCAATTACCGCTCACTGGTTTTCTGAAGCTGAGCCTAATTTTAATTGTGTGAATGACCTCAGCTCATGTATGAATGTTAACTTCGTCATCTCGTCATTCACGGGACATGAACACACACAATTGTCATCTTTTTGACTGGAAACACCACCACACTGGATTTCCAATGAAACAAACAATATGTGATTTTATTGCTTTCACCTTTAATTTGAGGGGATTTACAGTACACCCAATCAAGTAGCGCTATAAGTATTAAAACAGTTAGTTGGTCTGTATTTATACGCCTCTCCGTTTTTTTTTACGACGGGAGTCGGCTAGCTATACAGGCTAACATCCATTAACCTCGGATTAAACCGAGTTTCCGTGAGAAACAAAACACCTCATCCATGAACACGGTGATGTTCAGCCAGTTCTAATTGCAATATCCGTTTTATAAACCCAAGATCTTGCGTTGGATATATAAAGATTTGGTAGCGGTTTCCGCTGCTGACGCTAGTGAATCCATATGGGGCAAAAAAAACAAAAAACAAAAAAAAAACCGCAGCCTTCGAGGCTGGATCTGGACTACTGCAATATGATTGGCTCCCGCGTTGCTGGAACGATATGACGGACATCATGGTGTGCTGCCGTAACTATAGACACCGCCATAACCATGCACGCCGCCATCTTGGATTAGCGCTTATACCAGGGGTAGAGTGAACCGACGGAATAATGGGCCGATCGGGTTCGTCAGTTTTCAAAAACAATTCCATTCCAACCATTACTTTCGCACAGTATTAGTGCAATTCTGCACAATGTATAGTTTTTGGTTCCATTTTAAAAAGCACTTAAACATTTACAGCTCATAATGTCAAAGCCACAGTATCAACTTCAATTTAAGTTGCTCTATCATTTTTTTAAACATGTCAGTACTGCTGCTACAACCTGAAAAGGTGTAATCAAAGTTGAATGTATTACCTACTTAATTGCTTTATTACATACCTTAAAGTGGAAGTCAACGCAAAAATGCTTTTTTTCAATAATATGTTCTATGCCAGCCCAATAGTTGAAACAGGGCATTCTGATAAATATTGCGTTTGTGGAATAAGTGTTAAGCTACTCGTTTTTAGCCATCTCTGGGGGCGGCCATTTTGTCTTCTGTCGACTGAAAATGACATCACAACTGCTCACAATGACCAATCACAGCTCAGATTCAGCAAACAGGTCAGCCGTGATTGGTCGTTGTGAGCAGTTGTGATGTCATTTTCAGTCGACAGAAGATAAAATGGCCGCCCCCAGAGATGGCTAAAAACTAGTGCGTTTTGCTGCTTAACTCATATTCCACGAACACAAAATTAATCAGAATGCCGCGTTTCAACTAGTGGGCCTGCTGGGCACATATTCTAAAAAAATATATATGTTTGAGCTGACTTCCGCTTTAAAGGAACTGTGGATGTTTTCACTAACATATTCATTTTATATATTTTTTCATCGGGGAAATGAAATGAGTTACCATTTTCTATTTCATCTATTCATTTAGGAGAAATTAGGAAATAAGTGACTCCATTAACAACGCCTCTTGTTAATGAGGCAAATGGCCGCGCCCCCTACCGTTCTATCCTTGTTCGGCCGGAGTCACGGGAGTAACCGATTCCAAACCCTCCATTGGAAATCATTGTACTTTCATTGCTTGTAACGTCCAAAAATGGCTATCAGTTGGCACCAAAATTTATGTGGACATCTCTACTAATGCCTACTTCAATATATCAAAAGGATTAACCTCTCCGTGGCTGATTTATATGAGAATGAGGAAATGTGGAAGTGAGCAGAGCTACATAGATTTAGGCTGGGACGAGCGCACACTGCTTCTTTGCTGATCACGGTTAGGATGGGCGAGGCATTAAACACCAGTCAGGATATTTACAGAGACTGAAGTGGAAATGAGTAGCCGTGCACATTTATTTGGATGAGGAATGGCCCCATTTTCTCGACCGACAACACGCCGTCCAATTTGGAACGTAAACAGCCGAAAAGGTACGTTCCAATGCGGCCACACTCGGTTGTGGAGTCAGCCTCGCTGGAACTTTTTGTTCGCTGAACATTGACGCTTGTTTGATGAGGGCTTACCTCACTCTCTGGCGGCTGCAAGCGGTGTCTGACAACGCATGCGACTGCTGGGAGGCAACCCCGCGACTTGAAGATCTTACGCAGGCTGGACGCAGAGTAAGGAGCTAATGTTGTTGTGCTAACACCTTTTGTTTTAACGACATGAAGCTAGTTGTTGCTATTAGCCGTCCTCTTATCCTAGTAGTAATGTGCATTTGCATTTTGGTGGCGATCGGTCGCCGTTTTAGACAACAGAACTGACAAAGCGAGCAATATTACCACACTTGGCTCCCTCCCGAGACGTGGGCAGCTGAGACCGAAAACACAACATAAGCCACGCCCCAAAAAGGGGTGGGGAAATTTGTTGTAAACCTCAACAAATAAGCCCTTAAATCACGACAGAGTCTTTGGGGGGGGGGCACTTTAGTACTGATGTCATTTTTACATGCAAACCTATTATATAAGTGCCAATGTTAAGCTCACCCAAGTGTCCTTTAAAGAATTCAAGCTGTAAGCTAATGATGGTTACAAGAGCACCTGTTTGCTGGTGCGATATGCTGCAATTTACATTTGATCCGATTAGTTCACTAATCGTGCCTAGCACAACAACCGTTAGTGTCAGCCCAAGTTTGCGTGCCTAAATCAATGAAATACGGTAAATGCCAAGACTGCATAAAATGAATAATGCCACACAATTTAGCTTTTATCAACATTTAGCACAAACTGAGGAGAAACTACACTTATAAAAGTGGAATGTAGACAACATTAAAATCCACAGTTTAAAAAAAAAATACATGACTTAACCACATCACACAATGACCTTAATGTCCCTATTTAGCCTTAATGTGTAAAAAGACTGCTTGATTGTTGCCTTTTTCTGGTATCTGAGATCCACTTTGACCCGCCAGCTGAGAATCACAGGCTTAGAGGATAGCTGGAACATTGTGAAGATTTGGTTTGACTCCCATTTCAACTCTGACTTGATTAAGTATTGTTATGGGCAATTATACTGATTATTCCACCACTGTAAGGGAAGCAAATTTGGAAACATCCTCTTACGTTTCTCTCTTCCTTTGGTCTCACTTTGTGTTTCAGGCAAAACTGTATCCTAGCAGATGAAATGGGTCTGGGGAAGACGATCCAGTCCATCACTCTGCTGTCTGAGATATATGCTACTGGAATCCAGGGCCCCTTCTTGGTTATTGCTCCCCTTTCCACCATCACCAACTGGGAGAGGGAGTTCTCCACATGGACCAACATGAATGCCATCGTCTACCACGGCAGCCTGGCCAGCCGGCAGATGATCCAACAGTACGAGATGTACAGCAAAGATGATAAGGTAGGCTTGACACTAACTGATTTGACTGTAATCGATCATGTCTGATTTATGTTGCCATTTTGTGCACAGGAACATTTAATCCCGGGCGCGTACAAATTTGATGCCCTGATCACAACTTTTGAGATGGTGTTGTCCGACTGCCCTGAGCTGAGGGAGATATCCTGGCGTTGTGTGATCATTGATGAGGCGCATCGCCTCAAGAATCGGAACTGCAAACTGTTGGATAGCTTGAAAATGTTGGACCTGGTTAGTTGACCCGATTAGAACATTGCAGAATGAAACCCTATTATGCAAAGCAGAGTAGTCACTTTGATTTGGGTGTCATATTGTTTTTGCGCCCAGGAGCACAAGGTGTTGTTGACTGGCACCCCTCTCCAGAATACTGTGGAGGAACTCTTCAGTTTGCTTCATTTCCTGGAGCCTGCCCAGTTCCCCTCTGAAATTGAATTCCTCAGAGAATTTGGAGACCTCAAAACAGAGGAACAGGTGCAAAATATATGATATACTGTATGATCATCTTGGCACCAACAGACATAGAGTATCGTTCTTGTGTGCCTTGTGATTATAAAAGTATAAGTCATAATACTTTAATATTGTGAATGATATTTTCAATTTGGCTGTGACCGAGCAAGTTGTTTATTTTATTATTTATTTATTTATTTTTTACCCTTCAGGTTCAGAAGCTGCAGGCTATACTGAAGCCGATGATGTTGCGAAGGCTCAAGGAGGATGTTGAGAAGAATTTGGCACCCAAACAGGAGACAATCATTGAGGTTAGTAAATGTTTTTCAGGGAACACACCGGTCAGTTTTCATTTTTCAGCATTCGATTAGACAGTGGGCATATAAGAATAAAAGTGCAAATATCAATGGAATCTGATTACCTGAAAAATAATTTAAGACGATTACGGTAAGTATCAAAATAATGACATAACCTGTACACTCCCAATAGGACATTTTGGACCGCTTCAAATGATCCCTGTGATGTATGACCTGCTGTACACTAGACTGTTAATTAAAAAAAAAAAAAAAAGCAACCGTCTCATTACATCGTTGTTGTGATGAGTTGACATTTTAAATGACTCTTGTATTACTCCTCTAAGGTTGAGTTGACGGATGTTCAAAAGAAGTACTACCGGGCCATCTTGGAGAGGAACTTCAGTTTTCTCAGTTTAGGAGCAAACAGTAACAGCAATGTCCCCAACCTGCTCAACACTATGATGGAACTCCGCAAGTGCTGCAACCACCCTTACCTCATCAATGGTATCGCAACTCGCTCTCAGTTGTCTGTTTTATACAAATAGACATGACTTGAGTTTTTTTTTTTTTTAACTTTGCGTCATACCTCTTTTTTTCATTTTTTAAATTTCATTAGACCCAAGTCCTTGTTCCTAATAGTGTTTTCTTTGTGAACAAATCCTTAAATTTGATGGTGATCTGTCTTGTCTTAACTAGGTGCGGAGGAGAAGATTGTAGCAGAGTTACGGCAGGTGTATGACCCTCTTGCCCCAGACTTCCATTTGCAGGCCTTAATTCGCTCTGCTGGAAAACTCGTCTTACTGGACAAGCTGCTGCCACGTCTCAAGGCTGGTGGTCACAAAGTCCTCATCTTCTCCCAAATGGTGCGCTGCTTAGACATTCTGGAGGACTACCTCATCAACAAGAGGTGGGACATATTTACTCTTCATTTTTTCAGCCAATTGTTGTATGTCTCTTTTCAAATTCTTGTTATTCCATTTTTATAGATACCTTTATGAGCGCATTGATGGCAGAGTACGTGGCAATTTACGACAGGCTGCCATCGATCGTTTTAGCAAGCCTGACTCGGATCGCTTTGTCTTTTTGCTGTGTACCCGTGCTGGCGGCTTGGGTATTAACCTTACTGCTGCTGACACCTGCGTCATATTTGACTCGGACTGGAACCCTCAGAATGACCTGCAGGTACATTTTCAACTGCTGTTCAAGCCAACATTACCTGTCTTTGGAGTTTTTTCCTTTTGCAGACTGATGATTTGACCTTACACCTTAAAGCGGAAGTCAACCCAAACATATTTTTTTCAAGGATATGTTCCCAGCAGTCCCACTAGTTGAAACACGGCATTGTGATTAATTTCGCGTTTGTGGAATATAAGTTAAGCAGCAAAATGCACCCGTTTTTACCCATCTCTAGGGGCGGCTATTTTGTCTTCTGTCGACTGAAAATGACATCACAACTGCTCACAACGACCAATCACGGCTGACCTGTTTTCAGAATCTGAGCCGTGATTGGTCGTTGTGAGCGGTTGTGATGTCATTTTCTGTTGACAGAAGACAAAATGACCGCCCCCAGGGATGGCTAAAAACGAGTGGATTAACACTTACTCCACAAACGCAATATTTATCAGAATGCCCTGTTTCAACTATTGGGCTTGCATAGAACATATTCTTGGAAAAAAAATGTTTGCGTTGGCTTCCCCTTTGAAAATATAATATATATTTTTTCTCATTTTTTGTTTTGAAACTCAGGCACAAGCTCGATGTCATCGTATTGGCCAGTCAAAGGCAGTCAAAGTCTACCGCCTGATCACAAGGAATTCCTACGAGAGGGAGATGCTGGACAAAGCAAGTCTGAAGCTGGGCCTCGATCGTGCCGTCCTGCAAAGCATGAGTGGAAATAAAGACAGTAATGTTAATGGGGTAAGAAAATAATCACTTAGTTTATTTCATGTATTGGTTTGTTCCACATTTTACCTTTAAATCCATCAAAATGTTGTGTTACGTCTAACAGATCCAGCAGTTTTCTAAGAAGGAGATTGAGGACTTGCTTAGGAAAGGAGCTTACGCCGCCATCATGGACGAGAACGATGAGGGTAGTCGCTTCTGTGAGGAAGACATTGACCAGATCCTCCAGCGCAGAGCCACCACCATCACTATAGAGAGCGAAGGCAAGGGCTCCACCTTCTCAAAGGCCAGCTTTGTGGCCTCTGAGAACCGTAATGACATTGCCCTTGATGACCCGGAATTCTGGGAAAAGTGGGCTAAGAAAGCTGACATAGACATGGACACGATCAACAGAAAGGTAAACTGATTTTCACTTTTAACGCTTGTTTTGCACTTTTTCTGTACCGGTATTTTCTCTCACTTTGTCGAGCATTAATACTTAATTGTTTCTTTCACCCTTAGAACACACTCGTTATTGACACTCCAAGAGTACGCAAGCAGACCCGCCAGTATTCCACTTTGCGAGGAGAAGGTGCAGAATTATCTGATGTGGACAGTGACGAAGAGTATCCACCTGCGAATTCCAGACACTCTCGTTCTTCCCGACGTGCTGATCGTCACACCGGAGTGGGTTACGGTCGCACTGACTGTTTCCGTGTGGAAAAACATCTGCTTGTCTATGGGTATGTTCAATTGGATAACAAACTAGTTTTCTCAAGCTTAATGTTGTCTTTTACAGGAGGAAAATGTGGTTGTTGTTGGGATCCGGCCCATCAACATTTTATTTATGACACAATGGCATTATTTTGGCTTTTATTAAAGCAATAGTATTAATCGTCATGGTGACCTCGTTCACAGCCCCCCCTTTTTTTTTTTTTTTTTTTCAATCTTTTCCAGTTGGGGTCGCTGGAGGGACATCCTTTCTCATGCCAGATGTAAGCGGCGGCTGAGTGAGCGCGATGTGGAGACAATCTGCCGTGTCATCCTGGTGTTTTGTCTCCTTCACTATCGTGGAGATGAGAACATCAAGAGTTTCATCTGGGAACTCATCACACCACCAGAGAACGGACGTGAACCCCAGACACTGCTCAACCACTCTGGTAGGAAAATGGTCATGGCTTAGTTTCAACTAGCATGTAATGCAAAATAGCTTCCTTGGGCAAGCTCAAGGGGCTTCTTACTTTTTTTTTGAGGCAGGGAATTTCTTGCTTTGCATGAGTTTACAGTTTTTTCTTCTCAGGCCTTTCCATCCCAGTCCCCCGAGGTAGAAAGGGTAAGAGGGTAAAAGCTCAAAGCACATTTGATGTGCAGAAGGTGGAGTGGATCCGCAAGTACAACCCAGACACACTGCTGCTGGATGACAGTTACCGCAAACATCTCAAACACCAGTGCAACAAGTAAGTGGAGCATTAAAGTTGTTGTGCTTCAGATGTCTAGTGCACTAGTGTGCTATGTCTATGATTGTCTTTTCTCTTCAAGGGTGTTGCTCAGGGTGCGTATGCTGTACTATCTGAAACAGGAAGTGATTGGGGAACATGCTGAGTCTGTCCTAAAAGGAGCTGACATTAGGTATAGAATTCAGCGTTTTGCGTATCATCACCTTCTTAAAATAATGGCCAAAGTCACATTTTGACAAAAAATGTTTTGGTTTTTGCCTTAAACATCTCACTAGGCTGGCCACTTCGGTTGAAATGGGCTACATCCCGAGTTAAACATATCATTCTATTCTACCTTTGAAATGAAATTATCAACAAGTATAATATAATCAACATTTGTGACAGTTTTTAGTGTTTTATGAAAAAACAAAAAAATGAGTAAGCTCATTATTTTACAAAGGTACCGTATTCTCCCAATTAGGCATGGGCCGATTACCGGTTTACTGTGGTTTGTAAAAGTTTCGGTTTCAATAACCACTAATACTGTCTGCCACCGGTAATAAGCGCTTCCTTTCTTTTTTGAGGGGACTTCTAAGCGGGGCACAATGTGATTGGTTATTTATAGAGTTGACTAAACAAGTTGCCTCTTTGAAGTTAATGAGGCCAGTCCCCTTTTTTTTAATTTTTTTTTTTTTTTTAACTCCCTGCCGAGCAAATAGGGAAGGTGTGAGCAGTTGCGCACAGAGGAGGAGGAGGGAGGGAGACGAAAGTGACTGCAAACTCCAACACACTTACACTGATGCCTTTGTGCATTGTCTCGAAATAAAAACATGGTACCAGCAGGTACTAGTTAGCCCCAAGGACAGCGTGAGTAGCCCACGGGTCTGTTCTAAAAATAGCTCACCAGTGATGGGACACTGACTTACTAGGAATTAAATGGAAGAAGAATGTTAACATTTATTTATTTAAACTTAACAAGGTGCACATTTTTTAAATGTACCAAATATTTTATAGTTTGTTAAAAAATAAAGTTAATTGTGTTCAATTGGGGAAAACACAAATATTTCCAAAAATGATATTTTAGAGCTGTTATTTAATACCGCGAAACTGTGATATTTTTGCTCACGGTTATTATACCGTCGGGATCTAATATTGGCCCATGCCTACCAACAATGAACTCTTAAAAACTCCCGTTATGATGCTACCTGAGACAGACACTGGACTAATTGTTTCTTTTCAGAGATGTTGACATCTGGATGCCAGAGATGGAGCAGCAAGAGGTACCTGCAGGATGGTGGGATGGTGAGGCGGACCGCTCTCTGCTGGCTGGTGTGTTTAAGCATGGTAAGAATTTTCTGGAGAACTGCAAGGCTTTCCTTTGCTTATTCAGATCTTGGTGGCCAGGCACTCTCCTGCTGCTACCATGAGATGGCGCCGATTTGTACGTACTACTGACTGACCGTCTCTCTGTTACCAGGTTATGAGATGTACACCACCATGCGTGCTGATCCACGTCTCTGTTTCCTGGAGAGGGTGGGCCGCCCAGACGACAGGGCTATCGATGCCGAGCAGCACACTGCTGACGGCGAGCTGGGAGACGAGTGAGTCATGCTGACACTCTTGTACCTGTTTGAAAATTCTGTTGATGTAATGTGTATTCATCCAAACACAGTGCACTGGTACCCTGATGCAGAAGTATTTCTGAGTTGCAAGACGTCTGTTTGTTTTTTGTTTTTTGTTGTTTTGCTTTGCTTTGTGTTGCCAGCCAAAATCCGATTTAAGAGCAAACATAACATACATACTCCCACATGGGTTAAGTGGAGGAAAAATGAAGCAATAAAGGCACCCTAATGTTTAATATTCACATCTGTCAGTCTTGAAATCTAGCTTTCTGTGAGAGCGTTTGTGCAGGTGATGGAATGACTGATAACCCAGGTGATGTCTTGCATGCTTATTGCTTGTTCTTCTTTACAGAGGTGAGTATGACAAATACTCAGAGGACCCCGAGTTCAAGCCTGCATCAAGACTCCCCAAAGATTCTTTTGATGAGGTATACCTTTGAGAATTACATCATCATATCTCTGAAAGCGTTTAACAAATAAGTCTCTCACATCGACATTTAACGCTCCCCGTCCTCCAGCCTGACGGTATGAAGATGGAGGAGGACATATCTGTCGAAGATAAGGCAGTCGCAGTGATCACAGAAAGCGCATCTAACCAGAACCAGAGCGGATGCGATTGGCCCTCAAGTTCATCACTTACTGCACGTTTACGGCGGTTGGTCACAGCTTACCAGCGTAGCTACAGACAGGAGCAGCTGAAAATTGAAGCGGAGGCAAAGGGCGACCGCAGACGCAGGAGATGTGAGCAAGCCAGCAAGCTGAAGGAGATAGCACGCCAGGAGCGACAACAAAGGTATACAGGGTTTTTTTTTCTTCTTTTAAATGTCAGTGTCTATTCAAAAAGGCATTTTGATGTTCAATTCAGCTACACAAGTGAATTTCACGTCGATAAAAGTCACCCAACTTGATTTGTGTCTGTCTGCAGGTGGACCCGCAGGGAGGAATGTGACTTCTATCGTGTTGTCTCAACTTTTGGTGTAGAAAGAATGAAAAAGGAGTCCGGCCTTGTTGAGGGCGAAGAACAAGACTATGAATGGACGCGATTCCGTACCTTCGCACGCCTGGATAAAAAAACTGATGAAAGCCTTAGCCGCTACTTCCGCTCTTTTGTAGCCATGTGCCGGAGAGTGTGCCACCTGCGTCCTGGCCGAGATGAGGGTAACTACAGCCACCCAATACTCAAATAATACACACTTTTATTGCAGAGGTACCCTTAAATATCGCATTCAATGCTGTTCTCATTCACTGCCAGACATTTCAGACCCTCTTTTACCCTAAGCTTTGAAAAAAATGGGAAAAAAATATAAGTAAAATCCTAGAGTTGAATGGGTGGACTGTGAAAAGACAAATTCATCAATGGCACTGAATGAGTTAAGTAGACGATTAAGCTTGTTGTCAGTGTTGGGCAAGGTACTTGGAAAATGTAGTGAGCAACGATACAGGTTATTCAACATCAAATGAAGCTTCACTGAAGCTACCCATCAGAGATATTAGCCTACAATAAAATGACCAAAGTAGTAAAACTACATTCAAACTTTTTTTCTTTTCCCAAGTCATTGCTGTCTTGTGGCCAATTCAATCAGTTCAATTCAATTTATTGAACTTTTCTCTCTCAACCAAGAAAAAAAACATACTAACATACTTCCTTCTTCTTCTAATCAGACTTACGTAACAGGATATCGTTGAGTTAACTTCGGGAAATAACCTGAACGTGCTTCCTTAAATCAGGAGTTCTAGGTACTGTACATGATGTCAAACAGAAGACTAGGATTTAAGGTTTAGGCCTACCTGGGGAAAAGTAGTGTCTGTAAACGCTACCAAGTTGTGATCACGAAAGTAGCATCACTACTGAAATTCTAGTTGATGTTGCAAATGAACACAACATTCTGAAATGTTGATAAACTACTAGTATTGTTGCTACTTGTAACGCTGCTACTGCCCAACACTGCATGTTGTAAATTGTATTTATATTACTGACATAATTTTTTTATTTTGCACAAATAATTTTAGATTCATGCATCAATGGATTTTGTCCCATTGATTTTATGAACGGTGATCAGGAAACTCAACTCTACATACTTTCCCTAGATCTGTCACCACTTCCCCAGACTGTGGCCCCCATCACAGAAGAGCGTGCTTCCCGCACACTTTATCGCATTAGCCTCCTCCGTCGCCTCCGTGAGCGAGTCCTTCCGCACCCCTCCCTGGAAGAGCGTCTGCCGTTGGCCCCCCGCACCTCCGAGCTGCCCACCTGGTGGAGTATCCCGGACCACGACCGTCAGCTGATGCTCGGGGCAGCGCTGCACGGCGTCAGCCGTACCGAGCTCTCCGTCTTCTCGGACCCGCAGTTCACCTTCAGTGCGGCCCGAGATGAATTCATTCAGAACCAGCAAGCCCCGCCTCCACCCCAGCCGCAACCCATCATGCACCTCAACCAGCCGAAGTCCATTGCGGAGGTGTCAGGTGTGAAGGAGGACGGTCAAGAAATGGACATTAGTTTGCTCGGTGGTGAAATCAGTGCTCACCTGCAAAGTACACCGTTGACTCACCATGATGGCAAAGCACGAGGGCAAAGCTGGAGCTTCAAAAAGAGCAAAAACAAGGGAGGAAGCAAAGGGGGTGAAGAGGGTGGTTCTGATTCCGATTCTGACTCAGATTCAGGTTCGTCGTCGTCTGATCGATCAGGCAGCAGTGACGAGAGCGGAGATAGTGAAGAAGAGGTGGATGGAGGTCAGTTGGTATTTGACCGGAGCAATTCACAGTTCTCTAAACTAAGAAAGCGACGCGTTGTAAGATTTTTCTGTTTGTCGTCTGTCAGGTGTGAAGGCGTGCGATGTAGATGAAGAGAACAGTTTACTCTCGATGGCCTTGTCTCAGGATGGCATTCCGCCTCCGGATCCTATCAGAGTAGACTGGCCCAAGGTAAGTGGATCTTTTTCACAATCATAGAATGATAATACAGTGGACCCATGGAATTTAAACTGTTTGGCAGAAAACAGATGGTAATTTAAGTTAAAGAATAATCGGAAATGTACTGTATATGGTTGGTTTTTGATTTGCTCATGGTTAATTTTTAATAAATGCCTTTCATTTAAACTCAGGACCGTGTGTTGATCAACCGTTTGGATAGTTTGTGTACACTGGTGCTTACTGGTCAGTGGCCATCTGGGCGGCGCTACGTGTCTGAGGCTCACATAAACCAAAGCATCGAGCTGCAGGGAGACGAGATGGCCTACGCTCGGGTGGGCCGCAAACCCATCAGCATGCCCGGAGGCGAAGGGGAGGATGGAGAATTCACTGTCAAACTCCTCAAGGTATGTACACTAAACCTTTGGGATCTCTCTTTGTGTCTCATGCTTGTTAACACTCTTTGACATGTTGAAAAAGACCAGTTTGTTTTGTTCTCACTCAGACTGAATTAGAACTGGGCTATAAAATGGATGGATAGATAATTCAAAGTAGGGCTGGGCAATAATTCAATATATTGCGATAGACGTGATCAATATCAATGTAAAGTGCCTTCAATAAAATGTTCAATAGGAAAAAACAATCCCAATCCCAGCATTCTGTGTGCTGTCGGCAGAGGCTACAGTATGGCGTTAGATTTGTGCCACAGTTAAAAGCATGAAGAGCAAATTTTGAGCACGGTAGTGTGTTCTTGAGCGCAGCCGAGTCACTGACTGTTCGTTTGCCAAGTGGGGGTACGTGAAGAAGCAGCTGAACCAACGGAGAAGTGTGTTCAGGCGCATGTCATGTGTATTGCGTACACACGTCAAACCAAAGTGTGGCTTAGCTTTGTTCAAATAAATGACATGTCGCCTCAGTGCAAATCCTGCAATAAGATTATAATGTGCAAATTGACATCTCCGGATGAATACATGCAGTAGAAGTCAAGGTGCAAGCTCTGTGTTTTTAGCCTGCGCCGAAGCTGTCAGTCAAGTAAAACAATAACACGTCCTATGGCAATAATGAGCCTGCTAACAAGTTTAAAGTTGAACTAAGACGTTTTTTCAACTGCGATACATGCACTCAACGACAGTATTAGTTTGCTACGCTGACATTGCATGAGAAATGAAAGAAGGTTCTTAGAAGTATCAACAATGGTGTAGAGCAGGAGTCTTCAATCCTGTTCCTCGAGGGCCGGTGTCCTGCCTGTTTTCCATCTCTCCCTGCTACAGATATTCACCAAAGGTCTGCAGAAGCTGGATCATGAACCTGATCATTTGAATCAGGTGTGTGTTGCAGCAGGGACAGATGGAAAACAGGCAGGACAGGATTGAAGACCCCTGGTGTAGAGAATCTTCCACAAAAAAGCATTTGCAGCGGCACTGCTTGAGCCAGGAGCATGGATGTACACAACATTGCACATTACACTGCATTACAATCTACATAAAAACAGTGTACATTCCTTGAGCGTTAGTTTTGCGACCAGATATTTTGGATGGTATTTTTCCCCTGGATAGTTGTTTTTTGTAGATTATCGTAAAACTATTTAATTTTTTTTTCAAATTTTGATTTGGGGGGGGGGGGGGGGGGAATCAATATATATCGATATTGACCAATACGAATTACCTATATCGTGATTAAGTTTTCAGACATATCGCCCAGCCCTAATTCAATGTTAGAAATACATTGCTGTGAAGCAGAGGGGCTGAAAAACAATAGTAACATTGTTGCAGTTGTTTTGGTCAACTGAAATATTTAACATTAGGCATATAAACTAATAGTAACTATAACATTCATTGTACACAGTTGTGTACATAAAACAAGTGAGAGTGCAGTTAGCTAAAATCGCAATTTTATAGTCTGATGAATGCAAAGCAAATTTGCTGTTATTTTACTGCTGGTATAATTTTATTTAGCTCTTTAACTTCTTGGCAGAGACAGCCGGCGTGATGGTTATTATCTCTTTCTCTCAATCTACTAGGAGGAGGGACTGAAGTTGACATTCTCTAAGCAGGCACTGATGCCCAACGGGTCAGGTGGCGAAAGCAGCCGTAAGCGACGCAAAGAACTAGAGGTACAATATCATCTTGATGAAAAAGTAACTGCGTGCAACAACCACGCCGCATTTTGTCTGCTGACTTCCTGCCGTCCTTCTGTGTTGTAGTTATCTGACCCAGAAGGCCTCCTTGATCCACTGGAGCGTATTCCTCGCCGTCGGGACCCTCCCACCTGGCTGAAAGAGAATCCAGATTATGAAGTGGAGGGAGACATGCTAGAGGTGCAAACAGTTATTATTGCATTTGATGTTTTGTTGTTCCCTGGTCTTGAAAGATCAAATTGAGAAGCAAAATTGAGTTTTTGGTCTGATACTTTTTTTGTTCCTACAGCTTCTTGTGAACAGGAGCAAGCGGAAGAGGAGGAGGAAGGCAGATAAAGTCCTGACAGGCAATGAGAAGGTCAAGCTTATTAACATGAGGACAGGAAAGAAGGTCATACATACGCTCTCATTAAACACACTTATTTTACACCTGTTGACATTTCCGTCCTTTCCTTCCAACACATGTTTTGTTTCTCCATTTAAGATTGGCGCTGCATTCTGTCCGATGCTGCAAGACCTGAGAGAATATCTAGAAGAAAATACAGATTTCGTTGTCGCGCCCGATTGGTCGGAAACAGTTCGGAACTCTGTACGTAGATGCCTTTCTTGATTGTTAATGTACAAGCTTTTGCAGACCATTTTTTGACATCGAATACAGCAAAGATTCCAGCAATAATTGAACAGTGTTCTTACGTTGCTTTCTTCCAGGGCTTTTTGCCAGAGACACTCTTCCACCGACTGCTGACTGAATACTCAGAGATTCCGAAGAAAAGTCGCCACCGCCATCATCATCATCACCATCACCACCACCACCACCATCACCAACACCAACACCACCACACTCCAGAGCCAACGCCA
Source organism: Filicampus tigris (assembly GCF_054856515.1). Taxonomy (NCBI): domain Eukaryota; kingdom Metazoa; phylum Chordata; class Actinopteri; order Syngnathiformes; family Syngnathidae; genus Filicampus; species Filicampus tigris. The sequence continues at coordinate 7,375,232 of NC_141226.1, forward strand.
GAAAATCCTTACCTGGAAGGAGTGGAAGAGGAGACTCTGGTCTCAGATGGAGCTTACATGATGGACGAGGAGGACCTGGAGACCTCCCAACATTTCCTCACCAGTCCGGACTTCGATGTTAAAATTGAGGCTGGTGACAGCCTTTCCCAAGGAGACTATGACAGCTCAGATCAAGAAGGCCTGTTAGATGACGTCATCCTCACACATAAGGACTCTGACTCGTCATCTAGCTCAGAGGATTGACTCACTCCCCCCAATTTATTTGACTTAGTCCCCGTCTGAAAGTGCGCCGTTATCCCTCATTTATTTTTACCTTATGTATCAAATTATTGGAATTATGTTGCTGCTTTTATGCATTGCAAATTTATTTTATATCTGGATTCTTTTCTTCTTTTTTTTTTTGGAAAGAGCAGGTTTGCACCCATGTTTTCCTTTCATCAGCGACAATTTCAATCCCTCTCCTCAGTCCTCCACTGTAGCTGCTGCAAATGGCAAAAATCATTCTTAATTTTGTGGCCCACCATCCTGCTCCGTTCACTCCCAAATTGAGGAGTTCCCATCACATTCCCAGCTGTGACCAAAAGTGGGGGCCTCCTGCTGTAGATAACCTTTTCTTATCAAGGAACCTCAATTAGGGTCCTCAACGGAATACATATACTGAATGAAGTGGCATCCTACACTTTCTCAGCCTTGTGGGCTCACGTCACCTGAGTCCATGCAAGTCTGTAAATGACATACAAGAAGTTCCAATGTGTGGGTGTACTGTTAATGTTTTAATTGTGTGAAACAGAGGGAGTGTGGTGCATTAGTTACTGAGGCAGTGAATCAAGGATGGTTGTATCGTATTATGTAGATCAGGTAAATTGTGTCCTATGGTGCAAAGGTGACAATTGAGTTGCTATTCTTGTTTTATGATCTATCTGTGACCTGAATTACAGCAAACTACAGTGACAGAAAGTCTGTGTGTATTATTGTCCTTTTTACCAACCATCTTTTGTCTTACAAAACATGAAAACAATATTTAAAAAGTGTGTTGTGGGTCGTGACATAGCCGCCGTTCATAAAAGATAGCCATAGTGTATAAGATCTGAAACTTTGCTTCTGTGTACTTGATGCAAATTTAAAATGGCTTTCTATAATGAAATGTTTTTTTCTTGGATACTAGTACTATTCCACTGTGTACACTAGCAAATTTCCCATTTCACATGAACCACCAACACTAACTCTTATGTGAAGTTAATTTGACCTCTAATTTGCCAATGCCCATGTCAGGTTCTTTTTTTTTTAGTACTTTTTCCAGCTGTTCTCTACGGAGCTCCTCTGGTGCCAGGGTATGAGAAAAAATATTTTTTTGCTAATCTGTACCCACAGTTTACTAATCTGTACCCACAGTTTAGTCATATGTACCCACAGTTTTGTCATCTGTACCCACAGTTTAGCAAACCGCTTGCGTTCCGTCGTACACACAGCCGTATATCTGTCAATGTAAATTCAATTAGGAAGTATATTGTTTCTAGAGCGTAGTGCAATGCTTTGTGAATCACATTTCGAGCAGTCATGGCATGGTTTATTTTCACTTTCATCCCCTTATATCAAATGGAAATAGTATTGCTTGAGTTCTATGGTGTTGCTTAAGCAGTTTTAGCAGCTGCGAACAGCTACAATTAGCCAATGTGTTTATTTTCATTTTTCGTGCGTCAAATGCATTCACAACCTTTTTCGCTCGCCACAAGCAATCACCATATTGTCATTATAGGGTGGCGGAATGCAAGCGGATTGGTAAACCGTGGGTACAGTTGATTAAACTGTGGGTACAGATTACTAAACTGTGGGTACAGATTAGTAAACTGGGTACAATTTACTAAACTGTGGGTACAGATTAGTAAACTGGGTACAGATGAGTAAACTGTGGGTACAGTTTATTAAACTGTGGGTACAGATTAGTAAATTGTGGGAACAGATTACTAAACTGTGGGTACAGATTACTAAACTGTGGGTACAATTTATTAATCTGTGGGTACAGATTACTAAACTGTGGGTACAGATTTAGCCCAAAAAAAAGAAATTCACACCCTGGCACCAGAGGGTCTCCGTATTTACGCCCTTCTAAAAAAAAAAAAAAAAAAAAAAAAACCCACTTGACTTTTCCTGTCTCTTTGTCGCCTTATCCCTCAATGGCCACTTCACTCTTGAGAACAGCCTGTTTGAATCTTTGCAATGCTGAGGTTCCGTTAATCAATTATTATTGTTGTTTTGGTCACATGATGTCAAAATGCTAATAGTAACAGCATGATGAAGAGGGACTGTTTCAGTTAAATGATAATTGCATTTGAAGTGGAAGTGAGTAGAATGCAGTAGAAGTGCATTTGAAGTACAAGTAAAATCTTTAAGTCAATTCATGGGTCAAATACCAGTTGTGAATTTTGCTCTTCAGCTCCTTGTTATAGAACAGCAAGTTATGCAAATAATAGGCCTTTCTAATGTTGAAGAGTTAGCCGTGCATTCAAAAGTTTAGAGCTCACTCGAAGTTCCCCTATCCGTTTATAAATAACACCCAGTGGATAAATATATTCATAGTGTAGTTTATTTTTTAACTCCTCAGCCACCACCGCTGTTTGATCATATCAGACAGTTGAATTATTTAGATTTTTTTTCTTTTGTACCTGCAAACTGACTTTTTAGGGGTTTTCTTGGGGACGCAAAATATAGCACAATAGTGTACATCATCCTGCCAGAGGGCACGTTGTCTTGACGTGAAATAAATGTCAGAAAAGTTATATTTCTGTGCTTCTGATCATCCGGGAAACGAAATGGGCACAGCAAATAAAACATAACTATTGTTATTGACTCTTGATGGAGTGAATGTTAACTGTTTTATAGTCAACTCTTGATAGAGTGCATGTGAGATTTAGAATCATGCTGTCATTTATAAACAATTGATTAGATTTATTTTACAATTTAGTTACTGGCGCACGTGCTCGATATATTCTGTGTTGGGTTAACGAGAACTGTATCGTAACGTGTATCTGTTTTCCGACAGTCCCTGAACTATCCATTGTCTGTTGTAACGTTTGCACACTGGATGAATGGCTATTCCGTTCGACCGGAGCGTTTCTCACGAGACGCTATTTTGACTTCCAACACAAAATCTCTCTGACATCGAATGATCGTTTTAGCTGGCGAATGTCAGTCTTACACAACAAACGTTTCCAGGCCTTAATATAATAGTATATGGTTATGTTTGTTGGCTAGCTAGCTAGCTAGCTAGCTAGCCAGCCAGCCAGCCAGCTAGCCAGCTATTAGCATTTTCGTTATTGTTGGTTAATCCATGAAGGAATTGGATGTAGTTATTTTTGGACGTAAAATTAAGAGTATTTTTGCTTCAAAATGGACCTTAATTTTTATTCTGGACTTCCTGACGGTTGCGCTCAAAATGTCGAGTCTGAGTTTTTGGACAGCCAAGCATATGGTGGATACACCGAGGGAAATAAGGTAACCCAAACACCTTTGTTTGCTAATACAAGTCTGGGGCGGGGGAAACGAACTTGAATAAATGTCGACATTTCAAATTTGTCATTTAATGCCAACCATGCGTTTCAGTTTTCAGAGGGCAGCGATAGTTATCTAACTATAGGTGGCAGTGCTCATCACTTTTTGTCCGCTGAGGTAAGCGAATCCTAATGTTTTGCTCATTCCGCAATTGGACGATATAAGATAACAGTGCTATGGGAAGACATTTGATGGTCATTCCGTGTCATTTCATCAAATGCATGATGTTTGTGTGAAAAGTTTACTAGTCGACTATTCGAACATGCAGTACCAAAAACCGCCACAAAAACCCCACCAGGATTTCACAAAATTACTGCGACAAAACGAGGCAGTGAATATGTGTTTATTTCGTTTTTTTGAGCCATAATATCCGTGAAACTGATCAATTAAGAGAGACCATATTTGGGAGATTGTTTAACCTACCACTAAAGATAGAGGCAAAAGTAACTGTCTTCATTCTGCAAAAATGTGGGCTCAACAGCTCTTCAAATTTGCTATTTTATATTGTGAAGACAAATTTGGGGAGATGTTTAAGTATTAGGTTATAATTGAGCTCGACGCCTGACATTCCAAATTTGAAGTCTTTTAAGTAACATTTGACTGTAGAAATTTTGAAGGCCACAGGCAATAGTTTTTCAGATATTGCGGCTTAAAAATGGCTTTTCAGAGTATCAATACACCCTAAACTACTCTACATTCAATGACTTTTTGTGAGAAAAATATTGACAATAGAGACCTAATATGTCTTTCTACTAGAAACTTTACAGACCATTCTGAGATGGTAATACGGGAAGAGTATCAGATATTTGATAAAATGACACGGAATGACCCTTGAGTATTCAATATCCCTAATATCCATATTACGGTCCTACCTAGTATGCTCTTTGGCCTCACTAGTAAGACAAATACACGATAGGCAACAATGGGCATTTTGATTCTACTACTAGCGCGTAAAACCTGCCAACGAGTTGGGCCTAGTAGTGCTACAAGTGCCAAGGGCCACGAGGCTAAAAGTGGGACTAGTAGTGGAAAATACATTACTAGGGAGACAAGGGCTGCACAATATATCGAACAAATATAGATGTTACGATAATCACCTATCAATGTCTATTTCGCGAAGACATGCAATTTTCTTACGGAAAGAGTATGCTTTTATATGAATTTGACCAGTCAGATGCAAACTTAAATGTGCATTGCCAACCAATAGTTGGACATTATCTAGGGAAATTACAATGAATATGCTAAGTACACATTGAGCTTGCTTATTTTGTTGCATGAAAAAAATTTGCTTCTTTCTTTAGATAATAAAAATGTCATTTCTATAGGTACATGTTAACAATGATATTGTTACCGCAGTCAATATCGCATGCTTTTCCAATATTGTGCAGCCCTAAGTGAGACACAGTCATTCTATGAAGGACATCAACTATTAAATGACTTTCCATCGTGTGCGCAATTTCTGACCCCCAAACAACTGTTTTGTTCCCACATAACAGCAGACTTTCCACACCCCCAGCCTCGGAGATGAAGTTTTTGAGATCCCCCCCATCTCACTCGACCCAGAAACGTCGCTAGGTATTGCTGAAGCAGTGTCCCACTTCGAGCTGTCAGACGGGTCAGACGGCACCGTGGGACCTTCGGGTTCTCGTAACCTGGTTAGCAACCTGGTGGTGGAAGCTAATGATCCGTCTTTTGCATCCCCCTTTGTTAACACCGGCTCCCAAGGCCTGGAGCATATCAATATGGGGCCCATGGCTCAGGCGAATGGAGGAGCCCTTCTCAGTTCCTCATCATTGGTATGTACTTAACCTCATAAAATAGCTTGAGTCCTAATTTCCTCACATGGCTATTTACTTATGATGCACATTGTACCAGATGTCTATTAGGCAGCGGCGAAATTCCATGCGATGGGAATTTAACCAACTGAGTCCACCTCTTAATACCGCCTACTGTCACGTCACAATTATAGTCACCCTCAATACCAAACACTATTTCAGCATGCAGCTGTGCCACCAACATTGTCTGGAGCAGTTCAGAAACAACATTTCTCTAATAACATGGCGAAAACGTCATGGAACCAAGCTGATCCCAGCGGATTTTGAGCATGAGGTGGTGGCGTACACCATGATCTGGTCACCATCCAATGGCAGGTCACATACAGACAGCCATTCACACTCACATTCACAGTCTTTGTTTAACTTAAGAAATGTGTTGTTGGAATGTGGGAGCAAGCCAAAGTGGTGCGTAGTGTTTCTCTCGGCTCTCCGGCTTCCTCCAGCATTCCAAAAACACACGTCAGAATCAGAATACTGTACTCTTTAATGGCCAAGTAAGTTGTAAACAGACGAGGAATTTGTAAGGTTAATTACAGACTCAAAATAATCTCTTGGTGTAATGTGAGTGTGAATAATTGTTTTTTTGTACCAGTGGTGTCCAAAGACTGCCCTGGTGGACTATTTGCAGCTCACCGCACAATTTTCATTGTACCACCTCACATTCAAACAACAAAATTAAACACGGCCGACATCAAATGTTAAAAGGCAAACCTGAAACAATGAAAGGTCAAACACTAGTTTTTTAATTTGAAAAATGCAGCAAACGTCTTTATCACGTTTTATTTTAAATTATTCTGTGTAGTCTTTTTTTAAATATAAAAAAACTTAAATTAGTCACCATTTTTTAAAATTGTTTATAAATTAGAATGTGACAAGATAGTTTTGAATTGAAAACATGTTGAATGTTACAAGATATCATGCAATTTTTAGATTGGGTAAAAAAAAATTGGAAAATATTTTTGCATTGTCACAGATTTTTAGCACGTGAAAGTTGACCAGGTATCCAAGGAACGCATTGCACCTGGCACACATGCGATCAAATATAAAATGATCTCTTACATACTGCCCATTATTTTAACTATTACCGTTTGTAGTCAGCGCTTCTTTTTCCATCAATTAGTATGATATAATGTAGACGTCCGTCGTCGTAGTGTAGTATGGCCACAGTCAATCTTATCTTTCGGTTAATGAGTTAGATGATTCTTCAAAAGCCATTGCGTTGCCTAACTCTGCTCTTTTCTACTTGGTTTTCATATAACCTATCCTCAGGAGCTGGGTAACAGCAGCGGCTCCCATTTTGGCAGCTCGTCCCCAATGACCATTGATGTTCAACTCGCCGACATTGCTCATGGTCTATTAGGAAGCGGTCAGCTGTCGACCATTAACCAGACGGAGCTGGCGCTGGGTCTAGGAGGAGAATGCATAGGACCCCCCGCAGGGACCTCAGAACCGCCGCTGTCGGCGACACCTTCTCCAGCTGGCTCCTTACAAGATGAGGACATGGATGACTTCAAGGTGAACGGCCTTTTAAATGCTTTCATTACCACCATTTCAAACCTTTATTTAAATTTTCAAATATCATGGAGGCAAGCCCTTGTTGTCAATGACATCGATGACATCGAGAGTGCACAGAAGTGACATGGATCAACGACAGAGCAAACGTTATTAAAAACGGCTACATTCAAAATCCAAAGTCCTTCTTAATCATTTTCATCACTGAAACCGTACATAGCTATAGAATGCAGTGGTGCCTTGAGATATAAGTTTAATTTGTTCAGTGACCATGCTCGTAACTCAAAACACACATATCCCAAATAATCTTGACCATTGAAATTGAAATTGTAACACTGAAACTTTCCCCACTGTGGGATCAATAAAGGCCTTCTTCTTCTTCTTCTTCTTCTTCTGTGCCTCTTTCAATACCACCTTGACGTTACATGCTTTCTCACTGGCCCTGCAACTAAATTACTCTCTCTAATTTGTCTTTGTCACAGAGGAGTGTGCTGGTAGACTCCCCCATGTCTCTGTCCTCATCCTCAGTCCCCTCCCATCCAGCGGTCCAGTCCTCCGTCTCCCTGGCGACAGCCAAAAGGACAGTGGGGACACCAACCACATCAGCTCCAGTTGCCAAAATAAGCCGGCCGAAGAAAGACCCCAATGAGCCGCAAAAGCCAGTTTCTGCGTATGCTCTGTTTTTTCGAGACACCCAGGCCGCCATCAAGGGCCAGAATCCAAACGCTTCCTTTGGAGAGGTGTCAAAGATTGTGGCTTCCATGTGGGACAGCCTGGCCGAGGAGCAGAAACAGGTGTGCACATACTTACATATTTTACATTATGGCTGGGCGATATGACTGAAAAGTATATCATGATTAAGTATTTCATATTGGTCGATATCGATATGTATTACATTTTTTCCCTTTTTTTTTCCAACTATTGAAAATAATGACCCGAAGAAAAATACATTTAGGTTATTTTGTTTTAACATAATACTTAACCTTTAATAAGAGGTCAATGTAACTATGAAAGAGTGAAATAAACTGGTCGATATAAAGATTAAATAACTCAATTTTAAAGCTAATGTGCTTAGAAGGGCTGAGAAATGTTTGAAAAACTGTCACAATCTAAGTTTTTCATATCAGTCAATATTGATAATTATTGATTTTCTTTTAAAGCTTTTCTTTAAATAACAGTTAACTGCTTTTTGTACATCGCTATGTAGTGTAATGTGCAGTTTGTCCTCCATCAGTGCATTGTAAATGCTTATTTGCATTAGGTCTACCCCAAAGCAGTTGTTGACACATATATTAGCCTGCATTCAATGTTCATCCAATGTAAGTGAACGGATACTCTCTTGCAGTGTATACATCATCGTTGACCAACCGTCTTAGGACTACTTTATCTTTTTAGCGGACTCATTATTGCCATAGTCCATTCATATTTTACTTGCTTGATTTTACCTTGAGTGCGATGCCGGTGTCGGATAAGGCTAACTACTGCTTGCATGTCAACGACAAGAACTTCTCTACTTGTACACCATGGCTCCATCCACGGGTTTTTAATTGGATTATCATGCACAGTATAATTTAATTGTAAGAGTTGTACTCAGTCGAGTGGTCATTTATTTTAGCAAAGTTACGGCGCTCGCTCGCTGGACGCGAGCGTAGCGCACGGCCGCCGGGCCCGCGAGCGTAGCGCACGGCCGCCGGCCCGCGAGCATGCTCCGTTGAGTTAACAGCTTCTTCCTCGTTGGTTTAAAAGCTGCTTCTTCTTTGATTTAATGCTTCTTCATGTTTGGAGGCGGAAGCGTGCTGCCTACATCACGCACCAATGTTGCAATCGGGTTTGTTTTTCTTTTTTTCTATCTAACGTTTTATCGAAGGCATTTTTTATTGGTATCGATCACGTGTCAATCGCGATACATACCGATATCGAATTATCGGCCCATCCCTATTTTACATATTCACATACAAATCTTACTCTCCTTTGTCCTCTTGAAGTTATAGAGAATAACGATTAGTTCATTAAAATTGCTCATTTTACTTACTTGCATTGTTGCCACAGTTACCTTGAAAAAGTAACGTAGTTACATAATTGATTACTTAATTTTAAGAACAAGATAGATGACAAGTTACTTTAATAGTTACATTCAGCAGATGCCGATAACCTTGCATAACATGAAAATGAGACCCAGTTTTGTCACTTTACTGTGTGTGACATGTAAGAAAGTTTGTTTTTGTTAAAAATGAAGGACAGCCTTTGTGACTTAACATAATTATTATAATAAAGAGTTGTCTTTCTAGGCTTAACATAAATATATTTTTTTAATAAAATGTAAAATCTTTTTTTTTTTTTTTTTAACCTGACATATTTAACTATATAATTATAATGTACATTGTTTAACTATTAAATTTGGGGACATCCCCCAGTCACACAATCTTTTGGGACTTTCTCTTTAAGCTTGAACGCATACTGTACTGCGATCCATGTTTTTTTTTTTTTTTTTTTTTTTGATTCGCGTTTTTGAAGCTAGATAACTATTTGTTGACAGCACAAAGTTTGCAGCGACTCTTAATATCTTTAGCTGACACAAACTCCCCAAATAATGACTATATTTCTCATTTGAAAATATGTCTCTCTCTGTGTCTCACCTTATTCCATTGTTTTTTATCTGGTATGGTATGGACAACATGAATTGACAATGCGCTGAAAACGTCACATGTACAAATATGACATCACTCCCCCAGAGACAAATGTGAAGTTGACGGCTCCCACAATGCCTCAATTCTAGCTGTAAATACGAGTTACGATTACTTACGTGTTCCATGTACAGCTGTTTGTGGAGCGCCTTTATTGAATGTTAGGAATCAGGTCTCCTCCTGTATTTTATGAGTCGTTAACTATTAGTTGTGATGCATGCACTAAACGTGCGTGAGTGATCACTGTGGCTGGAAAATATCTGCTTAAAGGGATACTTGAATAATTTTGCAATGCTCAGCAGTAAAAAGTTAATTTTGCCTGTAATGAATTTGATAACTTTAATTTTTCATGTACAGTTAACACCTTTATTTTGGCATTTTGCCACTTGACTGAAAATGACGTCACGTGTTCAAGGGCTCAGGGAAAAACCAATTACGGCTCACCTAACATTCACAAGCTTCCAACCAAATTTTAAGTAACATTTTCAGATCCTTAACTTAAAAACAATAAATTGCCCCTTGAGTCTTAACTTGGATGATAAGTGAGGTAAAACAGTAAACTGGTAAATCACTTTGTAATCATTGCTACTATTCTGTGATGATCTACAGTAACAAAACAATGTAACTACCGGAGGTCAATTGTATGAATGTCCTTAACTCACAAACTGTTTTTCTTTTAGGTATATAAAAAAAAGACCGATGCTGCCAAAAAGGAGTATTTAAAAGCTCTAGCAGCTTATCGAGCCAGTCAACTGTCACAGGTAAGACCGTGTTGATTCGGCAACCGTTAAATTCCCTGACTTTGCTCATTTTTCCATCTCCTCTCACGCCTCAGCCCGCCTGTGACGAGGTTGAGACTGCACCTTCGCCAACTCATGTCAGCCAACCTCCTGCAGCTGCCCCCCCTGTTAGCCACCAGGTAGTCCGTCCGGCAAATAACGTCGAAGAGAACACCATCACCAACATTTGTACCTCGAACATCATTCTGGATATCCCGGAGAGGGCAACTCGTTCCCGCACGGGGGCAACCAAAACGGCAACGGCCACTGCAGCAGCCCCCGCTGCCGCCCCAGCAGCAGCAGCAGCAGCCGCCGCTGCAGTCCCTCCGCCCCAGACCATCACCAAGATCCTAATCCCCAAACACATGCTTCAGGCAGGGGGCCAGTTTGTCACCCTGCTGCCGGGTGGCATCCACACTTTGCAACCCACCCTCGTGGTGTCCAGCGCCCCTCGCCAGCCGCCACCCCTGCAGCAGATGCAGAACGCCCCCCCGCCGCCACCGCTCCAACAGATGGCCCCAGCGCCGCCGCGCCTACTCCAGGCCAAGCCTCGGGAGGGAGGAAGTGCGGCGGGACTCCCTGTGTCCATCACAGCTGCCCCTCCGCCTCCGCTTCAGATAAAAATAGTTCCCGCCTCTTTGCAGAGAAAAGACACGCAGCCCATCATCATCCCCACAACCACTACAGTGGCATCAACGGTTTCCGCATCCACACTTGCGGCGGGAGTCCAGGTGGTGAATTCTGCTGGGTCAGCAGGTCAGCATGATGTGGAGGTCGTCTCGGAGGTGCTGCCTTCAGAAGAGGTACATGTTTCTTTTGGTGTTGTTGTGTGTATTGCTTTGATTGAGATGTTGCAAAGTGAGACTCCACAATTGTTACACTATTAGGACTTTGAACTTATTAAACATTGGAGGTCCTAGAGGTCAAATGAGGTTCACCTGCAAAAGTTATACTGTGCTCTCCAAAATGTTTGGCACCCCTGGTTAAGATGTTAAAAGACTTTAAATAAATTCAGTTGTTATTCCAGAAGCGTAGTCTCAAATTGAAAATCGTAGAAATGGTTCACCAGACACAGAATAAAGCTCATCCCATGGCCACCTCAGTCCCCAGACCTCAACTCTATTGAAAACTAGTGGAGTGAGCTAAAGAGAAGAGTGTAGAGGAGAGGACCCAATCCGCTGGATCATTTAGAGAGATTGTGGAAAGAGGAATGGTCGAAGATCCCTCTCTCTGTGTTCGCCGATCTTGTGAAACATCATGAGAAGATTAGGTGCCGTTTTGTTGCCAAAAGGGGGCTGTACAAAGTATTAACATCAGGGGTGCTAATAATTGTAAAATACATGATTTGATGTGAAAGAATTATATCTTAATGTGGCATTTTTCCCCCACTGAATAAATGCACATGAATTAAAGGTTGGCTTTTCCTCTATTTATTTATTCAGTTATGTATTTATTTTTCTTATTTTTTTTTGGGTCCTAGTATTTAGACAAACTTAAATTAATTAGAAGCTAAAGAACACTTCTTAACCAGGGGTGCAAATAATTATGGAAGTCAGTGTCGTGGTTCATTCTGAGAAGTCACCCGAAAGCTCAATATCCCGAACCTGCCCCAGTTACCATGGTAATATAAGCAATTGTTGGCTCTCGTTCCCCACAAGTGTCATGGTTGTTGTTCGATGTGAGTTAGTATAATAGCCAACTTCATAGCCAACAAATGCTGCACACATGATAGCCATTATACCCATTACATTAACAATGCTTTTCCATCCCATAATTCAGGATGAGATGGAGGTGAACGAGTCATGCGAGGATGCCACTGTGCCGTGCGTGTGCGTGAGGTCCGGCTGTACAAACCCAGCAGTAGAGAGCGAAGATTGGGACAAGGAATATTGCAGTAACGAGTGTGTGGCCTCTCACTGCAGGTGAGTTTATGATTCACCAACAAAACAGGAATGTAGTTGTGAGCATATTATACGTACAGCATAATAAACACGTTCTTTTTTTTTTTTTCTTCCCTAGTGATATTTTCAAAGCGTGGTGCTCCATCAGGAACCAGAACATGGGAACGGTGAAATAAACTCCAGGACTGCAGATTGTTGACTGTTATTGTACTGCAACTTGGACATTGTTACTGTTAAAGGATTATTTAAGAAGTCTGGCATTTTTTCGGTCTTCTATAAACTCGTCAATAGGAATACGGCCTGCAGTCAGGCACCAGGATTTCTTTGAAGCATCCAGTGTTGCTCAACATAAGTTTTTGTTACTTTAGTAATGACGTCAAGCATTTTTGGAATCAGTAGTTGGAACTTATTCAAAAGTTACTCATTGTCTCGTGGTTCACTTGCCTGATTTAAGTACAGGCAGGGCTGATTTGGTTGGCCACTCAGTATCTATGAATGTGAATGGGTGTCTTGCTCTGTATGTGCCCCTCGATTGCCTGGCGTTTAGTCTCGGGGCATAGTCCGCCTTTTGCCCAATGTCAGCTGCAATAGGCAGTAAGCGGTATAGAAAATGAATGGCTGGATGAAGTTCATTGAAGAGATGACCCTCTGATGTGTTATTTTTAAGTAGTCGGTGTTTTGTACGAAAAGCAAGAGACGGTCCAATTCTGTTGTGTTGTGTAGTTGGCTGAGTATGCCTTCCTTTGAATTAGGATGTTTCACTATGCTCTTACTACAGTCAGACAATTGATGACGATTAATGCCAACTATACATTTTTATAATATAGGAGCACATCTTGCACAATATAAATAGAAACTATCTTTTGAACGAGGATATTTCATTCAAAGGGAGCTGTTTGATAGATGTGAGAACTACAGCCAGTAGCGTCAATACTTTGGACTTTATACAGCAACATGGTCAACAAGTATTGTCGGCCACATTGAAAAGATCAAAGTCAAAGTAGTCACTTGCCCATCTGTTGTAAAGGAATCCTGAAAATAAAGAATCCTTGAATCATTTTTTTGGGAGCATATTTACAGTATTTTAAAATTCCAGAAATCCCTATTTGGTCGAAAACAACTAAAAGAGCTTCAAAATGGACGTTGGATTGTTCAAGACTGTCACCTCCTACAAATACAAATAGACAGTATTTGTAGTTTCTTTCAAGAGAAAAGCATCATGGAAACTGAATCGGGAAGACTTTGATCAGGCAACTACTGCCACTTGCAAGAATAATAACAGGAAGTTGCGTGGTTTATAAAATGGTTATGCAGCAGACTTGTTCAAATATTTTGACCGAAAATATGTCAACCTGCAGGAAAAAGCGGGATGTGCAGCCTAAAGGGGGTGGGCCCTTTGTTTTAACTTAATATTGTGCACTCCAGCCAGGTTTAGAAACTACTGTACTACTCTTCTAGACTGATGAGAGTGGTGTAATTTTGCGTCTCTCATTAGATGTGTAATATTTTGGAAATACTTCCGTAAGAGGGATATGAATATCATATTACCATTACCATAAACATATTAGTATTACCTCCCTGTCCTTTTTCCCACATCTGCCGACTTCACTGACACTTTGCTGTATTTAGCTACAGTGTGTAAGTCATTACAATAGGTTGTATGAAATTTGTTCAGCCTATGCTGTCTAGAGTTCGCATGTTCTCTCAACGGTTTTGTGGGGTTTTTTTCCGTTTCTCAGGTGCTAAGTTAACTTAATATAGTTAACAGAAACGAATGAAAAAACACATTTTTAACATTTTTTTTGTTAACATAAAAAATTAAAATAATTTAAAAAAATAAACTCAAATTACACCTTATGTTTGTTAGACTAACTAAAATGAAGTATTATTATAGAGAATATGTCCTTCATTTTTGTCTTTGTCTTTAATTGTTTTTGTCTTATAGTACTTGAGCTTTCAATGTTAATTTTAAATTAAACATTTTGGTTTTCATGTACGTCCATACAGAAGTATAAATTAAGTAAAACAGTTGTTTGAGAATTGCAGTGTACCTTACTTTATTACAAAATACTTAGTGACCTTTTTTCTTGCTGTAATGGAGGTGTCGGGATGCAGACCCCAATTTGTGACCTCAAAGAAGGACTGGACTAGGGCTGATTTAAAATCCTCAATCTCCCCAGGTTGTCCTTGTGACCTATGTTTTTTATCTTGCACTTGGCAAATACTCTGGGAAAAATTAACTAAACCAAATACAGCACTAAAACTAAACTAACACGAAGCATTTTCAATAAATAAAAACTAACAAACCTGCTCTTAAAACGTATTTAAACTAACTTAAATGAAACAACAATAGTAGTCAAAACGAAATTAAGAGTAACTGTAAAGAAGTGAATGTGAATGGTTGGCTGTAACCAACAGGAATTACTGGCGGCGAATTCCAGTGTGTGCAGGAACAGAGAAAAATCTTTGAGGTATATAAGCACAATGGAGTGCACAGTAGACCTTGAAGTAAAAACTTCACTTAACTCATTCACTGCAAAGGACATATTTATTTTTCTTTTCACAGTCCAGCCATTCAATCCAAGGAATTTATATTTTTTCTTTTTTTTTTTTTCAAACGTTAGGGTAAAAGAGGGTCTGAAAATGTCAGGCAGTGATTAATTGACAAAGGTAGCTAATTGTCATGCCACACACAACGAATTGGAATAATGATTTGGGGACTGTAAAACCCATCATTCGAAGCGTCTTCTCTGCTGATCAGAACTCTTTGCAAACACAAATATGCACAAAAGACATTCAGGTTTTGTCTCTATGATAAGATACAGTCAATAAAATCCCTGGACAAAAAGCTTGTTTTGGCTCAACAAAATAAACCTATAATTGTAATCAAGCCAAGAGAAATAGTTTAGAGGAGATAAACGGCCAAAAATGTAATTTGTGGGATTGTTTTGTTGAAAATTATCCATTCATCCCATGATATGCCGCCGAAATTATTGACTTTGAAAGAAGGCTCAATGTCTGCTAACAAATTAGTTGCATTTACTTATGAAGCCCGGGCCTGTATAATCTCGTCATATAAATGCACAAATAGACAAGTCAAGGAAAAATGGTGTAAATCTGTAAATGTGTATCTAGTATAAATCTGCTTCAGTACACAAAATGTCAAAATCATAATGCATTTCCATAACATTAAGATTAATATTCCATAATTTGTCAAATTGCATTAATGGGTGCTTGTGCTTGAGTTTTTACTCTGTGATCTTCTGATCTGTATTCAGGCAATTATACTTTTGAGTACCACTAGAGGGAGCCCGCTTACCACTACACCACTGTTGTCCACAAAACTTAACTGATGTTTTGTGTTGACTAGTACAATTATGCATAACGGATGGAAACTTTCCAGGATGTATCATTTACAAAACTGAACCATTGAAGTAGAAGACTAACACCAGAATCCAGGCTTCAACCTTATCGCTAATATGTGGTGTATGTTGTTCAACTCTGATCATCAATAAATATATCATGTCACTCTTAACACAATAAAAATGATTCGAGTTTAGGGCTGTTGGACAAAATGTGCGCAAAGCATGTACCCACATCCAAAAAGTCTTCAAAGCTGGCCTAATACTGATTTATAGTACCGTATATTTGAAATGAGGATAGTGTTAAGTGCGAAGTGGCAAAATAAATATGAGATAATAAAAATCACTATTTGTTGACACAAAAAAAATCCATTCAGTACAATCATGGCCAACATTTTAAATAGAGTGTTCTGGATGTGGGTACTGAAGAATGGTGCCCAAGATTGTTCTCTCAGTATTGTCCAATAAAATCAGGGATTTTCAAAATACATTAAAAAAATAATGTGAAAATGGATTTTTAAAATTTTTAATTATTAAATCTCAAGTCTTATGCCACTTTTGTACATCTTTCGGAAGATACTCATATACAAATTATGAAAGACAAACATACAAGTCAGTAGTTCTTTCACCTTAAAACCCTCCTACATTCCTTAACCATGACATAACTATGAAACAAAGGGGCAAAAAGGGCATTTCAAGTATCATAAAGACTTATGCCAAACAGGCTTTCACGTAACATAAAGACAAAAAAAAACCTAGTTATAAAAACCATGTAAAACAAAGGGTCCTGAAATAGTAAGTCAACCTAAACATACTTTTTAGGAATATGTTCTACGCAGGCCCACTAAATTGAAACAAGGCATTCTGATTAATATTGTTTGTGGAATATGAGTTAAGAAGCAAAATCCATCCATTTTTAGCCATCTCAGGGGGCGGCCATTTTGTCACTTCATCGACTGAAAATGACTTTGAAGTTGCTCAGGGCTCTGATAACGACTAATCATGGCTCAGCTTCAGAAAACAGGTGAGGTGTGATTGGTTGTTACCTGAGCCCTGAGTAACTCTGATGTTATTTTCAGTCGGCAGAAGTGACAAAATGGCCGCCCCCTGTGATGGCTAAAAATGGGTGGATTTTGCTATATTTCATAAACACAATATCAATCAGAATGCCCTGTTTCAACTAGTTGGGCTGAATAGAATAAATTCTTGAAAAAAATACTATTGGGTTGACTTCCTCTTTAAACTACAAAAACAGACTCAATCACAGAAAACATCAGATACCACGAAGAGCATGCCCTACTTATGCTCTCCAATTCAAGAGCTGAAAAACGTGGTAAATACAAAAATTCTCATTGTGATTGTCACGTTTAAATTGAAATCTCTCAGTGCGATTGCGTATTGCAATAAAAGAATTGTTCACGACAATGTTTGTAATGATTCGATGGATTGGTGAAGATCAAGTATTTGGTCAGTGATAACAAGCGGTCAAGTGTAAAGGTCCATATTTGTTTTCCTTACCAGTAAAGGCAAATTAGGAATTAGCCGACACTTTGTATACATCATCCACAATCTTACTATGAGCTCAATAAAGAGTAATAGAACAGTGTTTTTCTTCAAAAAAAAACATACGACAGAAATCCCTGCTACGTTTTCATGGAACCTTCATCGGATTTGCTGTCTGAGGTAGCGAGCGGTGCGAGCATTCCTGAATAGCCCCTTCCACACAGAGTTCTGTAAAATTGTCACATCAGAGAGGAAACACGATTCACCCATGCCCAGCACTGCTGTGTTCAACGTCACAACACAGCCTCTGCTTTTTACGTTTCCCTTTCATGTAGTAGTTGCCAATGCAGAATTTCTATTTCAAAGATGGAAATGGAATGAACTGGACGTTCTGGAAATGAATGCAAATAAACCAGCAGTTGACAGAATTTAAGGTCCTTTTGAGACTAGTCGTCATCATTACGGGAAAACGCCAGCGTCGCGGGGCTGTGTGAAAGGGTGAAAGCGAGTCCCAGCTACAAGCCGGCGATGGTCCGGAATGACGGCACAAAAAGTCCACACGGGTTGAGTTTGTGTCTGTCCAGATTCCCGAGGATCCTGAACATCTTTCCGCACAAGTTGCACTGGTACGGCTTCTCCCCAGTGTGAAATCTCAGGTGCGTTTTTAGATTTACTCGCAGGCGGAAGCTTTTGTCGCAATGCGTGCATTTGTGCGGCCTCTCCCCCGTGTGGAATCTCAGGTGGCGGCGGAGGCTCTTCCTCAGCGCAAATGTCTTGGAGCACTTGGAGCACGGGTACGGCTTTTCACCCGTGTGGAAGCGCTCGTGGCGCCGGAGAATTTTGCGGCGCTTGAACGTTTTGCCGCAAGCGCCGCACGCGTAGCCGTCGCGGGAGTGGCCGATGACTTTCTGGAGGCGCCAAACGCCTTTTTCGCACGCCGTGAAGCAGCAGAGGCGGTGGCCCGTGTGCATGCCTTGGTGGCGGCGCAAATCTTTCGGCACGGGCCGCTTCTTTTGACTGTCGCCACCGCTCTTCTGGATCTTCGCCTCCAACTCTGCTGCAGTCAGCACGTTGACGAGTTGTACCGCACACGCACTCCTGAGCTTTTGGTCCGGCGAGGCAAGTTTCAGCTTCATCTGGAGGTGGTTTTTCGTCTCCTTTGGCGCGGGCACATGTTGCCAAAGGCCAACGGGCGCCGTAGTCACGGCTCCATCGCAAAGGGATGGGCTGTAGGCCAGGCCCTTGGCCGTGCTGGCGCAAGCTTGAGGAGGCTCCGCCTTAACGGGCGTTTCGGAGCTGTCAGGCTGAGGCGCGGAAGACTCGGGCTTCAGGGTTAGCGGACAAATAAATGAGACTTCGTTCGGGAGGGGTTGAACCGCAGGAGGCTTCTTCTTAGGTGGCGGGCTTTGTCTAGGCCCACATCTTTGATCTGCAAAACCGAAAACGAAAGCGGATGGTTTCAATAACACAGTTTACATTCTGCACTAATCTAAGTATCTGTCATGTCTTTTATTTGGATTTATTTGCGCAATATTGTGAAAATACGGATTACAGTGACAATTTTGGGGAAATAATCATCAATTTTCCTAATACTCCATCTATACAACAAACCAATAACACGTCTGTCAAACCTGGCTTAAAAAGAAGCCCAAGCACATGTTGGGAAGCTTGCTTAACGTGCGTTTATATTCCGGGACTCAAAACCCAATCCAACGTCTGTGAACTATGACTTAACAGAGTTAACACACTTTTGATGTGATTTCTTACTGAGGATTAGGGTTGAATAACTTTGGAAAAATAATCAAATTGTGATTTTTTTCATCCTGTACTATTGCAATTTGAGATGCGAGTATTTTTACTAGGTCTTCTTTCCCATGTATGTTTTACTTGGCGGTTAGTGACAAATACCGTATTTTCTGGACTATAAATCGCAGTTTTTCATAGTTTGTCCGGGGGTGCGACTTATACTCTGGAGCGGCTTATGTGTGAAATTATTAACACATTATATCGTATCCCTTTCCTTTTCAAGGTCAGCAAACAATACACCAAACAACCACAGGAGGGCGTTCTAAGTCTGCATATAAATCTGCATTACATATTGACTTTACAATAGATATACCTGTGGCATGTGCAAGTAAAAAAAAGTTGGAATGTGCAAGTAAAAAAAAGTAAGTAGTCTACTTAAAAAGAGTGGTCTCGGCGCATCCCTATTCCTTACCATCCAAAATAGCGTCGGCTGTCTGTGGACCACAGGCTGTTTCAAGGATGCTGAATTCTGCTTTGTTTACTGCCTCTTTCTGCTTCAAGACACAAACCAAAGCACTTTCATCGACTGACCGTTTGTAGTACAAAGTCAAGCACCAACCCAACTATGTTAAGACCCTTTTCATAAACAGCTCAAACTTGCACCATTCCTCCACAGCCCGTTACTTCACCTTGACTTGTGCTTTATCTCCAGCAAAAAGAACGCTCTGACAATCCTGCACCTCCTGCTCCTTTCCGCACTTTCGGGAGCAATCGCCAGCTGTAAAGAGCAACAAGGGTCACATTTCTTTGCATTGAGAGACTCTGCATGAGTACTCCGGTAAGTGCAGAAAATACAAACGTATGAGTATTTATAGTAATTTCAATGGTGCATGCAAGTGCCTACGGCTGTTTTGAGCAGGCACGGGGGCCACGGAACGGCGACACTTTACGAAAAGGGTCGGTCGCTGCAGGCTAACTAACCGCCGAGCAAAAGTGGAAGTAGCAGCATTTCAGTAAACAACATACACGACAGCTCTACGAGTGGGTGAATGTCCTCGTCCACTTGCACCCCGATGCTGCGCGTTCTCTCGGCAGACGACAAACTATCCGGAGACACGCTCCCCTTGCCGTGGTCAGCACGGCCGACTTCCACGATAGCAGCCGAAGCTCCGTATCTGCTCTCGAACAATTTGGTCAACTCCTCCGTGGCCACTTTGACGAGCGCACCCAGCACAGACTCTACTTGTGCGTGGATGTTTACGGCGTCCGCCGACATGTTGTGCGTCTTTTCACGTTAATGTCTGCGTAGGAAAATTAAAACGACAATTATTCACGAAAATCTAAACGTTGCCTTTCAACAAATTATCAACAATCACATGGCTTGCACCAGCAACCGTGTAAAGGGAGTACGCGGCTACGCGCATGTGCACAAAGGTTCACGCAAATAAAAGGGGGCGGGACACAACTTGTCACCGGAAATGACGTTACACATTTCAAACTCGTAAAATCTGCTAATCGTTTGCTGTCTTGTACTGTTAACGATCCATCTGAAATTTGTTGCCACATTTTCATTCCCATTTTTTAACCCATCATGTATTTCATTGTACTGAAACATATTGAGAAAAACAATCTAAATCGCATTAATATTATTACATGAAAGTTATCACGTTTGAACATGTTAATGATTACGTTAAAACATGAAACTTATCAGGTAAAAACGTGAAACGTATGCAAAAACGTGAAAATGATCATGTAACATGAAAGGTGTGGCAGCAATACGCTTCCGTAATAAATAAATAAAAACAGATAAAACTGAATAAATAAACGAAATGTCCTTTTTAACAAAAATACATCTTTAGAAAACAAAAACTCAAAATTGTCCAACGATGTGAATGTGAGTGTGAATGAGTTGTGTTGGAAAAGTCTTGGACTAGGATTGATGTTACAAAAGATATATATACAGTACTGAACTTCAAATCCAAGTGACAAACAACAAGCATCAAAGACAATCTTCATCTTCATTTTCACCTGTTTCAATGGATCCTTTGATACTATTTCAACTAACACTGTATAGCATCATATTATGTGTTATATGTCGCCAGTTGCCCACTCGGCATCCATTGCAGCCTGCTCATCCTGGAAGGAAGATCCCCCCATCTGCAGCCCCTTCTCAAGTTTTCGCATTTTTCCCCAGATGTTTTTTTTTTTTTCCTTGCCCTCCTGGGGGTTAGGATCAGGGGATGTCGTTAATATTTATCAACTGTGGGCATGTGAAGCCCTTTGAGACTTTCTTGTGATTAATAGCTATATAAATAAATTTGAATTGAAAATGAGTTGCCACGCCTGGAATGATTCCCTCAGGATCCTCCACAACTTCATTGTCACGGGCATCTTAACAATAACCACGTCTTCAAAACAGGTTCCCCTGAACATCTCCTTGAGTTTGGGAAAAGGGATGGATCAATTGATATATGAAAGATATGTCACCTATGTAGTCTCTTCGCAGCAGTAAAAAGTAAATATATTTTCTATAATTAATTACAGACAAAGACAGCATACTGGAACACAATTACACCAACTGGATTGCATATGGCGCTAAGCTATTTGGATATTTTCATGCGAGTCAACCTACCATTTGTTCAGAATTATTTCAGAATATTTCCATAGGAAATAATGGGACTTAAATATCAGCTCAGGCCTTTTGTGTGGAGTGGAGTTCTCCCATTGCCTGGGTTTTCCTCACACATCTGCAAAACATGCATGTTTTTAAAGCATCTTTTTAAACAAAATACTGTGAAATGGGCTTAGGTCCGGAATTGTGGAGACTTATCTACTGGTGGAGTAGAAGGTCAAGATGATACCCTCAATATGTTCTGTATCCAATGTTGCAAGAGTATAACCACAGTATTAGCCACACTGCAACATATTCATATGTTCGATGGGTTATTTTCTGAGAAAACAGAGTTGCACAAAAGTGCCTTAGAGGGTCATGTGTCAATCAATTGTTTAACAAAGTGTACAAACACACAGTCGTTTGTGTTTCTGTCCAAATCTGTCATTTATTTAAGACTTCACAGTAAGTAATTTCTCTTGTTACAAAAATAAAATATGGCTGTTGTTATACTTCATTGTCGTAGAAAACATCTATCGATGTACAGTGTTACAATGATTTGGCAGAGTATGCTGATGATACATACTGTAAACACCCATTTGTAAAAAGCTGCTAGCACCTTTGGATTTGACTTGACATTTTTGCACCGAGGAAACAAGAAAAAGAGTGAACATATATTAAATATGATCCAGTACAATACTGCAACCCTCCAGTACACACCAACCTTAATCATATAAAAGTACTAGCAGTACTATTCAAAGTTTTTTTTTTTTTCACCAGAGTTACATGAATGAAAGAATTGTGCATGGCAATAGATTGGGGAGTAGTAATGGAATTTAGTTAAGATGACGAAGATATGAGATGAAAATAAATGATTAAGATGTACTTGCTATACATATTAGCACTTTAAACTGTATTGGTCAGATTTAGATCCATTATGTCCTAATTTATTAATAATCATCGTCGTCGTCATCATCATCATCGTCGTCATCGTCGTCGTCGTCATCATCGTCGTCGTCGTCATCATCCTCATCATCATCGTCGTCATCATCATCGTCATCATCATCATCATCATCGTCGTCATCATCATCGTCGTCATCATCATCATCATCATCATCATGATCAGGATCAATTTCTCCTGACAGAACATCCTCAATCCAGTCCTCCAGTTCATCCGCAGACGGCATGTCATCGCCATCGTCCATGTCCATCCACACGCTGTCAGCCTGTTGTGGAGCAACATGTCAATAGAAGACACACTCCCACCTGTCATAGCTTCTTTTGTCGAGACAAAACAAACACTTGATCAAGAAGCAACTTACATCATCAGCTTCCACAACACCGATCTGTGGGGTGGACAGGTCGATTCCAAAAATCTTCTCCCAGTGAGGCACAAGCTGCAAAGAAAAAAGGGAATGTTCCGTTCAAATTCGAAACCACTTTTGTTACTCGGGATCACAGCTGGGGCTGTAAACTATCCCAGCTGACTTGGAGTAAAAGGAGGACTGAGCTGGTCGCAAGTCGGTGGCGAGGTGATTGTGAACAACACATTGAGTGGTAACTGATCCTCCACCATTGAACTTGCTAGTCAATGTTCTGTTTAATCGAGTACACAAGTGTCAAACTTGGCCCTAGAGGGCAGCTATCCTGCATGTTTTAGATGTTTCCCTCCTCCGACACACCTGATTCAAATGATCAGGAGTGTTTTGGAGGAGGGAAACATCCAAAACATGCAGGACAGCGGCTCTCGACGACCAGAGTTTGACACCTGTGATCTAGTCGAACTAATCGTACCAGGGGGAAGTCATCAGGATCAATCCAGACAATACTGAGGTGAGGATTTTCTGTGTTGTCCTCTGCAACTTCTTTCAGGATCTCCAAGAACTCAAAACCATCTGAAGAGTGAAGGACCACAATGAGAACCACATGAAGAGAACGTAGCATTGTCCTATCTGTCTTTTGACTCGATTTGTTCAGTTTTGTTTCATGAAATTAAAATATGGTTTGACGTTCTCGTACCTGGATCGGACTCCTCAGCAAAAGCAACGATGTGTTCGCCATCAATATGGTCATCCTTTGAAAAGAATGTAAACATATTGCGCATAAAAAAAACTTTCAAGTCAATTTCCAAACTCTGATTGAATAGCAAACATTCACAAAAGTGTCTATTGTTGCAAAACAAGAAAGTTCTTACCCAGATTTCATACATGTTGTGGGGCTGCAGTTTCCTTAGAGTTGGCCTTCAAGAGCACACAAAAAAAATCATGTTTTTTTTTGTTTTTTTACTGGAAGAATCAACTCCCTTGGAAACTGGACTGACCTGTCATTATCTTCAATGAATTTCACCAGTTCTTCCTCAGTATATGGTTTTCCCGGGATAACAACTGGATCATCCATGAAGGGTTCATAGAAGTCCACTTCATTAAGCTTGAGGTCCAAAGCCTTGGCAACCTGTTGCCAATGGTTCAAATAATGAAATACAGGAACGCAAATATGTACCATAATAGAAAAAAAGAGCAAATCTGAGCTTTACTAGGATCAGATATAAGTGATACATGTTAAAATGAATTGATGAGTGAAGTCATTTAAGTCAAGTATCGTAAGTTTCATTTTCATTATTTGTATTTAGAAAGCACTCATTCACAACAAATGTCCCTGTCTCAATCTCAAGACACTTTCAGTATGCAAACAATAGAATTGGTTTTTAATGCAGTATATTTTATGCTTCCGTATCTCTGACTGAGGACTGTGAAATTACACAGAATGGGAGTTTTGGTTTAAAGAGCAAGTCAACCCCCCAAAAATCTTTGGAAAAATATGTGCGCCTTCACGAGTCAAACACGGCATTCTGATTAATATTGCTTTTGTGGAATATGAGTTAAGATCACCTGCTTTCTGAAGCTGAGTCATAATTGGTTTGAGCTCTGAGCAACTTTGATGTAATTTTCATTCGACAGAAATGACAAAATGGCCGCCCCGTGAGATGTCTAAAAATGGGTGGATTTTGCTGCTTAACTCGTTCTATAAACCCAATATTAATCAGATTACCATGTTTCGACTAGTAAGCCTGTATAGAACATATTCTTCCCAAGATTTTTTTTTTGTTGACTTCTGTTTTAAACAAAAAAAAAAAAGCCATCTGATGACATAAACTAAATCTCACTGTATAGTTGCATACTCTTTATCTGTATCTTCTTTATGTTACAGAGCTGCTCACCTCATTTCATTGCGCGGCACAGTCAAATCTATTGTAAAGACGATAAAGATTATATATATATTATATCCATCCATTTTCTGTATTGTTTATTCTATTACAGGGATAGGCAAATAAAACATTTGTGGGGAAATGAATTTGTTTCCTCTACTACAATGGACCTCCATATACTCACGGTTCGGCAACCATAGATTCACCCATTTGCAATTTATTTATTTTCTTTTTATTTATTTATGTATTTCTTTTCAAAAGCCAACCCCCATTTTTTTTTTTGCGGAAAACACTTTGGAGGTCTATCATCGTTTTGTTTTGTTTTTTTTAAAGAATATTTTGGGTTTAAAATATATTTTTTTCATACGGTATTATAAAACAGATTGAGTCTTAAAACTAAGCATTATTGATCTGATATAGGTAATTACTTTGTTTTTGGTAATGACCCACCTTGGCATTGAATGTTGCATAGAACCTGATGTGAGGATGGTACTCTTCAGCAGCATCGGCAAAAGCCTCAAAATCTGAAATTTGACATGCAAACATCAAAGTCTCGAAGTGTATTGTCAAATGTGTGTGGTACAAATATGCATTTATTGCTTTCACCATCATTTTTCATCCTCATTGCAAAGCCGTCATTTAAATCAAACTAGCGGACGCAAGTTGAGGCTGATCTCGTCTTTGCTTTATCATTAGTTGAGCGAATGCACTAAATCGACAGAGAGGGAGAAAAGCAAAAGCACAGCATTGATTTTCATGTCATCACAGTACAGATTCTTACGTTCTGACTTGTGACTCTTAAAGTAGCCCACCAATTTGATGTCCTCTTGGATGTTCTCAAAGCCCTTGAGTTCCCTACTGTTGTCAATAATTTCGATGGGATCTTCAAGGAGCTGTGAAGGAAATGTGGGGGACGTCATGGGGGAGAGAGAAAAGAGGCAACGGGCGTAAGAGACGGTCTTTCAAGAAAAAAAAGAGTACACTAAGAGTCTTTTTCCCTCCTAGAAATCGGGAGCTATTAACTGGGAAATTATATCCTCACGAACATCAAAGATGAACTCCACAAGAGTGTCTGCCGCAAGCTCGCCATCATACTCGACGACCTCGTCATCTGTGAAGATGTAGATGCTGTCCGACTCTTCAAGGCCTGGGGGGTCAGAACCAAAACAAAAGGTCAAGGCGTGGCCTCACCTAACCACCATGCTTTATTTTTTGTCAAGAAATCATGCAAATAGTTTCTATATAACATTGATGTATTTAGCATGTCGTCGCTGCCCTGTGAAAAACACGTATGTCCAATTTTGTCATTTAAAAAAAACAAAAACATTTTCACGTCAATGGGATGTTTGTTACACAGAAACCCCATTCAAGTAAAAATAAAAAAATGGACATAAGTGTTTTTCACAGGATAGCAATGATATACAGTGTTGATACATGATAATGTTTACCCAGTTTCTTAGCTAAAGCCTTGTCAATCTTTGCATCAATGAGACCAACTCCAATGTCCTCATCATCAAACTCCTCTAGGACCTGGGCTGCAAGCTGTGAAACAAACAAACTCAAATTACAATCGGTGTTTGTCAGTACAGTTTATGTGCTTAGCAGAGACACTTAATTATAAATATAAATCGTGTTGTACAATGTGTTTTGCTTCTTTTTGATCCTTTTCTCCACTAGTTGTTTCATGACCATAAAAGCCTTCTTTATCCGTGTGCTGCTTATGCACTTTCTAAATCTGTATGAAACTTGAACTTCATGGCTGACAGTTACTTTCACCAATGGGACAGTCACATTGCCGCGGTGAGGAAGTGGGTCGAGGGGCTGTTCCAGTTTGTTTGGAGCACGCTCGCGTCCGATATAAAAACGCAAAAACAAATGAGCTTCGGAACAGCTCCTTTTTCTGGCATAAACAAACAGTAAATTAGATAAAGTAAAATAAAATAAAATGAAAAATACTTTTGAGACTTGTGTCAGAATAACATCCATCTTCCAAACAGTATATATATACTTTATATAAACCTGATTTGGAATGGTAATGGTGTATGCAGATCAATTTTCCTTGACATGATTGCATTGCTTGAGGTCTATTTTTTCTAACATGACGCTAGTGACCACCAAGTCAACATAATAATAATAAGTTTATTTCATGCCATAATAATAAGATTGCTTCTCCTATTGGATGATGCAGTAATCACTTAGATTTGATTAGCAGAAATTCGAAGAGGTAGCAAATATCTGTGTTGGCTGTACTGGACAATGGGAACATGTAATATTTTCACTATTCTGACGCATGCAAACGTCAACATGCAGAATAGAAGATATGTCAAGCAGGAAGTATTTGTTCCTTTTTAGAAAAGGTATACTAAGTGCTTAAATTAAGAGTACTTTCAGAGTACCTTCAGAGTACTCAACCTACCACAAAAGCAGCTCAGGATAAATATATCTAAAGAGCCACACCAGCTTCAAGGACTATTTTGGTGAGTTGGCAATGATGCCCAGTGCACCGCGATCCGCTGACAAGTACAGTATTGCAAGCGTCAATCATAGCACAGAGCTGAGCCGGCACAACTGGAGCCACAAGCTCTGGCGCTGGCTTGCAGCCCCGAGCCCCGACGCCCCATACAGAGACAGCCTGGAGGCTGTCAGGAGGAAGTGATATGCTCAACGAGTGCAGCTTCTCCATTTTGGCTAGAATGTGATGCTTTCCTCTTTGTGATTACGTTACCTCTATTTTTTTGACAAGGATCCAATTTCATATATATATATATATATTTACACACACACGATACAGTATTCATACATTATATATAGGTATACAGTATATTGTAGGCCACATAGCATAATTGCCTAAATTATTTTTCAATAATAATGGAAAACAGGAAAAAAACACGTTTTGAAACACACATTGGTATTTAAAAAAAAATCAATATTATAACAAAAACTTCGACCAGATGGGTGACCAAGTAAGAGAAAGGAAAAAGACATAATCAAAAAATACCAATGTGAGTTATAAAAATTGAGTTTTTACTTGTTTTCGAAAAAATATTGAAAAATGACTTTGGCTATGCGACCGGCGATATCTACTTTATACATCTAGAATATGGATGCGAACAGTTATTGACTGATAGTTGATGTGCAAAAGTTCTAAAAGCACAAAATGCTCTCGCATCAAGCTGGACCAAAATCATTTCATAAGAGGGTTCAAAGTACATACATGCAGTATTTGTATATGTTACATCATGACTCTTCTCACAATGTTGTTTAGGATCAGAAGTACTGTGACATTTAAATGCCATTCAAAGTCAACAGATGTCCAAAAATAAAACACAAATCCTCTTTGGTCCTATTTGATAGGTGCATACTGAATGCTGAGACTTTAAGCAGAGTGACGATTTCATGCTTATCTATTCGGAATGTGGTGAAACATCTGAGTCTGCTGTTGACAGACCGCCCATGGAACGGCACAAATAGTGATGGAGCTGCATCGGTGCAGGCACATTTGAAACTGGACATGCACAAGTCCTCCCAGCTCAGCTTTCTACTTCAGGTGGACAACATTGTTAACGCGCCACTGGCTTGTGACACATGTTCAAGACGTCACCTATGATTTCTTAGAAGCTATTTCCCACCTTGTAAGATAACGCCATCCAAATCCCTGCCTTCAATTTCACATCCCTTAAGTGCTTTCTATTCATTTCAGCAATATTTGCATGAAGGTTGTCTTGTAATGATGTCACTATTTAAGAAGATCCTGATACTATACAACATGAGTCCTATGCTTTATTTGACACGCTACACTATCCTCCACTATCACGCGCCGAATCATTCCCAACTCAACTTACCTCAAGGGACATCTCCTCTATCTCAAATTGTTTCTGGGCGACGCGGCTGGATCCGGGATGGTCATGGTAGTACACCACCATAACATCATACTTCTTCATCACAGACTTATAGTTCTTGAGGTGGAGGTCGTGGACTCTGTCTTTGCCGTCATACTCGGGGAAATCCAAGCTGTCTTTACCCAGTGAGAGGCCCACAAAGGACAGCAAAACTGCCACAAACACACAGGTCCACTTCATGGCTCCTCTCTGGAGTGGATTAAATGTATTGGCAGTTTCAGAATGTACACAAAAAAATTCGGTGTAAGTATGAGGAACCCTTTCCAATCCGCGTCACCCAGAAGAGAGCAAGACCAACTCCTACATCCACCTTAATAAAAACCCCACATGGGCCGCTGGTATTGGGGCACAGGGTGTAACGGGGGCTGAGCTAAGTTGGTGTTAGTGTGTCTATGTGGGGTAAGAAGAGGTGGGGGCCCGCGTGGTTGCTGGGGAGACGGCTTTGTGTGTAGGCATATGTTTCATACATGACAAATTTGGTTGAGAGGATAAATGAAGGCTGGGATGAGGGTGGAGGCAAATCATGCACATCATGTATGTGTGCAAATTAGTGCTGGAAAGGAAATAAATTCAGAGATACAGCACGGTTTTCCCATATTAAGTGAAGGTGTAGTATTGGATCCCAGCTAAAAATAATGGATGAGGTACAGGGAAGTACATATCTGGAGGCGGCGCTGGTGTCTTATTTGCTGCAGTTGGCACCTGCAGAAACGACAATGTTGCACTAGGGCACCTAGGGACATGAATGAGAAGAGGAAAGAGGAGCGGTTGGCGCACCTGCTAATAAACCATTAGAATAACATAGTACAATCCCAAAAAGAGATTTTCACTGGGGACCGAGGACTTTTAATCCTCTGTGTGCCCTTTGCAGCGTATGCTTAAGATGGTCACCTGTGATATTACTTTACAAATTGAAATGGAAGAAGTAAACTATAAATAAATGTCGGCAACCGACCCAGCCCTCTTATCTGTGGCAAGATATGCAAGCATACAGTATTACAGGTCTGAGTTTGAAAGGAACAGTTGGAAGATGTACTCTATGTGTGTGCATGTGTAAGCTTAAACCAGCAATGTGTGTTGTCACTAATAATGGGAAATCAAACTAATTCACTGTAACTGTGAACATTTTGCAGTGATACCAGAAGGAGGCACACTTGAATATCAGACTATTACATGCTCCAGATAGCAGAGTGTAGCTACTTTACAGCTTATAATTTACACAGCAGCTGCTGTTGCACATCTACAAACTGAACATTATGACGCTATGACACTTCATATGCAGATCAGCGATGTGTCATCAGCTGTTTTAATAGGATAGCTAATGGATTGGTGACCATTTCATTCGTCGGCCGTGACATTACTAATGACAAATCTGACCTTTTGAAAGAAGAGCACTGAAAGTAAATTTCAACAAGCCTGTAATTAATGAACCTGTCACATTATAAAGTGCATGTGCAATCTGTATAGGCTGTACTTTGTATCCATGGTGGCTCGTATCTATCTATCTATCTATCTATCTATCTATCTATCTATCTATCTATCTATCTATCTATCTATCTGTTTTATGGAAGAATGAACCGCTACACTGTCAATGATGAAACATGTTTTTGTATTCATAAGCATGTTAACAATATTGTGTGTAATGGCAATAAATAATCAACAATCAAGGTTCATAGCTAGCAAGTCAATAACACCGTCTTGGAAATCATGACAGAAAATGGTGAGGAAATACTGTACAGACGCATGGACAAAATTGTGCCCTAATTACAGAGAAACTACCATTGAAATAAAATGTAACTTTAACTGTAAAGAATTTATTCAGCAATATCTTTTTAAATAGTGATTTTTCAGGTGCCCTATTATCTGTAACAGGACTGAGCCAAACTCAGCAAAAATATATTTGACAAATTAAATATCTCATATTTACCATTCATGGTTGAGCTGAAAAAAATCTAATTATGTAATGGTCTGTGATCCATAACATATTTCATAAAAAATATGAAACGCATTTTTGTGATATTTTTGTTGTTTTCCAATGTAAAGGAATTTGATTTACTGTGCCTTAACTCAGGGCACAACTGATAGACCGCAGTATGTTGCAGTTGCTATCCTTTGTGGGGCGCTAACCAAATAGTTGTCCACTTCTTGTGTTGTTTTGCATCCGGTCATGGCGAATGTGCAGGACTGAATATTACTGCTACTAAAAACATAGTGGAAGCTAGGTAAGAAGCGGGATTTTATCGACCATACACACAGCGTCGGTCATATTTAGAAGAAATGATCCAGCAAACTAACAATCATTAACAACGCAAACGAATCGCTAGTATCAATAATGAGATTGAATAAAAAAAACATGGAGTATCGAATATTCAGTGCCCTTGCATTAAACAATGTAACTTGTTCCATAGATGGCAACTCTGGCAAACAGAGCAAGAGGAGCCGTTGTGGGATCTGCAGTTGCAGATGCAGCAGGTAATGATTTACTGCACACACTGCAAACATTAGCGCAGCTGAAATTTTCGTTGCACCCCCTTTGTTGATAATATACAAGTATATATTTCTTTGTGTACCTGTACACGCGGCAGACATTAACGCGGCTGACATTTTGTTGCACCCCCTTTGTTCATAATAAATATACGATATTTTTTTGTGTACATATTATTTGTGACACCAAAATTATCTAAATGTCTCTGTCTTTTTGTACTGGTGTATCAGCATCACCAAATTACACCAATTAAAATAAACGCATTAAAAGGAAACAAATAGTAAAGTCGCCCATTATGTCGCAGTGCACTTCTTTGCAAACTACAACTGCAAACAAGCCTTGTTTTCACCCTGTTGATGACTTATAACTCACAGCGCAGCCTCTCCACTGGGTCTATGACCTCAAGAAACTGCAAGAGATCCTGGTTCAGGAGCCGAATCCGGAATTCCGTCCAGAATCAGCGAACCCCTTCTACAGGAGACAGACAGGCCAACAGAGCTGCTATGGGGACCAAGCATATGTCCTGCTTGAGTCCCTGTCTAATTGCGAAGGTAAAAACGTTTACAGTATGTCGCAGTTTATTCAGCATAGCTCAATATATCCCAATGAATATTTGCTTGGAAATGAAAAATTTCAACCATAATCAATCATTGGAGTGCAAGCATTTGCGTGTTTAAATTTTCTTTTTTTTTAGTAAAGTTGTCTTTTGTATTTATAATTATTCACACTGACCAAAAGTCAACTGGGATAGGTTCAAGTTACCCTAATGTGGACAAGTGGTGTAGACAATGACTGGCTGAATGGAAATGCAGTATATTAGTGTATTTTATAAGTAAACAGTTGTCATCTTTAAATGTTACTGTTATCAGAATTTTCTACCGTATTTTTCAGACTATAAGCCGCTACTTTTTTCCTAGGTTTTGAACCATGCGGCTTATAGACCAGTGCGTCTATTCTGTGGATTTTTCTTCCACTTCTAGGGGCACTGTAACCAGACTTACAATACAATACAATACAATACAATTTTATTTATGTAGTGCATTTCATAACAGCTAGAGCTGTAACAAAGCACTTTACAAACAATACAATATATTAAAAAAAACAATAAAAGGCGGTGATACACGTATTAATAAATATAGATATAAATAAATAATATATAAGATATAAATAAAAATATAAATAAATAAAGCCAATAAATTAACAAAACACTATATACTATTGACACCGGAAAAGAGCCAAAAATGTCAGGTCTGATCAAAAGCCAGAGAAAGGAAATGTGTCTTCAACCGGGTTTTAAGAATGGACAGAGAGGGGGCTTGCCAAACAACCAATGGGAGGTCATTCCAGAGGGAAGGACCAGCAACAGAAAAGGCTCGATCTCAAGTACAGCAATAAAAGGTGGACGTTAACTGACACACTGGAGTGGTAGCGGGCGGTCAAATGAAAATAAATACTGGTTATTTTCTCTTGGGTCTGTTCCATTTTAATCAGCAAAGTTGCTGACATGTTAAAAGGCACAGGAAAGTAAGAGTCTGTTCCGGTACATACTGTACATGTACATTTACAGTCCAAAAATCATTCTGTAAATTCAATAGATAGCAAATTTTTCAACGTAGGTGCGGCTTAATTTTTTAAGAAATAGGGTGGCTGCGGCTTATATAAAGATGTAGTTTATAATCTGGAAAATATGGGACTTCAATCTGATTTGTTGAATTCCCATGATTAGGTCTAAATGTTGATGATCTGAAACAGCGCACACTGAAATTCTTTGGGCCGGGATCAGAGTATGACACTCCTGTCAATGATCCTTACAGGCAGAAAGGCGGTAAGAAGATATTCAATGAGATTCACAAATTTGATGATTTTCTTTTATTTTCTACTTCACACAGTTGTATGTTTTTTTTTCAGGTCCAAGACCTCAGTTGCCCATTGAGGGACCGTGGAGACATGCTTGTTTAAAAAGCTTCTTGAAGAATGTGGATTCTAACAAAGAGGAGACAGGTAAAAGATGTTCAAGATCTCAGATTAAAATGATGACACAATGAATGAAGAGAAACATTTAACCAAGATACTGTTTTATCTACAGGATGTGAGACTGACTGCCAAATAGATGGAATAGCAAAACTGGCTCCCATAGTGGCTTTTTATGCAGGGAAGCCAGACATGTTGGATAAGGTTGAGCAGGCTGTCCGAGTCACACAAAACAATGATGCGTGTGTGGCAGAAACTTTAGCAGCTGCCAGGTCAGTATATATTTTATTTATTTTTTTGCTGTGACTTCACGATAAAAAAATTAAGTAACATAAGATATGTCTGTGAACATTACTCCTGTCTGACTGCGGTTGGATTCATGGTGATGCCGCACAGTGTTAGTGAAACGATGAAGCGAATAAATCTCATTATTAATTTAATCTAAAGACACTTGAGTGGCAGTCAGTAGAACGTAGACCTGAAAAATCTCAATAGATTTAATGTAGTGAATAATGACACGTTCATCCATCCATTTTCTATCATGCTCGTCCACATTTAGGGTTGAATTCATTGAATGAAATAAGAGTAACAGCATAAACATTTCAGTAAAAGTATTCGTTGTCATGTTGTCCTCAGGTTCTTGGAGCATTTCGTCCTAAATGGTGATGATCCGAAAGCCCTGGAGGCCGTTCTTGGTCAGCTCAATGACCCAAACAGAAAGCAACCACAGGATTTGGACAGAGCTGTCATGGGTATGTGTGCTACATTGTTGTGGCACTGAGTCAGAGTTACTCGTTTGAGCAAATCTCACTGTGAAGATGGAATAACGTGTAAAATTTGATTGATGTGTGCTTATTTTTATTGGTCTAATTTAAGGGCATATTCTTCATGTGAAGGAAAATTTATCCAAAACTCCCCAGGAGGTTATTCCGGCGATCTTTCCTAACACCTGAGGTATCAATTCTCTTTTACATGTCTTAATTTGAACTGGCAAATATCAATTCAAAAGATGGAGATAGACTGTAGCTGCTATCTCATCAAAATGCTGATTGGAATTTCCTTGCTTCAGGTTTGCCAGGTGCGTTCCAAGCAGCGCTGCATGGAGTCTTGACAGCCAAGAACTATGAGCTGGCTATTAGAGAAACCATGCGCTGTGGGGGATGCACCTGTAGCAGAGGCTCTTTTATTGGAGCTTGTCTTGGTGCGCAGGTATGACAAATTATTCATTTATTATGAATTAACAAAGTATTTCACAACTGTCATTATAAATGTACACCACAAATATACACGACATATGTGAATAGTAGTATTGTATGCCTAATTACTTATTAAAGACCCTCTAAAGTGAATAAAAAAGTCTTATAAATTTGACATACCACAAGAGTGTTATTAATAAGCTTGCCAAATTTGAATGATGAAAAAAATTGTGAAGGAACCCAAGTGCGTCACTGGGCCCCGTTTTAGCCATGTCCTCAAAATTCCGGTTGACTGTATATTTGTTTAACGGATCCCCATTAGCTCTCGCAATATACAAGGGCTAATCTTCCTGGGGTCCATACAAGTGAAAGGGCAAAACAATGCATGGTGTCTAAGAGAAAATAAGTACAATAAGTATAGGATATAGTATTAATTATAAAATAAAAATAATAACAATAAAATAATGTAATACTAAAGAATACTAATAAAGAAATCATAATGACAATAATACAATTTCTCCATCCCCACAAAAAAAATGAGGTGAAAAATAATTTGACTATATCCCACCAATTCAGTGCAGAATTGTTCTCATCTTTGCACGTTTTCACCACTTGTCTTCAAACATATTTAAGGTATTTCTAATTTAGTTATAACAAATCAAGAAAATGATTTTACAGTTTTTTATTTTTTATTTTACTTTTTTCTTTTCTTTCAGCTTGGCTTGGAGGGAATTCCAGCTTCCTGGGCTTCTAAAACTCAACGATATGAATCTGTGTTGGAGCACAGCAGGAAGATAACAAACCACCACTAGTATTTTTTTTTTGTCTCAGACACTCTTGATATAGAACATTCCTAGAACACCAGTTGAACTTTCACGTTGCGTTCAATGAAGATTCTTGTCTAAATTGTCGACAAGAGTTGGATGTTTCTGTTTCTGTGAAAGTTTACCTTGTTGCTTTAGTTGTTCTTTACTTTGGTTTGTCTAACAAAAACAAAAGATTAGCTGTGCTCAGTGTTTACGTTGGATATTAGTTGAGTGATTCTACTGTTTTCAAGAATATTAAAATCTCGCAAAAAATTCTGTATATTTTCAAGGATATTCAAGAGTGTATAGTGTTTCTACTAGCTAAATTTAAATTCATCTTAGTGATCTGGTAAAACCTCTCAGTGTTTGGGGCTAAATTTCCCCTTTGGGGATGCCACATCCTTTATTGATAAAATAAATAAAAGAATACGGATCAGCTCTTGATCATTGACTGTTTAAAGTTGGAAGTATTTAATATGTTGGGGGGACAACAACATTGAATCATAAACATAGAAACATTGACTTTCAATCACTGTATTTTTCCCTGCATTGGTATGTATTGTGAAAATGCAATTTCTCATGGCTAACATTAAATCATTTACAAATGATTTCACAGTGTCAGTAACTTCTTTTGTCAACTCTTGTTCAAGTATTATTTATTGTTTGTAATATTTTTAAATAATATACCAACAGAATAAGGCTTGTGCATTATTCCATTGTTTCATTGATTGACACTTGAGGAAGTGCAGAAGTAAGTGACAAAACATTTATTTATCCATGTCATTGTACTGGTAATTGTTTTACAGTTGGGTTTGGGTTGTATGAACCCCGTAAATAGGCAAGCCGACTTAAAGAAGTAAAATAAATTTGGCATTACTAGCAATTGCAATACAACCATTTAAAGTGGATCCACTTGTAAAATATAATTGGAGATATATCTCGTTTATTTATTAATTTGATAGACTATTTTCCCTCCTGAATGAAATGTAGAAAAGAGGAAGAAGCAAGTCTCACCCATGAAGTAATGAACGACTATTAAAATATGATCAGCATTAAATTGCTGAACAATGCCCTACTGCTATTTTACACATCAATGATGTGAATCGACTAGCGCGTGTCGTTCGTGAATTTGTCCCACCTCAGTCACCGTAGGTATTTCTGACTCCATGGTTGATTCCGTGACAAGTTAAAACATTTGAGCATGGCCGGTAAAGGAGGAAAACAGAGAATTTCAAGTAGAAAAGGTGGGTGTGAGCAAGATGAAGAAGAGCCACAGCTGCAGGCCGTTTTAGTTGCTGACAGCTTTAACCGGAAGTTTTTCCCGGTGACCAAAGACCAGCCGCGGGTAAGGCACTGTGTTGAGCTAACTGGATTGCTACCAGCAGCTAACCATGCTGCGAAATGTTGCATGATTTTCCTCCTCTAACAACTGTGTACGCTTGTATCGTTAATACCTAATATCGAGTTGCTTTGTTGTTTCTGTTTACTAACAGTTTTCATTGTTCGTTACGCTACTGACCATTGATGTAACTGTCATACTTTGTTGGCAGGCTTTATTGCCTCTGGGTAATGTTGCTATGATCGACTACACTCTGGAGTTCCTCACTTCCACTGGGGTCCAGGAAACATATGTGTTTTGCTGTTGGATGGCTGGCAAGATTAAGGAACACTTGCTGTAAGTGTCATGATAAACGCTATACGTTGGCTCTGAGAAAGGTTGACTTCATTGTTATTTGAACCTTGCTTTGCTTCTAGGAACTCTAAATGGTGTCGATCGACCTCACCGAACACAGTCCACATCATCACATCAGACCTGTACAGGTCCCTTGGGGATGTGCTCAGAGATGTTGACGCAAAGTCTCTTGTACGCTCAGACTTTTTGTTAGTCTATGGAGATGTAGTATCAAATATTGACATCAGTCAAGGACTGCTGGAGCACAGGTAAGACTATGCTCTACCTGTAAATGTTTTTTTTTTTTTTTTTTTAAGTCTATGGAGATGTGGTATTCAATATTGACATCTGCTAGGCACTGCTGGAGCACAGGTAAGGCTACGGCCTAAGCATTCATTTATTAAGACAAGAACCACAATTTTTAACAAGTGTTACTGCAAAGAGCCACATTATACATATGGGCACACATAAAATAGACCAGCATACGAGCTCACAAAATATGGTAGCTTTGCTGTGTATTTGTGCTGGTGTTGCTGTTTTGTTTTTGTTATTGTTTTTTTTAATGGGTTTGCCATTAGATTCAACACACTGTGTTAAAATGTCCTGTGTTGAACTTCAGATTTTTATGATGCTCAGATTTCCCCCCCCCCTCCCATTTTGAACGTGAACTTGCTAGGCAACACTACTCAACGTTTTTTTCCCCCTCAATATC
Source organism: Filicampus tigris (assembly GCF_054856515.1). NCBI lineage: Eukaryota > Metazoa > Chordata > Actinopteri > Syngnathiformes > Syngnathidae > Filicampus > Filicampus tigris. The sequence goes on from NC_141226.1 coordinate 7,412,660, forward strand.
ATTTGTTTCAAACTGCATGCGTGAGATGCACATAGCTGGTACCTCGCTTACCGAATGTAATCTGTTTCATCGCCGTGCTCGGACAAGGGCCTTATCATACGCGCAACAGTGTGCCCATATTTGGAAGTGCTGATGTAGTGGCCAACCAGGAAGTAAAAAGTGAGGCTTTTCCTACTGATGTAAAAAATATATATTTTATTGTTTGTTACAAAAGAAAGATCAGTCTTTGCTCATTTTACAAAAGGAAAATCAAGAGGAGACAAGATGTAGCTTTCAGTGTTACAGTAAATGCACTTTATTTATCAAGGCTTCCTCCATTGTCCTCATGCCGCCAAAATAGCAGTAAATCGCTTGCCAGTCCCTCTCCTATTGGAAACGTTTTCTGACGTCATGACGTTACGGCGCCGCTGTAAAGTAGAATGTATTTCAATCCGAGGGGGATTTGTCATCGTCGTAGATGAGTACGTGCAGCGCCACCCAACAACGCTACATTCTGTGGTGCCGCCCATCACCACATACACAATGAATGGTGTTGACAACGGCGCGCTACAAGTTGACATTGAAAAGGTTCTTTAAGAGACGTTTGAAACAAAGTGCCACGGCTTGGCCAGGCCTGATATAACGCCTCCATAGTGGTGAATGCTGCAATTGAAGTTAAAAGACGGTGCTGCTGCCGCAGACGGACATTTATTGCGCTGTGTTGAAAAATATCTATCGCTCTGGCTGGAGGCGGGCTCACAATTAGCTGGAGGCGGCGGCCTCACAATTTTAAATGCAGGAAAAACCCTGCAGTTGCACAGGGCTCAGCTAACGACCAATCATGGTCCAGCAGAAAACAACTGAGCTGTGGTCGTTACCTGAGCCCTGAGCAACTGTGATGTCATTTTCAGTCGACAGAAAGTGGCAGAATGGTCGCCCCATGACATGCAAAATGCAAAATGAATCAGAATGCCATGTTTAGACTAGTGGAGGCACATAGAACATATTATTGCAAATAATTTTTTGGGGTTGACTTCCCTCTAATTTATATTTTTAGACTAGTGGGGCCACATAGAACATATTATTGTAGAGAAAATGTTTGGGATGACTTCTCCTTTAACACTTAAAGCAGCACTGGGCAAGAAATCGACCTTAATAACATTTTTTTCACAACTCTTTTGATGAAATATTGACTTACAAGTACAATAGTTGAATGGGACTTCGTGCCGTGAGGGGGTCTGTATCGTTTTTACTGGCACAAAGCAACTTTGAGGAGGATGAGATCAACCCTGGCACACAAAAAAATACAAATGTCCTGAATTGCTATACGGAATACTCACTTCCTCCTTTCGCTATAAGGACGCCTCAGGATTTCACGACACTACTCGCTGGCACGCATGGGAAATGTGGTTGATATTTGTCAAAACACTACTGCTTTTGTCCACATGGCGCCGCCATAATCAACAAAAACTGACATATGACACATTGTTGCTTTAAATATATAGAAATAAAAAAAAAACAACTAAGATAATGGTTCAGTTAAAATACATTACACTTGAAGTGAAATAAAAAATGGACCTATAAGTTTAAAAACAAGCAGTTCTTATAGAGTAAATGCAAATGTACTCAAACGCAAACACAATGCAAATGTACTTGGGCAGTGATGCTTTCTCCTACCACTAGAGGGAACTACTGGTACACATGCCACACATTGAGAATCACTGATCTACTCTAATGCAATTATGGTGATGTACCTAATGAGTGAGATGTATGTGCTTAAGGCATCGTCGAAAGACTGACAAGAACATCTCCGTGATGACGATGCTCTTTAAGGAATCATCGCCGGGTCACAAGTCTCGCTGTGAGGAAGATGATGTGATCGTTGCCATTGATAGCAAGAGTCAACGAATTTTACACTACCACAAGACACAAAGCTTAAAGAAGCTTCATTTTCCCATGGTAAGTGATAAAAGTACCATGTTTCATCGCTGTAAAAAATGTACATGATAACTCATGTTGTCATATGCTGTGTGTCATGTGTGGTCATTAAGCGCAACAGTGGAAATAAATATATACAATGTTTTACAAATGTATACAATGTTTCGAATGCAGGGCAGTGCTTTTGATGATGTTTAGGATAGCGCAGAAAAAGCTTTGAAGGTACTGACGGCACGCCACTAGTGTTGATATGCCGTACTTGTTGGGATCTTAACATATTTTGCATTTCACACTGACCGGTCCCAACGTGCGACCTCTTCATATTCAATACAAGAACTATACAAAGGTTATGCATTTTATAACTATCCTAAAGTGAAGAGATATTATTTCAAGAATATACAGGTAGTATTGTGGCTGTGCTTTGCCAGTGTGTCCACTGAGAGCTGTTTCTTTTACTTTTGATACCATATTCAAAGTATGAGACAGCTCTGTGTTGTGCGGTGCCGTTGGAAACCAGAGCAAACTACAACCACAATAATAAAACAAAGTGTCAACCAAAACAGCATGATTGTCTTTGTAAAGTCAAAACCTTTTATACAGCTTCTCATTGGATTGGTCTTAAATGTTGTGGTTGGTCGACGTGTATTCAATTGGCTCGGGCCTAATTTCAGTAATATGCTACTTTCATAATGTTTAAAAATGTATTTATTTATAAGTGACTCAATTATTACTCTTGTGTCTCCAGAATATATTCCACAGTGGGAGTGATGAGTTTGAAATTAGACATGACCTTCTTGACTGCCACATCAGTATCTGCTCACCACAGGTAAGAACCTTTCCAAAGATCTGTTCAACTGAAAGTATTGTTGTTTTTTTTTTTTTTTTTTAAACAAACACTCATAGCATTTCTTCGTCTCGTAATTTAGGTTGCGGAGCTCTTCACTGACAATTTTGACTACCAAACAAGGAATGACTTTGTCAGGGGGATTTTAGTCAATGAAGAGGTAATAAACAGCAATTGATATTTTATATGAAGGACCAGTGCGGATGATGAGACATCTTGTGGTGAGGTTGTACACATGCCTCACATTTCTCTGAGCTTCACGGTTCAAATCTCAGCTCTATCCATCCATCATCTCTCCGTTACTCGATTGATTTGCTTATCCTCACGAGGGTTACGGGCGTGCCGGACCCTCTCCCAGTTCTCCCTGTGCCTGCGTGGATTTATGGGTACTGTGGTTTCCTCCCAACAGCAGCGAGCAAAATGATGAATGTTCACGCATCAAAATCAACCGCGCGATATAAGCACACAAAAACAGACAGTGGAGTAATCCTCCGCACTGTTCCTTAAAAATCCACATTGTGTGATGGGACAGCTCCAAACAGTCTTTTCAATCTTCCCTCAGATCCTGGGGAATCAGATACATATGCATGTCACCAGAGACGGTTACGGTGCCCGAGTGTCCAACTTGCTCATGTACGATTCGGTGTCGTCTGATTTGGTGAGACGCTGGGTCTACCCTCTCACCCCCGAGGCTAATTTTACAGACCAGAAAGGATGGAGCTGCACTTACTCGCGCCACAACGTCTACCGTGGCTCAGGGGTCACCCTTGGCCACGGCAGCCAGATGGAGGAGAACGTTCTCATTGGCTGTGATACCAGTATAGGGTCCAACTGTTACATCTCCAACAGCGTCATTGGTCACAATTGCACCATCGGTGGGTTGACTGGAGAGATTTGGAAATGCTCACACTGGAGACAAACAGGTTGCACAATGTATAACTTGAAAACATGTTTGATTTCTCAGGTGACAATGTAATTCTGGACCACGCCTACATCTGGAACAATGTTCAAATTGCCGCTGATGTGGCGATCAGTCATTCTGTGGTCTGTGACGAGGCTGAAGTGAAAGAAGGCGTCAAGCTTAATAAACAGTGTGTCTTGGCGTACAATGTAAGCAACGTGTACTGTCCGCATTGTAAATATTCTCACCACAAACATTTCTGTTTACACAGAGCTTTTTGTGTCCACTACTACATTATGTCAAATATTCATGGCTATGTGTGAGGATAAAACTTGATCACTCTTTTACTTGTTTTCAAGGTGGTGATTGGACCCCACATCTCTGTGCCAGAGGGCACAGTGGTGTCCATGCATTATCCGGCAGAAGAGGAGGACGATGACGATGAATTCCTCAGTGATGACGCCACAGTAGGGCAGAGCAAGGACAAAATAAAACAGAAAGGTGCGTCTTGAAAAATGGTTCCAATTCCAGCTGTAGTAGAAGTGAGCTGTAATTAGTTACCTCCACAGCTTTTAATCCCGCTGAGGTTGGGGAAGAAGGAAAAGGCTATGTGTGGAAAGCCAGCACTTTGGACGACACAGCTGATGAAGAGCTGTCACATTGTCTCTGGGGTAGGATAACAACCAAGATCTTATGTACTCATGTCTCTGGTCCATGAAGTGACATCTCCCACATTGCCGCTGTCTCAAATGCTTTCTTGTTGCCCAAGGCTTGACGTTAAACCCTGAACTTGAGAGTGAAAGTGAGGACAGCGAGCCTGATGGTCCTGATGATCCAGTGATTCCTTCCCCTGAGATGGATGATGCTAAAGGTGAGTCAAGTTGCCAAAGCTTAGCAAAGCCATGCTACTGCCATCTAGGGGCCAATAAACGAAAGGACGCATTGTGGGAAGTACACTATTACCTTTTTTGCTTTATTGTTCCCACATGCTGGGCTCCACTTCCGCAAGTAGAAGCTGCTTGTTTGCCTCATTCAATTCACTTTGCCCGGGTCGTCATGGTAACAAATCCGTGCTTGCTAATTGCTCCACTGTAAATGCGGCAGAGTGTCCACTGTCCAGCAAGGTTACTATAGTTAACGAAAACGAATGTAATAACAAACTAAAATTGACAAAACATTTTTGTTAATTAAATAAAGATAAAAATCCTATTAAAACAACGAAAATTAACGGAAACTATAGCTGAAGTTTTAGTTTAGTGCAGTTTGGATAATGAATGGATAGATGGTTAATATCATGCATGAAATTTTGAGGTTCATTTTAAATGTATTTACTTCGGTATTCGTGCACAGTCGTACAGAAGAAGGAAGGACGAGTCGTTTGAGAATTGTAGGTCACTTAACTTTCTTACACAATATTTAGTGACCTTTCTTTTTGGTATATACTGTAAAAGTAATAAAACCTCAACTAAAACAAAGCATTTAAAAAATAATAATAAAAACTAACAAACCTGCTGAACGGCCAGGTCGCATATATCCGACATTGACGTCATCCGGAGCCCAAAATGTGCTCCACACAGGCAGAGTGAAACTGCTGGCAGCAGTGGATCGAATCTACAAAGTTGTTTTGAGTAACACTATTAACTTTATATTTTACTTTCATTTAATCCACCTTGAAACATGAAGCATAAAGGGGACATTTATGGCGATCGTAGTAATTCAGCCACGGCACAGATAGATTCATTTTTTACGCACGGTTAAGGCGTGACGTCATCGTGAGTGATGTCTCCATGAAATGAGATATTGAAGCCTCGCCTCATAATTTCTCCCTGTACACTTTACATCAAAATTATTCTCTATGGCTCTATCATGGCCAATGTTGGCCAACTGGAACATATGAAAACTGCATTTTGTAATTCCTTGTTAAGTGTTGGATTTAGTAAGATTCTATTCAGAATGTCTTGAATTTGTTTATACTTGTGAAAAAGTCATTTAAAGAATAACTTGACATTGGTAGAGTAAATGAATGCTAGCATGTAGGCCTAATAGCATTGCTTAAACAACTCAAATGGACTTAAACCTCCAGTGTTCCAGAAGGAGGTGCTGGGCACCCTGCAAAGAGGCTTGGATGAGAATATCAGCTGCGACCACCTCGTGCTTGAGATCAACTCTCTTAAGTAAGTTGGAACATCCAGTGGAAATGCTCACCCTCAAAGCGATCAAGTGTGACAAGCGTGTGACTTGTCCAGGTACGCCTACAACATCACTCTACAGGAGGTGATGCAGATACTGACTGGAGTGCTGTTGGATCTCCCGTTCCAGCATCACAGCTCGCAGCTCACTGCATCCCAATACGCTGCTGGCCTTCTGCCGGTAATGCTGCTTCCCTTCATGGGGCCATTTGTTCTCCAAGGACAAAAGTACTGAGACACACCTCTCTCTCTCTCAGTCAGTGGACATGCAACAGTACTTTTGGCTATAGCGTCCTACTCAATCGCCATACTGCATGATGGATAAACTTAAATGCGTAATTGGGGTCAGAATATGTTTGTCATTTAAAACTTTCATTGGCTAATCTCCCATTTGGATTTGTATCTACCGGTAATTGTTAGTTTTTAAGTAAATGCATTTTTAGGGAGGTTGGGTGGGGTTCTGAGGAAAAAAAAAAAAAAGATTTTCATGACTTTGAGAGTTTCATTCAAAAAACAGGGTTCTCGATTTTCAATAAAAGTAGGATAGACACCGCGAGCATACGTACGAAGGCGCGAAACTGCCAATGTGGAGTGAACGTTTTTCACTGGCAAACCCGTTCGAATGTATTTGCCAAGTATGTTTGAACGTATTGATAAAATGTAGGCTAGATGCTAAAAAAAAAAAAATGTTTTTCCCATAATATCATGAAGTGCATGCCAAGTAAAAAAAAATAAAATAAAGCTATGTTTTTAGCATTAGGCCTACATTATGCCAGTGCATTCAAAATATAAGTAAACAATTTTTATAGTTTTATTATGTCTGCAGTGCATTATTTTCATTTGGCACTTTTTTCCATATAAGGCCACGAGATATTGACTTGGGTATGCCCGTTATCAGCCTGTAGCCTGCATTAAAAATAACATTTGTCTTGTGCAACAAGCCCATGGAAAGACAAGTAGAGAGAGAAAAAAAAGGAAACGACAGAAAAGCACAGCAAGGCGGTTCCAAATTATAAGCCATTTACATCCAGTGTTCTTAATGTAGGACAATTCAAAACATACATTTACCACACTCATGACAAAGTGTAGATATGGGTAGGTCATGAAATCGAAGGGGACACAAGCTTGTAGCAATTTGTGTGGTTCTTCTTTCAGTTATTGGAGAAATGGGCACCAGTATTTAAGAATTATGTGAAAAGATCACAAGACCAACTGGACTGTCTGACTGCTTTCGAGGAGCACTTCCTGGAGCAGGTCAGTCACTGGCCTGCCATGTGCAAGGTAAGCTCATCTGCATGACAACATCCGTGCTCACAAGGGCTGCGAGTACCTGCACGTGGAATGTTTCCATTGTTTCCCATCTAGATTCTCATGACCATGTACCAACTGGAGATCCTGGAAGAGGAGATGATTCTGCGCTGGTTTTCTCATAGTGTCACGTCTGACAAGAGCAAACAGCTCCGGAAGAATCAAGGGGTAAGTGCATACATAACACCAAGTAAGTTCTGAATAGTTTCCATGGGAACTTAAAACATTTTTTATCTTAAAAAAATAAATCACTCAAAGGTTCCTTTGCAAGTAGTTTAAAATTATTTATTTGTCATCAATAAGTCATTTGAAGAGAAAAAAATCTTAATTTTTATTTAGATTTGACTAAGCCCCCCGACCCAACCCATTTAAAAAAAATTAGGACTGTTTGCTTCTGCACGCCACTTTTCATAATTGTTTTTGTCATTTTCTTTCCACTTTACAATTAGGGGCCACTTTTTGCTGTGTTTAAATAGATATTGTGGCTGTTAATGTGACACAAATTGGGGAAAATTCAAATTTTTGTGTGACTATTTGAACATTTAGGGAATGCAACTTTTATGAACACTTGCTTGCTTCTCTCGCCTCTCCCCAAAGCTTCAGAAGTTCATCCAGTGGCTGAGGGAGGCTGAAGAATCATCAGAGGAGGACGGAGAATAATCAGCCATTTTTAACAGTCAAAGCAGACTTGCGAAAACTTGACAACTGACCCGCGCCGACGCTTCAATTGTTATTAACGCTGTACAACTGACATCCCATCTTTATGACGTGTGTATGCTGTTAATGGAATTATCCAAAGAGAGGCGACTCTCGGACTGCTTTGGAAACATTTGTTTCAGTAACAGGATTCAGGTTTTGAAAAGCGTGTAGATAAATAATGAACTACAACCAACACATCACTGTTGGATACCGTTTTAATCTAAAATCAACTACACATCAAATGATACAGGTAAAACATAATCTAAGAGGTAATCATATGGAATTCATTCTCATGTATATAAAATAGGACAAGCAAAAATAAAATTGGTAAAACATTCCAAGTTTAGTGTTCATCACTTGCCTCTGATGAAACTTTCATCGGCAATCCATTCATAGCTGCACACTTCACATTTCTTTAGAATGGTATTATGTACATTTGTTAGCTCAGAGCTGTGAACTAACTTAATTTAATTTAAGGTGTGATTGTGAATGAAAACCACTAAATCCCAGGTAATGGAATTGATCAAAAGTATTGGGATACCTATTTGACTGTTACGCATACGAGAAGAGAAAAAAGCACGGAAATATGAAGTTGGGTGACAGCTATAATTGCTTCCACTCTTGTGGAAGATTTTCTGCAGTGTGTTGTTAGTGAGAAAGTTATTCCGTTTACTCGGAGGCCTGGCTCACACTCATGTGAATTAAAATGAAAAACTAAAATTCAGGGGTATATATCTCAATCCCTGGTAAAGTGATTAAGAGGTGCGTCATATATTTTCATCCACCCAGTAGAAATAGGGGACCAACCAGAACAGGGTGAGTTCTGGTAATTGCCCCATTTAACAAAGAGCAAAAAATCAAAATGTGAAACCTGAGACAAGAACGCAGTGACTATTATGATACATCTATTTGGATCTATCATCTTTTCCCAATGTGTCGTAAATCACACCAGCTAGTACGGAGGCTCCAAAGATGCCTGTAAGAGCCGTCAGCATCTTCCACATGCTGGCTGATTGCTCATGCCGCTCCATGAAGCTCTTGTAGTCAGTGGGAACCAGGAGATACTCTCGGCCATCTCTCGGGGCCTGCAGCCTCCCGTGGCCCCCCTCCAGAACCACCTCCCCAAAGACAGTCAGGTTGCTCCCGACACGCAGCATCTCTTCGCTCTCCTCCATCGCCACTGCTCGCTCCCCGCTGATGCCCTGCAAGACCACGTTCACCAAGCCCTCCTCGGCTCGTCTTACTCGGTGGTAAACCCTCTCTAGGAAATAACCTGAGCCCTCTGTGGGGTCTTGCACCTGCACATGGAAGTCAGAGACGTAGGAGCCAGGACAGATGAGAGAGAAGGGCACAGAGTTGTTGGTTTCTTTCCTGTTCGCCGGTCGAGAGCTCCTAGAGGTAATCACAGTGTTATCGGACAATGCTTTCGTAGAGTTGTACTTATGAATATCGAATAATGACTTTGAATGAATTGGAGCGTACCAAATAATGACTTTGAATGAATTGGAGCGTACCATGTTTTGGAGAGGGAGTTCCAGTATTCAGCATGTTCAATGACTTTTATCTTCTGAAGTACACCATAGCACCTTGGGACAAATTGGCTGGTAAGAGGCTTCTCATCTGCCTCAACCAGGCCTGGAAAACAAAAACCAGTCGGTTACAAAACTTTTAACCCTTTAGGAATTAATGAACATTTCCCTAAAATTCCCTGTCCTATGTTTATGAAAGTACTAATATTTTTTTAATGAATGATTTGCCCCCAGTTTGATATGCTTTGGACGAAAAAATATTAAAGATGTCACAGTAATAAATATGGTGAAAACTCAGATGGTCTTAAACACATCAACTTGGTTTGAACCCACTCTTGATCTCTCGGTTACTGCTGTATTCAAATGACCCCAAGAAGTAGACCACTTGATATAGAGCTGTCAATTCAGCTAATAGGTCAATTGTTTTATTTGGCCTAATGCAGAGGTCTTTGTTTTTGTGAATGCAACAAACAAGCTTAACACATTAGCGGTAATGTCGTTGGAGAAAACGTATTTGAATTTCATAAAGGGGGCTAACTAATAACTCTGATGTCGCCATTGAAGTAGCTTTGAACATTGAACACCCGTGATGTACTTGTAGGCTACCTTCTACTGCGACATATTGTAGCCTCCTGTGGGGAGATGATTTCAGCAATGTGGCCAAATGATGATCTGGTCGGAATACTGGTATTTCCTACAACGAATCATTGACACGACCTTGAATACACAAACGAGTCAAAAAGAAAGGATCGTTTTTAAGAGTGAGGTTCACTTACCTTAAGCTTTATCAACTCTTTTTTCTTCTCTTGGTATAAATGATAGAACAGGGCTGAACAGGCAAAACTGGATCCTACTCCAAAGAAAATTAGGGGGCTACTTAAGTCACTCATTTCTGTACTCTGAAAACGCACACACAGATAACACAAACCAAATTGTGTAAAAATATACCGTGTCAGTTTTTTCAAATGTAGCTGAAAAATAGAAACATTAGTGGTAACAAAATGGTAACAAAAATAACACCAGCAAAACTTAAAAGTGAATGTACACGTCGAGGAAATCTAGTCTACGACGGAAATTGTTTTGTTTTGCTTCATTTCCTTGTTCGCGCGTATTGCGTCACATTTGGAGCAGCCAATTAGAAAACTGCCAGTTTCCCAGTAAATATGACTGACCAGAAGATGGCAGCACTTCCCAGTTGAAAGAAATAAGGGCACGTGGTGTTTACGACGAAGTTACCTGGTGGGGAAAAAAAATGATGTAACCTAAACCCTGTACGTAAATCGGAACGCGCTGGAGTAACACAGTAGTAAAGTCACAATTACAGTAAATATTTGCAAGAAAAACAATATTAGACCATACTATAAACGATAAACTGGAGGTGCGTTGGTTAATGACAGCCTTAGTCACATTTTTATATTACGTGCTTGTGAATGTGAGTTGCAGATATCCTTGCTATTCACTTGGGTTCGCTAACCTCACACATGACTCGAATAATAGTACATAGTGTTGTTATTGAAAGTGTCAGGTAATTATTGAAAGTGTCAGGTAAGGCACTTCTCTCTTCCACGTTGATAGATGAAGCCTGTCGTGTGTATTTATATCTCTGGCGTCCATAATGAGATATTCACATTTGATTGATTCCGGCCAGTAATGTGCGATGGTACTGCAGTGCTGCATCACTCTGATACCACTACCAGGTTATGGTCCCGCAGGACTCGATTGCAATATGCAGCCTGCTTACTTCCTTCAGCTTCCACCCTGTTGGATTTGGGCGGACAACTCTCCATCTGCCATGATGAGGTTGATCCTGCTCCACTCTCTGACCTCATCTGTCACGCGAAAATCAATAACAAGTCTCAAGATGCATGGGAACTGAAGTGTCCACTCAGTGCCTGCAATTTAAGTGTATAATGTCTGCAATTTAATTTGATACATTTTACATATTAGCAAACTTAGCATTAATAGCACTGGTCAACAATTTTTACTACATTTTTTTAATGAGAGAAGCAAATAAAATTTCATCGATTTTTTTTGCGTTGATTCCGAACCTGCCCTTGTTTTTTCTCTAGCATTCTCTCTGTCTATATATAGTATTTGGTAATATTTATGAGTTAGCCAATTAGTCCCAAGACTTGTGAAAATAAAAACAGAACAAAAACATCAGATACGATAAGTACCGAACTTATCGTAAGTAAGATAAATAGAAAAGTGAGATTCTTATCCATGGTTAGAATGTATCTAAAGATGCAATGCAGCAAAAGATGTGGCTGCAACAGAAAGGAAATGCAACAGGCTTGAATTTCATATGATATTTACAAGGTCATTTTGTACTTGACAAAAACAATAAAGGAAAGATTGTTCAAAAATAAAGTGCTCTACCTGTAGAGGAGACTTGACACAGGGGCGAAGCCGTGGCTGGGCCTGGGTGTGCACAGGCCTTGAGACGTCCCAATTTCAGCCTCTAAAATCTGAGCTTTCCATTTAACTTTCTACTAAATAGATGATGTCTTATAGAAATTCATGTTGGACAATATAAAAGAGTCCGACTTTTATTATAATGATGATGATTATTATTATTAGTTTTTTTAAGCAGATAGTGTACATACAAACTGCAAAACGAGAGCTTAATGACAGGGTGGACATGTTTGGCTAATGTTAGCATTTTATGCAACATTATTCAGTTAGCAAGATGACTGTACTGTATATTTTTCGAATTTAAAAAATATATATTTCAATTGGGGGCGGCACGGTGGTCGACTGGTTAGCACGTCCGCCTCACAGTTCAGAGGTCGTGGGTTCGATCCTGGCTCCGGCCTCCCTGTGTGGAGTTTGCATGTTCTCCCCGTGCCTGCGTGGGTTTCCTCCGGGTACTCCGGTTTCCTCCCACATTCCAAAAACATGCATGGTAAGTTGATTGGACTCTCTAAATTGCCCCTAGGTGTGATTGTGAGTGCGGATGTTTGTCTCTGTGTGCCCTGCGATTGGCTGGCAACCAATTCAGGGTGTCCCCTGCCTACTGCCCAAAGACAGCTGGGATAGGCTCCAGCACGCCCGCGACCCTTGTGAGGAGAAGCGGTATGGATAATGAATGAATGAATGAATATTTCAATTGTTATTCAGCTATGACAGAGTGGACATGTTAAACAACCATATTTTATGAGTCATTGTACTCTGTGCAAATGTTTGGCCACTTATAATAAGACCACAAGTTTCATTATTCTTTTACAATTTCATGATGACTGAGTGATTCTGATGATGACACCAAAAGCACTTCATTGTGATATTATCCAATATGGTTGTGGAAGAAATGAAAAAAAAAAATGTTCGGCTCCTAGTAAGACACAGTCATTTACTAGTGAGGACAAAGCGCATATTTGTTCATGCACCTTAAAATGTTCATTGCGTCGTCAAACGAGGACGACCTGTCATACTCTACCCACTTTTGGAGGAAAAGGTTTATAACCTCTTCCTGAAATACAGAATAACTACTCCCACTCCAGGTTTGAAATAACAACATGATGTCACAAATTACTTCCCATGTCCAATACTGTCTCTGCTGTCAAAAGATGAGAGTAAGCATAAACAGAGTTTGTACAGTGGGAGCTTTTATGTACTGCTTATCCTCATTAGGGTCGCTGGTTTGCTGGAGTCTACCCAAGATGACTTAAGGCAAAAGACAGGGTACACTATGGACTGGTCGTCATCCAACCACATGCCACAAATAGACAAATAACCATTCACACTCACTTTCACACCTAAGGGCAATGATTCAACCATTGCAGATTACCATGACCTGCATGACTGAGAACATACACAGAACTCACCTGTCATCTAAGGACACACCAACCTTTTTGAAACTAAGAGATACAGTAATTCTTACTGATACTGATTAATGTGAAGGGCTACCGATTTGATACACACTTCTAAAAGAAAAATATACTCACATCGCCTTTAATTATATCTATTATTTATTAATCAGTAATGATATTCATGTGAAGATACTGATTATGTTAATGAGTTCTCACAATAGCTACCAACAATGATGAATGCTGGAAACAGATGAATACCAATATGCAACTCTTGATATCTATAAATCTCTGCAAGTGTTTATTTACAAATGGTCACTCCTACAACATTCTTGGATTATCACAATGTCCTACCACTGCTAACCACTCGGTCATCATGCAGAGACAGAAAACTGAAATATGTTACATTAATTTGTAGATATTTATGGTTCATCATATCAAACAATGCACGTTTAGCTCAACATGTTGATTGTGTATTTTAGTGACAATATATCAAAATGAAAACCTAGAAACATGGGAGAATGTAAAGCTATTCATTGAAATGTTGCCAATATGTATTCTTATGAATAATAATTTAAAGTTGTTGCTTTACAAGTGTTAGTGCCAACACCAGACCAAGCAGAGGAGTCAAGTCAGGCATATTTACATGGCCCGAATGTGACTGTTTGTACAACGTGTCAATTGTCAGACCAGCAGCATGTAGGGCAGTGGGACAAAAGGCTTGGAGTCTCTGCCAAATCTTGTGAGGTCACCTACGTTAGAGGAAAAGGAACGCACGAGCTACTGCATCCCAAATATGTTTGATGAGTTTGAGGTCAGGGCTCTCAAGTGCTTCCACACCAGACTCACCCAATCATACCTTGGCAGACTTTGTGTGCTATAGAGCACACATGTGCTGGAGCGGGCCAATATATTTTTATTTCTGCCAAGAATATTTACAAAGAAATGTCCCTTTTAAGGATTACAAAGAATCCAATCGTTTCGAAAAATTCAAAAATCGGTCGATTTACACAACAGTCCTCCTCTCATTAGCTCATCAACTGTGGGAGGAGCTGAAGGTTGCAGAAGCTCAAGGCCAGGGGTGTTAAAGTCATTTTTGTTGCGAGCCACATCGTAGTTAAGGTTTGACTCAGAGGGCCATTATGACTTGAACCCTTATAAATATATCGTCTTATATTACCACATATACACTACAAATTGATGTGGTTAACTAGTTTTGAAATCACAAGGATTGTTTGTTCAACTTTTTGTCAAATAATTTTAAAGGAGAGATTGGGCTGAAAAAATGTTTGCAATATCTCATATCTTAGTGTTTTTAAAAGTGAAGACAATTTACAAGAAAAGAAGTCGACACATGATTTGCCTTCGCCGGCCACATAAAATGATGTTGCGGGCCGGATCTGGCCCCCGAACCTTACGTTTGACACCGGTGATCTAGGGACGAATAAATTCACGTAGAATAAATTAAAAAAGAAAGCAAGAAAGAAAGAAGGAAAAAAGAAAGAACTTTAACACATGAAATAAGTAAAATGGCAGCCATACACTTAAATAATTACCGGTATGTAACTGAACAAAGATACCTTAGACAGGATGACAAAATGGTTTAAAAAGCAACTGTAGTAATAGTAGCAGTGCAGTAGTAATTGAGTAATCATCAAAACTGTAAAAATGTGCAAAATCTTTAGTCCGAATGCATTACAAAAATAATCTACCTTACTCCAAACATTTAATGTTTTTATGTTACTACTCTGTTCTTCCCCAATGATACTACAAAAAAATAAATAAACAGACGAAATGAAAAAAACCCATTGTGGACTCCCTATTAATTGCTAAAAATTAGGTGTTGTCTTATTGACCACATTTACCACAACACATACAATAAGAGCTTGCTACCCCACTATGGTAAGCGAACAGTTATCCTATCTTCTACCCGGTATTTCTTCTTCTACTGTTCTTTTTCTTCTCCTTTGTATTTCTTGGTAATCTGAATGCACTGTCACACCTAAGAGGCTAATTTGTTAAATAAAGATTATAGCACTGCATTTATGTGACTTTGTCATTATATCAATTATTATTGCCGTTCCATGCGGCTGGTTTACAATCTTTCCGTGATCGAACTCATTATCTCAGCTGGTATTGGGCAAAACGACTTACGCAGGTTGAATCTTAGTCAAATGCATATAAAAAAACACTAATTTGCATACAAGCTTTTATACTGCATGCCAACACTTTATGAATGGCTCGCCCCCTCCCTACTGTGAGTTTGGGAAGCATTTATGTTGCAGCTGTTGCCTCACATGCGCAGGACCGCGCTTGTCACTGAGCTGCGTCACCAAAGTGATAAATAAGTGAAAGATTGCAGACTTCCCTTTTTACTCCTTTGCTCTCTGTGTACCGACTGCCAGAGTGTGATATCTTTGCAAACAGCGGGATGCTGGGAGGGTACACACCCAGTTTTAAATGCATGGCCATATTTGCTATCCCCTGTCATTTCCATATCCCTTTGTATCCATTGATTATTGCTCTTTTTGTTCCTCTAGCTGTGAAAGTTAATTTGTGAAATTGAAATATCTGCACGTTTGAATACGCACACTCAATGCGGCAAATTTTCCATCAGTCCGCCAACTAATGATGATAAAGTGGGCTCTATTCACACGTGTACACTTGACCTTGCGTTCAAGTATGTTATCATGATACAAACCCATTTGACAATGATAATGATGACGATCATGTCGCCCAGCGGCTCAGAGACGAGAAGCGGCCATACAACAACGCAGTCAGCCAGAGCTACATTCTCTGTGTGGGATTGCAAAAGTTAGGAACATCAATCAAATCCATAAAAAACAAAACACTTCTTAATCTCTTTTTCAAGAGCAAAATCCTCCTTTTGGAATTTCACAATTTGCCGTTGGCCCAGTCTCCCCATAATGAGTGTGAGGTGATGAATAAGGTATGTTTCACGGCAGCAAACCGAGTCTCTCTATGTTATGCCTTGTGAATCATTTAAAAAGAGTAATGGATGAGAGGATTTAAATGGATGCTTTCCTCACGCCAAGTTTGTGCGTCATACGGTATGTGTTAAGAATTTCTGAGGTCGTTCGCATCAGATAAAAACATCGGAAGATCAGACGTTCTGCATACATTTATTTGTGAGCGTTTGGTGTTTTTGAACAACCTTCATGCCAGCGGCCGTGTTCGACTGCACTGCTGAGTTATGGGCACGGCTGATGATATGCTGACGTGAAGCAGGTTTCCATGTTGCACAATCGGCTGATGGACTGTCATATTGATGTCGTCAATCTTACAAGAATATCCGACCCCAGTTTTAAATGTGTTGTCCAGGTGTCACATTCATGGCTAGGACTATTTTTCTTGGGAACATAAATTGAGACTTGTTTTTCAAGGTGACCTGAGAAAATGCACTTACAGTATTACACTGTTTATGTGATAGAGCTGCATTCTACAGATGTTTTTCTTTCACTTTCAAGTGAAAAATTTCGGGTTACAGTTGTGCATGATGTATGAGGCGCTTCCATCATGGATGTTTGTTTCTGCGTTTCCTCAAGTCAACAGCGTGCTTTTCATACAGTTTGATTTTTGCCAGCTATCGGTCTCTAGGTTAGCATATTCAAAGTTGTCTTCCTTATGAATAATATGTCTCAGTATTAGCCTTATACTTGGGTCTTTGGGGCACAGAATCAAGAGCTTGGCTCCTGGCATCGCCAGAGCCCTGCATGTCACTGGATGGATGAAAAATTTGGGGCTCAGCTGTATGAGTCAGTTTCAGTCATTTTACTACGGATGAAGTGTGTAACTTTTTAAGGGGAACAGTCAAGCATGCTAAAATTTGTACAGATTTACAAGATTCGGGAAGGTGGACACAAGCTTTTATGTTATGTATTCTGTTGTATTATTGTTAATGTTTTTATACAGTACGTTCTGTAAAATATTTTGTTACAGCTGCAGCTGTTGTGAAAGCACTTTATAAATAAAGACGTATTTTACAAGAATTCAATATTAGTCACAGCACCTCAACTTCTGTGCTCGTACTTGTCAAGTGAGGTACTGTTGTGCATACGTGGTGAAGTATAACACACAGAGCTTTTATTTATTTATTTTTTTAGCTAAATATTAACATTTGTCTTTTAACCTAAACATTTCAAGAGCCACGTACCGTGTAAGTAAATCAACAGTCAGATGAGAAGACATTGACCCTAGTCAGTTGAGTGCTGCAAACAAATTCCTCTAACTTACCTAGATCAGCACAGCACAGCACAGCACATATGATTTCCAATCCCATTAGAATTCTGACATTCATCAAAGCGTTTCTAAGCCTCGGTGAGTCACCCACAGTGCGTAAAAAGCAGGCCAGAGAAAACCACACGTCAAAGCACATGCATTGAAGCCAGTGTATGCATGGTTGGAAGTAAGTGAGATTTTGTGACATCAAAATTGTTCACCGCCAATGAAGACGTTTTGCATTGTCTATGTGCAGATACTGAGGTGAGTATTGAAGAAGCATGGACGTCTATGTTTGATTCATTACAGACAATAAAAGAGCAATTTCAAAATTGTGCAGAAACATCTCAAAGAATGATGCAGTGAAGCTGTACCGCCAACTACAACTACAGTATAATTTAATTTTCATGCGGTTCCTGTGTTGGATCTCATTCAACTGTGCAAGTGGTCATAATGTCGTGGCCAATTGATGTATATAGCTAATGTGTACCGAATAAATACCGCTCTTAAAGTAAATTTGCACTGTCCTTTAAAACACTGAGTGTTATCTTATCTACTGTACAGCTTTGTATGCATTAGGCCCAGCGGTATATATGGGAACCAAACTGTACAGTTCATCTGGATGTCTGGCCTTATATTGTAAGTGTGAAGCGATAACTCACACTCCTACAGTGGATCAACTCAGTTGGATAAAGTCAAGACAGTTTAGTGAATTCTTTTAAGCATGCCAAGGTTATTGTGCTACTTTTAGGCTCATTCTGCTTTTATTGTGTTACACGAATAATGTGATGATTCTTTCAAGTGATATTATTCTTTAAACTGTGGCAAAGTGTAAAAAAAAAAAAGTCAAAAGCTTAACACGGAAGCTTAGCATGTCAAGCTGAGTACTGAATACACTGCAAATCTGCTGGTGTTAATTCAACACCTAGGGTGTTAAATTTAACTCCACCAAAGTGTCTATATGTGTCCACACTACCAGGTATTAATGTAGCATATTTACAAAAGTGTTGAATGTCCAGCTTCCAGTAGTGTGTGCAACAAAATATAGTGTTGACAGTGCAGTCATAATGACACTATTGAGTGTTTACATTAACACTAATGAGTGTTCATGCCAACACTATACCGTGTGGGGAAAAAATACCTCATGTGAAAACTGACCATCATGCCAATAATACAATCAGGTCAGACACACCAATAACAGTGAACAAATCCTTCTCTATTTTAAACAAATTCAGGTAATCATCAAAACCCATAGTCATAACATTTGTGGTCAAACTAAAAGCCTTATTGTCTTTAAGATGCTAACAATTTTCCTGAAAGTAAGGAATTTATTTTCAGTACCCATGCATACAGTCATACCATTCTTGCATTCAGTTCTAGATGTTTTCACCAGGAGGTAGTGGCAACAATAGAAAATATTTGACAAGATTATGTACAATGTCGGGCGGCACGGTGGTCGACTGGTTAGCACGTCCGCCTCACAGTTCAGAGGTCGTGGGTTCGATCCCGGCTCCGGCCTCCCTGTGTGGAGTTTGCATGTTCTCCCCGTGCCTGCGTGGGTTTCCTCCGGGTACTCCGGTTTCCTCCCACATTCCAAAAACATGCATGGTAAGTTGATTGGACTGTCTAAATTGCCCCTAGGTGTGATTGTGAGTGCGGATGTTTGTCTCTGTGTGCCCTGCGATTGGCTGGCAACCAATTCAGGGTGTCCCCCGCCTACTGCCCAAAGACAGCTGGGATAGGCTCCAGCACGCCCGCGACCCTTGTGAGGATAAGCGGTATGGATAATGAATGAATGAATGAATGTACAATGTCTATGTGCGTGGATGTTGTCTTCATTTTGAAACTTGGACAACTGGCTGGTTTGCCAAACGTTTCAAACATTGATAGGTTTGGTTCCTACAGTCTTGTTTTGACATTTTCCCAACAAGCTCGCAAGTAGGGGGCTATCCGATGCCGAACGTGTCATTACGATGACTTTTTAAAGTTGAATCGTTGCTATGCACCAATATCAGTCAACTGTCGGAGGTGGGACCCACCAGCAGGTTTCAAATGAATGAATGTAGGGAAACACTGACTATGTTTACTTGCAGTCAATAACCCTTTTAAAAACCTGAATATTTGGCAGTATTCAGGTTTTTGAAAGCCATGTAAAAGAGCGCAATAACGCGAATATGTCCATATTCGGGTTTTTCAAATTTCGAATATCAGGACCTTGTTTTCCCCTTTTCTAAACCGAATATGTGCACAAATAAACGCCGATCGGGATACCATGATTGCACGGGACACTCTGCATACTGTATGCTCAACTGCAAGGAATCTTGGTCTTTGTAGTACAGTAAGAACTTGTATTGCGCCGCATCCTCGCCATGGCGAGCCTTGATACATCCATCCATCCACCCTTAATTGGTTGCCAGCCAATCGCAGGGCACACAGAGACAAACATCCGCACTCACAATCACACCTAGGGGCAATTTAGAGAGTCCATTCAACTTACCATGCATGTTTTTGGAATTCGGGAGGAAACCGGAGTATCCGGAGAAAACCCACGCAGGCACGGGGAGAACATGCAAACTGCACACAGGGAGGCCGGGGCCCGGATTGAACCCACGACCTCTGAACTGTGAGGCGGACGTGCCGTCCCTTGATACATTGATTTCTCAATTATTCACATAATTTTTTGCCTCACAATGACACAATGTGTATATAGACACAAATACACGTGTTTAAGTGCGTGCGTCTGGCGTGTAAATCCCCGGAATTACACAAGCAGATGTAAACAATCGTGCCAAAGCTCGGACACGTTGCGCACAAGCAGACTTTTGGAGCAAGGCGGAAGCAGATTGCTTTATTCCTGTGTTGAGTGGCATGAATATAATGTGTTTTATTGACGGTATAAAGTAACAAGCAGATATAACTCTATTTTCGTGATGACGTCCGTATGACATGATCAGTATTCAAATGCGGGACTAACTCACCGCTCATTGATGTAAATGGGTTATTCTGAATGTTTCAGAAATTAGAATTTTGACATTAACCCGAATACTGACTGCATGTAAATGTGGCCAGCCACTGTGGCCAGCTGCGACATATTAACACCCGTGCAGCATTCTTTTTCTTCCCGCTCTGGCCGGACCGGCCAGCCCGATGACCAGTCCAAGCCTGATACTGGGGCACAGCTCATTAATACAGGGGCACACACCCAAGTAAAAGGAGACTGGCGACACCACTGCTCATGTCCATTTCCTATAGGCCGACATGGCCAAATGAGGAAACCCGAGAGGTTTGCACAACTAAATATTCACTATTTGGTTAGGCGTTGTTGTCCGCAATGGAGGAAGGACACTTCACCAGTCCTCACCAGCGACTCACCAGGACACACACAATTGATTCGCGGGTTTGTTTACGGTAGAGGAGTCCTACAAGTTCACACATACACGGGATTTAATATGAACCGTAATTCATGCAGAGTGAAAACAAAATAAGTTTGAATAAAAGTGCAGCTTGTCACTTAAGCTGCCTACCGCTGCTTGAACCAAAACATGTTAAATAGAGTCTTAATGAACCCGATTGGCCGTGTAGCCCATGTTACCACATGACGTCACAGAAAATGCAACTATGATTGGTCAAATTGCCCATGTGACCCCTACTTTAAAGTACTGTCAAGATGTAAAACATGATATGGAATTTTAATTATTGTCAAATTAATGTAATCTGTTTTAAATAATATGAAACAGAAAACCATAAGTGGAAAACAAGTTATGAGGCAAAAATATATTTTTTAATCAAACAACATCATGTGAGTGTTTTGCCCTACCATAGGGAAGTTTGATTTCGTCTTGCAAGCGACGAGGAAAATGTTCCTGAAGAAACTTGTCTCGACTCTAACCAGTGAACTTCAAATTATTACATAAGTGCAATATTTCAATTTTGAATAAACACCAGTCAGGGTCTAATCCTGCAGGTGACACTGGCAGCCCATTTTAACATCGGATCATTGTTACATCGTCTTGGACTACGTAGGCTGTTTTATTAGTGAGTGGTGTTAATGCAACACCCACGTTCTGTTTTAACACTGGCCCAGAACTTTGAACACTGGCGGATTTGCCGTGGAGGTGTGCCTAATGTTGTGGCCGCTGAATGTGTATCGTGACTCATGAGCTTCACTCAGTGGCCATATACACCATAACATAAACAGTGGATTTAAATAATACATTTAAAGCACCAAAGGATGGAGGAAGTGAAATGGATGTTGTGTCGAAGGTGTGCCCTGCCTGCCGCCCAGAAAGCAGGTTTCATTGGTTGCTTGTCACTTGTGCACACTAAGTGGGAGGAGAAGCACTTCACCACTAGTCCGGTTCGCGCTGCTCTCCGTGCGCAAGAAGAACGCTCAAGTCAGCCAAGAGGAATCTTCTTAATCTAGTTTAATCCTTTTTTCACGAAACATATATTCCCTTTTTTTGGCTGAACAATACATATATTAAGGATATGTTTGCGGAACTTTCGAGGAGCTTTTTCATTCTTCTGTCCTGCATGCTGCTGCAACCCGTGAGTACAGCTAAACACTCAACTGACCTCCTTTCAGGAATGCTCACGGTGTCTGCCAATAAACGTTAGTCTATATGGAACTTTGCAGCTGTAATTTGCACTCAAGACGCAGGCGATTACTGAATAGTTTGTTTTGGATGCATTGCGCGCCATTGTGACCTCAGGAGTAGAGTGACTGAGAAAGAGGAGCAGCGCAATCATCTTCCTTAACAATGTTTTGTTTTAATAACTTCTTGATATTTTTTAATCCGAACAATAGAAAAAAGTCTCTTTTCCCCAGGATGGTGTTTTTGTAAACTTTTTTGACCTGAGGGATTGTGTTGTCTTGCTCTATCATTGTAACATGAACATATAGACTCAGTCAGCTCTGTGATAGACATCACAACCCCTAACAGTGCAATGGTCCGTCACTGACACAGATGTGTTTTTATGGCCGGTATGGATCAGGGATGTAATGGTCTTCTCAACATGACACCATGGCAACAGCCTCCTTTGTCTGTCTCCTCACTTAGTGGTTACCAGCGTGCTTAGCTACATCCGTCTCCTGTGGAGAAGCATGTATGATTTATATGTGAATTTAACAGTCAGGCCAAAGCCCAAACATAGCAATTTGGTTTGAACATAGACAGTACTGTACACAAGTCTTTGGCTATCATTAGATTTGTTTGTCCACACAAAATGACCATATCTTTCAGTGTATTAAATGGGGGAAAACACATGAATATCCCCAAAATAGTTTTTTTTTTTATAGATACCTACTTCTTCAAATAATGACTTTCACTCTAAAAGACGCCCCATTCCAATTCCAACTTGTGTTATTGAATAAATAAAAGCTGTATGCTTTAAATCAGTCTCTTTATTATCATTATAAAATACATTTGTGCAAATGAAGCCTCCCAGTAAATGCAGTGCCCCTAATCAATGCCTCTCCGTCGAGACTCTCTGGTATAGTCATATTTGTATACATTACACTGCATATATGAACAACTCTGAATGACATGAGAGTTGAACTGGTGGCGATAAGGCACACACATAAGATTCAAAAGAATTCCACAACAACGTAAAGTTTTTTTTTTTCTATAGTAATATTAATTATTAATATTAGTTCCGGTCACACTAGTTATTGTTTTTCAATGACAATTAAACCCCCCCACATCTGCACAGTATTGTAAGCACGTTAGATATTGTACATGCACACTATATTTCATGGTTATTTCATGGAAGAATATGCTGACAAATAAATAGTCATTTTTGCATGATGATGGAATTGTTGCAACAAAAAAAACAAAAACAAAAAACGCTATTCCAGTCTGATGAGTACACTGGCCCGATAGGTTTACCTTTTGGGCTTTGATTGCTGTAAGGAATCACGCATACCAATGGGGACTGGCTCTTAC
The DNA here is from genome assembly GCF_054856515.1 of Filicampus tigris. Classification (NCBI taxonomy): domain Eukaryota; kingdom Metazoa; phylum Chordata; class Actinopteri; order Syngnathiformes; family Syngnathidae; genus Filicampus; species Filicampus tigris. The sequence continues at coordinate 7,436,037 of NC_141226.1, forward strand.
CTTGTGCAGGGGGAGAAATGGAGTCATATGGACTCACTATGTGACTAACAACAGCTACATTTGATCAGTCTAGTTTAATGTCAAAGAGAGACAACTCATCACCCTAAGTAATGGCAATAACTACTGCAGAGGATCCGTGTCTGGTAGTTCATTCATCTCCATTGCTGAGGGCTCCTTCAACCACTTTGAAACATGCAAATATAATGAATATTATGGTTGAATTTCTATCCTGGAATTTATTTTGTCTCTTGCATATGCCAGATGAGAGAATTCACAGCAGCTCAGGTCTGGCTCATTTCAGGGGACAATCGATTCATATCAACTTGATATGAAAAGCACTCAAGAAGGGACCTTCAATTGAGTCATCGTGCTAAGAATTAGATCCCGTCCGTTTGCTTTACAGGTGTTTTCCATGCAGAATCAGATGTGCGACATGATGAAGGAGCTAGACAAGGAGAGGGATTTGTGCGAGGCTCAAATTGAGAACAAAACATCAGGTATGTTGACTTTTGGAATGCCCAACCGTTATTATACTGTTTTTCCCCATCCTTATTTGCTAATTCCACAGAATGTCAGGATGGAAGTGACCAAACAGGCTCAAAAGACAACAAACGCTGTTCAAACCTCCCCTGGCATTATATCTTGCATGGTTGCACATACTTTTACTTCTGCTGCCAGACCCTCATCATGTGGTCTTAGCTCAAATTCCTAAATAAACAACCCAGGTTATCAGAGTAGTTATGTCCATTAAGTGTCCTTTAAAGCAACAATGTGGTCGCAATTGTACCTCCAAATAATAGATTTCAAATAATTTTGTTTGCAAAGTCAAAACGGAGCATACGTGCCAGGGAAAACCTGGATCACCTATTACTCAAGCAATCCTTGCTGGTCCATAAGCTTGCAGTAGTGAAGATGAAGATATTGAAGTTCTCTTTAGAGCGACCACAGTTGGATGGGATCAGAAATGCGCTCGTCAGAGGGACAGCCACGGTTTCTGTAGATGTACTTTTTGGAGACAAAGTTAAAAAGACCAGACTTGGATGTTTTGGATCCGTTCAGAGGCGAGATAGTGAGTCAAGGGGTATTCAGAAGAATGGTGAGGATGGAGCTGCCAAGAAAGAGAGCGAGAGCACGACCTAAGAGAAGGTTGATAAATGAAGTGAGGGAGGCATGAGGCCGGTTGGTGTCGGAGAGGAGGATGCAGAAAATAGTTTAAGATGGAAAAAGAGGATGCGTTGTGGAGAACCCTAATGCAACAAGTTGGAAAAAAAGAAGTCTGGACACCTTGCATGTACCCTGTTCACAAAAAGGTATGGATAGTTCAGGTGAAATTTGAGCTAGGGCTGTTCGATTTTGCCTAATAAGAAAATCCCCATTATTTTCTCTCAAACCCGATTTTACGACTATGATTACGATTTCTTTGTAAAATAAAAAATAATGAAAAATGAAGTATTTTGAATGTCTTTTATCCATCCATCCATTATCGATACCGCTTATCTTCACAAGGGTCGCGGGGCGTGCTGGAGCCTATCCCAGCTGTCTTCGGGCAGTTGGCGGGGGACACACTGAATTGGTTGCCAGCCAATCACAGGGCACACAGAGACAAACATCTGCACTCACAATCACACCTAGGGGAAATTTAGAGAGTCCAATCAACTTACCATGCATGTTTTTGGAATGTGGGAGGAAACCTGAGTACCCGGAGAAAACCCACGCAGACACGGGGAGAACATGCAAACTCCACACAGGGAGGCCGGAGCCGGGATCGAACCCACAACCTCTGAACTGTGAGGCGGACGTGCTGAATGTCTTTTATTTAAACTTAATTTTTCTTTCTTTGAACTCAAAATGCCAGTAAATTTAACTTAACACACACAGAACAATCCATTGGGATTAACAGCATTTTACTTACAAAATAGATTTCAGATCTGTTTTTGATTAAACCAATAATGAAAGAAAAAAGTGCATATATGATCTGAAACGAAATCATTAACATGAGAGAAGGTAGACAGTCAATTCTGTAAACCAAACAGTCTGTCAGCAAGTCATTTTGCCAACCAGCTAGTGACTAGCCTTTCACCTTTCTCCCTGGTATTACTTAAACATAAATCAATAATTAGTGCAAAACTGTCATTCAGTAATACAATGCACTGTCAAGCTTAAGTACGGATGCATAGTCCGGCTGGACCAGAGGTCCGTTGTAGAGGAGAAAAAAAAAAGGACGACTTTCAGACGTTGAGTTACGTGCTCACGGGTTGTATTTTACATGCGGGGCACACACTACACTACAGATCTATTTTTGCCCGATTTATTGACAAAAGCGCTCACTTTCAGTGGTCTTTTATTGTGGGCAGTCTAAGGCACACCTGTGCACTAATCATGGTGTCTATTCAGCATCTTGATATGGCACACCTGTGAGGCGGGATGGATTATCTCGGCAATGGAGAAGTGCTCACTATCACAGAATTAGACTGGTTTGTGAACAATATTTGTGAGAAATGGTGATATTGTGGATGTGGAAAAACTTTGAGACCTTTGACTTCATCTCATAAAAAATGGGAGCAAAAACAAAAGTGTTGAGTATATGAATCTCTTCTTCTCTTCTTGCTGTTTTAAGAGAACATGTTGGATGTTATATATTCGCAGAATGCAGCACATAATTAGATTAGACAGGGAGAAAGTCTTGTTTTACTACACAGTTGAGGTTAATTGCAGGCACCGTCTCTTCCACACACTATAAAATCCATTCAAATACAGTAAATCTGTTTCATTTGCAGCTCATATCTCATTTGCCACTATATCACCAGAGTAATGCAGCTAATAAATGAGCAGATGTATGTTGATGTGCGGTGACCCACTTCTGTATCTTGATGATCAAATGCGCCGTGGAAAAGTCCCGGCCAACTGATGAATTCAAATCAGAGCGTGTAACAAAGGACAGGGAGCTTTTTCATTAGTCATGGTGGCAGCTTAGTGTTAACTAAGGTGATCTACTGTTATGGATCTGACATTCTGGCTGCCATGGGAACTCTCATTCTGATGCTGAACAACATTGATGGTACCAATATATCGTAAATGATTTTGACTTTATTCATTGTATGTGTGCCATCCAGGCTGCAGTGGTACGTGGGACAAGATCACCTGCTGGCCCAACGCTGACGTTGGGGAAGTGGTCACCATCCCATGCCCCAAATATCTCTTCTACTTCTCCAGGGAGATTCCAACACGTAAGAATCACGTATAAGCTACTGAACTGTTTCCTTAAAGAGGAAGTCTAGTCCAGGTATTCTGATTACCGCTGCATTTGAAAAATATGATTGAAGCAGCAAATTCCACCAATTCTTATCCATCTCAGGCCATGGCTATTTTGAAACTTGTCGTCGTTTTCTGAGTTTGGTGATGCGAAGTTGTCAAACTGAGCCGTGATTGGTTGTTACCTGAGCCCTGAGCAATGATGTTATTTTCAGTCAACAGCAAGGGGAAAAATGGCCAGGACCTGAGATGGATAAAACGAGTGGAATTTGCTATTTAATTCCTATTCCACAAATGTAGTAATAATCAGAATGCCGTGTTCGGACTAGTGGCTCCATGTGTGTCCCAGACACAGTAGACTACTGTTGCACCGGCACGAAAATGAAGTTGCGCCAAGCGCACGGGTGCCTGTCTACCAAAATAGGGCCCTTATTGTTAAAAATGATCTAGCCAGACAAAGTTGTACCGTATACTGTATTGGACTTTGCATTAAGGTTGTTGTGGATTTTATTGACAGTATTTATTGGAGATCAACGATATGCATTCTTCTGCATTTATAACCTCCCTTTTTATAATAGGTGTTTCAGACGTTTGCTACAACTGGCCTCGTATCAGCATAAAACACATGACGTGAGATGATGACAGTTTATGTTATCTTCATGGTTGCTGATACCCCATCAATACATCACAGCATTAAATCACCTGGCATGATACCACAAAGTCATAAAGAGAAAAAAAAAAAGATTTCTCATCTCAATCCCATACATCATTCTGTCATAAGAGACACGCCGTGTGTTTATTTATCCATTTCTCCAGCTGTAATCCAGTTTCAGCCTCATGGGGACAGAGCTAATTATGTGGAAGTGACACCGGTGAGATTTCAATGCTTTGTAGAGCAGTTTGTTTGAGATTAGTCCCACTGAGGTTTGCATGTATTGCAATTTGTCATTAAGTATGGTGCTTACTTTCTTCTTCTATGCAATTATGCTGAAATTATGCTTTTCATCTGTAGGGGAGGCCTCCATTTGGTTTATTACCCTTGAGAAATTAGCCTGTTCTAAACATGAAGGCACGGAGCTTTAATTTGGTGTTTTAGAAGTCCTGGTGTGTTGCTTGTATGATGCATTTATGAACAATCTTTCAGTAATGATGGCTCAAATAACAATGATCCAAGAATTATTGCATCTTTGTGTAGCTATTTAATGGCCTTTTAAATCAATTCAAATGGCTAATTCCCATATGCACTTGGTTTGACCAATTATCAGGTCGAGAACAATATTTGATGACTCGTATTTAGATGGTCACACCTCACGTTGAGGCTGTTTCTTGAAAATCAGCAGGAAAAAGAATCTGAAGACTACAAATAAAAGTTAAACACATTACAGCTACAGTGCAGTTTATAATTGACGCACATTATAAATGCATTGAAAAAAAACAAAATCTAAGCCCCCCAAAAACACTGATAAACCGCCAGTAGGCGTTTTCCACAAAAAAACGGAGTTTGCCTCACCCCAAAAAATAAACAAAAATGTAAAACTTTTTAAAAAGATATTTAAATAATGTTGAAAAAAAATATTTGCAAATAGTTAAAGCCACAGGCCCTGATCTGCACAAATAAATACAAAAGGAATGCTAACCACATTAAAAACAAATAATAAGGCAAGAATGAATTATGTATTACCAAATACAGTATGTTATGATACTACCTGATGAATATATTGCAGGTCCCAAATGGAGAAAAAGTGGCTACTGGTCTCAGACTCTTTTGCTTATGTTTATTTGGAATTTTTTCACTCATTAAAAATATGTGTAATTATGACCTCTTTCCTTCTCAGTGTGGCCTAATATTCTTTGCGTCAAGAATATGTTCTATGCAAGCCCGCTAGTCGAAACAAAGCATTTTGATAAATATTGCCTCTGTGGAACAAGAGTTAATCCACCCGTTTTTAGCCATCTGTGCGGGGCGGCCGTTTTGTCACTTGTGTCGACTGAAAATGACATCACAACTGCTCAGGTAACGACCAATCACAGCTCACCTGTTTTATGAAGTTGAGCCATGATTGGTCGTTACCTGAGCCCTGAGGATTTGTGATGTCATTTTCAGTTAACAGAAGTGACAAAATGGCTGCCCCCTGAGATGGCTAAAAAGGAGTGTATTTTGCTGCTTAACTCATATTCCACAAACGCAATATTAATCAGAATACCATGTTTCAACAGTGGGCCTGCTGGGAAGATATTCTTGAAAAAATATGTTTGGGTTGATTTCCCTTTTGAGTAACTAGTAGTAAGGGTTGTGCTAAAGGTTCATACTTTGTGCTATACTGCATTTAAATTGATTCCATGACACGCCCATTTAGATATAACAAGTAACAGTACTTTCGGAAAAACAAGACCTTCAACCTTCAACTGTTTAAGTTGAAGTTTTGATCTGAATGGTGACCCCAGCAGAAACGGTCAAGTTGGGGGTCCATGGTCTCGCAGCGCATCATGTGCTGCTTATGATGGAGAACATGCAGGAAAGCGACGCCAACTGAGGATTAATCACCAGCATGTGAAAGGTTCATCGCTGCAAAGAGGAGTTTCCCGGGTCGCTGATGCGACCCAGATGGGAGCTAGCGGGACCTGAGAATGAAGCGCGCTCCAGGGAAAATGGGAAAAGAAGAAGAATCCCCACTTTGGAATGGAAAGGAATATTTTATGCATTAGTCGAAAGAGCCGCATTAGACAAAGGGGGACTGAAAAGAGAGTAGGGGGTGGAAGGGAAGTCAACTTACCGTAATTATGCTGTAAATCAACAAATCATTGCAGGTCTCTGCTGGAGGAACTTGTTGTGCTCTGGTTATTTTGGGAGGACTTTGATTCAATACATTCTGTGGCAGTTGGATGACAGCCTTGTGCATTTTATTTAACAAACCTTAATGCATCCAGATGAGCTGTTCAAATGCGCTCAGTCAATTGCAATTCTAGAAAGCTCCCTGTTATTGGCGAGTGTCAGCCTCTCACAAGAGCAAGTATGACAAAACAAGGCACCACTGACAGGGTCCGAGTCATAAAATGTAGCTGAGTAGAAAGGTTGCCATTCTCATGAAGTCTTTACCTAGTTGTTCTAACACAAACCCGCAGTATGTCCTCTCTTTTTAAAACATTGCATCTCACCCCGTCGCCAACCTCAAGATTGTTTTGTGTGCCATCATAAATGAGCTGGAGCTAATCATTTGCATGCTTATAGAATCCTCCTGCGTGAGAGGTGAGGTTATAAAAAGCCTCATGAAATCAAAACGATACCGGGTGATTAACTGGTTTGAGTTTGCCTTGTTGTCGTATATGGCACAGACTTGGGGGATGATGAAAGCATTCTTCTGGCAGCCCCTCAAACATGCCAAATCCAGCGGGTGCACGGGCTAGAACAGCAGGGGCTTATCATCTCCTTTGTGTCTTGTCATGTTGTTTGAGAGAGCTAAACCTCCCTCTTCTCAGGTATTTGTGAGTCCAACATATTTGAATGCTAACAATCCGCTAAGAATTGGATTGTTGATCATTTCCCATCTCGGGCTGCAATTGATGATGGCTGTGGCGTGATATAGTTGGCAAATAACTGGAATGTCCCCTATCTAGATTTGTACAACTGTATTCAGTACATGGATTATTTTTTGCACCTTTATTGCTGGCAGGTGGAAAAAACGTCTTTGTTAACATGCTACATATGTTTATTGCGCAGTAAACAGCACCATTTTCATTGTTTGCCTCTTATCCTTAGTTACAGAATTAGATAGACCTCATGAGTTTTGAAAGAAGGGATTCCAGTGTAGTTATTGTCCCATTTAAATACTGATGTATTTGTAGTCAAACTTGAGTCAAACTGCATAATGTGTCTTCAAGGAAAACTTACAGTTACAGTATAGCTACTCTTCACTTCAGTCTGTTGACTCTCAAGTCAAGATACGTCCTTGACGTAGCCTTTACAAGGACTACTACAATAACACTCAGTAGAGCTCTGTCAAGGATAAACTCTTCAGGACAACATACTATAGAAAAATGACTTTTTAAAGGGGGGGTCAACTCAAACATTTTCTTTACAAGATGTTCTACGCAGGCCCACTAGTCTAAACACGGCATTCAGATTGAAATTGTGTTTGTGGAATATGAGTTAAAAAGAAAGTCAACGCCCCAAAATTCTTTGCAATAATATGTCCTATGCGCCTTTACTAGTCCAAACAGCATTCTGATGAATAATGCGTTTGTCGAATAAGAGTTAATCCACCCGTTTTTAGCCAGCTCTGGGGGGGGGCATTTTGTCACTTCTGTCGAGTGAAAATGACATCAGAGTTGCGACATCAGGGCTCAGGTAATGACCAATCACGGCTCACCTGTTGTCTGAAGCTGAGCCGTGATTAGTTGTTACGTGAGCCCCGAGCAACTATGATGTTATTTTCAGTCGACAGAATAGACAACATGACCAGCCCCTGAGATGGCTAATAACGGGTGAATTTTGCTGCCGAACGCATATTCCACAAATGCAATACGTATTAATCAGAATGCCATGTTTAGACTATAGTGAAAGCACATAGAACATAATACTGCAAAGATTTTTTGGGGGGTTGACTTCCGCTTTAATGTCTTGTATACAAACAATTGTGTCTTGATTGTCTCCCAACACATCCATCAAGTGTGGAATTAATCAACCAAATAAATATATACTTATCTGCCGATTTCTGAAACATTTACGAAACAGTGGGGCCGACTATCATCACTTTTTATTTTCATTGTAAAACCATTAGCATAAAAAACAGGGATCTAACTATAAGCCATGTGCACCAAGTTTTCCAAGGTTGAGTGATTTTATTTTCAGATGAAAGACGCTTTCTTTCAAGAATCTCCTGATTTACATGATTCAACTACATTCCAGTACAAACCGAGTTCATGTAGTAAAATAAATTATAGTGTATTTTTGCGTACATACCAAAAAAGCAGCTCAAAATGAATTATTTACACCGAGGGACATTTATTGCCTTTTGCGAAGATGGCTCAACACATACAATGTGCACATCAAAATAAATGTGATGTGGCGAAGGCCCCATCACAAGCTTTCCAAAGCGGTAGAAGGAGAAAAAAAAAAAAGCAAGTAGAGCACAATGGCAACAGACGCAATTTTGCATTCAATGCTACTGTTATGGGTGGTTGATGCCTTTTAAGTAACCAGTGAAGTGACTTCAAGCACTGTGCTTGCTGTCAAGGCCTTTTTGCAAGGAAGGTCTTTGTGGCAACGTGTGCGGTTGTGGGCTTAAACCTGGATCAGGCGCCCCCCCGAGCCAGGAAATAACCGGGTTCAGTCACTACATACACAGCACTGATGCGTTCCCATATAAGTAGGCAAATTGGGGATGTCATCAGTGCCATGAATGATCCAATCACATATTTATCACAAGTGACACAACATTATTGATAATAGATCACAACAGTTAAACAAAGGTTGAACATCAGCAAAACAAACAAACAAACAACAGACAAACAAACAAACTGCATGTGTCAGCTAAGATGAGGGAAACGTGAGGTACATTTCTAATGCAAAAAAGGTCACATCCTTTAAAAAAAGGAAGAACTCATAGATTAACAGAAGTATATGATGTCTGAAGCTGTAAAGTCGATATGTGGGTTTCACAATGAGGAAGGGAAGCTTATTATTTTGACACTAGCCAACAAACCTGGGCATGGTTAAAACAAGTAAACTCGGAGGGTTTAGTCACAGACAAAAAAAATAAATCCATTGAGTTTCAACAAGTCCACCAAGAAAAGTGGAATGAGTTGAGAGACAGTCTTAATGAAATGTGCCCACTCTTATACCTTTTAGTGAAGGTTTTCAGAAAATGCACTCTACTCCAAATGCTCAATGAGCACTACATACACAAATCCCTTCTGCGAAAGTCTGGCTGAAGCTGGCAAAGGTGTGTCTCAGCCAGATGATTCCATTTAACCGATGTAGAGAGGGAGAGTTAGCAATCATGGCTTTGTCTTTGTCTGACTTTCAGACTGCCTTCGTGGCCATGCAACGATTTGTGGTGCAAAGTGTCCCATGTCACTTACTTCCACTGGACTGAGAAAACATGCAGCAACATGTTAATGATGGACGCTGGGGGGCACGGTGGTCCTCTGGTTAGCATGTCCGCCTCACAGATCTGAGGTTGTGGCTTCGATTCCGGCCCCGGCCATCCAGTGTGGAGTTTGCAGTTTGCGTATCGTCAACGTGCCTGCGTGGGTTTTCTCCGGGTACTCTGGATCCATGTGAGGATAGTGCGCAGAGCTGGGTAGTCCGTCCCGGGGCCGGACCGGCTCGTCCGTACGCCCATTTTTGGGTGTAAAAAGGCTTTAAAAAAGGGCTGGACTAAGCAAGGCCGGAGGTGGATTTTCGTCCGGCCCACTAATCAGCCCTCGTGCGTGTGACGTGCTCGCGAGGCAGCCAAAAGTTCATCTCAATGCAGTATTTCTATTGTTTATCGCAGGCAAAAGCCGCCGTTAGCATCTCTCCCGCGGCGCGCCCTGCACAAACGCTTTTTTTTTCGGGGTGGGGGCAACGGGGTCGGGGTAGATAATTTTTATGGATAAGGCCGGAGGGTCCAGGCCGGAAGGGTACCCAGGTTGCGGCCGGAGGGCTTGGGTCTGACTGACAAAAAAAGGGTCAAGTGCCCAGCTCTGACAGTGCGGTATAATGGCTGGATGGATGGATGAATGAATGGACGCTGAGATGGAACCGTTGGCTAATGTTTTTGGACATGACATAATAGTCCATTGTGAGTTCTCTCGATTCCTCGTGAAGACTCAACTTGCCAAGATCAGCAAAGTTTCGACAGCACCCGAGCAAGGAAGATTAGCAGTTTCCAGGCTAGAATTTGGAGCAAACTGGAATATATTCAGATGCTCTGTAAAAATATGTTTTTACAATTCATTTTCGTTGGGTCACATTCATAAGCTCTACTTTGAATTGCTACCACAGAAAAAATTATTGACCTCTGTATTGAAGAAGATACGCTCATGAAGGAGAGTCCAGCTGAACAGCTGTACTAGCTGTAGTATTGACCATCTAAAGTACACTCCAGTACTTTTGATACTGTGTACGGAAGTACACTCCAACACTTTTGATGGTAAATGCTACCGCCAGACTCTGTTGTGTTAAACTTGCTTTCTTGCTTCAGACCTTTATGAACATGTTGATTTGGCAGTTGAGCCACCAACAGTTGAGCCATTTTCAATTCCAGAGGAAAATGAAATAGCAAATCCCAAGACATGCAAGCCACTATCATCAGCTCAATAGTTATCTGTCCTAATCACTTTAGTTAAAGCTCCAGAGAAGAGAAAAATACACTCGAAGAAGACTGAGTTATATGACTATGAGAAATGTTTAAGGACTGAACCAAAAGCTCTTAAGACTTGGAACTGGGAAATAATTGAATTCTACATTACCGCATTACAGCCCGGAAAAGGAGAATGGACTGTGAATTGTGTGAAACTGAGTTCAATAAAAGTTATCTTCAAAGCAATTTCATGAAGTGGTTGATCATCAAATCAAATCAAAGAAAAGTACATACTACCGGTTTAACCCGGTCCACATCAACCAGTTTTACCTGATTTTTCATCATTCCCTTATATGGAGGATTGGAAAACGAGATTCACCCTTGAGCAAGTTTCCAGCGTCCCCAAATACAAGAGTTGCTTGTTTGTGTTCAGCTCTCTTCCTCTATTAGTTCATTTCCAAGTCCATGTCCAACAACTCCTGTACATATTCCCCTCATGGGACTAATAAAAGACTTATTTCTCTTTTCTGAGCTCTTGGCTAGTGTACTTTCGGAGCTTTGTGAAATGCACCAGTGTATTCTGAGTTGTCTAATCTTTTGTGCTTGTACCTCATTGAGCTCTTTCTTACATCCTATGACAACAGGCCAACTCTTCTCAGTCAGATTTAGGTGAACCTTTGACTTGTATCCCCACGGGCAGGGCAGAGTAAAAATACCTCACTGCCCGACTGACTTCCTGGGCTGTTTTTCAAGTCGGAGTAATTAAGAGACAGATAGAGGCAAATGCATGTGGGAACTGTCCTGATAACTTTGAGCCGCCGGGACTGCTGATCCCCTTCAGTCATACCTCCCATTTCCTTTTAGCATTTGGAGGCATTCCAGCGAGAATGCCTCTCTGTGCGACATAATTAAGTGTGAGCAAATGCAATGGTTGGTTTCTTTGTGACTCCCAGCGGCAGCCAACACACAATACTGAGATGAACTCCCGTTTGTCATTCTGCTCATTAGGTAACCTGTCCAAGACGTGCACTGAAGATGGCTGGATGCCGATTAGCATTGACTCCCATATAATGGACTGTGGCTACAATCCCAACAGCACCGTGGATGATGATGATACGGTCGGTATGGCAAACCCAAGTTGGTGTCATGCCGTATTATTAGCGACTAACTATATGTGTCTTCTTGCAGGAAGACTTCTTTGACGCCGTCAAAGTAGGTTACACCATCGGTCACAGTGTGTCGCTTATATCCCTCACCGTCGCCATCATCATACTTTGTCTCTTCCGGTAAGGAGCTCTATCGAGGTGCTTCTTAATGTTCCTTAATGGCAATTGAACACCTTTCTTCCCTTCGCTCCATTGGACGTGATAAAACCCACCTCATTTCACTTCTTACTTCCTGAAATTTTACAGTGTGTTTCATGTCGCGTGACTTACATCTAAATGCTGTTGCAACCTTTGTCAAACAAAGAAGTACGCTGAAAGCAACTATAAAGTCCAACCACTTAGTGAGGGGGCTGGTGTTGTTCACGGCATGTTTCCCCTTGACCTTGTGTTTGCACACAGAGAGTGTGTGTGCATGGATAAATGACACAAGCACGAATCATTACAGTAAGTGGCCAGGGGGGTGTGGCCACTGACAAACACATCACTGTTCTCAGCCGTGTGTGCATGTATGCGCAGGGTTAAACAACAAGGGTTGTGTTTACTTCTCACTGTTCTAAAATGCCGATGGTTTGGACTATGGAGGACACACACAGGATGTGAGCAGTGTTTTCTGTTAATATTGGGCAGCTGGATAATGTTGTGTGGGATTGCACCCATCCTGCAGGGAGGACTCCCCCAATGGTTTACACAGTCCCCCAAGCCCTCCACGTCACCAGTTTGAAACTCCGAGAACTTGTCGCTGCAGTACATTTTACAATGTCAATAGTAGATGCAGCTCATTTGGCATAATACATTTTATGTTATTATTCCTAGGGATATACTTTATCTTTGGTTATATGGTGGTGCCTTGAGATGTATAATGCATGATGGGTGAAAGTTTTGAGATACAAGCCATCACTTGGACAATCTTTTTCGGCAGTGCAATCTTGAGATACAAAGGCTGTATGGTTGCAGAGAACTATGCTTACTTCATAACAAGCAGCAGTTTATCAAGTCTTCAAAAAACAGGCTTCAAGCTGTTTATTGTGGCTCCCTTTTGAAGTTTAACGTCAAAGTAAACAAAACTAGTACAATTACATGCCGTGTATTTAAAACAGCCACATAACTTAGTCTTTAAGTTCTCTATCTTAATGCTAATGCTAACACATAATGGGAACACCATAAATAGGCTAAATACTTCAAGCAATTGATATTTGAACACAAGTGGTGGAGCAACACAAGTAGACAGCTAAAATAACACTGCTCACAGGCATATATTCTTTATCCTCAGCAAATTACTGCTGTCGTTTCCCATTTTACAGTTAAAAAAATGTACGCATGCACTCTTGGACGCACACACACCACATACACACACACACCCACACAAACACACACACGCACGCACACACACAAAATAGGAATTTAAATGATATTGGGCATCCAGTCGGTTAGCTCGATAGCTTGGCTTTAATATTATATCATAAGCCTGCTAAAAGTGTCTCCCTCTTATTGCAATTAAAAAAGGACAGTGGTACTGTTTGATCACCTGTAATGTTTCCTAGCTAGAAGAAATGTCAGCTAACTCCTACCTCCATCCACCGTGCAGGTGCTCAGCTTGTCTCAGTGATAAGAGTTGGGAGGGATCTGATGGATCAAACCATCTTTGAGACAAAGTGGTGGCATTGTATTGTTGTTGATAATACTGTATTATTATGTATTATGTTATTATGTACATATTATGTATTTACCAAGTACTGTATCTAGCTTATAAAAAAAGTACATACAATAAAAAAAATCTTGAGATATGTCAAAGTTTGCTGGTGCTTAGGTTTACTTTAATGGGCTAGACACACCTATGGCTGTGGCCAAGAAGGGTGATTTTAAAAAGCGAAGAAAGACTATAGTAATAATAATGCATCCGATTTCTACAATGATTCAGAGGGTTTGATGCTGTTGCCATATTTCTGAATAAAATAGGATGACATCCACCACACAAGTCAGTGAAATTCACTAAAATCGCATTACACCACCTGCGCCACAAGTTAGACCTGGGTCCAGCAGCCCTAAAGTTTAGTCTAAATGTCACCAAATTTTTCGGTATGGCGGGGGCAAGTAATACAAAACACCCTCGGTCCGCCGGAACACCCAGCATGGCGCAGCACGCTCTGCCAAATTCTCAAGTATGCCAGACTATGCTTGCACCATCACGAAAATCAAGATGAGCCACTTTTTACACTCAAGCACGCGTGCGCTGTCTATGAAAATAGATCCCTGTGTGTTATTTTGCACTCATACTGAAGTTGTATTGTCTTCCAGGAAGCTGCACTGCACAAGGAACTACATCCACATGCACCTCTTTGTGTCATTCATTCTGAAAGCCATCGCCGTCTTCATCAAAGACGTCGTTCTGTATGACGTTGGCGAGACGGACAGTTGCCATTCGTCTGTGAGTAAAGCGTCCAAACACTATTTAGCCTGACTCAACTCAGCCAGTTCCACTCTGATCTTGACTGCATTACTCTGAATTAATTATCCCCTGACATTAAAGTTTGCTTAACCTGACACTGGGTGTAACAATGTTTGCCAAATGCGCTCCGCTCTTAAGAGTGTTCCCATTCATTTGTCCAGCAGGATGTTGTCAGAGTTCCTGTTTGCTGAACATTAAGCCTGAACCTCTGTCTATCAATCACATTCAGTTTTGCTATGGTCATTTTGTTTATGATCATAAAGACAAACCATGCCAGAGCACGGTCAGGATAATGAGTTGTAGCTACTGGTTTTGCTGCTGTTTAATGTAGAAAGGCGACTATTTTATCTTTATGCGACAGATCCAGTTACCAACGTCAGATGTGTGTATCTCACATCTTACTCCAGTAGAATTCATTGCTTTATTACCTGAGTTGATTAGATCTGCAGGCTATAAATCACCTTTGCAAGCTTTAATGTCAGAGCTGAGATATTTCCTCCTGCGGGTACACAGATTTTCCCACTTCAAACACAGCTGCTCCCTGTCTCTGCCATTTGTTAACATTCCAAATGGAATGAACAACATTTTAGAGGAGATCATTTTACAGTTTACAATTCAGCCTGCCAAAACAACCTGTGGTAATCACAGAAAGAGATGTTATGACAACAACCAAATTCTGAATTAAAAGTTCCTTTTAAGACAACAACAATTAGAGTAATGCACAGTTTGTGTCGCTGCACTCACTCGCCACAACATTAAAGAAAAGTCAACCACAAAATGTTCTTTACAATATTATGTTCTAAGTAGTCTCACTAGTCTAAACACAGCATTCTGGTGAATATTACACATGAGTTAAGCAGTAAAATCCATCCGTTTTTATCCATCTGTGGGGGCGGCCATTTTGCCACTTGCTGTCAACTGAAAATGACATCACAGTTACTCAGGGCTCATGACTCACCTGTTTTTTGAAGCTCAGCCAGGATTGGTTGTTACCTGAGCCCTGAGCAACTGTGACAAAAAAAGTGACAAAGTGGCCGCCCCTTGAGATGGATTTGCTTCTTAACTCCATAAACACAATATTAATCAGAACCCCGTGTTTAGACCTCGTGGAGGCACACATATTATTGTGCAGAAAATTTTGGGGTTGATTTCCTCGTTAGGTTCACCTGCACAATCTAATGAGATCCAACAGAAGAATTTTACCCCAAATTATCTCCCCAAATAATGCACTTTTAATTGAAACTGTTGGGACCGAATTATTGCACACTGCATCTTACTGAGAGGTTTAATATGTTAGCTAATGTATGATTAATCAATTGATTCATCATCAGGAGTTCTGTAAGTTATGTGGAATTGATTGTTGATTAATTGAAATTGGCACAAAATGGAGTGCAGTGAAGCAGTCAGTTTCAACTAGATTGCAGGCTAAAGGAGTTCTGGTGAATCCGCTCAGACTTGGGTCAAAAACGATTTTCCTTAAAGTGAAGGTGTCTTTGTGGGGAAAACAAACTTTTTCAAAAGAATATACGTAAATCAAATGTCCATATCTCAGTAGCATACTGTGTGGCCTCTCACCACAGCAAAATACAAACATCAATTAAAAGACAATTATCGTTGGAATTGCAGGTACACCTAATGGTGAGGATGTTGAGCATAAATCATCTTTGAAAACTCAATTTTGCTTCACTGCCTGCTTTTGCATCAGCGCTGGCTGAATAATCTTGTGTCGTTCGAATCTCCCAAAATAAAGCGCAGCTGTCACCAAAATGAGTTCAGACTAAGTTCCTGTTCATTGACTGCATGAAACTCCGTCTGGTTTTCAGGTTGGTTGTAAGGCAGTGGTGGTGTTCTTCCAATATGGCATCATGGCCAGTTACTTCTGGCTACTGGTAGAAGGACTGTATCTCCATGCTCTCCTCGCTGTCTCCTTCTTCTCGGAGAGGAAGTACTTCTGGTGGTACATCCTTATTGGCTGGGGTATGTGAACCTAGACAGATGTCTCACCTTTTTAAGGTTACTCAATGCCTGCATCAACTGCTTTTCAGTCACAGTGCACAACCGAATGCTTGTTTAGGTAAAACAAAACCACCACCATCATCGTATGTCAGTGAATGATTTGGTGTAGATGCTCAAGGATAATACTGTGCCTCCATTTGCATATGGATCAGTATCGGTTTAGTTTGGTCTGCAGCAAGCAGCTGCTGTTGAAAACCCATTTCAGCAATTTGTGTAACCATAGCAGACATAACAATCATGAATACCCATCAAAGCAATCAGGCACTCGGAATGCATTTTCAATGTCTGGAATAGGAACTCTCAAGTGGAAAAGGATGAACGGTTCTGGGTTTGAATATGGGCTTGGACCTGTGGAGTTGTCATATGAGCTTGTGTGTGTTGTTTGTGGTAGGTTAATTGGAGAATCTAAATTGCTAATTGGTGTGAATGGTTGTTTGTTTGTGCCTTGTGATTGGCCGGTAAGCTCTCCATTGTGTCCAAGGTCAGCCTGCCTAGACTGCAGACATCTGTGACCCTGAATAGAGTAAGCTGTAGCAAATGGATTGATGCTTTTTCATTTTTTTCTAAATCTTATCTTTACTGGCCATTTTCACTACACCATTGAAGTAACTCATAAATATAACTCATAAATATGCCAGAATTGTAGTGTCTGCCAAGAGGAATCATGCTATGCATACCCAAAAAACAGTATTTCATTCTCTCTCGTTCACTCTCATTCGCAACCTTTAAAATCATCCAAAAGGTCGTTGCCATATTTGGTTATTTAGACATATTTGTCCATGGGAAAAATCTAATGATCTCTTCATATTTGTTGTTTGCAGTGGCTCCAACCATCTTTATCTCAGCATGGGTGATTACAAAGGCTTATTTAAATGATCTTGGGTGAGAATAATCGTGGTCTTTTTCTTTGTCTTTGTCACGTTCTGTTGGGGAATTACTTAAAATCTATCATTAGCACCCTCAAAGTACAAAAAAAACAAAAACACTTCCATTTTGTGACGCAATCAACTGTGATTTTGTTGTTGCCATGCTAGTGTTCCTAAAAAGCTTATTATTATTATTTTTTGCACAGTCTTTAAATGACAAATCCTATTGATGATACTCTGCGTTTTACATCAATAACTACTAGCGGTATTTTGTGTTTGATTAGCAACTATTAGCATCCATATAAAGATATTCACATTGAATAGTATGAGGATTAACAACATTTAGTTCCTGATTATGTTGTCTTTTCTGTCAGATGCTGGGAGATAATTGATGACAAACCTTGGTGGATCATCAAAACACCCATTCTAGTAACCATTCTTGTGAGTGACATTCACTGCACGGCTCAAAACAATGGCGCTATATTTAGTTGTCTGCTACTTTCTTGGCAGGTCAACTTTTTCCTCTTCATCTGTATAATCCGGATTTTACGACAGAAGATGAATTGTCCTGACATTGGAAGAAAGGAATCAAATCAGTACTCGTAGGTTTTTAGTGCATGTGAAATATCTTGAAGCACAACACCATTTCTTTCATTAGAATTTAGTTAAAACATTTTACAAAAATGGAAAACTGTATGATATTTTTCCAGAATCGATTTAATTTGCATGTTGGTTGAATCCCAGATTGAATTTACCTAGAGCAGGGGTCGGCAACCTTTCACACTCAAAGAGCCATTTCGACCCGGAAGAAAAGAAAGCACTGGGAGCCGCAAACGCTTATTGACATTAACCTCCAAAAAAACGTCAGCTTGTTTGAGTTCCCAGGCACCGCTTCGTTCAAGTTGTATAATACCTTTTATTGCACACTAACATCCACATATTACTACCTTCAAAATACATTCAATCGGTAATTTGACACTTTGATTGAATTGAATTGATTAAAAGAGTATTAAAACCAAGCCATGCAGCTACATCCAAGTACTTGAAAGTCCGGGCTCACTGTGCCCCCAGCCTTTGAAACATCACACCAGCAAACACACCTGCCCAATACAATTTTGGCTACAATGCCTTCACAAAACACCTTTACATCCGTGAGTGATGCAGTAAATAAAACAATGATCCAACTACCCGCGTCTAAGGTGCATATTAAAATGAAACAGAGACTTACCTCACGACACACGATACACGTGAGGGGGGTCTTTTTGCAATGAAGCATCTCATTGATACATATTAAACAAGCCAACGTATCGAGCGAACCTTACTATTTTCACTTATTGTCTAAAAAAAAAAAAAGGCTGTCTTCAGCAGACGTAGAACACGTCATTGTGTTGCACACGCCTCTGGCCGTGAAATTGTGCTTCATTTGAGTATTTCGTCGCTGTCCTGTGAAAAACACGTATCTCCAATTTTGGAAACTTTTTCAATTTTCACATTAATGTCTGGAACGCTTAAACGCCATTCATGTAAAATTGAGAAAAATGAAAAAAAAACTAGATAAGTGTTTTTCACAGGACGGGGATGATTTGCTATAAAAATCACAGACGAAGTCGGGACGGACCATTAGAATCGATAGGTGATTACAAGAATTTATTTGACCATATTTGGACTTCTGAGATTTTCAGTCGACAGTGGCTATATAATTCTATCTTAATATTTTGAGGTCACAATAATCTTAGAATTTACAACTTCAATTAAATGAACAAACATACACAAATAAAATACTTTGTTCAGATATCGGGCACTTTTGGTGTCGCTGGGCTTTCCGAGCACGGCGGACGAAGAAAGCGAATGCTGATCACTGAAATTGCACAAGATCTGAAGAAAGAAGTTAAAATCTTTGACTTATTAAGAAAACTTGACGTACGTTTTTGAGACCAATATAATACACTTCAATCGGACACTTAGTATAATTTATTTTCCTAAGCCACAGAGCCGCAACATAAGGAGGAAAGAGCCGCATGCGGCTCCGGAGCCGCGGGTTGCCAACCCCTGACCTAGAGGTTCGACTGTAATTATAAACACAGTTGAGGAATACTTTTCTCATCACTAATAACCATACATTACTTATTGAGTGAAATCCCTCTAAATGCTTTTGAGAATTTCTGATGTAACATTTTTACAGAAATAGCGTTTTGACGATATGTAGTTTGATGGTGCACAGCGCTAGTGCATGGTGACCGTTTTTCCGTTTTTTCACCTGAACCCTATGTCCCCCCAGGAGACTGGCTAAATCCACACTCCTCTTGATACCTCTCTTTGGGATAAACTACATCATCTTTGCCTTCATCCCGGACCACATTCACCCACAGCTGAGGATGGTGTTTGATCTTATCCTCGGGTCATTTCAGGTAAAGATTCAACATACAAGGTGACAGTTAAGGGGTGACGTGTCTAGACAATGGTGTCTATGCTGATGATTTTTCATGTTTACACAACAACATATAAATGACATTGCAAAATAAATAAATAAATACATAAAATAACTTGATCACTGGATGCAGCAGAAACGGTCTAACTTGTTCTATTTTGTATGTTTTGTTTTTTTAAATGTTGATTTATGCACCAGTAAATTGCTGGTAAGTGCATAGGGCATGATGGTGCACTAAAGATGGAAAACATCACTGATTAATTGCTGCTTTAGCAAAGAATGTTAACTCCTGGGAAATTTTCTGTGAGATCCAACTCTCTGTTATGTGAGCCTCAAATTGGTCCTAGTCCTAAAGACATTATTCATTCTAAAAAAATGTCTCTGCAAGTTGATATATTGGCAACAAATTCTCTCTTCTACAGGGTTTCGTAGTTGCTGTCTTGTACTGTTTCCTTAACGGAGAGGTAAGCAAAGACAAAAATAGCTGCCTGAAATGTTTACTGGCCGATTATTTCACTAAATCTCCAGCACCGTCTCTCCACCATGTTTTCTCTACCTTCTGGTCTCCCCTGCAGGTACAGGCTGAGATTAAGCGTAAGTGGCGCAGATGGATGTTACAGCGCTTCCTGGGTGCAGACACAAAGTACCAGCAGCCCTCCATAGGCAGCAATGGGAACAACTTTAGCACCCAGATCACCATGTTAACCAAATGCAGCCCCACTGCCCGGCGAGCATCTGCTTGCCAGGAGCACTTCTCAGCCATCTGACACGGAAAGGCAACAACTCGGCTCTGCACATACTGAGAGGGTGGGTGACATCCTGAAGCAGCCCAGTTAGATGTGGGTGTCCCTTAAGGTCAGGGCGACCTTTTAGTTTGATGTAATTCCTTCATCTCGCTGTGAAAGTGCGAAACTTTTTCCTTGCTAAGTGATGTGCACCCATAATGGAAGGCAGGGACAGTACGAGTACAGTATAAAGATATTTTGAGAGCATTGCACATTGATATTAAATAATGAGTGGACGGAGAGCGAAATGAACCTCAGTCCTAAAGAAAAAGGAGGATATTTAATTAAGACAACCTGGTCTATGATGCGCATGCACTTAACCTAATAGCCCATATTGTTTTGTTTATGAAGAAATCCGTTGCATTCCCAAGGTACTTGACTTTCTTACCCAGCCCAAGGCATTTTTATAAGACCTTATTCCTGGATAACATTCCACAGTATCGAGACTGATAAAGTCTGTGCATCTCGGATTACTGAGGCTTTTATGTACGTATTATCCTGCATAGTCGCCTTGAAGTTGTGCTGTTCAAACTTTGGAGTGGCATAAGGGACTTCCATTATTGGTCCACAACATTGTAACACAACGTTGTAAGTTATTATGTGGTAACACCGATTAATGTCTGTTCTTTTCACTGTACGGTTAGGTCCAGAAGTATTTGGACAGCCTTTATATAATCACTTTGATTTTATATGCCCCCAAGAGGCACGCTGGATGAGTGGTTCTCACATCCGCTCACAGTTCTGAGGTTGGGGATTTTCTCCGGGTACTCTGGTGTCCTCCCACATTCCAGAATCATGCATGTTAGGTTAACTGAAGACTCTTAATTGTCCAATGGTGTGAATGTGATTGTGAATTATTGTCGTCTCTCTGTGCCCTGCCATTGGCTGGTGACCAGTCCGGCGGTGTACTCTGGCCCAATGTCAGCTGGTATAGGCTCAAGATCACTCATGACCAGGGTTCTAAATGGATTTTTTTTTTTTAATCACCAACGAATGTGGATGGCGACTCTCTGAAGTTACCAGCCAATCAGAATTTCCACTAGTCAATTATTTCTATTTATTTATTTTTAAATATACAGTAGCTCTGATATTTTTATCTACCTCCCTCAAATGATCTGTTTGTTTCTCACACTGGTTGCACTCTAGACAGGAGCGTGAAATATCTACGTTCGTACAGCCATTGGGCATATTAAACATCATCATGTAGCATTATGGCACAGTATTTATTGGAAAGGTACGAGTCACTGCCAAGGGTAGAAATGATCGAGGACCAAACATAGTGTAGGGTTGGGCATTGTTTGAATTTGAACGATTCCGGTTCCAAACGTTTCTCACAGAGGTGGCATCGTCAGTCTGGTGAGTCCGTCAGCGAGCTTCTGTCAGTATTTTAGAAAGGCCCAGTCCATCCAAGTCGTCAGTGACAGCCAAACGGAAATGAGAATGGACTCACCAGTACTCCATCACACGCAGGTTCTACACACCTGACACGCAGCCACACACAGAAAAAAATAAAACAGTGCTGTATCCCTTTCAGTCCCACAGACCTCAATGACATGTGTCCCATATTATTTGTATTTCACCAATCACCACACTGGGCATGTGTGTGTGTTGTTTTTATTTTATTTTATTTTATTTTTTAATTTGGCTGTGTGTTGACTTGTGTGGCGCCTGTGTGGGACAGACTGGGTCAATGGGTTCGGCCTGAAATATTGATGGGAACAGTGACGGACTGATGTACCTTCCGTCAGTCTTACACAATGCCCACCTCTGGATTCTTTTAATTCTTTTCAGGGTGTCCAAACTATGGCAATTCATTTTTAGTGGCTCGTAGCACAGACTGAAAGAATATTTGACACAGACTGTGTCATTTGCCTGCATTGTACTACGGTACTTACCTTCTACACTGAGTGGCAAGGCAGGAGAACAGAAGAATTTTCTTCTCATCTCCCACTTCCTTGTTTTCAACCAATCAGTCATCAATCGATAGGGCCATGCCAAAATCTTGAAAAATCGGAGTTTTATGCTTTATTACCTATATGTAGCTGTTTTTTCTCCACAACTATAAGCTATATATAAAAATGAATATATATGTAACTTCACAAGTCTTTACCTGCTCAGATGAACTAGTTCAATTTTATATGAAAGATGTGAAAGCAGCCCTTGCCTTCTTAGATTTTTTTTTTATGTGGCCCTTCAAAGTTTGGACACCCCTGGCTGAAATGGCGATGTTAACATTTCATTTTAGGATGAACTCATCTGAACTTGTCTACAAATGTATTTCTATTAACTTTTCACTTTTTTATAGACCCTACTATGAATTTATAACTGGGTTATTTTTAAACCATGATTAAAATGTAATTCATCATATTGAATTTATAATTTTTATTTTATTTTTTTTACTTTCACTAGAGCTTTATTTTTTGAAAACCGCATGAAAATAATTTCCCAAATTCAAATGAGTATACACTTAGCTCCCACTGATGGGTTACCTGCTGTGTAGACAGACAAAAGCAGAGCAATTTGGTAACCCAGTTCAGATTAGCAGCAGGTACAGCGTGTGTTTACAATGTGCCTGTTGTAGACACATACGCTTGTTTTGTATAAAAATAAAATTAAAAAAAATCAACATATGCTAATGTTAGCTGGTTATTTGCATTTGAATTGACCCTCCATTTAGTTGTTACATGTGTCAGTGTTGGCAATAGACATATTATATCCTGTTCAAAATATAATCTTAGTGAAAGTGTTGCACTGAAAACGGGGAACCAGAAATGTAAATTGCGAACGATTCTGGGAGAATCCGACACAATTGCCTCATGCATCACCAGTCAAACTGGCTTGTAGGTTTTTATCAATACCCACTAAAATGAATTTGGGGTTGTTAATTTAGAACCCTGCTCATGACCCTAATGAGCACATAAAGTATATAAAAATGCACGGATAGATGGATATACTGCAGCTATATACCCCCACATGGGTTTGCCATATAAAACAATCAACGTGATTGAAGTGTCAACTTTCAGCTTCAAGAGGTTTCACAACAAAATATTACAAACAAGTTACTGAGAGTCAGTTAGTGAGTGTCTCCATATACAGTATAGGTCCATATAGTCCAGTCTTGGGTGTGGCCTGCTTTTCACCAAAGTCAGCCTCTCAATCCTGAATAGGATAAGTACCATAGAAAATGGTTGGATAATATGGATGATATAATATGTTCAGTGGCTTAGTGAATAATACAGTGGTACCTCTACTTACGAACGTCTCTTCATACAAAATCTTCAAGTTACGAAACGCCTCAACAGGAAAATATTGCCTCTTGTTACGAAAGAAATTTCAGTATACGAAAGGTAAAAACACAGTATGGGCTGTTACTCGCAGCTCCAGAGTTTCCTGAACGCAACATACTCAAAGCTGCTCTGCCATTGGCTATTACCGAGCATCTTCCTGGCATCCTATTGGCTAAGAGGGACCTCTGCCGTATATGTCTATGTGTGTAGATAGACAGGTAGATATGTATATATATATATATGTGATAGATATGTCTATGTAGCCTCCTCGTCATTCGCCCCTCGGGCCATGAGGTGGTCCGATAGTTTTACGTGCATTAGAAACGAGGAAAAGAAAAAAAGGAGAAAATCTTTTTTTTCGTCCATACAAACAAAGCAAGAGATAATAGAAAATTATGAAAGGGGGATGCGTTTGGTTGATCTCGCCAAAGAATATGACCATAGTGTATCGACAGTGGCCACATTATTATATCAGTTCTCAAAATTAATCTGGTTTTGAGAAGTCTAAAATTGACACTACTTTTGGTCACGAAATTGCTAGTTCCGGCGTAGGCGCGCAGTACAATGCGCCGGAACACCTATCAAGGCGTAGCGTGGTCTGGCAAAAAACACGCCAAATCTGCCCCGCCACAAAAATGACGATGCACCTGTCTTTTTGCAAAACGTTGTCTGCTCTCTGTCACCAAATTGTTAAGTGCGTCAGAGGGGTTGGGGGGGCATCTTTGTGTGCCCAAATAGGTGCAACACG
The DNA here is from genome assembly GCF_054856515.1 of Filicampus tigris. Lineage (NCBI taxonomy): Eukaryota > Metazoa > Chordata > Actinopteri > Syngnathiformes > Syngnathidae > Filicampus > Filicampus tigris. The sequence goes on from NC_141226.1 coordinate 7,460,317, forward strand.
GTGTGCCAAATTCAGAAACACGGTAAACTAGACTTGCCCTGGCTCTAAAATGAAGCGCCTGTTTTTACGTTGGCCGCACGGGTGGCAGTCTACCTAAATAGGGCCCTAAATGTCGAAGCTTTGACAGTGCAATTCTTTTCTATTCTTTCTTGATGTACAACTTCAGTTGGTCAACAGTGCGGGTTCAGCATTGTTGTAAGGCGCCACACATTCAATGGGAGACGGGTCTGGACTGCAGGCAGGCCAGTGTAGTATTCAGACTCTTACTACAAAGCCACACTGATGTTACACAACATCCCAACTTCATTGGAATTGGCGTTTGCATATTTGCAACTTAATTTAATGTAGAAAGGGCGCAGATTAATCACATTGATTGTTTTTTATTTCAAACCCTCGAGGTGATGTCCTAATGTTTAAAGGCAAAATTCATGAAAACTCGGTGTCCAATTACTTCTATACTGCTTGTGGGGGTTTTGCCTGTTCATTCAGTCAGTTTTTTTGTGCTGTCATTATAATAACAAACTTTACTCGAAAAAAAACCCATCTTAACTAGTGGATTGATGTTGTCAAATGTTGAGGGGGAAAAAAAAACGGGGACTGAATGAAACTCTTATCTCACAGGCATCAAACTCCGGTCCTCGAGGGCCGGTATCCTACTGTTTTACATGTTTCCCTCCTCTAACACACCTGATTCAAATGATAAGGATCGTTATCAAGCTCCTGCAGAGCTTGTTGATCAGCTGAACATTTTAATCAGGTGTGATGGAGGAGGGAAACATCTAAAACAAGCAGGACCAAAGTTTGACACCTGTGCTATCTGGTAGCAAAACCAGGTCATCATTTCAGACTTTATCAATAAAATATCAGCATATTATCAGTTTTGTTGTGGCACTTGGGGTTATCAGTCAACTAAATTAAATATTAAGAAGATGATTCTGCAGCTGCTACTGGGCTCAGGGCTTGTTTGATAAGATCCACAATGATTTGATTACTCTAAGAAGCATGTTTAATGCCACAGCCGGCTCATTTTACACAAACTCACTCAAAGTACCTCAGACTAAATGTCTCACAGACACACACACGCACGTGTGCGCGCATACACGCACAGACAAATTGTACACAAAGGATACTTGTAAATAAGGTTAAAGTGTCAGTTTATGGCATGTTTTATGGTGATGCCTTCTATGCTCAGGTGTCAACTGGAAATCATTGTTTACATTTAAGACTGCATATTGTTCACTCCTGGTCTTTGCATTATGTCAACAATGAGTGTGTCTTTTATGTAGTGCCCTGTAAATATTGTGTAAATATTGTGCACTGTACAGTATATTGAAGTTATTAAACAAAATACCTGTGGGAGATGAATAAAACTAAACCCGTGTGCACTTTGGATTTATTTTTCAAACATCACTAAATGGGATGCAAACACTCAATTGTTTTATTTCTGTTGTAAATGTAGAACATAAGGACAGACAGATGTGTAAATCAACTTTTATAAAATATCTGTTTTACTTTTAATTTCCATTCTCTCACTCATTTTAAGTGACAAACGTCCGTGGTTTCCCTTAATCTGTACACTGTCTCTACTAAAAATTCATTGTTACAATTGTGTTATAATTTGTTGAGGCGCAGAGTGTTGAGACGGACTGGAACAATGGTGGCTCCCTCTGCATAAATAATCTCACGTAGAATCCCACTCCAGCACTTCTCTGTCTCATCGTATCTGTCGGAAAGATTCACATTCCAAGAACATTCTTTTAATCGTAAAATGGAGAGAACTGAATCAAGTAAACACAGTAAGGGAAAACATTTATTTTGTTCAAGTTAGTTTGTTCAAAGCATAACTACACTGAAATCATAAAATACGGAGTGAAATACAAGACATTCAGGTGTCCTGTATTGTGTGAATACTGCATACTTTGAGGCAGGCGAGAGATGAATCAATCACAACCGTCCTTTACCCACCTCCGTTTAACTTACTGCAAGCTTTACATTCATCACCTTTTCATATCAAATAACATCAAATCTACATCATTTGTGGTCATATTACAAACACTCCTTTAACAATAACTGTGTTTCATTTGATTGGAAGGTATAAGCTTCGAATGTACAAAATGATTGAGTATGAAGAATTATGATCATGTGGAACAAAGGAGTTGTCCACATGATGATGTTGTCACACATGTTTTTCATCGTTTTTGGACCAAGCCTGCAGCAAAGGGGATAACTAGGGATGTTTTAATAACTACTCTACTATACTGATAGCCTCCTACTTTATTTTTCATATCTGGAATCAAATTCTGATCACTAGTGAGGGAGCGTGACCTTATGTGGTGAAGCCTTCTTACCTCCAGATGTCAGTCATTTCTGTTGGGACAGGCTCCTCACTGGTTTCACTGGGCATCATGGCAAAGCCCCCCACAGCATACAGGAAGCCCCCCATGGACATCAGACTGAGGGAGCTACGCTCCTGAGGGAACTCTGTAAAGTCAGACCACCTATGCAACACGCACATACAGAAAATGGTGTTCAATTTAATTCAATTTTATTGATACAGCGCCAAATTTCGACAGAAGTTGTCTCGGGGCACTTTACACAAAGGCCACACTCCTCACTTATTCAAAGATGAACTTAGCCCCAAATAAACGCCATCTTAAAGCAGTTGCTATATTACTAGTCTGTGACACAGTCAGGGGTAATGTTCGGTTTCATGGGATGATCATTTGCTACTATTTCCGTTTGATGAGTCATTTCACATATGTGGACAGATGCTACACCTCATAAAAAAAGCTGTTGTCTTACTTGTTGCTGGCGATGTCATAGACCTCCACAGAGCTGGTGAGACCCCTTTCTGTAACTCCCGTCACAACATAAATCTGATCCTTGTGGACTTCAACACCAAACAGGGAGCGGGCTGTCGTTAGGGGGGCCAAGTCCTTCCATTCAAACTTAGTGGGGTTGTAGACACAGACTCTCCTCGTGCACTTCCTGCATCAAAACATTCAAGTTATGTTCCTGGTTTTCTTCCACTTTTGACCAAAGAAGGCAAACAATCCTGATGTGAAATGTTACAATTCCACCTTATAGCTCAAGATTGTGAATACGACTTACTTGCTTTCTGATTTCCCGCCAATAACATAGACAAGCCCTTTGTGTGACACAGTTCCATGGCCGTAAACAACATATGGAAGGGGGTCTGACTCCCCCCATTTGAATGACCTAAAAAAAAAATGCAGTCAAAACACCACTTTAGGTCCTTTCGAATCAACTTTCACAAAATTTGAGTTGTAACCCAAATGCTGTGAGCTATTTTATCCATGGTTGTATAATCATTGTTGAAGGGACACAAATTCTGGGGCAACGTGCTTTTGATTAAGAGAAAAAAAGAAATGAAAGAATAACAGATATAAGGCTTTCTTCGTTCCACTTTGAGGAAACTTTTTTTTTTTTTTTATAGCAGTGAGTGCATAGCAGTAGCGGCATACAGGAAGAATAGGATCAAGACTATGACTGTACAAAATTACAAAACAAGGCCATCCATCCGTGGGTTAATGCCTGGACTTCTCACCAGGGCCAAAATAAGGCCATGTGAGTCAAATATTCTCAATGAGTTTGAATAGGTGAAATTGAAAAACCCACATTTCCCAAAACCTACGATAGTTTGATTTGTAACATCACTGTCTGCACTTACTGTCTGTCATAGATCATGACCGAGTCCAGTACATGCTCCCCTTCCTTCAGTTCCTTGCCTCCAACAACAAAGATGGAGTTCTCCACTTCTGCCATCCCAAACAAGCAGCGAGGGTTGGGTTGTGAGGGCATCCCTAACCATTCGGAACTTATGGGGTCAAACTGGGAACAACATTAATGATGCCAAAGTGGGACAAGGACATTCACTGGAAATGTGCATAAATTGCTAAGATATCAAAAGGTCAAGAGGTCTCTCGGTTGAAATGTTACCTGTAAGAAGTAAGAGCTGAAGGGTTCATCTTGGTTCTCTTCATTGTACAGAAGCCCGCCGACAACAAACACCTGGTTTTCTTTGGTTACCAGACTGCAGTGGTTCTTTGGAATTTCTCGAGAGTCTGACACCACAAAACACTCATTTCCAATTGGTTCATAGGCTACGGTCCCTGTTTCACTGATCATGAGCAGCAAGTCCGTCTCAAACATCCCAAAACGGGGGTTGTTGTTGAGTATTCCTGGCAGATAACCCTCCTCATCCTGGTCACGTCCTTCTCCCCCAGTTCTTTCCAACTTGGGTTTCGGGAGATGACCTCTGTGAGCATCCTTAACCAGATCCAGTTCTTTCTTGATCTCCTGGTTGTACCGGATGTATTGATGGCGTTCCACTTTTTCTTTAAAGTACTCCAAAGGCATCAACCTGAAACGGATGCAGTGCAACAATTCAGGCAGTTCCTCGAGCCTTTTTTTCTCATTGTGTCCGACCCAGTTCATCAGCGATTCAAACACCCCTTCTTCCCGCTCCACATTAAGCGCATCCGAGTTGATGATGAGGGCCAGCTCGGCCGCAGCGAGCTGCAGAAAATCCTGGTCCCTGATTATAACCTGGAAGCGTTCACAGATGAACTCCTGAGCAGTCAAGGCAAGCCTAGGGCAGTCCAGCAGCAGCCCCAACCTGAAGATCGCCAAGCAGTTGCCTAGCACCAGCTTGTCTTGAAGGAAGGACACACAAACGGAGAAGATGGACGGGATCTGGTACATGTTAGCAACCATGAAGATGTCCTGGACGTTCTGTTCTGTCAAATTAATGTCAGAGGTGTAGAGGTAGCGCAAAATCATCCCCATCGTGCCAGGCTCCACATCTTTGAGGATTATATCACGACTCTTGCTCTCCTCCAGGTCAGACAGGAACATAGCCTTGAAGAAGGGGCTACTGGCTGCTAAAACCAAGCGGTGGCAGGGGAACTCCTTGTCCTTGACTTTGAGAACACAGTCCACAAATTTGTCATTCTCCAAGAGGTCACACAGTCCATCTTGAAGAAGGGTTTGCTGGTACATCCGAGGCTGCTCTGTCGGGTCTATAGTCAGAGCAGCCATTTTGTTCTGCTACCTTATCCTGGTTTTGCAGGAAGGAGAAAAGAGGGTCTACTCATTCCCTACAACAGAACAGGACTGCCAGCGCTCACATCCTAGATCATGCTGCTAAGCCTTCACTGGTTGGCTGCAGCTGTCAGTGGCTGTCACTCATCATGGGTATATATAGACAGGATACTCTGAGAGCTGAGGAATCCACGTTGGTGGATCGAAAAGGGGCGGGGAGGGGCAGGGGACCCTACCCACCCATTCACCACGTGGACCCCAACAAACAGCTGAACCCTGAACAGTGTGGACAGCATTTTATATACGGCAGAAAATCTCATCGGGAAATTACTTTGATGTTTCGTCACAGGCTGTTTATATTCATGTAATTCACACAGCCCACACTGACCCAAAGAAAAATACAGTCAGGGTAAAAGAAGCATACTATTCACACACTAAATCAGCTCATGGAAAGCCATTGTTACATAATAGACACCAGGCAAAGCATTGATCGAAGGTTTAATACCGCTTTAATTTATAAGGAAACCAAGTTGTCAGAGAAATGTGTCTGTGTGTGGGTGTAGGGGTGTGCGTGTGTGTCTGTGTGTGAGTGTGTGTTTGTGTGTCTCCTTCCTGGGCACAAAGTAGGTGCCCTTGAGCAAGATGCCAAAACCCCAAACTGTTCAGGGGGCGCAAACATATGACGTATGTGATTGCCAACTGGGTTTGCAACGGAACAACCATTCATTCATTATCCATACCGCTCATCCTCACAAGGGTCGCGGGCGTGCTGGAGCCTATCCCAGCTGTCTTCGGGCAGTGGGTGGGGGACACCCTGAATCGGTTGCCAGCCAATCGCAGGGCACACAGAGACAAACATTCGCACTCACAATCACACCTAGGGGCAATTTAGAGTGTCCAATCAACTTACCATGCATGTTTTTGGAATGTGGGAGGAAACCGGAGTACCCGGAGAAAACCCACGCAGGCACGGGGAGAACATGCAAACGCCACACAGGGAGGCCGGAGCCGGGATCGAACCCACGACCTCTGAACTGTGAGGCGGACGTGCTAACCAGTCGACCACCGTGCTGCCCCCGCCTGTAACAGAACAGTTCAAATTTAAAAAATAGATGCTTGGATGAATAAAGATAGTAGACAATGTCGTATGTCCACAACTCTGAACACCCCTTGAGTAATATTTTCACAACAGACAGTGAATGAAGCCCCAAAAAATCTTGCCAGACCATCTGCACCTACAGAACTGTCATTATGAACTACTCAAATCTGCCCGAAGATACAAGGTACACACTATGCAAATATACAGATAGAAAAAAGTAATTGCTTCATCAGTCAATTAAGTTAATCAACATGGAAAACCAGTACATTGAAAAAAAAGATCCTTTGGAATTGCTTAATTCGAACATCGGTTGCACATGATTAAAATGTGGTAAGCTGATGTAATTTCCCCATGTTTTCCTAAAGAATAAACAAATGATATGTGTTAGTTTTGCACATTTTAATCATGTGCAACTGAAAAGCAAGTACTTTTATTTTCAGTGAAGGACGAGGTGTGCATGCATGGGGAGGACGAGGTATTTTGCTCTAATGTAATGCGTCCAAGGTGCGATGTTGATGTATGATTGCTTCTATGTCTCTTGCTCCATGACAAATTTCTCCTAAGGGAGCCCAATAAAGAGAAAAACCTGAGCTGCCCCATTACCCTGACATGGCTTCCTTGCTGCAAGTGTGTGAAATTTTTGCTTTTGTGGTGTGATGCAAGCAACATGAGCATTACACAGCACAGTGTCAAATGAGTTTCCCTTCAGTTATAAATGCATAATAACAATGGTGATTGTAAATAATTATTTTCAATTTGCTGCATTGACATGAGTAAACCTTTCAGCATGGTGCAATGTGTAAAAAAAAAAAGATTGTAGACTATAGCCTACTGTCAATGGTTTCAATAAAATGTATTGACCTTTTTAAAAAAAAAAAAAAATCAACCACAAGTATAATAATAATAAATAAATATAAATAATAGTGAACAATAGATAATAAAAAGGACAATTTTTTTGGTATTTTTTTTGTAGAAAATGCTTAAAAAATACAACAAGAACAAAAAATAAGAAAATACAAATTCTTAGCAAATGTGTCATCTTTTATAGCAACCGCACTAACTGGAAAGGGATGTACCTGCATGATTCAGAGTCACCAGAAGAGAAGAATAAATTCAATAAGCATTGGTGTGTCTGGCCTTTAAAGGTTTCATTTAATGTCATTATGTGAGTGTAACAATGGTAATCAAATTTGTCTAAACTAGCAAACGCCTGACTCAGTGACATAACAAAATCAACAACTTAACAGATCAAATTCTAACACATTGGAGACAGTGCTGCTCAACTGGCTACTGCATCTCAACTTAACTCTTTGTGCTGCAAGAAAGAGATCATTTCTGGATGGAACAAAACTTTATTTTTTCTTTTGATCAAAAGGCCTATAGAGAAAAAGGCAATGTAAACGTGATGGTAACACAGCAGGCTTTGGGCACAGGAGGATAAGCTTATTGCCCTTTGTGCAAAAAGTGTAAAAGAGGTTTGCAGAAATGTGACTCCTGCAATCAGCTCCCATTGACAAGACAGTGGCTCTCTTTTTCCAGTGGGGACAGTACACATTCAACAAGATCCAACACATTCTTGGTCGATATTACTAATGGACTGAATCATGCTTTGGAACAGATATGAATTAAATACTATTAGCTGCATGCAATGTGGAGGACTCCACAGCACCTTTTATGTTTATGTTTATCTTGCTACATTGCACTCCATCAGTGGCAACTTGGTTTCATGTTTTAGCCCTTTTAAACATTTTGTGGATTTAAGTGTAAGACATTCTCAGTTAGTGTAAAAAACATATGATAATCATAATTATAATTAAACATATGCTTGAATTTGTGTAAAATGTATATAAAAGAAAAAAACATTGAAAACAACTAAGAACTGCCAGTGGTTGTTCCTTCAAATCCTCTGTGCTGATTCATTATTACCTCATTCAAACAATACTTGACAGACTTACACTTTGCAATGTTTGGATACAATCAAAAGTGTACCATCAAAGGGTATTTGTGCCAAACATTGTGATGATTGTCACCAGAAAGTGCACTTAAGGAAACGTCTAACGAAAGCAAAACACTGCGACCTGGCTGTTACAGTCAGTCTGGGTCTGTTCTGGAGGTTGCAGATGAAACAAATGTTAGAAGGCATCGGTTTATTCTGCCTTTTCTTTGCCGCCATCTAGTGGCTTGACTGGCTGCGCATCCTCCAGCAGTGCTTGCTGTCTTTCGTGCTCTTTGACCAGCTGTACGCCGCAGTAGGTCACCAATAGCACAGAGAAGGTAGACAGGGGAAAACCTGAGCAAGAAAAAGAAGAGGCAGTACGTTATCATCCCCCACATGTGTAAAAATACCTGAAAGTGGGATGTAGCATAGTGCATTTTTAATTGGGGTTTTTTAAGGTAAGTACATTACGTTTTGTATTTGTTTACCTGACAACTTCTCACTTTCACCCATTACATTTGAAAACAAGTATCTCAATGTTTTTACTCATTTTACTTTGATTGAGCTCTCAAGGTCTCATAAATTAAATCACAATAAAACAGGAACAGTGGCGACATGTAGCCACCAGGGCGCTTTAACACCGATGGCAACAGATTCAGGGAGGCAAGATATTCCCCATCCAGAGCCTTAATTAAGAAAAAATATTTGATATTGTCAACAACGAGAATGATTTGTGGCAAATGTGTTGTCTTATGCCAGCCTAAAAACACAAGCTTCTGGATGGGAGTAAACTGGTTTGGAATAAAAGTTCAATCGGTGCTAGCTAGCTCTTAAACAGAGACATGCAACTTGAAACATTTTTTTCTCCTTCTTGTCAGTAGTAGCTCTCCGTAAGTTGATAAAAGGGGAAAGTTATTTTGTGTGCATTTTTGTACTAGTAATGCCAAGTTATGGGTATTTTATATAAATGAAAATTAACTTACTTTTTACTTTTGTATTTAAATCCATTTCAGAATAAGTGTAGTAATTCCATTTTTACCAGTCTCTCTCTTTTTTTAAGTATCTTCTACTTACGTATAGGGTGTAAGTACTTTTGCCACCTCTAGATATAAGGTAGGCTATACTATAGGGATTTAGCAGGGGTTTTCCCTACCTTTGAAAATCAGTCTTCTTCCAACCAGTTTGGCAAATTCCAAACTGTTCAGGGAAAGAACATTGTAGAGGACGATGGCCCAGAAATTGGCAGCATTGAACAGACCCCGAATCCTACGTGACATGGCTTCACCCATTAAACCCTACAAAAAAGTATAGTAAATTGCATTTATTTCAAACGTCATGCATACATCATGAGATGACCTTTCTTTGCATGACTGACAGGAGAAATCCAAATCAGAAGAAGAGTCCACATTATGAATCCACACATTTTTTATACCACTTGGGTAAACTTGAGCTGGTTCCCAGTCAATTGCAAGGCACATGTAGACAAGCAATTATTCACACTCACATTCATACCCGTGGGCAATTCAGAGTCTTCAATTCATCTGGCGATAGGGATAAAATACTGACTCCACACAAAGACGTTTTAACGTATATTCAAACTTAGATCCCTTGATTGTGTGGCATAGCCGTTTACCACAATATCACCATGCAGCTAACATTGTAACAAATTGAAATACCACAACAGAAAAATACTGAACCGGCAAAGTTACACGAACTTAACTCACACTCCAAATTTTATGCTATGACAGTACGACTCTATAACGTCAATAAAACAAATTATCAAATGAATAACAATCAATCAAACTAGAGGATTAATATCTTTGTAAAGGCAGAATTGTTGATATTGTTTTGCATAGGATCCCATTAAGCTCTGCTTTTGTTGTGGCTAGTAAGGGTATATTGATTGTGGGTTTGAAGAGTTTCTTGGTTTATGTTACTTACCTCGAAGGTAGAAAATGGCGGAATAGAGAAGAACTTGGCCACCCAAAGCTCAAAGTTGAGGCCGAAGCAGTTAAAGAAGGACCAGATATAAACCACTTCACATGGGCCGAGCCATAGGGTGGTGACGGCAAAGGTACTCATGGTGGCCAGGAGCTCCTTTAAAATTTTATCGTGATCTCCACCAATGTAGTCATAAACATACCTGAGAAAGATCCAATTAAGAATTAATTTGATTATGGTAATAAATGATCTGTGTTAGTGAAAAAAAGGTTCTTTAACAATACTCACTTGCATAGCCAGTCATTGATGCCTCTGTCAAAGTGCCTAAAAAGTAAAATAAATAAATGAATAAATGAAAAATATTCAGTTTAACAAATGTCCACTTCCAATTCTACATCCAATGGGAAACTCATAAGTGTTTGGGTACTCACGTCTCAGCAAAGACATATAGCATTGTGATGCACTTCGGAGGCTGAGGGGGGTCTAGGTGGTCCAGTGTTGCCACTGTGTTAATAACTCCAAACATCACAGCTGCTTTTAACCAGTCATACACCAGGTTGAAGTAAGCCAGACCAGCTGCACAGGTAAATACAAGTGAATTTCCACTAAAATCATATTGCTCATTATTGTGAAATAAAGCAATAAAGAAAAGCATCCATCCATCCATTATCAATACCGCTTATCCTCACAAGGGTCGCGGGGCGTGCTGGAGCCTATCCCAGCTGTCTTCGGGCAGCAGGCGGGGGACACCCTGAATTGGTTGCCAGCCAATCGCAGGGCACAGAGACAAACAAACAACCGCACTCACAATCACACCTAGGGGCAATTTAGAGTGTCCAATCAACTTACCATGCATGTTTTTGGAATGTGGGAGGAAACCGGAGTACCCAGAGAAAACCCACGCTGGCACGGGGAGAACATGCAAACTCCACACAGGGAGGCCGGGATCGAACCCACGACCTCTGAACTGTGAGGCGGACGTGCTAACCAGTCGCCCACCGTGCCGCCAGTAAAGAAAAGCAGTAAACAGTAAATGAAATTGACGGACTCAAGTACTTAAATAAATATCAACAGTAGAAGTAGTAGTAGTTTGTTTTTTTTACCTTTATCATAATAATAGATCAATTAAAAAGCTAAAACATGATCATCTCTGCCAAAGAAGTAATACAATTTTGATCACCACCAGTCACACTGACACTCACTGAATGGGAATCAATCCCACACTAGCCATGCATCTCATCCATGCATCCATTCATTCATTCATTTTCTATACCACTTAACCTGTTAAAATAAAGTGTTCCTAAAATGAATCAAATGAAAAATATACTGTACCATTATTCTTTGTTATGGACTTGAATGCAGCACGATGGCTGAAATACTGTACCAACAAACAACACTTGAATAGAAAGCGTGTGTACAATCACATAATCAGCTCGCTCACCTAGACACCAGTCAGAAAGTTGGGTTACCAACTTCATGTCACTGGGGATTGTCAAGATGTAAAGATAGTGGAAGAAAGCATCCACCGTCAGGATCACTGCCAGGTGCAACACGGCCTTGGTGGTGATGTTCCACATCTCTCTCTCCTTGCGGGTCAGCTTGGTGTTGTTGGCCTGTGGAATCAAACAAATGCCGTTAGGAACCACAGATCTATGTTTAGTGGAAGAATGGCCGGATGAGCTCCCACTCACTGAATATATAGTAATAGAAGGCAAACAACCAAGAGTGATCTAAGCATGCAGTATTGTTTTTATTTATCATTATATTATTATACAGGGTGTTCCAAAAGTCTTGGGCACATTTTGACATTGAATATCTCGGAAACTATTAAGGATATAAAAACGCATCTGGTAAATTCAGAAAGCTTGTAATCTCAATTTTTACATGGAATGCTCAATGTGAGCACCATTGGTCACACGACACACATCAAGCCGATAGTCAAATTCTTGCCAAACGCGTCCCAGAATTGCTTTGTCAAAGGTTGCAACAGCTTCTGTTATTCGTGCCTTCAGCTCATCCACGTCTCTTGGAATAGGGGGCACAGAGATCAATGCTTTCACAAATCCCCACAAAAAGAAATCGCATGGTGTGAGATCTGGAGATCTGGGTGGCCAGGACATGAGATTGTGATCATTCTGCCCAGACCATCCAATCCATCTGTCTGGCAGTGTTGTGTTCAGAAACTGTCTAACCCTGAGGCTCCAGGGCATAAGCACCCATCCGTTATGAATTTACCATGCCATCACACTATGGACTTCCTCTCTGGTGGCTCCTTTCCGAATTTTCGGCGAAATGGACGTTGAACAACAGTCCATCATTCAGTTTTTGCAAATTTAAGCACACAAAACGCCTTTTCTGGTTGAGTGAACGCCATTAATGGGTCTGAAAAAAAATTAAAAAATCAATAGCCTTACAAAAAATGTAATGTAAAGATGAAAATGTTTTTTAAAGCTTTAAAATGGCACAACTGTTATCTTACTACCATTCATAGTTAAGGAGATATGGGGACTTCAATAGGTGCCCAAGACTTTTGGAACACCCTGTATTTTGAAATCAATATTATTATTGATGATAATAATTCTATTACCATATCATTATGATGATGATAATCACCACCGTCATCATCTTTCTCTTCAATTATAAAGACAAAAGATTATCAGAATGATGACAAGATGGTATACTTTATAAGTATGGCGTAAGAAACAAATAGCCTTCCAAACCATACCACATGATTTATAACACATGGTGGAAGGGGTGGCATATATCGGCAGATCACTTTACCCTTTTTACCGTCCGTCCTCCGTCCGCGACCTGGGCACCCTTCCGCCATCGTCACTCCGTCCTTATTCATAAAAATAATCGTCTTCGGACCCAGTCCGTCCTCATCCTTTTAAAGCACTTCAGTCCTTACATTCCGTCAAATCCGTCCCCCGAATCCCGCACTCTAGCCCCCCCCCAAAAAATAAAAATAAAATAATCCAGGGACGGAATGCCCATCTCTGTATATAGGGTTGAATTTGTATTGTGTAAAGACACTCTTCATACTGCCAAAACTACTCAAGACTTTTTGAAGGCAAAGAAAGGGAATATTCTTGAAAATCATCCATTCTGTCATTGACTAAATACTTTTAGACATAACTGTAAGTGCTAGGAGTACTACCTTTAAACTTTAACCTGTTTTGTTAACGCATTCGCTCAACTCTAATAAGGTTACCTGGGCGTGATACTTGTCAAAGGTCATGACAGGTCCGAAGAAGAAGAAGGGGAGGTAGAAGTTGTATTTCAGCAGGTCACAGAATGTGTGATTGCCATCTTTCTTCTCACAGTTCTCCAAAGCAAAGCTCATACAGCGCATGATGGTGAAGCCGCAACCTCCGTAAAAGAGGATATCTTGCAGGTCAAAGGAGCCAGTCACTAATGTTTCCTGCAGGTGTAAATTGAATGATTCATTTACCAAATGACCATTTAGAAATCCTTCAATATGTGGGAAGCGATAATAATACTTACCTGCCAAGAGTTATAGGGCTCCAGCTTGATTGAGGCTAGTGTGGCCAGGCCTGCAGCAAAGCACAGCCATTTCGTCTTGATCATAGCGACGCTGTACAGTATGATGCAGTGAGAGAGAACTAAAGCCATGAAGGTCCAGCCCATCGTGACCAGGACCGCCAAACCACCGTACACACAGAAGATGAGCGATCTGTGCTGTGGGGAAAGAGGAGCAACTATTATCTTGACGCAATGACTTGATCTTTGTATTTTAATGACTTGCGTTAACAAGAAGAATGCTGTTAGTGCCAGAAGAAAAGGTTACACCACAATGGACAAATGTTTAATTAGTGAGGAAAAAAAACCTGTCTATTGACTTTAAGTGAGTCAAATAAATGAAACAACACAAACAACACAAGTGTTATGATGGCAAACATTCACAAGTTTATTAAGGTTACCTTACATCCATCTATACCAATCTTCATTGTCAGCATGAAACAAGACAGAAAATATGTTTAAAACACATTGAAATGTTTTAAATATGGCGGATGTGACAGAATTGCAATTACTTTGACACCTAAAATGAAACGCTACTCGGTGACATTCTGCCCATTCGCATGCATCAAGTCAATACCTAGCAAGTATTCAGGTACGGATAGATTTCAATCAGAATCAAGTGAATGAAACCAAGTTTAATTGTTTATAATATTCAAGGCTTACTATCAGTAGTCAATGATATTATCAGCAGGGATGCAAAGATATCAGAATCTCACAGTACCTTCATGCTATTAAGGCTATGTTATGGAATTATTGCAGGAACTGTCAAAATAATAAAGAACTTGGGGGTTGAGGGGCATAGTGTGTAAAATCAAATGCCAGGAATGTAAGAATAAACATGCTTATTTATTACTACCACCAGGCAGGGTTGGACGGCGGGCACAAAAACATCTGCCCTGTATGGCAAATAGCCATACCAGAAAATGAAGGAAAAAAAAACACCAAAAAAAACAAAAAAAGTTCTTTTGAGTGTCTTTATAGACTGACAATATGAACATCCAGTGTAACAACTGGAAAACAATGTTAAAATGTAATGTCTTTCAACTTTTAACTGACACTATAAATGCGTGTCAACAAGAATAATGGGACCACTCAATAGCGGCAGTGTATTTCTCTTTTGATCCCGTCAAATGCGACAGCATTAGTGCAATAATTGTAAAACTGAGATACCGCAATATTTACCGTTACAGATCGAATTATCAATTAATTGAAAGGTAATACATCTGTTCAAAATACATTACAATATACCCGAGTGCTGGACTTGAATCTACCTTTCGGTCTTATTCAGTGTATTTATGGTTGTCCGTTATTGTATTCTTTTTCTTCTTTGTAATTGTACTGTATTTTTTTAAAACTTGTATGATGTTATGTTTTCTTTTTTTTTTTTACTCTAACATCAAAGTGCCACAGGGACAACAGATACAAATTAGCCATTGGCTGTAATCTGGAATATTTATGGGAAACTGTTCAATTAATATGCACTGTCCCTGTATATTTAAAAAAAAAAAAATACAAAAATACAAATACCGGTACCTAGAAACATAGACAACATGCACACATATTCAATACAAATACAGTATACACAAAGAGGCAAATATACCTGCATGCAATGCTATGCCATGTCAATCCTCATTGTCTCTTGCTACGACACACACATACAGTACAAACATGCATGCACCTTTGGGGCCAGCAAAGTGAAGATTTTGGCAAAAATCACATGGCCGGTGAGAGCAAAAAGAATGTGATTGCGGAATGTTGAGAACCACATCACCCATTCAAAGTCTGCAACATCCTGTGGAAAAGACACAGACTCATTTGGTAAGTACAAACATACAAACAAACACTATCAAGATCATGACTGATAAAATGGGCTGTCACTTGTATAGCGCTTTTCTACCTTGGGTACTCAAAGCACTTTACACTGTACCTCATGTACCTACTGATGACGCAGCATCAGGAGCAACTAGGGGTTCAGTATCTTGCTCAAGGATACTTTGACATGGTCACCATGGCCGGGGATAGAACCCACAACCTCCGGGTTGGGAAACGACCACTCAACCACTGAGCCATGCCAACCCATTAAAAAATGTTTTGAAAATTTTTAAAATAAATAAAAGCAAATTAAAAAAAAAATCCAAGCAGTAAGTTACCATTTTCCTGCCAAAGTAATACCATCCTGGTTTTACACTTTCTTTGAATGCCTTTCTGCTCACATTCTCTGAAAAGAGAACACAAATGTGCAGAATGAATACGGAGCAGGGTGATTTGGACCTTTTCAACTATCACAGTGAATAGTTTGGCTTATTGAAACTGTGAAATGATCACAAACCATAAAAAATTGTAATGTTGTCGTGAATGGAATTACTTTGATATTAAGTATAGCTACTGTATGCAGAGTTCAATGGCTAACAAGCAACAGGCGGAAAGCTAAGCAAAGAAAAGCATGAGATTTATTATGCATTGTTGGATTATTCAGTCAATCTGAAGCGTGAAAGCACTTCAATCAATGAGGCAAAATTACATAATAAAGTCATGGTGATCTTTTGGGCTCTTTATGCAAATGTTACACTGTAAATTGGAACCTTTAGTAAATACTGTGCAATTACAAATGATTAAAAATTGCAATCAATACACTCTGAATCTCGGGGGTGATTTTAATTTATTATATTAAACACAGGAAAAAAAAACCAAGAAATTTGGATGACCATGCAGCTTCCCTGTCGGTTCAACAGCTTTGCTTGATTAGACTAATGGCTGTGAAAAGGGATATCAAACAGGAAAAGCCTCTTACTTCTGGGCACAAAGCCGCACTTCTACTTCCAGGATAAAGAGTGCAGCATGAAGCCCTCGGCTTTTTAACTCCTCTCAGAAGGAGCAGCCATATATGAGCATTTCAAGACAAAATGGGAAAGCTGACAGTACAGGGCACTAATAATGGCTAGCACTGATGTAGAAAAGCACACTGCATTTTCTGTATCATTCATCGCATCACACTAGGGCCATTCACGTCTGTGGGAAGAGTTTACTATTATGCAGAAACAACAGGCATTGTTAACTGTGTGAAAATGGTCAGCAGAGTGTAACTGTGGATTCAGTCTGACAGAATTTCAACCAGAGAGTCATTTAATCACCCTCATATGAATAGAAAGGTATAAAATGTCAGGGTGTGGTGGTACTTAAATCTACTAACCGTAGATGCAGTTAATATGAATCGTGGTTCAAAAAAAATGGTGCATGTTACGATGATACAGTATGTTCAACCACTCACCGCTTGAAGCCTCAACTATCCAACTGGCAGCCCAGGCCAAGGCCCCAGAGAGTACGGCAATGTAGAGATACAGCTCATATCTGGGGAGGCCAGCCTTGATCCCCATGGTGGATCTTCACAGAAGAGGCCCCAGTTAAACAAAACATTAAACACACGACATTATGAAGACTGAACTATGAAAATGAAACATGAAGCTGGGAAAATACAAGAGAGCGTTGTGGGGTGTGACAACTGACAAATTACACCACCAACTGAATATGAGTGGGCACGTGTGGCGAGTTGTATGCTACAAATCAATAGTTTCCAGCAACACTTTATCAATACAACAAAACAACAACAACAACAACAACAGTATTTCAGGCTACTTGGTCATGAATGACATTTACAAACACATGATGATGTTTAAGGGTGCACTTGTTATTGTCACATCCAGACTTTCCACAAGTTGACATTGCACTGTTAAGCCTTTCGGAGTGATAGGACTGTTACTTAAATAGGATTGCAGGGCTCTGGCTCCTTGGAATCAGCATGGTCAGCTGCGCAACCTTACCTCTCTCTCCTATTATAGCCCGAGCAGTTGGTGTGCAGCTGCAGTGCTATGTGATCTGAGCCGCGGCTTCTCTTCACTCCACTTAGTAATGACAGGAATGATCAAGAGTGGTGCGTCCATTTGCAGGATTGAGTTATTCTTGATGTGTTATTGTACTTTATGCTTAAGTTAAAGAGTGCTAGATAAAAAAAAAAAGTATCCTTGCTGCACAATGCCAAGTAACCATGGTTAAGCAGCAGGAGTGCCGCAAAGTGCCCTGCATACAAACTGTGAGTACGTGTTTTACTGCTGTATGCAAAGCTTCGAGCACACCAGCTTTAATTTCATCATTACTGTACAAGACTTCACTAACCTTGTGTCCGCTTCACACAGCCAATAGAGACCGTCTCCTCGAAATGGAGAAGAAATAAAAGAAAAGGGGGTGGAGGAAGGAGGCTAGATCATCCGTCTTGAGGGGGCTTGCTGCTTGCTGCCTGCATTTGCCAACCTCAGCCAGTCAGGATGTTGCAGAACTCAACGAATGGAGGAGGTTGACGAGGGAGGAGGTGGAGTGGGGGGCTATATTTATCCACCACTACTGCACCGCAGAGAGGGGTGGTCCATTGTTGGCTCAGTAGAGAGCAACCAAACACTCAGGGACATTCACAGTGGTTAAAATGAGGGGAAGAGCAGGTGCATCAGTCAATTGCATCTATTCAGAGATGCATCACTGGTCCTTCAATTGTACATATTTATATTGGATAGGTGGGTGGAAATACACATACAATATAACAAACGGTTATTTCAATGCTATCTCATGCCACTTTATCATTCAAAAAAGTTGTAGTTTTGGTGCTGTATAAATGCATATATATATATACATATATATATATACATATATATATATATACATGTATAAATATGCATATATATATGTATGTATTAATGTATGTATATATATATATATATATATATATATATATATATATATATATATATATATATATATATATATATATATATATATAAAGGCATTTATACAGCACAAAAACTACAACTATATATATATATATATATATATATATGGGATGTACAGAATGTATTGTTTTTGTTGTTATTTATCATTATTATTATTATTATTTTTTTTCACCATCTGTCTCGCTGCTTTACCCGATACCAACCTGAATGTTCCCTCTCGGATCATTACAAGTTCTGTATCTGGGCTGATTCTATACAAAATACAATGCAGTGGTTTACTATTAAAATTCCATATCCAATACAGTGAATAAGATGTTGTTTTCTTTTTAATTCATCATAATTTATGAAGAATAACTGTGACATTTTGTTATAATAAAGAATAATTGTGTATGTTCATCATTTCGCAATTACATTGGGGAAATATGCGAGTAAGCAAATGCGAGGATGCGATGAATTTTACAGTAGGCTAAAATGTTTTCACTATCCTGAAGCAATTTCATCTTCACGACACTATGTGGCGCTCTCTGTCCTGTTATTATACACTAACTGATAAACTAGCATATCTCTGCATGACATACGCATTGGTAACGTCAACTTAGAGACGCTTTTTAATATCCAGCTGGAAGAGCTTGTTTTATGCGTTACAGCACAGTTGACTTCGCTATTCAACTCTAAAAAGTGGTTAAACTCATAATGTTAAAAGGAGACCTCGAATTCGTTTATGCAATAATTACAGGGCAACTGCAGCTCGAGAGGGCGGCGTGAGTTTCAGCGACGTAGTTCGGCGAGTGCGAGCCGCTTTGAGAAGTCGCTCACAGAATCCATGACAGACAGATGCAAAGCGCCCCCCCTTTCCCTTCCCCTCCCACGCGAGTCTGTGCGGCCCCGCTTCAGATACAACTCCAAATACATCCAGCCTCCATGTTGCACGGGGGGAATGAAGAACCAGCACGTCAGGCTACAAGTGTTAGCTCCCTAACTTTATAGCGTCTTGGTGTATGTTTTGGAAAAGACTAACCCTTGGACGACCTTTGAGTGTGTTGGACTCCGCAACAGACACGGACGCTTGCACTTCGTTTTTTTTTCTTGCGGGTGTTTTGGGGGGGGATGATCGGAGCCTCACGGCTACCCCGCTAACCGAGTCAAGCTCGTTGTTAACTTCAGCTAGCGGTTGTTTCAACGTCGTTTTGTTTTACTTTTAAGCCACGCGCTTTCGGGTTATAATGTTATTTTGCACGGCGTTATAGATGACTGCCCTTAAGTGGCTTTTACTGAGCACCGAGCTAGCTGGTTGGCTATCCCCGCTGCAACAACGCTTCCCCTCGGACGCCTCTGTGTCTTTTGTGGGCTACCTGATCTCCCTCGGCTTAAACAGCTAGCTCACGTTAGCTAGCATACCCGCCCGAGCAAGCGGGCTAATATTGCGGGAGTCTGAAAGCGGAATAACCACCCGGCTCAATGGACCACATGTCCATAATAACCCAAGTTTCCAACCCGAAGGAGGAGGAAATAATATCCTTCAACCAGGAAAAAGGTAAGAAAAGAGGGCAACCGAATGGACGTAACGGTAGCTAGCTTCGCTAACTACTTCTAGTGTTGGCGCAGCTATTTGCAACCAACTGTACGTGAACACCATATCACTTAGAAACACAAGTTGCATTTGGACACAAACTCTCTGAGCAACAGGTTTACGAGTCTTTCGTCTGCTGGTACGTTTCAGGGAAAGTCCTACATATGTTCATTGCATAGTCAACATGATTGATACTAGAGTATTTTAGACTGAATGCTGATCAAATTTGTCCAATTTAATCGAGTTAAAAGGTTATTTGATAACGGTGGAAGTCCAAACTGCTCATGAAGAATTTGGTTGACACCAAATAAATGTTCCAGTAGTTGCATGTCATAACATCGCCCTGTAGTTCTAATCATCAATATCCCGCTTCTCATACTTAAAGGCTGAGCATCATTAATGAGAATGAAGTGAGTAACGGATAAAGGAGGGATGAATGGTTGTCTTAAATCATTACTCAGCTTTCAAGTGAAGTGTGGTTGCAAGAATTGTTGATTTCCCATGGAATAAAATGAGAAGAAATATGTCAATTACCCAGAACTAAAGCGGGGAAACAGAAAATGAATACAGTATCATTCAAGGGGAGCCTTGGCCATCCAGCCATTCTCTGTACCACTTATCCTCACTTTGGTCTGTTGAAAAATATGCAGCACAATCATAGAATCTTGGGATGTATGTATACTTATTGTTGTATATTGTTGTTGTAAAAACATTTGTTAGACCATACAGCAATCTAAATTTGTGGTGACATGCAATAGTCACATGTGTGACAGTTTATGACCACATATGACCTCTGATAAAAATAACCAGAGCTGGGCATTGCCTAACTGCCACCGCGTTCAGTCCTGCATATTTAATCGACCATGTGGTCCCGGTCCATCCCTCGTCGGCGACAGCCAATCGGCGTCAAGAACGTAATCTTCACGTCACAAGCAGGCGCCGCTCGAACAGACACGCCGTCAAACAAAGAAAAAATCAGAGCTGGGCAGTCCGTCACTGGGCCGGACCGGCTTGACCCTCCGGCCCGACCGAATGCCCATGTTTCGGTTGGGCGGGGGTGATGGGCGACAAATTTAAAAAAATGGCTGGACTAAGCATGGCTGGAAGTGGATTTTAGTCCGGCCCACTAATCGGCCCTCATGTGTTTGACGTGGTCCCGAGGCCAAAATTCATCTCAGCCTACTCACTGAAAGGCTTCTTTTTAGGCTTCTTTCTACTCCTGCGTCGGCGTGAGCGGCAACTGCTGCATTGATTCACGTAACCGACACATTGTGCTGTTGGCGACAGGTCTGCAACACATACCACGCACACATCAGGAATTGTTGCTGCTCTGATCGGTCCATTATGTCACATGTTGTGATGACTTACACGGAGAGGAGAGAGAGGATGCAGCACGCAGCTCGTTGCTGCTGCAAAAGCAAACTAGTTTGGCAATAAAATTAAATGCATAGTCTAGTCATCTCGGTCCCTTTATGGTTGTAGCAGGTACGATATCCATTGTTGTCACTGTCTTTTTGAAGCGACACCCCCCGACTTGGAACTTAACGGTTTCAAAACAACTTGTGTCCGGGAGTATATTAAGCTGCACACAGCACTCAAGTATGACGCTGCCACATCAAGGTGGAGTTCATGCACTTCTTCTGACGTCTTCTACTTCCGGAAATACGTCGTAGCAAACCTGCTGTGTATAGTGGTTTGCTGGTATGCTTTTATTTTGAAGGCTGTGAACGAAGGTAAGACTGGAAAATAAATAACTTGTTGAGTGCGGCTTCTGGCCGTCTGTTGGACCCAAATAATTATACAATACGACAAAACCAACCCCGGGGCTCGCAATATAAGTAAGCACACGCAGTTGGGTAAGTAGTAAAGTACTAGTGGCACATTTTGAAGAGTGTCCACAGCGGGTTCGAATAGTAAATTAGCCAGCTAATGATCCTTAAAAAGCTTCTGCCGTTAGCATCTCTCAAGCGGCGGCGTCA
The DNA here is from genome assembly GCF_054856515.1 of Filicampus tigris. NCBI lineage: Eukaryota > Metazoa > Chordata > Actinopteri > Syngnathiformes > Syngnathidae > Filicampus > Filicampus tigris. The sequence goes on from NC_141226.1 coordinate 7,482,224, forward strand.
ATCACGGACACTTTTTTTGGGGGGCGGCGGAACGGGGCGGGGGCCGCCAATGTTTATGAATATGGCCGGAGGGTTGCAGCCGGGAGGGTACCCATGTCAAGGGTGGCAAAAAAGGGTCAAGTGCCCAGCTCTGGAAAAAATATCAAACAAACACAACAGGCACAGCGTGGTGATCGGTGAAATAAAAACAATATGGGGCATGTCATTGCGTTTGTAGGACCGCAAGGTACACAACACTATTTGACTGCATTTCATGTCATCCATTGTTGATATTGATAATACGTTTGCACCGTTACTATCAAGCAAATATGTTCATTTAATTGATAATGACTCAACGTAATGCTGCTTTGTGTGTGCGTGTGTGTGCATGCGTTTGTGTCTACTCTTATCTAGCCCGCATCCAGCTAGTTGAATGTCTCATCAAATTATACAAATTGTGAACAAAATAATTCACACACTACTTATTTTTTAAGGAAGTGTTAGAAATGCATCACAACCTGTACCTCTTAAAACTGGTGGTATAACTCTGGATGTCGATCAGCGAGGTGCTTAGCCAGGTTGGATGTGTTCCCACCTCGAGCCACGGTAGTTTTAAAAAAAGCCTTACAGACGCGCTTTGTCATGTTGGTCGGCTTGCCAGGCCTTTCGGCCATGTAAGCAAAAAAGTTCCATATGACAGCACGTCATGCTTTAAACGAGGAGCGGTGAGGCAGCGGGCTTTTCACTCACTGCTTGAGACCATCTTCCTCTCCACATGCAGAAGGAGGCGTGCCACTTAAAGGCGCTCCTCATATGTCGGTAGACAGGCGCCGTTGCGCTTATGTATATTTGCCTTTAAGACAGTTGGTGAGCTTATTTTTTTAAATACCGGTGTTTAAAAAAATGGTATTGAGCTGCTTTTGACGCCGAAAAAAATCACCGTACGGTACTGGTATCGGTACCCCGTGCAATACTATAAGAGACTCAATCGTTTGATTAATTTCCTCTTTCATTCCCCGTTTTGAATTTCACTTCGAGTCAATATGTTACCTGTTTACTTGTGTTTTTAGACTTATGTATGACTCGTAGTAGAGGTGAATGTCGATGTTTTTGTCGTATGGACAATTCCGAGCTTAACGTCAAAATGACGTCACAGGTCAAGATGGCAGTCAAGTCGGTGAATGAACTTTGCGTCGTCGTCCGTTGATTTGTGAGGATTATTGTGATTTCAAAATATGATGAAATGTTGTTTGACTACTATAACAATCTGCCTGCAGGGGCAAAAGTGTGATTTTTATTACATGCGAGAATGAGTCTTACCACATAAGAGGGTCTCATCACAAAGCATTACAGTCTTGGTTAGCTTCCATTGCGAACCGTCCAGTCCCACTCTTTTCACTCCTTTTACCCACTTTCTCTGACGTTCACGGTCCACACAGTAATTGTGGTGTAACCTATTTTAAGTACATCCTATTTTATTGTGAAAGGCCTAACCGGAAGTGCCTTTGTGGCTATGTGGTAACTTGTGAGTAATGAAGAGAATCAAATAAAGACGTTCGAGTTGTCTCTTGAATCCCTACGCCCAATACTACGGTAGTAATATGGAATGACAATTTAGTTTCCATCATGTTATGGTTGGACGATCCACCTGCACAACAACTTCTAGGCATGATTTTCCGCGAGCTTTATGCTAGTCACAGGCAAAAGCAATTCAATACAATACAATTTTATTTATATAGCGCATTTCATAACAATACGGTGGGTTGTTTTCACCAACTAAGGTGCGTTGCATCGTGGGTATTACCAGAAATGCCCAGATATTCGTAATTGTCCATATGATGTGCAGTGTTGGGAATAACAGTGTTTTTTATGTATAACGGCGGTAACTTTTGAGTAACGGAGTAAGCTTATTGATTACATACCTTATCAGTGTAACGCCATTACTGATGATGTAACGTGACGCATTAGGTAGAAGCGTCGCGGTGTCAGCTTTACAGTTGCACTTGAATATTAATTTAATTCTTATAGTTTGATAGATAGATTAGTGCTTAACAGTACCATCGCCTTCACACCATAACAAGTAAGCAACATGGCTGGGAGGCCGTTGTTTTGTGTGTGGTCCTGAGTCATGGTTTCATAATGTGGAATGCAAACATGTCCAGAATCATGTTCACCACATTCATGGCTGAGGTGGGAACGAATCAAAACTAAAAATGAATTATGGCAAATTCATAGGTTTTGTGTCATGATGCTTTTTAGATTTTTTGAATGAATAAGCCACCAATCTCAAATCTCAGTATGCAAAGTATTGTCGATGACAATTACTCTTTGCAAATGCAAATCAGTACATGAGATCCAGAAAGTGAAAGTGAAGGAACTTGTTTGTTGGCAGGAAAAACCAAGAGATCAGGAAAGAAGCATTGGCCCACTCTTGATGACCCATGAAGTAGCGTATACTGAGTTGGAAAAAAAAAACAGACGGACAAAACAACACAACAAAACAAACAAAAAAGCCTTCACACTTCCTAGAACGCTGTCAGGTTCGCACTGCGTTTACGTCATTTTCTTTTTTTTTAATCCAATTCTCTATGTCTCAGCCAATTAAATGCATCAGAATATACACGTGACGGCGTCGTGACCCCTCAGAGGATTTTTTTAAAGCATAATGTCGGACGCGCAGACGATCGCGGGAGCTCTGAAATAAGTAATGGCAGTGATATAGATGACGCGCTTGTGGACTTTGAACCAGTGGAACCAGCCAAACGTGATGTAATTGAGACATTTATGTGAGCAATGTTCAATTAATTAAAAATAAACAAGTTGTTGGCTTTGAATTTTATGTCTTTGGTTTATCAAAGTTGTCACAGAGATTTGATTTTATGAGAATGGAAATGAACGACTACATCGGGAAAATGAATGATCAATTCCTTTTAATTTTTTTTTTAATTGGATGGGGGAGTCTCTGAATGTTCTAAACTCCTTTACTGATGCCAGTTGTACTGAGTGCAATTATGCTGCCAGTAGGAGTTGCCATGGTGGACTTTGTTGTGGATGTAATGTGATTCAATTTCTGATCTGATGTTCTTTTAGACATTAGATCGTTTGAGCCTGTATTAACAGCACTGCAGCTAGTTGCAGCCAAATAGGGTTCTCCATTTTTGCTCCATAGATTCAACATGCGATGGAGCAACAGTCAGTAGCAGACAATCCACTGAATTGTTAACGATCCGTTAATCTAACTTAAATCCTGCCTTTTTGAAAGGAATGAAAGGGAAAATTGTACAAAACAAACAAACAATGTGCTGTTCGGTGACACATTGCACATGAGATTGCTGAGGTTTATTATAGTTTACTGTGCACTTGGTCACTGATTTGTCTTTGCTTATCTACTGCAAATCACTTGACGAGGAGCCCATCCCAACAGCTGTTCCAGAGGAATTTAACAGGTAGACCTCCTTCAGTTGAACAGGCTCCAATGTGTCTGGACAAAATCTGAGCACCTTTGCTCCGCTACTGAATGTTATATGACATATGGCTACATTACTGTAGTTGCCCAACAGCAGCCTAAAGATAGAGTCCCTGCCCTGTTGGCTAGTGTAACACGATGACCTCAGGGCCAAGCTTAGCTACCGTATTTTCCAGACTATACGTCGCTCCGGAGTACAAGTCGCACCAGCCATAAAATGCATAATACAGAAGAAAAAAAACATGTATAAATCGCCCCCACCCCCCACCACCTCTCGGAATCCAAGTTGTCTCTGTCCCGTCACGCAAATAAATGTGTCCATATAAATCAAATGAATACAATTGTGCGCTTAATATACATCATTTCCACCGAGCTGCGATGGTAACATTTAGCTAACATCAACTTGTAGCATTACAAGAAACGTACGGTAAGATAACTTCAAACTCACCAAAACGGTCATAGATCGATTAAATAAGTATTTTATTTATCGCCGACCATGTAGAATGTTTCCAAGTCTCCAAAAGTATTTTTGTATTCGGTCGTAATTATCTGTTCTCTCCTCCGGTCTCGTGCGTGTGTGTGTGTGCGTGTGTGGGGGTGTGTGTGCGTGTGTGTGTGTGTGTGTGTGTGTGGCTGGCTGATAATGCAAAACCATGCACTGCCAGGCACGGCGCCTTTTAAAGGAACAGTACACTATTTTGTATAAATGGATTGATAGACAGTCAAATTGTCTTTTTATCATACTATTTTAATTACTTATTTAAGACAATCTTAGATTTTAACCGTTTACATTATTCATGCATTTTAATAGCTTTTAGGATTTATCTTTATGTTCTTTATGTGGGTTAAAATAACATGTGACATGATATACAGGTAATAACGTGTTGATAATTTCACACATAGGTTGCTCCGGAGTATAAGTCGCACCCACGGCCAAACTATGAAAAAAAACGCGACTTATATTCCGGAAAATACGGTACTTATTACTTACAAATATTACCTTTTTCTTTGAAACGTTTAATTTGGTTTTACGCTTTCAGCAAATTGTGTCAAGTGAAGTTAGTGATCACTGGGGTGTTTCGGGGTCTTGTTTTGTCTTTGTTAAAATGTTGACTGTGAGAATGAAACTGGAGGAGGGTCAGCTATTTAAAGTTGTGACTCAACTCTGATAGTGGTCCACGAGGCTTCTAATGTGTCTGTGACATGGAGTGCCACTTACATCATGCCTTCACTCTCATGATACAGTATATACACAGGCCTCCTACGCAGTAACAGCATCAAAAGAGGATTGTGAAAATAGTCTCTGGTTTATTGGCCTTTCTTGCTGTCAAACATCTCAATCATATTCATTAAATATGATGGAACCACTGTGGTTGAATGCATTCTGGTCTGCTTTTCGGGTCAACTTCCAGTTTTATTCAGATTAGAAGAAAATAATTGAAATAGAAATATGTTCCATGGTCAAATTGGTGCCATCAAAACGCAACTTGGACTTTTTATGTCCCGAGCTGTCATAAAAGTGAAAAACTTAAGTAAATGTCAGTTATAAATAGTTATAAATATAAGCTCATAAATTTCTTAAGACAAAAACAGTCAAGCATCCTTAATAGTCATAACTGTGGTCTATTATGTTGCCCCTCTTGCATCTCATATTTTAGCATTCGTAATTGTCACGCAAGCATAAAAAAAAAGTTACAATTTGTAAAAACCTCATTGGCATTGTTGTGATATATGTTGTCCTCTTCTTTGAAGTCCTAGTTTATATGCGCAAGGTTAATAGAGGACACTTGAATGGGTGCTCATCTAATAGGTCTGTATGTGGAAATGATGTCATCAGTAAACCCCCACCGAAAGAGTCTGCAGTGATTTAAGATTTATTTTTTGGTGACTTTTACCACAGATTGGAACACCACTGCTGGGGCGTGTCTTTTGGGTGGCGATTAGTCATAGTTTTAAGATATTTAGCTACATTGAAATTTTGCTAAGACTCAGAAGGCAGGCAGGTAGGCAGCCAGCCATGGGTGTTTGCCTGCCGTCGATGCAGCAATTAGCTTCGGCCGCTAAGCAGATGAGGTTAGCAGAACGAAATTGGCTTCTTACCGTACAGACATGGGGCTTCATGTCGTGGACGCCTGCCGCCGCTCATGCAGTCGAGTACCTCCGTGCCCGCCAGCCCGTTAGTCAGCTGAAGAACACACAACAAGAGCACACAAACCTCCATGTCGCAGGCAGCAAAGAGCTCCGCCGGTCACGCAGCCGTAGCGAAAGGAATGCTAATTCTGTCCAGGTAGAGATGCAGTTCGGCGTTGCGGTGCGAGTCTGCGTCAATTTTGGATAAATAGGTCCCCGAGAAGTCCCGGAGGTCGGCTTGGCGAAATTTCCTCATCGTGGTACAGTGTGCACTAACCAAGTGGTCGTTTCAAGAGCGCGTGAATGTCAGATAGCGGGCTGCATGACAACCCCCGGTTCCTTGTTGAAATTTCGAAGTTGGACTTGGCCATCTTGAAAAATGGCCGCAAAATAAATTTTTTTTTTTTTTTGGCTAGCATTTTTTTTCTGAAGAAATTGGAGGGCTGACTCTTGACCAGAAAGTGTGCCCAAGCCCAAGTGTGTACTACAAAAAAAATCCATACCAATGAGATGGTGAAAAAGGGGTTTCAGCAACTCTACTGTACTCTACTAAATTGTTCTCAGTCTTTGCGCATGTTTACAGCACTTATTTTTAAATATATTTAATGTTATGGAGCTCAAGACTTTACTTTTTTTGTTTCATTAGGAACACAGTGACCTCTAACCCAAGAAATTTTACACAGATATTCTTCCAAAATGACATGTAAAAGTAGACACACTTGATTTTATTTAGTGTAACACGTACAAAAGGTGGCTGTCCAAATCCGTCCCTGGAGCTTTAAATATGGCACATTCAATAAAGTGTACAGTAATTCAAAATAGCTTAAGTTTGGTGGTCACTGACACTGGCTGTTATGTCCCGTTTATCAAAGCAATACTTGGTCATGGATCTTGTAGCAACTTGATTTACATTAACTTCGCTTTACACCCTCTTTTCTGTGTCTGTGTTGTTAGCATCCCAGTCCAACAGCAGCCTAAAGAAGCAGAGGAGCCGGAGCATCTTCAGCACATTCTTCTGCTGTTTCCGCAACTACAATGTGGAACCGCCCGCAACCAATAGCAACACAGCTACTCTTTCTCCACCGCCAACTGAGGAGAACGGGTCGCCACAGAAGGTGAGCTGTTTTGCCGATAACTCATTGTGCATATTACACTCCCATTTCTGTATGTATATATATATATATATATATATATATGGAATATATATATATATATATATATATATATATATATATATATATATATATATATATATATATATATATATATATATATAATATTATATTAGGGCTGTGCAATTAATTAAAATTAAATTATGATTTTGATTATTACACTTCACAATTACAAAATTGGCATAATCGTAAAGAAAACGATTATTAATAATGATTTTAAGTTGTTTTGAGGCATGCACACATGACTTACTCCGCCGCGCTGCCCTCTCCAAGCTAGCTAGCTAGCCAGCTAGCCTGCACCCCGCACCCCGCACCCTGCAAGTCACACTGCACATGCTCCTACTCAACGTTTTAACAGAGTAACAGACCTAAAAATTGCACAAGACCCGCCACAGGAACGATTTGTAAACAAGCAAGGCAAGTCAAAATCGATTATTTGGTTACATTTTTGGTTTGCCGTGGAAGATGGCGAGCAAAGACGTATAAAGTGCAAGTTGTCTCTGCATTCACCGGCAACACAACAAATCTATTCAACCATCGTTTGGTTTACAATGATGTTATGATACACCAAAGCAAGAAAACACCGAGTTAGATTTGGCGTCGTCCGCAACACAAATCTCAGTCGTTGAAACCAAAAATAGAAACCATGCTAAACATTATTACTGTGACTTAAGTTAAATATCTTGTGTAGTATATAATATGAAGTCACATTTTTTGTGTTCATTTTTGCTTCAAACTGCTTCAAATGCAATTTGCAAACATATTATTGGTCATTATATTGTAATACAGTTTATATATGGCCTACTGTAATACGGAAGTATTGTATAGATTACATACTAGTATGTAACAGTCAACATTTAAATTAGTTGGACCCAATCAGTCAATAATTTATCAGAAGCAAACTACTTTAACTTTGTTTACTATGTGTAAATATTACTTTAAAAACAAAAAATGCTCCAGACAAAGGTCTAAATGTATCGGTGAATAGCATGTCTGTTATTCTGTCAAAATTGGCATTTTACTCCAAGCACTTTACTACTTTGGCAATTTATAAATGCATATCAAGTTAACTCGTTTGTTTATACAAGGAAACCATACTTTAATTTATACATTTGCACTTAAATTTTATTTTTAAATAATTAATTTAATAAATGTTGTTGTCTCCAAAATGAACTTACATTATTTTAGCGTTTCAAAGAATTTTGAATGTTTAAACCTGTTCTTGTTTTGTAGCAAAAAATAATCGTTTGAATAATCATGATTTCAATTATTACCAAAATAATCTTGATTAATATCTTTTTCATAATCGAGCAGCCCTAATATATATATATATATATATATATATATATATATATATATATATATATATATATATATATATATATATATATATACTTTTTTTTTTTTTTAATTTTGGGGGATTTTGTATGTGTGACTGTTTCTGTCCTCCATATTTGTGTACCGTTTTTTCGTCCCTTTACACCATCCCCTCATCCCCTCATTTTATACACTTGTCTGTCTACTATGTTGTAGTGTGACAAGGTTGAGGTCCTCCCTGTCCCTAGTGTATGTATTGCCTTTTTTTTCTTTCCCTTTGCATGGAGCCCTGTGTGGGCCAGTGCTGGCACGTTGGGCCTTGTGTGGGATCCAGTGCTCCTTGGAGAGCCTCAGCTTTGCTGCCACACAGCAGTTCATTTTCAGCCTATTAAAGCTGCAACAGCCTTTTGGCACATGCGGGTTTAAATGCTCCCTTGGTTGCATGGTCTGCACTAACTTTTGAAAGCAAAACCTGCTGTCGTCAATACAGGTGTTTAACTCATTCGGTACCGGACTCTTTCAGATTCTCTGTGAAATGACATGTACGTCACTGGAATAGAATATTAAAGGGCGGGGGGGAGTCAACCCAAAAATTTTCTTTACAAGAATATGTTCTATGCAGGCCCACTAGTCAAAACATGGCATTCTGATTAATATTGCGTTTGTGGAGTATGAGTTAAGCAGCAAAGTCATGCCATTTTTGTCCATCTCAGGGGGGGGCCATTTTGCCACTTGCTCAGATAATGACCAATCATTGCTCAGCTTCAGAAAACAGGTGAGCCCTGATTGGTCGTAACCTGAGCCCTGAGCAACTGTGATGTCATTTTCAGTCGAAGACAAAATGCCCCCTAAGATGGCTAAAAACGGGTGGATTTTGATGCTTAATTCATATTCCACAAATGCAACATTAATCAGAATGCCATGTTTAGACTAGTGAAGGCGTATTGAACAGATTATTGCAACATATTTTTTTCAAGAATATGCACTATGCAAGCTCACTAGTTGAAACAAGGCATTCTGGTAAATATTGCGTTAATCCACCCGTTTTTAGCCATCTCTGGAGGCGGCCATTTTGTCACTTCTGTCCAGTGTTGTTTTTGGCAGATTTAATCTTAGTCTTAGTCTTTTGGATGAAAATGCTTATTAGTTTTCGTCACATTTAGTCATTCCTATTCGTGATAAACTAGTTTAAGTCTAGTTTTAGTCGACGGAAACTCCCCCAAAATGTTTTAGTCTAGTTTTTGTAAATATAGTCGACGAAAATTCAAAAAGGTTTTAGTCCGTTTTAGTTAAAAATAGGCATACAAGGTTTTGTACATACTGTACATTCTGTATATACAGGCATACATTTTTTAACTCATTCGTCAAAAAATGTAAGTACTTTGGTGGCTAAACGTATTGCTAAGGCTAAAAAGTCATTCAATATTGGTGAAGTAAAAAAACCTGTGGATTCGTGTTTATTATTGTACACACACACACACACACACCCCAACGCGGACCAACCGGTCCGTGGTAGAAAAATGGTTGGGGATCACTGCCTAAATCTACTTTTAATATTTGACTTCACACACAACAAGTGAATGAATTGACATTAGCCTTGACGTTAGCTCAACCAAAATAACTTATGCCTTAAGTCAGCCCATTTGCGCTACGAGTTACGTGTAAAACTTTAAGCACAATGAAATTGATCACAAGCCGATTGTTGAATAACAGAGTGCAAGTAACTGTATACAGTATATTTTAACAGGATGAGTTGGGACAAAATATCAGCGTGGTGAGCCCTCAGATATCGCTTGAGATTTGTCATTCTTTCCACTTAGTTTGTGGCCACATTCACCGTTACCGCTGTCTACAATGCATTGTGTTGTTCTTTCTGCTGGGTTGTACAGAAAGTATGCCCATGTCTTTCCTTCGCTTCCGACCACCAAGCCCATTTGCTGTCACTGTCGCCATGGTAATCATAAGTCGCCATCATAAGAAAGCGTGTCAGTGTGCGTGAGCCGAGACCAATGACAGCAGACCTGTTCGTGTTTTGTTGTGCAGGTGTGTGCAACGGTGTGTGCGACGCGTGCTGTCCCGGCGGTGGGCGTGCCCAAACGAGAATAGGTTGCACCATCATTGCAATTTTCTGAAAGACAGATTACGTGTACAATAGGAAGGGGTGTCATAAATTTTGAACGTCTGACGGACCAGACGCTAACAATTTCGTCCTGTCTCGTCTCGTCAGCGAACATTCATGTACGTCACGTCATGTTTCAGTCGTCAAAGAGCCACGTTTAGCTCGTCATTGTTTGGTTATCGTCATGAAAAAAAGGGGCGTCAACGAAATATTTTCGTCATCGTTGACGAAAACAACACTGCTTCTGTCGACTGAAAATGACATCACAGTTGCTCATGGCTCAGGTAACGTCCAATCACGGCTGACTTGTTTCCTGAAGCTGAGCCGTGATTGGCCGTTCCCTGAGCAGTTGTGATGTCATTTTCAGTCGACAGAAGTGATAAAATGGTCGCCCCCTGAGATGGCTAAAAAGGGGTGGATTTTGCTGCTTAATTTATATTCCACAAATGCAATATTAATCAGAATGTTGTATTTCAACTAGTGGGCCTGCTGGGAACATTTTCTTGAAAAACAAATATGTTTGGGTTGATTTTCTCTTAAAGGAAATCAACAGAGTTGGGTAATCCATCCCAGGGATGTAACAGTCCGGCCGGACGCCCATTTTGTGGACGGACGGACAGAGGATGAAAATGTTTTTAAAAAGGACGGACTTAGCATACGCAGAAGTGGGTTTTCGTCTGTCCCTCTAGTCGTCCCTAACTGGGTCAAGTACCGACTGAATGTGTTTTGTTGGGTCCTTTTAAAAAGCATGTTCTCTTCTACTAGCCGCCTTCATTAATTGCCTGCACAACACCTTTCATGTGCTTACCAGTAGTCACATTGCGCATGCATATTCTGCCCTCTAGTAGTTCAACACATGTAATACCATGGATAATGCCACAGGAGTTAGACATTTCACCTCACAGAAACACACCCAGTCTGTCATGTGTGTGTCTTCCGGGATAGTTTTGTTAAATAACTGGCATCATCTTCAGCACATCATGACGGTCTTGTGGTGCAGCTAAATGCTATCTTGGTTAAACAGTTGTAAACAATTCAGTCCACTCACGATGCTCCCAGCTGGTAAGTGGATAGTCACAGGAAATTAGCCAGCTAATGATCTTCAAATAATGTTTATGAGTGCACGGAGGTGGGTTTTTTTTGCGGGTATGGCGGGCTGAAAAAATGCAAGGACGGAAGCGCTTTAAAAGGGTAAAGACGGACGGTATTGGAGGATGATTTTCAAGCCGGACCAAACTGTAATCGTCTGTCGGTCAGTCCATCATGTTATAGAAATACCGTTTCACAACCTCCTAAGCCCACTCTTTCCAGAAATAAAAATAGAAATATAAAACTTAACTCACAAGAACTTCTCTGTAAAACTCTCTGTATTCAAAGTTACTGGTACTATATTACTTCTTAGATAAGCAGTTTGGATAATGGAATGTCAGCCTCAGAAACGAATGATTCTCTCTTTGGAGCACTGTGTGCTCTACATACACAGTCAATACAGTCTGGATCGCATTTCCGTCTCCCTTCAGCAAAAGGGGCGTCCGTCAATAATAGGCTGAGAGGTCCGTTCGGACTTGACCAGGGTAGTTATGATTACACAGAGGGATGAAAAAACACTTCTGTCTATGCGTAGTCCGTCATTTTTATTTTTTAAATTTTTTAAAAACTTTTCTGCCTATCATCTAACATCAGCAAAAGGGGCATCCGTCATTGACGGATTGGTCCGTCGGTCAGATGGAATGCCCACCTCTGGTTGTGTCCGACCAATATCAGACATTTTAAATTGATATTAGAAATGTTTCTTTTTTGCATCTTTTGCATCTGCTTGCCTCGCTCTCGGTCACTGACAACTCCCACAATCTCTGTTAAGTAAATCGGAGATCGTCTGTCTTGTCTTCCACACAGCCACCAGCCAAATACCTCCTACCAGAGATGAAAATATCGGACTACGGTAAAAAGTGTGTTGTGATCGACTTGGATGAAACACTTGTCCACAGCTCGTTTAAGGTAACACTGACCAGGCACAACATTGTGAACACATGCACAATATACAATATACATATTCTGCCTTTACAAAGATTGCTTTGGTTGACATTGTCAGAGAGGGATTCATTTGTATGTAATATTGAATACAATATGGTACGGTTCCCAATAATTTGGACTTGCTCATCTAATTAATTCAAGCATTAGACACAACTCTAGTTTAGATGCAGTATAGTTAGTTCTACACCACTACGAACTGCAGCCATCTGTCTACAACCATGTACCTGTATGTATGTTACTGCCATGTTGGAAAGATAGTTAAGGACATTGGTCTCACTGAAAACATTGAATAAATACTATATTGGTGTCCTGAAAGAGATGTTTGTATTCCACTGAATGTCATGCAAGTTAATTTGACCTGCAAAGAACACTGTGTATACATTGACCATGGCATAATTAATTTGCTTTTTCACTGAAAGCCAATATCCCCCCAAATGTGTTAATCCAGTCACTGTTCAAACAAAGTTTGGAGAGTAGCAGGATGTGCTAAAGTCACAACAAAGGAAATATGACAGGGCTGATTTTACTCTCTTGTCAGAAAAATAGAAGGACGCGATGATGGAAGGAAGCGCACCACCAGGGTTCAAGCATCTTTCATGCAGTTTTGCCTTCTCAATTGTTTCTATGGTGGTTTTTTTCATGCTCCAGAATATCTCACTGCTCCCCTTTCTGTTCATTCTTTTTTTTTTCCCCTCCACTGAATTGGGTCAGTAGCAGCATAGTTCCTGCCTGAGACTTTAGTTATGATTAGATTACTAGAGAGGCACTAGCAGTAACCCCTTTTTTTTTTTTTTTTTTTTTTGTCATGGAGGCGATTCCTAATGTTCTTCATCATTTCAGAGATGCGGGACCTCTGCTGGTCATGGTGCATTACTTTTATAGATGGTTTGGGATTCATGTGCTGTTTTGTTCTGCTTCACAGCCAATCAGCAATGCAGATTTTATTGTTCCAGTGGAGATCGATGGCACAGTTCATCAGGTAATACACTCACTGGGATATGCCTTGATTTTGGTTCAAGACAAGAGTTCCTGATGCGCCCACGAGAAGATCTAGAAGAAATGGTTGTTATCTGATTCAAGTAATCCAGGATAGGCTGTGTTTATCCTGGTTGGCCTATTCATGATTACTTGCACTAGGTGACAGCTTCAAATTCCAAAAGGAGCGGATGACGTCGCAACAGTGATTGACAGTGGGTTCGGTTTTCTTGGATGGTCCCTGAAAAACACTCAAGTTGTTGTGGCCTTGTCCTTGCGTCGTACTAATACTTCACCATCATCAGGTGTATGTGCTGAAACGACCTCACGTGGATGAGTTTCTTCAAAAGATGGGAGAGTTGTTTGAGTGTGTGCTCTTCACAGCCAGTCTTGCAAAGGTGCGTTAAGACCGAGACGCTATTGCCTTGACTTTTATTTACAAGTCAGTGATGTTCATTTTCTTTTGCCCTCTCAACTTTTTACAATTATGCTGCTTTTCTGTCTGTTTGCCAGTTATAATTGGGTAAGTGTTATACTTAGTGGGTGAGGGCGGGGTTAGGACGTGAATCTCTAGATGTGTTCCAGAATATTGCAGACGTCGTGAACCCTCACCTGTGAATACATAGACAAAGTCTACTTTGTTTCCTCTAGCTATTGTGCATGTCGTGCTTCACGCGGCATACTCCCGCGTGGAGCTGTTTTATAAAAGTTAGGTAAAGACTTCAGGACATGGATAATATTTGTCTTCCCAGTTCCCAGCATACTAACAGCATATTTGTTTTTATGTGGCTTGGCTAGTACGCAGACCCGGTGGCAGACCTGCTGGATCAGTGGGGCGTGTTCAGAGCGCGACTCTTCAGAGAGTCCTGCGTGTTTCACAGAGGGAACTATGTTAAGGACCTCAGCCGGCTCGGCCGAGAGCTCAGCAACGTCATCATTGTTGACAACTCACCCGCCTCGTACATTTTTCACCCAGAAAATGCTGTGAGTTGCTTTCCCTTACACCGGCCAGTATTTTAAATAGTGGGTCAATTGTGCTTTTTTTTTTCTCACTATGATTTGATGGTTCGGGCCTAAAATGTAGTTAAAAATACATCTGCAAACAGTAATTTGTGGTTGTAACCATGTCAAACTAAAAAAAAAAAGCCTATCAGTCAATCAGCAGCAACATGCTGCTTTTACAGCAGAGACCAATCAAACAGTTGTGTGCACTGAAAAAAAATGTGGCTGCAGTGGAGGACAAGTCATGTTTAAAAAAATGACACAGTTCTACCACTTTAAGTTTTGAAACATCTTTGAATGTCTTGGGCCTTGTTCACACTTGTAATTTGGTTTTCTGGTGTAGACCAAAGCACGTTATAGCACACTTTTTTTTCCTTTTTTCTTTAACTGTTACAGAATTATGAATGTGCCAGGTGTTCTTCCTTGGTTACCACAAAAAAGATACAGTTAACGGTGTTTCCAAGTGTAGCACACACATGATTGAGCCTGCACCACAATTTCTTTGCAATTAGTATCAGATTGTTTGGTTGGATTGACATTTTTACTTTAGCTTGTTAATATAATATTCATAAATGATTTTTAATATTGTTTTTCATCAACCAAAATGTGTGAGTTTGAGCAAATTGTCCAATTTCCTGAGGTACATAAAGCCAAGACATTGATGTCCATATATTATTTGGTAAGGTGAAGTTTATTTTGAAGTTGGCCTTCTTTGGCATGTTACTGTCAGGCATAGGATGAACAATTGGTGCTGCGGTTAGCTTGACTTATTCTTCCCGACAGTGTACATGTAAATAAGCAGTTACTTGATGCATGTTTTTTTTACGCAAGGTACCCCAATTATTCTGACTCCTTTCAGTTCTGTTTAAAAAAAAAAAGAAAAAAAAAAAAGTTGCACCTAATATGTCTCATCGCTGGAAGTGAAGTGATGTAACCAAAATATGGCAAACACCTTTCAGTATGATGAAGTGCATTTCTACGCCATTGTACAATAAACTAAAATAATAATTCTATTCTGAAGTGAAAAAACTCTGACGGAGGAATCAAAACTGACTTTGCTCTTATTGTATGTCATTTTGGGTGCAGGTTCTATAAGTCCCAAAGTACTACGCTACTGTATTTTCTGTATTTGGTCATAAAGGTGATACTTAGAGAGCAAATCTATTATTTTTGATGGTACTTGGTGTTGGAAAATTTGAGAACTACTCCAATTGTCTCCCCAGGTCCCGGTCCAGTCATGGTTTGATGACATGAATGACACGGAGCTGCTGGACCTGCTGCCTGTCTTTGAGGGACTCAGCAAAGAAGAGGAGGTTTACGGGGTCCTCCAGAATCTGAGAGGCAGGTAGCAGGACCCAGAGCATCTGCACTCGCCATCCTCCTTTTTCGACCCGAATGCCCCCACCCGACTTTCTCTCTTCAATACATCTCACGACGGAGGTGCCGCGGAGTCCCGTTGTTCCCCCAACAACGCTGTCATCTCCTGGTGACTGGCTGCATTCGGAGTGCCATCTCAAATGAGAAGAAATACACTTAATTACCCAGGAGCACTGTGTTGAACAAAAACAACAAACATACTCACGAGTAGATCTGAAGTTGATGCCATTGGGGACAAAATGCTAAGTGAAATGAACTCTGGTCTTTATTTTCAATCCAACAAAGTTTTACTATTTGGTTAAGTGCTTCAAACCAAAAAAAAAAAAAAGAAAACAACTTTTTTTTGTCTGAAACTTCTATTATGGAACCGCACAAAGGTCTGAAAAGATTTTGTCCTTGTGTTGTCGCTATGCAGGCAGTTTGCGGTCACGGAGAGGACTGTGACTCTTTTCTTACTGAATGAAGTGCCTTGTGTGTGAGTGTTGTTTTTACACGGAGCTCTTTTCTACATGGCATATTCCTTGAGTGCTCCAGTCTTTTTCACACATATGCTTTCAATTGGACACACAAGTATGTTTATATCACATCTTTCCTGCAATTTTTAATTATGAGACGTCTCCGTGGTGTTTTTTTTTTCTTTTTGAATGCCTGTGCCATCATATAGACATGACTTTGTGTCTTTCTGCTTTCATCATGTTACATAAAGCGAGTTGATTTGTTTTAGGAAAGGTTTGCAACTGTAAACCTGACTATCCCAACTGCAAGTTCTTTTTTGTTGTGGTTTTAATCTTGAAACTAAAATGTGCCATTTATTCTTTTGATTGCTCCATTTTATTAGTTGCCAAACTCTGGACTACTTTTAATAGGCTTATGTTTAACAGGTGTTCATCTGATAGTTAGTATTGCGTTATAGGTTTTATTAATTTCATGGCTGTTAAATGAATCTTTGTGCTTTTAACATTTTACCAGTTTGTTATTGTTTTGTGTTTGTCAATGTCAGCATTGAAGCCCATATTTGAATTTTGCACATTGGTGCAGCTTCATCCACATGGCGATTGGTGTTTTGTAACACCCCCCTCCACAATTGTACAGTTGGGTCAAGTGCCATGCTTCAATCCCCCCTCCCCCAATGAGGTTAGCATCTTCTAGCATAGTGTCAGGCCTGGACCGATCACACCCTTTTTCTTCCTGGTCAAGTTACAGTGAGGCGCATCCCTAGTCGAGGTGTGCGTGTGTGTACTTGCTTGTGGTGTTTACCTTCAGAGACTCTTGAACTGCTCTTCACCTCAGTGCCTGTTTGAGAGGAGCCACGCACACCGAATGCCACAACATTTGCTGCCATGGCAATAACCTTTTTATTTGGGAAGGGGCGTTTTGGGCTGTAAATCATAATCGCAATTGTTGAGCTTGTGTGTGGAGGACATCCTAACACCCAGTACAAGTTTGGTTGGGCTGGCCCATTCAATTCTCACAGTGCTGTTCAGTAATCATGAACGACTTTACATATGACTTTGTGGTCATATCTTCAATTATTAGAATGTTAAAAAGAAAGAAAAAAAAAATCCAAAATATTACAGAAAAGACTTGAATGAGTATTTGTGCTGTTTGGCAACACTAACCAAACAAAGGTTGTCACTCATTCATTGCCAGAGTATAACCGGCCATGCAAACTTAAAGACGGCTGCTCAGTCCTCCTGGACCAGCTAAAACACTACTAGGCAGGACCTCAACCTGGCATTTCTGCCTTCTGCCTCTGGAAGTGTAATGCAATGTTTGACTAATTTGTCACTTCATGAGAATCAGTACATTGATATTGAACCATTGTACATTGGGTGTACCCATAGTCTGAAACATGGGAGGTCTGTGTTTCATCGTTTATATGACCCACACAAGAAATGACATTTACCACTTACTCATTTGAGTGGGAATGACATCAAAATGTCCACATTCATTTTCAAGGTAAACGCCTGCTGCTCCTCCAGACATTTTCTCTTTTGCAACATTTGTGATGGGCGAGAGCGATTTGTTCACCATGGTTTCAGTGTCCTTTTTATAAGACTCTTCTCAACCTGCGGATGATTTACTTGCTCTGAAAAATGTTTGTATCATTGTGATATTTTTCTACCTTTAATTGTCAGTATTTGGTTGAAAAAGTTGCCTCGTTTTTCCCCTCAGCCATGCTCACCGCAACCTTTGTTTGATCCTACTTGCCTGTGATGACTTCTCAGTCAGGTCTTTTCTTTCCTATTCAGGGGACGTGTGTGCGCATGTGTGCTGGTTGATTTTATTTTGGGCATCACCTCACTTAAAATATTCATCAGTTGGTTTATGAATTTAACACCAAAGTTCTAAAACACTTGAGTTCACTGTGCTTATGTTCTTTGGTTGGTGTAGGTCTAGAGGGGTTGTCGGATTCTCACCGTTTAACACTTTTCAGTTATTATTGGGTATGCGTGTGTACTGTCACCCTGAGCATCCTCCCTCCCCCGGTCTTATTTCTTTCCATAATAAAAGGCTTCATTGAAACAAGTTTCTCATGTCTGAATGTTGAGATTAGGAGATTTAATGATTGTAAACTCAGAGTCTTGTAATTTGACCTCATTTACATCCAAGAAGGGCGTTATCTAAATTTAAAAACACTTTAAAGTAATAAGGCATGAGGCAAAGTGGTGATAATTGTGTGCTCATGTTATTGTGATTCTTTTTTTTTTTAATTGTTTATTCCACCTGATTTTTTTTGACATGCATATACTCCCACATAATACATCCGTTTTCCCCCATTCCAACTCAACATATTCAAATTCATGTCTCCCGGGTGCTATTTTTCACATTCCAGATACGTACGGTTTTTGAACTGTTTAATATTTTACATAAAAAATGTCCCCATTCATTTACAATGGTACAGACACACTTTCAATTTCAGCTTTCCCACCCCCTTCAATACAAGCTCACTTGGTATAGTCGCTTAACCACGGATGAAGAGGTTGGTGATTCGAATCCCGCCTCCGATTGAACATTATGTACATCAACAAGGATCTAAATGCTAAAAGGTTTTACCACTATGACTAAATATGATTCAGTATCCATTCAGCATAATTTCATAATAAACAATGCCTTTGAATGATCCAGTCCATTGGCATTCAATGTGATGGTAACACATTCTCTGCTTTAAGATTGAATTCTCAACAAGTCTGTGGCAGCACAGTGTTTACAGTCATCCACACTCTTGACAGTTTTCAAGTCTAACTTCTTTTTCATTTAATTATTCAATTTTAATTACTGTTCGAATATCATATGAAATGAATTAATTTCACATTTAAATGCTTCAACCATTGGCATTCAACATGACAGTGACAATACAATATAATTTTATTGTTTCATGATATCAAACTGGGAGGTTCTTTTACATTGGTACGTATGCAAACGTGTCAAGGTGTTGAATAGCAGTTTGGTCTTGCTTGGATTTTCTTCCCATATATACTGAACTGTACTAGGTAAAATAGAATGGAATTCGGAATATCGACAGTTCATATACCACCGTTTTGAAACAGATGCTGACTATAATAGTCATATACTGTACCAGCATTTCGAAAACGGTTCTGACTTCGGCCACTTGGGGGCAGCATACCCCCTTTGATTTCAAGTGAGAAGGTTGAAAATCATGTTTTTGTTTCGTTTTAACTTCCTCCAAGACAACTATTTGGAAACTATTTTCTACATTACCCAAATAACTACATTGTCTCATATTCCACCTTAAAGTAAACTTTATTAAATTACGACATCTTCCAAATTTGAATTATTCTACTATATTCCACAACTTATTCAAACCTTTCAGACTATTTTTTTCCCCCGTCTGATTCAAGACATTTTGGGAACTATCACTTTCCCCTTTTCCCTCTCATTATAGCTCCTAAATTGAGATGTCCTCCTCCTTCTTCCAGTCCTTGACCAATGTCACTGAAATTGCATTCTGTATTTGTAAATGCCATTTCTGTTTCACTACCACCTGTTGTTCAGGTGCTTGGCTTCAACATGTCAAATAACGTTAAGACTAAATTGCCCGCAGATGTGCTAGTTGTGATGTGAATGTTTTAATGGACTCCAAACAAAGTGAAATGCTGCAATAAATACATACTTCAGTAGACAGGTATTCATGTTGAAAACTTGTTCTTAAAAATAAAAAAAAAGTCGTGATCCAAGAAAAACGAATCAAACATGACAATGTACACATGACACAGCATTGTTTGGTTTACCTGGTATTGCTAGAATATTAACAATGCTTTGCGAACCTCGTGTAACACTACTAAAGCAAAACAAGTCCCTGCAAAGTTTCATCATACGCTCGCACATTTGCACAGTATTTCCATGAAGGCTTACAGCTCCGAAAAGTAAGTCTACCTTGCAGTAGAGATGCTGCGCCATTAAAATAATGAGGCATCTACTGTATCTGCTCAATCAACTATAATAATGTTACTCACCAAGTTGATCTACAAAGAAATATGCACTTTAAAAACAATGTTTTAAAAAAAATGAACAAAATAGCCAAGTCATGGCTGTGAAATGAAGATCCACGAACATGCCCGCTGGTGGAGTTTTATTCTGCATCAAGGACCATGATGTGAACAAAGAGTGCAGCTGCAGACACAACGTGACCGGTTTTATCAAGCAGAGGCACGTGTCTGTATCCTGTGTGTGAACACAAAATGATTGAGCCGCTTAGGACGACATGGGTAGCGGGTTGTCTGCGTTGAACCAGCTGGTCTGGTCACTTGTAAAATAAGGCAGCCGTTTGATGACGTTCAGTGTGAGGAAAACGAAAAACTTTGGACATCAACTTACCCATCTTTAAACTGTTGAATGGAAGTGCGTACTGCGCAACAAATTCGTTACCAGACGTGGAATCATGGTCCTCGATGAGGAAGCGCACCAAGGCAAGTTCTGGTACGTACACGTCAAACTGGAAGTTTTCATTCCATTCTGGGTTAAAACCTACAAGAAGAACAACAACAAAAAGAAACCAAGAATAAGGATGGTAAGCCCCGTGTGCTCACTACATTCCAAGAGTTATTTTGGGAGCCTTTGAATCCAAAATAAAGAACAATTGTTCAAGAAATATCAAGGACACTGTGGATAATACGTTTGTTTACGAAGACATGGTCAGAAGTGCAACAAGTCAAACAAAAGAGTGTTGTGTTCGGAAATAAACTGACTTATTTTAGCGTGTGGCAAAACATGCGTGGACCAGGGTTATTTTAGCGCTTTGTGACCTTTAATAAAAAATAATAATTTAAAGCAGCACTGGGCAAGAATTCGACCTTAATAAATTTTTTTGGACAACTCTTGATGAAACATTGACTTCTAAGTCATTGAATGGGACGTTTGTCATGCCCTTGGGGGGGGGTCTATCGGTTTTACTGGCACTAAGCAACTTTGAGGAGGATGGGAGCATCTCTGGCACACACACCAAAAAAATACAAATGTCCTAAATTGCTTTACGGCATACTCACTTTCACCTTTCGCTATGAGGACGGAAGTCGATTCAAACGTCTATGCGCTATTACTGGTGTCATGGCAGAAGCCCCAAAACAAACAAAAACACAAAACTATTGTTTGAAAAAAATGAGATTTTAGATACCTCATCGCTATTAATCTTTCACACAGCCACTGGAAATAGAAATGTAATTCAGTCCGGCTTGCAGGCCAGCGAGAATTCAGGATTTCACGACACTACACGCGGGCGCGCATGGGAAATGTGGTTGGCTTTTGTCAAAACACTACCGCTTTTGTCCACATGGCGCCACCATAATCAGCAAAAACCGACCAAAATCGATCAGGTGAATACTGTATCACCTGATCAAACCTAACTATGCGAAAGGGGCAAAATATCTATCATAGCAGTCCCAGATCCAAACCTAATATACAGTATGCTGCATAAATCTTAAATTGGATGTAATTAGATTATGCAGGTGACCCTTACGTTGTGACTGTAGAATATACAATTTTACTCTATTACATCTCCAGTGCATTACCGTTGTTGTCAACAGTGCGTGTCTCTTTCACAGCCATGTCAGCCGGCACTCCATACACCTCCACCTTAACCAGCGGGTCAACAATGGAGGATTTCTTCTTGCTGACTTTAGGGAGCTGCTGGGCTGATATGACCTGGTGATAAGAACACATTTCACATCAGACCATCCATCCTTTTTCAATGTGATGTGATGACTATAAAGCCTTTCTTGAAGTTGAAGCACACACCATGACATGGAGTGTCTTGTGCTTCAGCCACTCTCCTCGGGTCAGAGTGATTGGGTCAAACTCTGTGACTCTGTTCCTCATGTAGGCCGGTTTCAGGATGTAGCCGCTCTTCCCGTTCACAAGGAATTTGCCTTGGTTTAAATCCATATCTTCGCAGGTCGTCTGAAAGTTTAGGGCCACTGGGGACACACGAGATGGCATGTTCTCAAACACATCAGAAAATGTTGGAAGTGGAATTCCCTTTATGTGCTCTCCATATGTACCAATTTGGCAGCCAGCATTCCACAGAGGCACCGGGTTGTAGTTGGAGGAGTCGGTCCTGGAGCCAGCTGGATAGATGCGGCTCAGCTTGTCCGCATTATGACTGATGTAAGAATTTGCTGTATGGAACAAACAGCTATTGAGCTAATTTTTTAAAACTGCAGAAAATTGTACATTTCTGTTTTTGAACTACTACTACTTACACACGACCCTTTGAGAAATGCAATGAGATCATGCCGGCTTCGCAATGTCAGTTGTGTCGTTTTTAGCAGTGTACGGCTTACTGACAGGTACATCTAATGTTTTTGCTTACTACAGGGCAACAAAATATTGCACTTTTCAGTACGATACACTGCTACTGTAGACCACTGCAATATACAACCACAGTAAAAAAAAGAAAAAAATACTATTCAATGACTACCTCTCCAACAGTCAAACAAAAGCCTGCGGATCATATTGTCTAAGGTACGTTGTGGCCGCACTAAAGATTTCCTGACCTGACTCTTCTGCAAGCGCAACAGCCTTTTTTTCTTTAAAGGATGACATCTCGTAGAAGCTCAGGTTTTTCCTGGCATCCTCAAAGCCGTTGAAATGGACGCTTCTGCAGTAGATCACCATGTTGGACAGCTCTTTTGCCAGCTTCAGTTTCTTTCTTTTCTACAGTTAAGTAATATGTAAACATAAGGCAACAATTTAGGTTAATTGAAGACGCAACAAAATGTTGACATTGCAATTTTAAAATACATTTTCCTCCTCTGGTTCATCCTCATCGTTTGATTCTTCTTCTTCTGTTACTTCAGACTCATCGATAGCCGCCGCGTCCGGAGCAAAAGTGGCCTCTAGTTTGTTTAATCTCTTGGCTTTGATCAGGAACTTTCCCTTCAGCTCCTGGACAACAACATTTGCAACACATTGAAGAGCAGCACATTTTTCAAAGGGAAGACGAAGGAGCGGTGGCGACAAAGGCACCTCAGGAGATGGGAAGTTTGTGGGCATGCCGTCCCCGAGGGGAGACGTGACCAGCGCGCTGCCCAAGATGGAGCTCATGTGCCGGGCCATGACTTCCTGTTGCTCCACGCTGCAGTGGTTCTCCAGGGAGAGGATCACTGGGTATTCAGATGTCTGCAGTAGGTAGGCACAAAATGCAGTCAGTGACTCGATTGAAACCATATACGAATATACAGTACGGTACTTGATACTGGACACTCATAGAATGAGCGCACCCTAAAGGCATAGTCCCTGATGGCTTTAATGGCATCTTTAAAGAGGATCTTCGAGGTTAGCGTGTAGCCGTGGTAGATGACCGGTTCGTCGTCCGATCCGTCCCAGCAGTCCAACTCCACACAGCGACAGCCCTTCAGCAGAGCCCTGAAAAAGCCAGCATTAGCTTAGGGAGCTCATGAAAACAGAGTAAACATTTATTACCCAAAAGAAGAAACAAAATGAAATAAGCCATCACATTACAGTCAGCACTTTCACAATTCTGTTGTATGCATAGTCATTGTGTGTTAATTCAAAAATACATGTAATGATGTCATTTAGAGCAATTGCAACGCATCATACTGAGAAGCGTTGCTAATATTTTGCCCCTAGCATACACTGTAGCCACATGAGGTGACCAAAAAAAAAAAGCACTTGGCGCATACAGTCATGAAGCAGTCCAGTTCAACATGTGAAGATAATGGACAATATACTGTACATGCTGTTAAGTGAGTACCCAAAGCTACAATCAGACTGACCTGATGCCATTCTAATACTGCACTCAGGTACTCATTTGCATGGTAGCTGGGGATTGATTCTTGTGATGATCTGAAGCATGTTTATATAGATTTTGCTCTCGTTACAATGTTGGCTTGTACTTATAATTGCCTATTGCCGTTTTTAGTTTTAGTTGCATTTTGCAAAGGTGTATACTTTCACACATCCTACTGCCAAGTTTTAACACTGCCATGATGAAGTAACCAAAAATATCAACAATAGATGACAAGCACAGTTCTACACCATGGCATAATAGAATAATTCACCTTAACATTTGGTTAATTCTAAACACAACTCTGCGATATCCTTTTTTTAAAAAAAATATTTACGGCTAATGTAGTTGGTGAGAGTGTGCATGTGTGGTAACTCATAACGTGTGGCAGAAGTGTTCACCGGACATAGGCCTCTGTACTACTGGGTCCTTTGAGTTGATCCTCCATGAGGTAAGTGTTGTGTGAGGAGGAGATGAAATAGTGGTTGAGAGGCTGACTCATGTCCTGGTACACCCCCATGTGCTCTGGATTAAGGATCAAGGCATCAGGATGGTGCAGGTATATCAGGAAGCCGTCTTTAGTCAACACTTTTTTCTCCTTGGCTGGAAAATGAAGAACAACAAAGAGCACACAGATCCTTGATGAAATTATTGAACACATTTTATACACAACATGCACAGTGTAATTAAAGCCCAGAAGGTAAATTATCACCGTGGAAAGATAAATGCTCCCTTTTGATTGGCACTCTCAGAGACACTGGTATTAATTGGACAATGTTTATCGCATGTATATTTTTAAGTGGTATAGAATTGCACTGCATTATACTGAGATGTGTCTCCAACTTTATGGTTGCCTACACAGTGGGAAAACAGAAATGGAAAAACTTTGTACGTGGAAAATTTGCTGTTGGATCAGCTTACATTGTACCGGTGTACCAAAAGAAGTGGCCAGCGAGTGTAAAGATTGTTTCTCTTAATTACTGCGTAGTGAAAATTGTATGAATGGATTGAAGGGGGGGGGGGGGGAGACTACTGTGTAAAAAAAAAAAAAAAAAATTAGTATTAAGAAATATTTCTTTTTTTAACTGTGGTTGTTGAGGCAAGACTGGTTGCTGCTTTGTTTGGTCATTTATAGCCTCCCTGTGATTGCATCCCCGAACCATGCATGTTAGGTTAAGAGAACATCAATCGGCCAATCGGTGTGAATGGTTACTTGTCTGTATGCACCCTTATACAGTATGTGCTGATGTGGCCACCAGTGCAGGCAAGAACGACTAATGCCAGTTTCTCACCTTTCTCATCCGGCTCAAACTTCTTGATAATCTTGTGTGCATCAGCCAGTGTTACCATCTCTCTCTGTTCCTTCAGCAGGAACTCCACCAGATTTTCAGAACTCATGACGCCTGCAGACCGGGCATACGCCTGGTAGATCACGTCGATTTCTTCCCGGTAGGTCAGCAGGTCATAGAAATCTTTGATCTCCTCACCAAACAGGTATCCGGACTTCGATTTGTCGCATTTCTATTTCATGTAACATGACAGTCCATTAGGGTT
Source organism: Filicampus tigris (assembly GCF_054856515.1). Lineage (NCBI taxonomy): Eukaryota > Metazoa > Chordata > Actinopteri > Syngnathiformes > Syngnathidae > Filicampus > Filicampus tigris. Next base: position 7,507,615 of record NC_141226.1, read on the forward strand.
GATATAACAGGCACCTTAAACTACATGATAGCTGTCAAATTCGTCTTTACGGCCTAGTTGGAAGAAAAAAAAAAAAGTGAGGAGAGAAACTTATTCAAACAACATCATGACTTGCTGTTGCAACATACAATTCAATTTTTTTATGATCTCTGGTGATGACAGGACAGTATATGAACATTCTGTGTGTGTGCGTGCGTAAATGTATTTCCATCTTTTCATATTTATTCAAAATTCTGATTATCGCAAATAACTTTGAAAAGTCTGAATGGTACAACCTCAAAGAGCATATCTGCATAGCTGTCATCCACGTCAATGTTGATGAGACGCAGGAAGCGCTTGACCTCTGACACGTTCAGCTTGTTATCTTTGTTCTTGTCTGCTTTGCTCAGGCAGCTGAAGATCCAGCTGGAAAAGGGGATCATGTAAGGAAAAATATTCATCTGCCATACACTTGCCTTTAACCATGGACTGATAAATCAAGTACATTTAAATAGAATCGCTCTCCTATTTGGTACTGGTTGTTGCGGCTGTCATTCTACCCCCAACAGGTGTATAAATATTTGTTTTGCCAGGCGCATGGACTACACAAAAGCTGACGAGTTGCTGAACAAACCACTGATCCCTAAAGCATTTCTTGCCAATCCAACAAAAAGTCAAACTCTTACATGAACAGATTAATACATAGACATATGATGATGTAAGACGGATGTACTAATTTAGTATTTGGTTTAATAGGTGTTGTCATCTTATTTGCCATTTCAAGAATTTGTAGGTACTGTATGTCTGCATGACAGGTGTGAATCCAGACATAGCCAAAATGATTTAAAAAAACATTCAAACCCCTGCAACAATGATGGGTAAAAATTAGGACTGCCCAATATAGAATCGTCATTGCCCTAATGGCCCACACAATATACGTATCGCAAAGACGTACAGTAAGTTTCATATGCTTTTATCTGACCAATCAAATGCAACCTTAAAGTGGAAGTCAACCCAAACATATTTTTTTCAAGAATATGTTCCCAGAAGTCCCACTAGTTGAAACACGGCATTCTGATTAATTTTGCATTTGTGGGATATAAATTAAGCACCAAAATGCACTCGTTTTTAGCCATCTCCGGGGTCGGACATTTTGTCTTCTGTCGACTGAAAATTACATCACAATCGCTCACAACGACTAATCACGGCTGACCTGTTTTCTGAATCTGAGCCGTGATTGGTTGTTGTGAGCAGTTGTGATGTCATTTTCAGTCGACAGAAGACTAAATGGCCGCCCCCAGAGATGGCTAAAAAATGAGTGGATTAACACTTATTCCACAAACGCAATATTTATCAGAATGCCCCGTTTCAACTAGTGGGCTTGCATAGAACATATTCTTGGAAAAAAATAAAATGTTTGCATTGACTTCCCCTTTCAATACGCATTGGCATCCAATAGGTGAACTGTATCTAGGGGCATTAACAATAAATAAATAAGTCACTGTCATGTGAAAAACACATAATTTTTTTTCATTTTTACATCCCGGTAAATGGGGATTTCTCATTACAGACATCGCATTAACACGGAAATTAAAAAAAAATAATAAAATTGGACATACAGGTACATGTTTTTCGCAGGACAGCACGTTAATATACACCAAAATTATATATCTTGCAGCCCTAGTAACAAATCTTTTGCACAATGCGTAGCTGCATTTGGCAGCAATAAACTTTCTTTACCAGAGTTTGTCCTCAATAGGGATGCGAATGAGCTGGAGCTATTCCATAGGGGTGTCACAAAAAACGATTTCAATCTGAAAATCTGTTCATTGAATTAAAAGACGCAAGTGCATTAAATAAAAAAAATCAAATCATTCACTTTGAAATACATCTAGATTCTTATTGAATAACCTTTTATTGAAGAGATGCACACCCCTTGCTATCCCATCTCAATCCAATTGAATGTGTTCAGCCACTTACTGCACATCTCTGTCAGACCTCATCCATTGGTTATAAATTGTTGTGTGTATTTAAAATCCCATTACCTTTTGACAAAGCGACCTGGGGCACTGACTAGGCATGTGTGTGTTTTGACTTCAACCTGAACTGCAGTGATAAGGATACTGTTCTGTCTTTTGTTGCTGGTTGAGGTTGTTTCTTCTGTTGATCAGTTTCTGAAGGCTGCCGACCCATTGCCTGGTCTCATCCTCAGAGCTGGCGATGAGGTCCAAGTTCTTACGGTGGTCCTTGAAGACAATGGAAAAGCAGCAATTCTCCATTTGCTGGTCTGTGTACTTTTTCAAGCCCTCCGTCTGACGACCCAGTCGCACCACAGAGATGTCGTCGATGGAAACTGTGAACAGACATGAAGCCTTAATGTCATTTAGAGCACGGCATTTTACTTTGCGGACAGAAAGTGTGACACATAAAATCAAAGTTTGTGTTCCATTCTACTTTCGGTATCTTCAACAAGCTTGTTTAATGAGCTGTTTGGGAACATGAAAATGGCATATCTCACGTATCAGACTGAGAATTTATGGATGTAAATTTGCCACACAGTTCAAGCAAAAAAACTTTTATATGCACTACAAATTATATCTATAAGACACACCTACAAACCATATCAGGGTTATTTATCACCATGTAGGACAGAAGTGTTCTATTACAGCTCTGGGATAAGCGCTTCATTTTTACAATCCGTGATGGAAATTTCCATTTAACAGTTTGAACATCTCTGACTGGAGGGTTCCACAAAGTTAGGACAGCACTCACACGTCCGGTGGCTCCTGAAGGTTCTTTTGGATTCCCGCCACATCGTCTTGCAGTCTTCTTGGAGTTTGAAGTACCGGTTTTTCTTCCAGGAAGAGGAGCGGACCTTGAGAAGATCTCCCCCCTGCAGGAGGAACTGGACATCAGTGTCTCCATCCATACCTGAGAAACAAAAATTAAACGGATTGTACAGTGCTGTAAATTACACATGAACTCGCACCATCGCCAGCATCTCATTAAAAATGTAATGCTGTCTCTTCCTGTGATTGCATGGCTTAAATCCCCATGCCATGCTTAAGACCATTTTTTGTTACATGCATGTCAATATTGTGCGGCCTACCTATGAGCTTCACATTCTTTTCAATCACATCCTGGTCTCTTGCACGGCGCAGTAATTCCTGGGATGTGCTGAGTTTGGGTTGTTGACACAGGCACGCCATGCTCGGTGGTGCCCCCGTCTGCTAAGACGCTATCTGAGTGTGTCAAAGGCGTGCGTGGGCAAGAAGCAGTACTAAGTACTAAAAGGGGCGTGTGCCAGCCCCACTCAAAGTCCACCTTTTAATTCTGTCAGATGACTGGCGGCATGTTGTAAAATGCGCCAAAAAAGGCAAGACGTTTAGGTAGAAGTCTGCTTGTCTTGATACTCATGACGTTGTACTACTGCTGGGTTTTGCAATATTTTGAAAGTAATTAACATCTAAGTCAATCACATAAGTTAGAAGGTGAAGCCATGTTTCAAAAAATTAGACAAAGTTTAATTTTCTGGAATATTTTAAAGTAATTAACATTTAAGACACGGACTCACAAAGTTAGGGTGAAGACAATGTTTCCAAAAAGTAGTCAACGTTTTCTTTTCTGTAAAATTTTAAAGCTACTGACATTTAATACAATCACAAGAGTTAAAAGATGGAGTCAATGTTTCCAAAAATTAGTCAACGTTGACTTTTTTTCCAGCATGCAGCAGTAGATAATTTACCGGCCGGCTCCCCCTGTGGTAGCAATATGCTTCGTGTGCCTTTAGCCACACCGCCTGACTAGAAAGATTACAGACAACGTTTCAAGCCAAAAGCGGAACGCGTGAAAGTGTTTCACATATTCTAGTAACGGCTCATGTAGCAACAAACGTTCATATTTTTTATTGCGACTTATTTGCAACACGCGTTAAAGTGAAACAACCGAGGAGGTGAAGGGCACGCCCTTTGAACACGTTTATGCAAAATAAAAGTAGGACGAAACAAAATATATCAATAAAATCCATCAGGCGTTCCAAAGAAATTCAGAAGGAAAACTGATGGTAAACGGTAAACGTACGACCATTCGACCGTGAAGATGATTTGCATTTACAGAAAACGTACTGTTCAGACACATGTAGTGGCCAAAACATGATCATGACGTAAACTGACCTACCGTATTTGATTTCGATCCCATTTGTTTCCATGTTCTTCGTTGGTCTAGCTTTCCTCAGTTGTAATTTCTAGTGGGTCTTCTGTCCATGTGTGACGTTGAACAAACTTGTGCTGAAGTTTGTGTGTGCGAGGGGCGTCGTTGGCTCCAGGAAACGGACAGTGACTGACACAGGTGGGTTTCAAAAGCTACCTCCTCCCGTGTGCGACAATGTCATCCGCTGTCTACTTTGCAGCTTGGCGGCCGCCGGCTTGACGAACCTGCTGTGCAAGTCGCATCGGACTTCCCCGCTGGTTTAATTAGCTGCGCGCCTTCATGCTAGCATTGATAAAGATTTTCAGCTGTTTTGGAAGGATGTGTTCATTGGTCTCTATAACTTATGGGGTAACTTGAAAAGAAATAAGGCAAAGCCCAATGAAACTTTTATTATCAATCTGATTATTCTTATGGCTAATTTGTACATCCACGACTGTAAATTCATACAAGAAAAACTTAATTCATTGCTTTCCACTGTGAATTCAAGCAGTACATCGAATGCATTTTATTTCAATTTCCTTGAAATAAAAAAAAAGCTGTATAAATCCATCTGAACTTGTGGGGGATGATAAATGGGTTGTCCTAAACGTTCGCAAGACTGCCAGGCTGGTAGAGTAACTGATTCAAAACAGACAGAATGGGAACCCAAACTTCAACATCAGTTTTGTGGAAACCATTTTCTCACAATATATACAACATGCTTGGTTGGGTTGTTTGAGTCATTCAGCCAAACACAATGGGTAGACAATGCTTAGACTCCAGCACACTATCCATTCCATTCCACCATCAAAATAGAATGTATGTGCCATTAATCTGAGCAACAGAAAAATCAATTAGCCAGTCAACTTAATGATCATGCTAACTACCGGTATGTCTGAATTTCCACCACAAATATTGTTGAAATGTTGAATTTAACCGTTGAGATGTACATTACTTTTCGGGTGACACTTCATACATAAAAACTATGATGGTAGAGATTAAGGCCGAAAACATGCTCCAAGATGTTTTCTCATGCACTGTCTTAGTCCAATGACACGTAAAAGTGTTTGTTTACTTGTTTTGCTTTTGAGAAAGCAACGGTTTTTGCTACCTGGAAGTACGTGTGACACATGGTGAAATGTCTTATTTGTTACAGCGATTTATTTATTTATTATTTTGTTTGTTTGTTTATTTGTGATTCTTTTAAGGTACAGTACAGGTCAAAAGTTTGGACACACCTTATTCAATGTGTTTTCTTTATCTTCATGACTGTTTACATTGTAGATTCTCACTGAAGGCATCAATACTATGAATGAACTCATGTAACATAAAAAAGGTGAAATAACTCAAAACATGTTTTGAACCTAATCAAGATGGTTTGGGGTGAGCTGAACCACAAAGTGAAGGCAAAGGTGCCAACAAGTATTAAACCCCTCTGGGAACTCCTTCAAGTCTGTTGGAAAACCATTTCAGGTGAATAACTCTTGAAGCTGATCGAGAGAATGGCAAGAGCGTTTAAATCAGAGCTAAGGATGGCTATTTTGAAGAAACTAGAATATAAAACATGTTTCCAGTTATTTCACCATTCATAGTTTTGATGCCTTCAGTGAGAATCTACAATGTAAAAAGTCATGAAAATTGAATGAGAAGTGTGTCCAAACTTTTGACCTGTACTGTATTTTTAAGATATTGCAAATGTATTTTTATTGGTCTATGCCATAACTTTATTGGATTTTTTTACATACCTGTAATTGTTTGACATGAAATGTAAACTGCTTTAAAAAAAAAGTTAAAGAAAAGGAAATTAAAGAGACAAACCAACAGACGTAAAAACAGGAAGAGATCAGATATGTTTGCGTTTTGATGCACAAATTAATTCGACAAATACTCTCTCTCAGTTGTGATCTGATAAATACAGTATTATTTTTTCATGAGTCTTTAGCGGTACATCTTCCTCACTGCATACTTACAGTCGACTTCAGAAGAAAAAGGGTTGAAAATTGTGCTGTGCACATCTTTTTGTCCTTAATGTACTTGTGAATACATGCAAAAGTTAATACGCCTGCAGGGCAAAAGGTCAATTGCCAGTACATTTGCTGAAAATTCTTCATTAACTAACCCGGATGAAGGCTTTGCTTTCTTTTTCATGTGAAGCTTTGCCTTGTTCGGGAAATAGTGCTGCAATCACATCAAGTCTCTTGTGGCTCTCAGCACTTCCCTTTCAGTCCAGGCTTACCCTCAGTGCATTGTCAGCATCAGGATGAGTGGACTGCAATGCACCATCAGGAGAGAGCCTCCAGCCTGTGGTTGACCATTTCCAAATTCGACAAAGTTCAGCGACACTGGACAGGCAGTGACCATCGAAATCCGTGGCAGGTTTTAATGACTTTAAAATTGCATTTACAAGAAAGGACACATTTAAAGATTATAACCTGAGAGGGAAAGGACAGAAAAATAACTTCTCGTTATTTCTTGTTCTCAGCGTGTATTCAACAAGCAGCAACAAGCCCCGCATGCTACTTCCTCACATACCAGAGACCACTGGCAGAGCTAGAGAGGGGAGGCACAGGGGCACTGGCCCCCCTCCTGAAATATGCTTGGATGCTGTGTTTGCCTTTGAATTTCTGCTTGTGTCAAGATGGTTCAAGATAAGGATAATTAATTTGTAAGAATAAACACCATTATGTAACTCAGTTCCACATAGCAGACATGAAGCAAGCTGTGAAAATGTGGATTATGTGGTGGGGTTGTAACCTGGGGGGCAGTAGTAAGCAGATAGCAGTTAAAGTGTGGGTGTTGAACCCTTTCACCAGGAAAAGTGTGGGTGTTGAAACTCCCATTTACCCCACAGCTCTGACAGCCATGCTGCATGAGGACAGAAATAATACTCAAACACAATGAACCTTAACATTACTACTTTATGTTTAAACATTAAATCAATGGTGAAAATGCATGCAGGGAGAATTGACTTCAATGTTGCAGCACATCTGCCTCATAGTTCTGAGGTTTGTTGTTCAAATCTAGAAAATTTGAGTTATCTCTGTGCTTACGTGGATTTTCTCCAGGCCTCCTCCAATAGGGAAAACGCTAAATCGGCAGTCTCTAACCCATGTACGGGGTCCCATCCGCAGCCCGCAGGATCATATTTTACGGCCCCCTACTTGACATCAAAGTTTAATGTTAGTGCAGCCCATGAGACCACACATTTTTTTGCCTTGTTTGCCCTGGCCGTTGTGTGTGTTTGTGTGTTTTTTTAAATCACTTATGGATTACCATAGCTCAGGCTTATGACAGCTTTCAACAAAGTGACAACAAGTGAAAGGAAAAGCTATCCTGTGACCCAGTCCCAGTCTTTTTCAAAACTTGCCATGGAGAAAAAGTTTGGCAACGAGAACAGCCAATTTCGAGAAAAACTGGAGACGTAATGATTTTTTTGTTGAGCACAGGGGCACCCCATCATATCTTGAATGCACAGATAGTGTTCAAGGAATTAGACGTCATTACTCAACTTGACATGCAGACGAGTATGCAAAGTACCAAGGAAATGAAAGCGAAGACTGGGCTACCAATCTTGTTCACATTCTGAAGTACTGTCAATGTTCTGAACTGATAGTAAAGATTGAGAAGATTTTTTTTAATACAGCTGACCCCCACATACTCACGGTTTGGAACCTGTTGATTTGCATTTTTTTGCAGATTTTTAATTTGAAATATCTTTAAATATGTTTTTTTCTAGGACTTTGTCCGTCTTTGTCCTCCATTTTTTGTGGAAAACGTATGTTGAATGTTTATCAATGCATTTTGGGGGGCGGTTAATGATAAATTCCATATGGAATTGTATGCTTAACTGCGCATTGCCATCCAATAGGTGTACAGTATCTAGGGGCATTACCATTAATTAGCTAAAAATATATTGAGCTCGCATATCTTGCTGCATGAAAAAAATCCTACATTAAATAAAAATGTCATTTCTGTAGGTGCATGTTAAATATCGCAATATTCTCTCTCTCTCTCTCTCTCTCTCTCTCTCTCTCTCTCTCTCTCTCTCTCTCTCTCTCTCTAATCTCTCTAATTATTATATGTGCCCTGGCTGTGCTTGACTGGCGATGAATACAGGGTGTACCGATTATGTACTCGCCTTATGTCAGCTGCATATGCTCCAGCTCACCTGAGGAATAGAAAATAGCAGGATCGATAATTTTGATATTTGATATTACTTAATATTTCCTAAATCTCTGTTTTTATTATTTATTTATTACAACTGTTTAATATATTGAGTCAAGCAGTTAATGTTTAAAGTGTATACGGGACAAATGAGGGACACGTTCAGCAGTGATGACTAGAAAAAAATGACTAAATGTACCGACTAAATGCAATTCCTTGCACGCTAATAGATGAATAGGCTTATGTAACTCTCTGCTTCACTCTAGTGGTGAAACTGTTTTGAAGAGAGCACAGTGGGCTTCGCCTTATGACGATCACAGTTCGACCCTTAAAACGTATTGTTTAACCACATTATTATTATTATTATTATTATTATTATTATTATTATTATTATTATTATTATTTATTAGATTAAATACAAAAAAACATGACAGATTAGGCTGGGTTAACAATTAATAAACGTTGTGGCTCCCCAAAAGTTCACAGTGAAACAAATTCACATGTGTGGAAAGTGGCTTGAAATACTCAAAATTAAGTGGAATATCACAGGACGTGTACTCAGTCACATACTGCCAGCATACTACGTCTGTACACTCAAGATGGCAGCATCTTTGTTCCTTCGTTTGCATGATGACGTAATACGCTGCGTCAGTCGCACGTAAAGTTGTGTTGACAGCAGCTACCGCATTTGTCGCTCAAGAGCCGCAGTCGGTACCATTTGAGCCAAATGGAGTAACCCCAAAGCGATCATTTCAGACATCGCATTCGAAACAAGTCGGACGCACTACTTAAACGTCCTAATAACAACAGTATGGCAGACGACCAGTCCACACAATCGTGGTCAATCGACAAGGATGACTACGTTCTCAACGAGGTGATCGGTTAGTAGCCTAGCTTGCTAATGTTTGCCTGCTAGCCTTCGCTGTTTAATCAGCGCGATGCTAACTGCGACTAGCCAAGTAGTGTTGCGTGTAACACAAGGCCAGTCAGGACACGTTGTCTCATTAAGCTAAGGTTATAAAAGGCGTAGTCTGCTTGCGAAATGACCAGCAGTAGTTTGACCGGATGGTTTAAGACAGCTTTTAGAAATTCACTGTAAAGCTAAAGAGCTTGTTCACGTAGCCGTCTGTATGTGGTCTCGTCAGATGCGAGAGGAGTGGGTGGGTGGTGCCCTGTATCAGACACTACACTTCTACTTACAACTTAAGAGTGTCACGCAATCAAACTTACAGAGAGCTGTAATTCCACTACTATATTAGAATTGAATCCAAAATTGTTGCAATGAGCAAATTTAAATGAGTCAAAACCATAGCTTTCCAACAGTGTCTACCTAAACTGATTCAGATAATCCTAAAGCATATTTTCGGATCCAGCTCTTGTATTTGTCTCAATGATGTGACTAGTCACAGTATGAAATCTGTCTTTTCTTGGAGAGATTTGCTTCAAACCTAATATCTTCTCCTCAGGCAGTGGAGCCACTGCAGTGGTCCAGGCAGCCACCTGCAAGCCCAGAAAGGAGAAGGTGGCCATTAAACGCATCAACCTTGAAAAATGTCAAACTAGCATGGATGAGCTCCTGGTAAGAACATTGTTGTGAAGTGTGACATATTTCACATTTGCAGTATTTACACTGCATTCCGTTTAGTGCGAGTGTGGTGTGAAATAGTTGGGTTCCGGTCTCACATGAAACGCTCAAAACCTTGACGCCATGACCATGTAAATGTGTGTGGGTATCCTTAAAAACGGGTCCTTAAAAGCTATTTCAATTTTCATGTTTCTCAGAACAACTACTTAAGTAATTTCTTATATTGCATTTCACAGTTTAGGGCATTCATTTGTCACAACACAGAGGTCACGCAGTTCATTGTCCCATTTTACTCAAGTCATCTTTTGAGCAACAGTTAAAAATACCCATTCAAACAACAAAATGACCAACATGCACCTAGTATTCATTTAGTTTTAATTGCGGGTGTAGGATACTAAACTTATGACATGGATGACACAACATATTACCTTTTTTTTCTGGACTATAAGCCGCTACAACGCACTGGTGTGCAGCTGTTATAGGCGCAATTGAGAGCGAAAACGAGAATCTTGAGTTGAATTTAATGAGCAAAGGGAACGAGTTCCATAAATACAGCCATCTCTGCAGTGTGACCACCATCACGCTGTTGTTTGTTTGGTGACTGAGTACAATCATCGCTGGTAACGGATGATAGGACAGCAAGTCTGGCCATAGAGCGACATTCTAAATAAGTCTGGGCATCCCCTACAGCTTCCCTACTTTTAACAAACTGGTTTCCAAAGGCTGCACTGCTGCGTGGTGAAGATCGTCTGCGAATTTGCCCAATGTGACAACAAGAGGTACCACTGTGTGAATAACTGAGTTTGACGTTATTTTTGTGTGTGTGTGTGTGGGTGGGGGGGGGTTGCACTCCCGGTGTTTAACCCACTTAGGCCGAGAGTGAACAACAGCGTTTCCACCATAAAAAGCGTTTCCACCACTAGAGCCGGGAACACTGTTGAATCTTTCTACCTCTGCAGCTGGAAGAACGGATATGTGATTTTCTTTTCTTTTTTTAAGATATGTTTGTAGGACGATGACGATATCGACGGCTTTGTAACAGAATATAGAGAATGGTAATTACCACTCGAGTTTTAAAATTAAAAAATCGTGCTTCAATCCCAATGACACAAAATGTAATTTTACATTTTTAATTGAAACAGTTAATAATAAACTCTGGACTATGTGAAAGCCACATGTCTAAGCTCTCAAATTCTTTTGGAATTATGTTTCAATCTGCTACAGTGGCTGAGCTACAGTATCAGTTATTTTATAGGTGTTGAATTTCCGTGAAAACTTCAGGTTTTAGAGGGTGATTCTAAAGTCGCACTTAGGTTTTTGAGAGATGTTTCGCCAGGTGCGTTAGGCCTTGATGCAGGGGTTTCCAAACATTTTGTAAAAAGGGCCAGATTTGGTGAGGTGAAAATGTGTGCGGGCCGACCACTCAGCTACAAGTTGCTTAAAGTTTTCAAGGCATTTGTTACCAGTCACCTTGTCGTATTTTGCATGTTTTGTCTGGTAGTGACTCTTGATATTGAATTTCTTGAAAACAGCCACAGTACAGTCTCTTAGCAAACTCGGTAGACACAGTTGTTTTGTATTTCAGTGAAAAAATATGATAATTTGCACTTTTCCTGGAAGCAACAGCCCTCTTGGTCAACTTTCGTTTTCTTCACTACAGTCTCTATTTCAGAAATGGGCTGGAATGGGCCACACAAAAGGTCATGCAGCGACGAGTTCACTCTGACACCTAACATGACATTGGGAGTGGTGTCTTCAGAGTGGCAGAGCGCGCTCGGAGCGTATTTCCGAAAGCTCCCGAGAGTGCAGCCACAGGTCTGCTGCCATTTGGTGGTTGAATATTAAACGACTTTATTTATTTTATATTTTACGCGTGTATTTTGTACTGCGGTCAACACTACTGCCGGGCCACTCATTATTAATTTTAGGCCAGAGGCTGTCTTAAGGTAAATACGTTTTTTTTTTTTTTTTTAATCTTTCTGTGAGACTTCTTTCTTTGCCACTTTACCATGTTATAACGTGGAGGCCCGCGTAGTATTGATACGAAGCGGCCAATGTGTGTACAAATTTGCTTTTATGGCAAAATGTAGCTGTTGCGGCATTTAATCAAGTGCGTTTTGTAGTCCATAAATGATGGACGCAACATAACTGATTATTTATTATCGTTTTTTTTTTTGTTTTTTTAACGTCCTTACCTATCAATAAATTGCACAGGAGGAATAAAATACAAGCATGATGCACTCCACTACATGGCATCAAACTCCAACCACAATAATAAACATATCTGATTGACAACAGTACTCGCTGTCATACAATCATACAGCGACTTTAGCCAATTCCCATTGTATATTTAAACTAGATTTAAGTAAAAATGCTTACTCTTCTTGAAGGCACACATACTGGAGATGTAGCAAGAAAGTGATTCCATATTGTCTGCTCTGTAAAATGATGCAGTTTGTTATTAAGCTTATTTGGTTGTTTTCCTGATAGTTAGTTTAGTCTTTATGGTCTCAGCGCCATACAATATTAACATCTGATTACCGGTAGTTAAATTAATTAGAGTTTGAATTAATTTTGTTTATATGGTAATTAATTGTGTTGATCATCTTGGATTGGACAAGCCGACGCTTTTCAAAGTTCTAGTTTTGGTTCTGTGTCATTGCATTTTTTCTCTTTGCCTTTCTGTGGTGGCATCACAAAAATACATAAAATGAAAAACATAGTTTGGTTGAACTCAAAATCGCAACTTTCCGGATGCGTGACTGAAAAGGTTTCACCGTACATTATTAGGTTTGCGGCGCTGTCAGTCAGAGTGGAAGCTCACTTGAGTAAATTAAGATAGCACCATATTTGCAATGTATTGCTTCTCCAGAGATGGGCAACTTCAGTTATTGTGTCCTCAATGGTTGTGAGGACCACAGATGTTTTATCAAAAGGACCACCTACCACTTCTTACGTGGAGTGTTGTATCATCTTTTTTAAAAATTCATGTACAGTATTATTTTTGTTAAAATGAAAAATAATCAGGCGGCACGGTGGTCGACTGGTTAGCACGTCCGCCTCACAGTTCAGAGGTCGTGGGTTCGATCCCGGCTCCGGCCTCCCTGTGTGGAGTTTGCATGTTCTCCCCGTGCCTGCGTGGGTTTTCTCCGGGCACTCCGGTTTCCTCCCACATTCCAAAAACATGCATGGTAAGTTGATTGGATACTCTAAATTGCCCCTAGGTGTGATTGTGAGTGCGGATGTTTGTCTCTGTGTGCCCTGCGATTGGCTGGCAACCAGTTCAGGGTGTCCCCCGCCTACTGCCCAAAGACAGCTGGGATAGGCTCCAGCACGCCCCGCGACCCTTGTGAGGAGAAGCGGTACAGATAATGGATGGATGGATGGATGAAAAATAATCATTCATTGTAAAGATTAATTAAAAATACTTAAATGTTTTATAAGATTGTGTTGACACGTGCCTATGATGTTTCTCTCTTCCTTAATTAACTTGAACGAACAAACTGAAAATGTCAAGCTTTTCTATAGTACACTTAGTACTAGTTGTCGATAACTGCTACCAGTTCGACTTGATTCACATGGTATCCCCTCTGCTGCTTTAGACAGAAATATGCCTTGGCTTTGTGGCACTTTCATGAGGGACACCTTACTTGATCAATTATGAAAGTACTTGCATTTGTGTCAAAACAAAACAAAAAACTTTTGTAAAAGTACTCATTCAAATAATTACCCAAGTAAAATGGTAAATGGGCTTTCACTTACATCGCGCTTTTCCACCTACAAGGCGCTTAAAGCGCTTCACACTGACTCCTCATTCACCTACTGGTGATGACGCATCATCAGGACCAACTGGGGGTTCAGTAGCTTGCTCAAAAATACTTGGAAATAGTCACAGGGGCTGGGGATCGAACCCTCAACCTCTGTGTTGCGAAGGGACCACTCTCAGTGAGTAAAAAAAGTACATGCTCTGAAATATACTTGAAGAGTAAAAGTAAACAAAGTGACAACAAGTGAAAGGAAAAGCACATGAATATAACATTATATCCTAAAAGGAGATACATATAGTAAATAATACCATAGTTAAATTGCTATGCATTCAGTAAACTTGAACAAACTGCATTTTAAATGCTAATGGCTCTGATGGATAGTCATGCTTGCTGCTCAATGCAAATTGCAACCTAAGTTCCTCTGTGTTGTCATCTCCCTGAGTTGAGAGGTGATCAATGTAAGCAAAAATATAATTTTCACATTTTCATGTTGAGATTCTCCTGTGTACTGCTGTGTACACATATAGGAATATGACTAGATACGCCAGTGCCCTGTAGTAGCCAGCTAACCGCCGTGCCGATGTGGTGGCCATGTTGGAGAGGTCGACGTACACATCACAAGCAATGCACAAACATTGAAATTAAGTAGTGATGTGCTCATTTCTCAACTGATTTTCATGGCTTTAATTTTTCTGCAAATGCGAAATAATGTGCTATCAATATTATATAACATTTGAAAAAAAAAAGCCAGAACAAATATTTTTACCTGTGAAAGGGTACTCATATTTTTACCTGTGAAACAGTACTCACAAGTTTCTTTGTTATAATTTTATGGCCTACTTGGTCTTTTGGTTTTCTTGCCGTCCAAACATGTAAAATGTACTGAAGACCTTGACCCTTTTAGCGTAGTGTTGCCCTAGGCACTCCCTTCAAAATGGGTGTGTCGTAACTACCTATTCATATGGGTGGGTAGCCCTGCGTGCCTACTATTTTTTTTCTAGTCAAGTGCGTGTCATAGCATTGACATATGCAGGCGTGTCAAACTCATTCTTGTCACGGGCCGCTTTGTAGATATGGCTTCCCTCATTGGTCCTTTATGAATGTGAAACCAAATAAATGTTTAATCGTCATATCGTATTATTAGATATACACATCAAATTGCTATATTGATATTTTTAAAATCAGAAATCGAGGATGATATTTTGTTGAATTATTGTCCAAGTGACTGTAAAAAGAGTAACAAAAAATTATTGCAAAATCTCACCGTTATTTATTTCGATAAGACAATTTCTATTTTGGTACAGATTTTAGCAAGGGTCATGGAAGTTGACATGATTTGCTTTTGCGGGACGGATATGGCCCCCATGCCACACCAGTGACATGGAGCCAATCACAAGCTGGGATGTAGCCTTCCAGGTCTAATCCCTTAGTTAATTGCCGTCATGCCTTAAAAACTAAAGTAACGACCCTTTTTTTTTTTTTCTTAAATGTATCAAGTAAAATGTACAGATATGGTGTTAAAATGTAACAAGTAAAGATAAAAAGTAGTTTGATAGATAAATACTTGAAGTACATAGTACTGGAAAAAATACTCAAGTTCAGTAATGAAGTATTTTACTTTGTTACATCCCATCTCTGGATTTAATTTAATGTATAGTAGAGGATCATAACATACAGTACAGTATAGAACATTCAACATTGAGTGTCAGTGTTGCCGTTTTGTAACTTTGCAGAAGGAGATCCAAGCAATGAGCCAGTGCCACCATCCCAACATTGTTTCGTACTACACTTCCTTTGTGGTGAAGGATGAACTTTGGCTGGTCATGAAGCTTCTCAGCGGTGGTGAGTACTTAACAAACTGCAGCTCAACTCAAAACCTTATGTCTTTAAAACAACCTTTCAAACACTGCTCTTTGCTTTTTGGCTAAATGTGTAGGCCTCGAGAAAGTTACATACAGCAATACACAGTATAGTGAATATCCAACTGAGATCCAAGCGTGACATACTGTAGTAGACACTGCTGTCATTCTCTCCATTTTACCAATTCAAACAAGCTCTTTTACGTGCATCTAGGGCAAATTATTCACAATATGCATGTCGTACAAAGAAAATCAACAGAAGTTACAGAACATAAGAATATTAATTTCACCAAATAGGAAAGGGAAAAAAATGAAAATTTCTTCTTCTAGCTAATGCAACAACTACATTTGGTGTATGGATCGCATTCTGCTCAAATAGTATCAAACACATTTGTATGGTTTATTAGCCTTTCGTTAGACATGGCTCAGTCTCAACTCTTTCACTTTACAAGTCTGTCTGTCAAGTCTAACTGAAGATCAATTTTGGTGAAGATCTGGATAAAGGTGCAGACATAGGAATGTATTTATATTGCTTCATTATGGCATCAATGGAACAGTTCATTCTCCAGAATCATAACAACGACCACCCTTCTGGTTTAACCGACACAATTTTAATTGTTTTGTGCCTAAGTGGCACAATCGTGATATTTTTCAAGGAAGCGTAGAGAGAAAAAAGTGCATTGACTTGATATTCTCAGATCGTAATAATCTGAATTTCTTAGACGGCTATGTATCGAATACATGCCATTGGCCAATGTGAGCCTGATGTCATCGAAATACACCACTAATCCTAAAAATGCAGTGTGTAAATCTAAAGTGGCACAAACATCGACTACTCAGTATGGACTAAGTGTCATACATAAGAACTGTGGGGGTTGTTCAATCAAAACATGTACACCCATGGTAGTATATGGGGTATTAATTTCAAGAAAACTGTGCGTATTGCTGTGACTTAGAGGAAGATTTGTCCGATTTTTTTGACCACTTATGCAATCAAGGTTATTCCAAAGATTTCACATACACTGAACAAATATATAAACACATTTGTTTTTGCTCCCATTTTTTGTGAGCTGGATTCAAAGATTCTAAAACTTTTTCTACACACGCAATTTCCTTCACATATTGTTCACAAATCTAAATCTGCGTTAGTGAGCATTTCTCCTAAGGCTGGGCATTATGACTGCAAAGTATATTACCATATACCTACTTCATATTGGTCTATATTGATCTATCCATCCATTGTCTGAACCGCTTATCCTCACAAGGGTTGCGGGCGTGCGGGACCTTATCCCAGCTCTCTTCGGGCAGTAGGTGGGGTACACCCTGAACTGGTTGCCAGCCAATCGCAGGGCACACAAAGGCGAACAACCATTCTAACTCACAGTCACACCTAGAGACAATTTAGAGTCTTCAATTAACCTTCAAAGCATGTTTTTAGAATGTGGGAGGAAACCGGAGTATATTGATATATACTGTATTGAAATTATTTTTCTTTTTTTTCTTTTTTTTTGTTTTACTATGGAAAATAAGCAGCAAAAGAAAATAGTATGAATTTAGGAAATGTTATTCTCCAGATAGAACTTCTTGACTTCTGATATGATACCGATTTTGTTGCCTAGAGATACTAACCGATATCGATCCGATAAGATAGCAGCAGGAATGATACATGCTTTTATTTTTTAGTATGAAATGTTTGAAGATACTTGATCAAGAGATACAAACAAAGAGCAATAGTTAGCGACAGAAGGTATGAGAAAATATGACCCATTTATTCCAAACATTTGGGTTGCATAAATTCAACCTCAAACATGAGAATGTGCTACACTTGAATAAAATAGATTAAAGGTTCCTGAGAAATCTGCATGCAGTGTGATGCCGAGGGTCGGACACGTCTAATACTGGTGGAATAGCATGTCAAAGACACAACTCTTTTGCTTGTACACCACATATCCATCCGGAGGTGTTTAATCGGGTTGTACTAATTTGAATGAAGTTAATCCCCACTCTCGTTCCACGTGAGTATGCACACTTCTTTGTTAGTTTAGCTGCTGCTTCTTCATTGGTTTTGCTACTTCTTGCGCGCTGCCTACAGCACCCAGTGTTTGCTTCCTGATTTTTTTTTTTCCTATCGAACATTTTATCGAAGGCATTTTCTATTGATATCGACCACTTGTCTATCGCGATACATATCGATATTGATTTATCACACAGCCCTGATTTCTCCTTTGTCAAGATAATCCATCCGTCCTCACAGATGTGGCACATCAGGACGCGGATTAGACAGCCTGATTATTGCACGGGTGTGCCTTAGGCTCGCCACAATAAAAGGCCACTATTAGCGTGTTCCAGTTCATGCCAATATCCAGCAACTTTGCACCACATGCCGCAATCAACAACCTGATCAACTTTATGACAAGGAGATATATTGCACTACTTGAAACAAAAAGTGGTCACAACAGATATTGACTGGTTTTCTGCACTCAGAACTGTCTTCATAATACAAAAAAAACAAACAACTTTTGCCACAAGACACTTTGGTTGGTTCTAGAGTTTTTTTGCCACCCAGTTACCCACAATGTCACCTATTAACAATTGTAACAACTTGTTGTAACATCATGTGTGAACTGTGTAATTGCTTTTTTTTGCCTTCGTAATATTTTGTGACAACCACCATAACTCTCTCTCTTCTCTCTCTCTCTCACCCTCACTCTCACTCTCTCTGTACCCTGTCTCTCAGGCTCAGTCTTGGACATCATCAAACACATCATCTCACGTGGGGAGCACAAGTCTGGAGTGTTGGACGAGGCCTGCATTGCTACTATCTTAAAGGAAGTATTGGAGGGTCTGGAATACCTTCACAAAAATGGACAAATTCATCGGTGAGAGATCATACCGGTGTTATCGCCTTTCACTGTCCACGTGCATTTCGCCTAGACGTTCAACTTTTTCTGTACTGTATATGTGACTGCAGGTTAAACTTGACCTCAGTTCATAAGTCATTGAAATAATGAAGATGCATAATTTGACTTAATATATGCCACAGACTTGTTTCACATGAATATTCTGCCTTCTGTTTAGTCAGTCGTGATCTTTGACTGTTGAAATGTTTTCAAATTTAGAGTTGTCAGACAATACTCATTTTTTCGGACAATACTCATTTTTGATCCCATAATCATTGCACAACTTGTTTTAATATTTCTCTTTATTTCACTTACAGTGATCTAAAGGCTGGAAATATCCTTCTTGGGGATGATGGCTCAGTTCAAATTGCTGGTATAGTGTTCTCCCATTTCTCATGATTTTGTATACGGTGTTTCCTAGCCGTATTGCGGCTCACCTTCCATGGCCCTGTAATGTCGTGGATATTTTTTTCTGAAGCACATTGCGGAAAGTTGCGCTATGTCACTTAAATCTGTAATGCCCTCACATTTGGTAAGGTAGAGCTGCAATTGTCGATGTAGTTTTCAGTTGCTTATTAAATGCCGGGAGAGACATAAAATCCAAAGCCAACAAGCACACTCACACAGGAGCTGCTGATGACCACAGCTCATGCTCAAGACACTCACACAGAGACTCGCAATAACGTGAGCTAACTGGCCAACGACCCTCCAGTTCGCCGACATATTACGTCACCCCGGCAGGCCATGCCCCTTAAAGGCATATGTTTAACACACAGATACAATATGTATCATGTTTCTGTTTGTGTTAAAAAGTATGTTTTAATATGGTAAAATGTTTCAAAGGCATTTGTAAGGGTACAATTACAACAATACTAAAAGTTAATACAAGATTTTCTGGAATGTATTCCACTGATGGATGGGGACTCACTGACTACGTTTACATGCAGTCAGTATTCGGGTTGAATTCAAAATTCAGATTTCTGAATAATTCAGGATAATCCCTTTACGTACATGCGTGAGCAGACAGTATACATTGTCATTGTGATCAATTGGAATGTCCTGATCTTAACAGGCGGCGTGAAGATAACGTCATGATGCAAAGACATGTCATTTCCGCTTCTTACTAAGTTTCCACCATCAATAAAACACGTTATATTCATGTCACTCACCACAAGAATAAAGCAGTTGGTTTCATCCTGGCTTAAAAGTGTGGTTCTGCGCTGCGTCGAGTCTGCGCTTTGCATTTTCTTGTTGCCCGCCTCTGACTTGTTACGCCGTGTAAGTGGCATCGCCGTACACACAAGTTACTTACTGTACTAAAAAGACCAAGATTCCTTGCAGATAGGCTATGTGCAGAACACAAACCAATGTCCCTTTCAATGGCGGTATTCCAATATACGTTTACATGACCAAATGTTCGGGTTAGAAAAGGGATTAACCCAGGAGTCTTATTCGGAGCATATCGTCGCTGTAACGTGAAAAACATTTATCTCCATTTTTTTTTTCATTTTCTTATTTCTACTTGAATCATGTTTCTGCGTTACAGAAATCGCATTAAAGTGAAAATTAAAAAAGTTTCCAAAATTGGAGATAAGTGTTTTTCACAGGACAGCGACGATATTCCGTTTTTTGCACGTGTTTACATGGCCTTTCAAAATCTGAATATTGCCAATATGCAAGTTTTGAAAAGGTTATTGAAATCATGTAATTGTTCTAGTCACTGTGATACAGTATAATAATTGATTTAGTAAAACATTCACATCTTAAATCAAGCAATTTCTTTGAACATGTATCTTTTTCTCCTTCTCGTCCTTTTCAATCCTGCATACTTGTGGCCCTCAGATTTTGGTGTGAGTGCCTTTCTAGCAGCAGGCGGGGATATGACCAGGAACAAGGTTCGGAAAACATTTGTGGGGACGCCTTGCTGGATGGCCCCTGAGGTCATGGAGCAGGTGGGATTCTTGTTTAGTGGATGGTGGCCTTTTAATCTTTTCGGGTCTGTTTGTTCATTGCTTACTCTGCTTCTTTCTACAGGTCCGTGGCTATGACTTTAAAGCTGACATCTGGAGTTTTGGGATCACTGCCATTGAGTTAGCTACGGGAGCTGCACCATATCACAAATATCCACCAATGAAGGTAACTGTTGTTTATGTTTTCGTGCGTGTCTGATGTTTCTAATTTGACTACAGTAAGACCTTTATGGTCGAACGCTATGTGTTCTGGTGTGCTGGTCAACCAGTGATTTCTTTTAACAATTTTGACCACCCTCGCCCAGTGTAGCCTGCGAATAGTTGGACGCCATATGAATTAAGTCTAGCTTGGAATGATTGGAATCCATGCAGTGAAATTTTAAAGCTCGGCAAGTTTAGAAGACGAGAAGCAAAAACGCTTTGTCCACTCTGCAGAGCAAAGTGCGTGTGGTTGCAGTGCGTGTTGGCCATGCACGCAGGTGGGTTGATCCGATGGAGTGGCAGTGCGCCCCGTTGTTCTCGTACTCACTCGTTCTATGTTCATCCAGTCTATCTGCTGAGTTAGTCATTCATGTAAATTATTGAATAGCACTACTGTGAGGGAAATACATATAATGTACGAGCCCTGGCATAACCTATTCTTTGTGCGTCTATATGCATATCTGGAGTCTGTGCGTAGCGGTACGCAGCTTTGTAGGAGCGAATACATAGGAGATAGTAGAGGTTTTCTGTTGAATTAAATGAGCATAGGGAACAAGTGCCATAAATACAGCTATCTTTGCAGTGCTACCCTATCTCTCTGTTGTTTGTTTGGTAAATGACTCCCACCATGGCTGGCAACTAACTAGGCGCTAACTGCTAGCCACGCAAGACATTTCAGGCTATGGAGTGACATCCCCTGCATCTCCCAAACACGTAACAAATGGCTTTCCAAAGGTTGCACTGCCAGACGTAAATGCACTGCTACCTGATCAAGCTCGTCAGTGAATTGGCCATGTGTGGCAATCCATCAGTGTGACCTCTTTCGTTATGCAAATATCCATGTTATAACATGGAGACCCGCGGCTATTAATACAATTGTGGCCAATATGTACACAAATGTGTTAAAGTGGCTGAATTTAGCTGTTGCGGCTTTTATTCCGGTGCGTTTTATAGTCCGGAAATTACGGTAGTATAAGTACTCAACTCTCGAGTACTTCCCTATAGTGATACCAAGTAACCAAAACCACTAGTACTTTTTATACATAACATTCTTATTCGATCAATGTCTGTTAATTTTAAAGACTTTTTGAGTAAAGCCAGAACACTTTGCAATAGAGAATTTAAATTGAAAATAAAAGACAACTCACTCTGATTTAGGAGTCATGTCATGTCATCTTCCAAACCGCTTATCCTATACAGGGTCGCGGGGAGTTGCTGGAGCCTATCCCAGCCGTCAATGGGTGAAGGCAGACTACACCCTGAACTGGTCGCCAGCCAGTCGCAGGGCACATGATTTAGGAGTCATTCTTAATAGATTAACAAAAGTGTAAGTTTTAGTCCTTGTTCAAAATAAATTAAAGTGCAAAATAATCCAGGTTCAACTATTAAAGCGACACTTGGGTGAGCTTAACATTGGCACTTATATAATAGGTTTGCAAGTAAAAATAACATCAGTACTAAAGTGCCCACCCCCGAAAGACCCTGTCATGATTTAAGGTCTTTTTTTGTGATTAGATTTCCGACAAATTGCACCGCCCCCTTTTGGGGCGTGGCTGATGTTATGTTTTCGGTCTCAGCGTTCTACGTCACGGGAGGGAGCCAAGCGTGGTAATATTGCTCTCTTTGTCAGTTCTGTTGTCTAAAACAGCGACTGATCGCCACCAAAAGCAAATGCACATTACTGCTCTTGTCCACTTCAACCTGTTAAAGTATAAAAGTGTTCTGCACAATAGTTTGGATTTATTGACATAAAACGTGATCTCATCATGATCACCTCCACAAAATCAAAAATACCGTGGCGATTGCTCCTCCACTTTCACAAGCTGAAGCGGACAAGAGCATGAATGCGCACACGAACCCCGACTGGTTATATTTCGAACATTTAACGAAATATGGCGGATCATGAGCCTGCGTCTTCATGTCGCGGGGTTGCCTCCCGAGCAGTCGCGTGCATTGTCCGACACCGCTTGCAGTCGCGAGAGTGAAGCGGCGTCAGAGTGAGGTAAGACCTCATCAAACACCAGGCGTGTCTTGAATGTGCGCATCCGACTCCACAACAGTGTGGCCGCATTGGAACGTACTATTTCGGCTGTTACATTCCATTGGACGGCGTGTTGTCGGTCGAAAAACTGGGGGCATTCCTCATCCAAATAAATGTGCACGTCCACTCATTCCCACTTCAGTCTCTGCGAATATCCTGACTGGTGTTAAATGCCTCGCCCGTCCTAACTGTGATCAGCAAAGAAGCAGTGTTTTGCTGTGTTCCCAGCATAAATGTACTGGTAGCTCTGCTCACTTCCACATTTCCTCATTCTCATATAAATCGGCCACGGAGAGGTTAATCCTTTTGATATGTGGAAGTGGTCATAAGGATGTCCACATAAATTTTGGTGCCAATTGATCACCATTTTTGGACGTTATAAGCAATGAAAGGAAAATGATTTCCAATGGAGGGTTTGTAATCGGTTCCTCCCGTGATGCCGACCGAACAAGGATAGAACGTAGGTGGCGTGGCCATTCTCCTCATTAACAAGAGGCGTTATTCATGGAGTCACTTATTTTCTAATTTCTCCCAAATGTATTGATCAAATAGAAAATGACAACTCTTTTCATTTTCCTGCTCAAAAATATATAAAATGAATTTGTTAGTGAAAACATGGCCATCCCGGCCCCACCATCCCTTTAACTGATAAGCATGACACTGAAGTTGGAAAATAGGGCTGGGTGAAACAGCTGAAAAATTTACCACAAGGGATTTCATATCAGCCACTGTTGATAAATGAAATAGTTTTTTTTTCTTTACCTATTCAACCATCCAAAGGAATACCATTCATATTACATAATATAGGTACATACAAGTAAAAAAAAAAGTAGGAAACAGTTGAGTATAGAACTCTGTATAATACACACAAGTAAAAGCGCAGTGTTGCTTGTACTGCATTCAGCAGGAAAAATAGACTTTATTAATGCAGTGAATAATAACATTCCATTTTTCTCAGTCGTTAAAAGGAGGTAAATGTGTAAACAAACGTAGAAATTTTGCTAACAACTCACTAATAAAGCACTCTAAATATTAACATAAACCATGAAAACATACATGTAGTTATAGCATTTGCATCTTAATGGGCATATAAGAGAATGGGCATTGACAGAATAATAATGCACTTTAAGCATTAATATAAACCTTACAAGCACACACATACGTAACAGAAACCGCATCTCAATGGGCATTTGAGAGGTGTGACATGGATGCACTTCACTTCGAAAAAACCTAATAGACTGGCCACAAGAGGGCGCCAATGACTGCTATTAGTGACTGGTATCAACAGGCTTCGTGAGTACTCGATACCTTGAAATAACATCGTATCGGCCTGATACTGATACCTGATATCAGTACTCGTCCGTCTCTGGTGCGTTGTGTGACATAGACCATACGATGCTCATAGATTGCATCCACACATTCTGCTCAGTTTGAATGTAGAAGCTGATAGTTGTGCGTGTATAGGTGCTGATGCTGACGCTACAGAACGACCCACCCTGTCTGGAAACGGGTATCACAGACAAAGAGATGGTGAAGAAATATGGCAAATCTTTTAGGAAGATGATCACCCTGTGTTTACAGAAGGACCCAGAAAAAAGGTCTGTTCATGAATTGTCCCTTTTATTATGGTCATTTGTTTTTGCTTTTACCATTCCTTTTACAGTAATTTCCCTTCTGTTTTGTTTCTATTTGGTCCTATTTAGGCCAACTGCAGCTGAGTTGCTTAAGCACAAATTCTTCACAAAAGCCAAGGCAAGTTTCTTCTCTCTTTGTATTTTTACATACGAGACAACATATTTTGATGTATGTGTACTATCTGTCCCCTCTTTCTTTTTTTTTTTTAAATAGAATAATGACTACCTGCAGGAGAAGCTGCTACATAAAGGTCCATCAATAACAGATCGATCAAAAAAGGTTTGTAATACTTCAGTGAATTACATCTTAGGCCAGGGGTGTCAAACTCCAGTCCTCGGGGTCGCCCTCCTGCATGTTTTAGTGGTTTCCTCGTCCAACATATCTGATTCAAACGATCGGGATCAGGATCAGGCTCCTGCAGAACTTGCTGATGAGCTGATCATTTGAAACAGGTGTGTTGCAGTAGGGAGAGATGGAAAACAGGCAGGACAGCTGCCCTCGAGGACCGGAGTTCGACATCCCTGTCTTAGGCGTTCCAGTGCACTGACAATTTTAATCAGGGGGGATTTTTACATTTGAAAATGTTTTTAAACGGAACTTCAAAAGGTGAGACGTGTACCAGGATCCAGTGGTCGTCTTCACAAGACAGAGGATGGTGGCTGGGAGTGGAGTGATGATGAACTGGACGAAGAGAGCGAGGAAGGCAAAGCTGCAGTGGCAGCTCTGCGGGTGAGATGTTGGACGGTTTCTGATAAGCATCGATCGTAATTATGTGACTTAAATGTGTCCCACCAGGGACACAATGAATTTATAGTCATTGTCCGCCATGGTTAAGTTTGTCACGTCCTCTACAGCATAAAGATTTTTTGTGCATTGGAACACTGGTTACAGTTTGTATCCAAGATAAACGTTGAAAGTTAGTCACAGTACTTTATCTCAACATTATTTCTCCTAATCGGAGCCAGGTTGCTGCGTTACTAAACTCTTGTCATACAACTGCGTCTAGTTTGGATACCTCATTTAATTTGAATTGAAAAAAATTACAATTATTTATTATAATAAAGATAATACAGCATGTGCATGCATGACTTATGTTTACATAGCCTTGTTTTTACTCATGCATGCAGTTCTATTTGAACGGACACATCGTCGCTGTCCTGTGAAAAACACATGAGATTTTTTTCAATCTTCTTATTTTTACGTGAATGGTGTTTCTGCGTTACAGACATCGCATTAACGTGAAATTTTTTTTTTTTCCAAAATTGGACATAAGTGTTTTTCACAGGACAGCGACAATATGTTAATGTAGTTTACTTCTTAATGTGATTGGTTGGGAGGGTTAAGTGACTGTGGGAAGAGATATGTTGTGTGTGTTGTCTTTATTTATGTTTATTGAATTTGTATGTGCACCCCCTCTAAAATGAGATGATTCATCTCAAGGGGTAAATCCACAATAAAAAAAAAAGGTTCCAAAATAGGGTTAATCAGGCAGCATGTAAGTACTCAAGTGACAGAACAATGTTGAAAATCTGTAACATTGTTAAGCATTCCAGAATGAATTAATTGTGAACTAGCACCATAAGTCTTCTCCCTGAAGACTTTCGAAACTAAAGCAAACATAATGTTTGCCTTAACACATGCTGGTCCCGTATGCTCTAATGTGAGTCGAAGTTCATGTCCTGGTGTGGGGTTATACCTTCCTTTCTTCGAGGCTGTGATGTCATGAAGTCTTGCTTTTTGAGTGTGGGATTCTTTATAACCTGTCCATAAGTATAAAGATTGGGTGTATGACAATTGCATGTTTTTAATCTTGACAATCTGTCATGTCCATTCTGCAGTCCCCCAGAGTGAAGGACGGGTCTCAGACTATGGAGGTGAGTCTGTTTATAGCGGACATGACCAGTACTGATAGATGTTGATTTTTCTTCCAATGTCTCGATGAAGTGATCTGCATGAACGTCTTCCTTGTTTGTCATCCTCTTTTCATTTTTCTGCACTCGTAACACTGCAAACACTTTGACTTACCTGTGTGTCATACCTCTTAGATTTTCCCACCAACAGATGGCTCCAGTGCACACCTTAAGCCGCCTCCTACAGTCAATGCAAATGTTACGCCTGTGGGACAAAGTGGTGAAGACGTTCCACCATTGCCTCCCACTCCCGCTCAAACAGTGAGCCCCTCACATGCACCCTCCCCTCAGGTAATAACACTACAAATAATAACACATAAGCAGCTGAAGGCGGCATTGCAAAGCCTCAATTCAAATGGACCCCCGTTTCAGGATGCCATTGTATCCGATGCCAGCGTTCCGATCAACCTCGTCCTGAGGCTGAGGAATCCAAAGAAGGAACTCAACGACATCCGATTTGAGTTCATGTCTGGCAGAGGTATGATGATGATCATCTAACCTCATGTACTAAAAACAATGACTTTGCTTTCTGCTAATGCTTCTCTACGTCATCAGACTCTGCTGATGGCGTATCTCAGGAGTTGGTTTCGGCCGGTCTGGTAGATGGGAGAGATTTAGTCATTGGTAAGTAGTCACCAGTGTCCCTCCAAATTCTCTTAGACAACCTTATTAATTCCGGTGCAGGCAGTTCATTTGAATCTTAGCGGTCCAAATGCACATCCAGCCCCAACAAACACAGAAAATCCCGTCAATAATATACATTTCTCCCCCCAAAAAACAACAGTTTTATACACGGGTGTTAATGACACAAACATTTTTCACCTTGTTAAGACGTTTACCAGTGCCTAGACAGTACCTCGGCACCGGAGCAACAACACTGTAAGAAGGCCAACTTCAAAATAAACCTTAACCTACCAAATAATATACAGACATCAATGCCTAGGTAAGCTTTTGTTTTGAAGTTGTTCCCGGCAGTGTGTTGCGGCTAACGGCTTACTCGTCTCATTTTCCAGACCTTGATGCATTACTGTCACAAATTTACTATTTGCTACCGATTTTAACAAAACAACGGCATGAAATTAAGTTTAATGTGTATATATATATATATATATATATATATATATATATATATATATATATATATATATATATATATATATATATACACATATACACATATACATACATATCTTACAATGGATTTACGAGACCTGGAAAATGTCTGCGAACGGCATACAACGTTGGTTAAAAAAAAAGTGTCGACTATATTTTGAGGTCGATTTATTTATGCAGCACTACAGATAGGTATAATCGTAACATAACTTCTGATTTCCTTTTTCATCTTTACAGTTGCTGCCAATCTGCAAAAGATTGTGGATGATCCTCAGAATCACAAAAATGTCACCTTTAAGCTGGTCAGTACACTGTAAACAATTTTTTCACAAAGTGGTCATGGGGTATTTGTTTTCTCGGCTAGAATGGTCAAGTGTTTATTGTGTCAGGGCTTATTTGTACTACTAATTTTTTCAATGTTGATTGAAAATGTAAATATATATTTTACACTACATTATAATTCAATTTTCAATCCCACTGGTTTTGAGTCAGTATTGGAAGACATTTCCAGTTTTTCCCATATGCCTTCTGTACATAGCAGCACTTTCTCCTCTTTCAGCTTCTCAATGAACTTCAGCTTTACAGATACCATGTCTGTTGCACGCGCTTTACAGGTTTGCTGTGGTAATAATTGGAGATACATGATGTCTATATTTTTTCAAGCAAATACCGATAAATTCCTGTTCCTCAATACTGATGCCGATAACTATTTATTTATTTAATTTGCATTTACAGTACATTGTGCACATCTGGTGGAAAGAAATACTCAAAAGATTTGTCATGTCGTAGGTTCGAATCCAGCCTAGGACTTTTCTGTGTATGGAGTTTGTTCTCCCTGTGCCTGTGTAGGTTTTACCGGGTGATCTTGATTGATTACTCTAAGCAGGCAAGGTTCACACCTCAGACCAGATCGGATTTTTTTATGACAGTCTGAACGGCTTGATTCGAATTTTTTTTTTTTTTTTTAAATCCGACCTGGGTGGCTTTCATATGTGGTCCTAAATCGGTTACGTATCCGATCTTTTTCAGTGCGGCTGCGGTCTGAACGGCCAGGTCGCATCTATCTTGACATTGACGTCATCCGGAGCCCAAAATGTGCTGCGCAGAGGGAAAGTGCTAGCTGCAGGGACATCGAATCTGTAAAATTGTTTTGAGTAACATTATTAGTAGTAACAGAGTATTGACTTTATATTTTACTTTAATTTAATCCCACTTGAAACATGAAGCATAAAGTGGACATTTATGGTGATAGTAGTACGGTAATTCAGCCACGGTTCAGATTGATTCATATTTTACGCACGGTTATGACTTTACGTCATCATTAGTGATATCTCCATGAAGCCACGCCTCATTTTCCCCAAATACTGTATTTATTTCTACCTCCTACCAAATCGCTTTACTGTAGAAATGCCCCGACACGCTGGACCACATTACTTCCGTAAACAGTACGTCATGAGTTCGTCTCTTCTTCTGCGCATACGGGTCACATAGGCGACACATGTGTTCATGCAGCAGACAAGACCGAGGTTCACAATGTTAACAACGTTACTCTTTGTTGTAGATCTATTTGTTCTTATTTCTTTTTTATAGACATTATACAATGTTTAGTTGTGACGGTGAGTTGGGTGGGCGAGGCATGTTTTCTTCTTCCTGCGGTGACGTAACAGAAAATAATTGAGAAAGCACTATTCA
The DNA here is from genome assembly GCF_054856515.1 of Filicampus tigris. Lineage (NCBI taxonomy): Eukaryota > Metazoa > Chordata > Actinopteri > Syngnathiformes > Syngnathidae > Filicampus > Filicampus tigris. The sequence goes on from NC_141226.1 coordinate 7,536,619, forward strand.
ACCGACAGCAAAGTACGGCTTCACTGGATTTTCATCTTCATTCTTACATTTTTGGGGGGTTTTCTGCACTGTTTTTTTGCTACTCGAGTCGTTAATATGACATTAAAATTAGGGCTGAACGATTAATAGCATTTGCAATATAATCACAATTTGGTCACTACTGTATAACCGAGGCAGACGGGAGAGGCTGGAGAGGAAGGTCTCACAGAAGGCAAATCTACTGCTGCCGCGCTAGCATTCGGTGAGGTTTCCGTCTCACGTGACTTTGAGGCGACTATCTAATGTGCTTGATCTTTTTCGCCTCGCAAGGTTAAAAAAACAAACAAAAAAAATTACGCGTTTTGTGTTGTTTCGACTGCCGTCGGATGTTGTACACTGTAGACAGGTACAGAAAACTACTACTAAAGTAGAAAAGTACTTTTTAAGATCAATTTTGGGGGGACGTATTATACACGGGTGCGTATTATACATGTGATTTTACGGTGGGGGTGGGCGATGTGACAATACTAGATCGTTAAGGAGTTTAACGTGTTGACGATCTCATAAAGCTGAAAGATCGCTTGATCGTCTACAGGGCACATTTTATACAGTTTAGTGCTATGGCGGCTCAAAGCTGCTGACGCATTCCCGACCAACTAATCACAGCACGCACAGTGCCACTCCCCGCCTCCCTGTTTGTTTGTATAGCATTAAGCTATAGCGGAACGTCACCACGCAGCAGAGTTTGTCCCGAAAAGAACCTCCACATCCACAGTGTCGAATTGATTTGGCTTTTCCTTGGGGGAGAAAGCGCAAACCAGTTAATTGCAAAGATGTCAGAGACTCTGTTCAAACGTCAGATGGCAACATGACAAACCTGTTTAATGACTTGTGGAGACAGCCCCCAAAAAAGTACGCCGACAGCCAAAGCAAACGCCGCTAGCTCCAAGCTAACACAACCCACGGTAACACACATTTAACAAGCGCACTCCATATGAAAAAACAAGCAAGCGGTGTAAAGAAGTAACTGAGGCAGTGACTTATTACCTTGCCGAAGACATGATTGGCATTAAAACAGTGGAAAACGAGGGCTTTAAAAGACTCTTCAAAGTACTAAAAAAAAACCTATGTAAAAAAAGATAAAAGATAAAAATAAAATCACAATCATGATAAAATCATGATTGTGATTTTATTTAAAAAAAAAAAATCATGATATGATATTTTTGCCATATCGCCCATCACTATTTTACGCTATATATACTGTGTGTATAGTGTATACACACATATACATGGAATTCATTCATTCTCATTGTACTGTGAAATTAAGATACAGAACAAATAAGATACAAAATAATTCATGGATTAATCTATAAAACAAAATGTACTTGAAACTATTGAATCATTAAAGTGGCTAACTTTTTTCACAGCTGAACACAGTCGTGGCATTATTACGACAATAGGAATGAAATATTCCTCAGAGGGTTTTTCCCCAATTCTGTTGCAGAAGTTCCTATAAATGTGTGGCACTTGTATGTTGCTTTACTTTCACTCTTTGGTCCAGTTAATCTCAAACCAGTCTGAGGTTCAAGTGTGGAGACTATGCCTTTTTGTGGAATTCTGAAATGCTCATTATTTTTCCGTTTTGGGTAACCTTACTTGTTTTTTTTTTTACCTCTGGCAGTTCAGTTATTAATTGTACTTGAACCCCTTCACTGAAATTTTTTAAAAATGTAAAAGGAGGTTTGGTTAGCGTGGAGTTTCTAAAAATTTGACTGGTAGTGGATACCAAGTAGCAGCTTATTGAAAAATACAATTGAATTCTTTATTTAGATACATTTAGTAGTAGTAGTAGATTGTTTATTCTGTCATCAGTCATCATTACAATCCATAATATATGCACAACATAACAGTTACAATCATATGTCCCATGACAGAATGGCACAGGCAGAAGCTAAAGCTTATTTAAGCCTGGCCTTTTCTCCCCCTTAAGGCAATGTAAAACTGCATTTACCTATTTACATTTTATGGAAACACAAGACAAAACAAAATAGCAATAAATAAATCATCTTCTAAATCATTCTCTGCAACTTTCAAAAATAGCTTTGCAAACAAGTTTTTTTAAAAAAAACAAACAAGTTTTCCAATGTATATTTGCTCATTCCAATATTTCACCCCGACAATAGAAACACATCTTCTTTTAATTCCCTTAACTGCTTTTTGCACAATGGACTTACAAACACTTCTTAAGCAATATTGAGACTCCCGGATTTCAAAGAGCTTTTGTGTAGAGTGAGGAAGAGATTGAGTTTTTGCTTTAAACATTATTTGCATGATTTTATAATAATATATGTCTTTTAACTTCATAATGTTTGATTTGAAAAAGAGTGGGTCTGTATGTGCATAATAATGAGTCTTATTGATAATTAGTATTGCTCTCTTTTGTAGAACTACAATTGCATTTATTGTATTTTTCTGTGTAGATCCCCACAATTCTACGCCATAAGTCAAATAGGGAAATATCAAAGAATAATAAATTATATGTCAGGCTTTATGATTTAGAAGGTGTCTTGACTTATATAATATTGCTATTGTTTTAGAACTGTTTCCTTTTATATAGTTAATGTTGTTTCCGTGTTGATTTATCATCTATCATAACTTTGTTGCGTAAACTCGTTCAATATTAACATTACAAATTTTTAACATAATATTCCCTTTTATTTTTTTCAGATTTCCAAAAACCATGAATTTGGTTTTCTTGATATTCAGACATAATTTATTTACATCAAACCATGACTTAATATGATCAAACTCTCTTCCAACTTTGCACAAAAGCTCTTTTAGATTTGTCCCTGAACATAGCACATTTGTGTCATCGGCAAAAATGACATTTTTGAAAAAATCTGTCATTCTACTAATTTCATTTATATATAATATAAACAGTTTTGGACCAATAACTGACCCTTGCGGTACCCCATTTGTAACCCTTCTAAACGCTGACCCCCGGATTACCACCATTGCGCATGTGCGTTGCAGATAGGAAAACAGCCAGCGGGAGAAGAGCGAGACGCGGCAGTCTCGAGAGAAAAATTATGTGCCAAATAAATATATAAATAAACGACACGTCGACGATTAATATTAATTGTCGACGATTTTGATCGTCGACGTCGTTGTGATTAGTCGACTAATCATGGTAGCCCTACTGTGCAGCGGCCCTAAATGTTCACTATTTTATTGATGTTTGATTGCATTTTAATCAATATTTAAGTATTCATTATTGTACAATATGTAAAACAATGGCTATAAGCTTCACATTTCCACAATATACCAGACAAGTAGATATGTTCCGCACAAATAAAAATCTGTTATCGCAGATGATATGCACTGGCGCAACAATGTACGTACGTACGTTTCATTCACGTCTCATTCTTTTGTTCCCCAGGCATCTGGTGTGGAGGAATCAGAAATTCCCGATGACATTAAACTCATCGGCTTCGCGCAGCTCAGCATCAGCTAAAGTGAAAGGGATTGCAGCAAAAGACAGCAACTGCTGGCAATGCACTGCTGCATGCTAGTAAATTCTACGACGCCACTGCTGCCAAAGAGAGGAGGACGGCGAAACATGAAGCTGGCTGGAAGTGTGACACTACGGCAGGATGCACGAGGACCACATGGCGAGGAGGAGGTTCAGTTCATCACAGGAACACACTTGAAACGTTTACAGTGCGCTTATTCATGGGAGAGGACATGCAATCAATTATTCACTGCCCCAACCCCACTCCTCTCTTCATTCATTAGCACAACCCAAACCATCTCTTGTCAGTACTGGAAATGATGCCTTCCTCTTTTCTTTTTATCAAACTTTTTTTTTTTTTTTTTATTAAACTGTGCCACAAAACTCACATGAGTGAAACGTCACCTTATGCTACACTGAATTTGACCAGTGAAATTAAGCCTTAGTTAATTGTTAACTATACATATCCCCTGCACAACTGCTAAACTAATAGTGATTATTGTCTGAATAATGTGCATTTCTAAGATATCCAAGAAAATCATTCTAAAGTGGAAATGAACCCAAGGTAGACGCGTCAACATTTCTTTGTAAGGCAAATCTGAAGCAAAACTTCTGCCATTACAGTTGAAACACAACCAAAGCCAGCAATCAGGCTCTGACTGCAACAATAAACTTAGTCAAATGCCCTTAAATCATCCCTTTAGCTGCTTTGGGTCACAATGTCAGTTACGGCAGTGACAGAGTTCTCATCAAGTATTCAAAAAGAAAGAAAAAGTTGACCGGCCTGATCATCTTTTCCTATGCAATATTTGTTTGTTTTCACTGGATGTGATGCTGTTTGCTTCTAGCATTTCTCTTTGGCTGAATTCATTGTCTCGCTGTACCTCAATAGTTCAAGTGTCAAGCAGCAAGGTAGCTCCTCAAATCGACTGATTTCCACAAGCATCCTAGCAAAGCGATTTCATGGCATGCCTACACAGGTCAACTTTGCTTTATTTTGAACTATTTTCAACGTTCAAGTGATAATGTTGTATTTTCATTTCATTGGGTCAGCTTTTTGGCCTTAATGCACCTGACAAGTGTTGAGTCCAGGCTGGTTTGGCTTGCAAAGGCTGACAGGTTTTCAACTTGACAGGAGGTGTGTGTCATCAGAAACTGGAAATGTTTCACCAGAGTAAAGGGGCACTTCACCCAAATAGCACGCGCCACTGGTACTATACAGCCATGCAAATGATTCAGTGGATAGCCATTGTAATTCGATATATGGAGAATCAGAAGCGCCGTTAAGAGGAAAACGCACAGTATATACGGTATTACAAATTTATTGCTTTGGAAGTCAATTCTCATATTCATGTCATTTTAACCCGTGATTAAGTGGCAACAAATTCAGGTTGTACCCTGCCTCTCACCTAAATTTAGCTTGGAGTAGACACCAGCTCGCCTGACCCTAAACAGAAAATGGATGGATTGAATGCTCATTAAGTATATTTTGTAACTTAGCCTGTGCCAATATCTTAATGTGTTTTATTTTTTAGGAAAAAGGTTTTGACCATGAACCACCCCAACCACCCTTTTTTTTTTTTTTTTTGGAGACCTGTTAGTGTACTAACATCAATGCTAGCAGGGCCACTGAAAACGTATTGAATGTATGTTTTCATTGCTGATAGCCCTGTAAAGCACAAAATTCAATGACAGAATTGCTATAAAATGTATTTAAAATGCCAGCCAAAAATATCTATTTAGGTGGAGTGACCCTTCCCAGAAAAGTAAAGTTGCCTGACAAGTTTTGTTTGTTGGGCCGTATTTTAGTGTCTTTGCTGTCCAAAAATTCCTCTGGCCACTTGTCACTCCTAGTGTAGCTGTCAGCTTTATTCGTACCACATGAAAGGGCTGCCTTCAAGCTGCTTGTTCAGGTACCGGAAAAAATGGTGTATAAAGAATGATTTACATGTATGTATGTTGCAACTCCAAGCACTGTCACGTTTATTTTTTTTTTCCATCCGAAACAACGTTGATGCATTTGACTGTTAACGTGTACATGCCATATAAAACGACGTGTAAATGTTGATTTTGGAAAACAGATGGTAAAACTGATGACTCATCTTGAGCCAGAAGTTATATTGTTTTCTGCCATTTGCCTTTGTCATTTGCGTCACTAATTATGCACAAATTGGTTTAATTGGCACCTTATTGGTATGTTAACATGCGTGTTGTACCTGTTCTGATATGCAGATGTTTTTTTTTTCCATGTTAACTTGTGCAAACCCTGTGTGGAGTTTGGGAAGTTGTCATATGACATAGGATACATTTGTGCATGTGTTTGGTGTGCGTGTGTGCGTGTGCGTGTGCGTGTTTTCCTGGTTTTACCATGTAAATGTCCTGAATTTTTTTTTTTTTTTACCTAAAAGGAAAGCATTATTTTCCCTCATCACAATAACTAAATCATTAGTATTATTTGAATCAAATGATGGAAAACTAACATTGCATTTTTGAAAAATATGCTTATTCAGTTGTGCACATGTATACTTTGTCAAATGCTAATTTGAACTGGAACATTTATTTCAAGACAAATTGTATCCATTGATGTAAAATGTCACCACAAGCAGAATGAATTTTGGTTGATGAATAAAGCCACAGTGGAGTTAAAAAAACGGTTTTAATGTTGTATTTAAAAACAAAAGTTATTTACATTTTACAGGTTAAACTAGTGTGCAGAAGTAGTGACCATGCGTGGCTAAGTATAATGAATACAAAAGTTTCCATAAAAGTGATGAACAGAATCGTTGACAAAAGGCAGCCTTGGCAGAGTCCAACCCAAGTACTTTTTCACACAGGGCCCAAGTAACTTTGAATCATTTTTTTTCCAACCAACAAATAAAATGACTATTTAAAAACTGCATTTTAAAGTTTACTTGTGATGCACTTATCTGATATTTACATTTGATTTATAATCTTAAACACTTAAGTATACCATACAAAAACATGTGAGTTAACTGGGAAAGGCTTCGGGTCGGAAAGGCTTCAGCTCACCCGTGACCCAAATTAGGATATTGGAAATGGATGGATTTCAATATCGCGGCACGGTGGTCGACGGGTTAGCACGTCCGCCTCACAGTTCAGAGGTCGTGGGTTCGACTGTGTGAAGTTTGCATGATCTCCCCGTCCTGCGTGGGTTTTCTTCTCCGGTACTCCGGTTTCCTCCCACATTCCAAGAACATGCATGGTAAGTTGATTGGACTCTCTAAATTGCCCCTAGGTGTGATTGTGAGTGCGGATGTTTGTCTCTGTGTGCCCTGCAATTGGCTGGCAACCAATTCAGGGTGTCCCCCGCCTACTGCCCGAAGACAGCTCGCATAGGCTCCAGCACGCCCGCGACCTTATGAAGATAAGCGGTAAAGATAATGGATGGATGGATGGATTTCAATATCATAACAGCATGATCCAAGATAATTCATGTCAATATTTTACAGAAGAAATCTTTTTGAGCCAGTAGAAGGCGTGGCTTACACACATGATGCGAATGATCAAAACTGGTATCTCTTCCTCAATTTGAGCCAGGAAAAACCCTGAATGTGCCAACTATTATAATACATGTTTAGACATAGTCCACCAAAGGTAAACAATGCGCTAACTTCTAATGTCACCAAGTCCTCATATCACTCAGTAATAATTTGGGTGCATGACAAGTACATATTTGAGAAGATGCTGGAGGTAAAAGGGCGGATACATCTTTCAAGGACTGCGTAACCATAATGATGCGGTCACATCCCTGGTACTGCCATGTTATGTTTACTGTGTAATATCGTCTTGAGCGAGTATTCTTTTTTATCTGTGCGAAATGGTGTCAACGACTAAACGAGTTCTTGAGTAGAAGCACCTGCCTACCATGCCTTTTGCATATATTCAAACAGATTTAAAGGTTGTAAAACTGAATATAATGCTGTGGAAAATTTTTTGATTATTCATGTTCAGGATACAAATCACAATATTAAATAAAATTGGACATGCTGCAAAATTACATGGTGACAAGTGCAGTTCTCTCAAGTGGCTGTGCATATGTGCGTCCAAATCATTAATTCATTAGGAAATGTGTCTAGATACTGTTGCTTAAATAACGTAAAAAAACCAGAATCCAGTCCTCTAACGTTTGGTTTTCCATGCTGGCTGTAAATCAAACTTCTCTATGGTGGACATTGGGCTCCACCAAGGCTGGCATTAAACAGCTTTTGCTGGAGTAGTTCACAGTTCACTGTGAAATTGCCGGGATGAGAACCACTACTTCCAAATCTCGGCCATGGTTCTTGGTTGCATACAAAAAAAATCATCTGGATCCAGATACATTTTTTAAGTAGACCTAGTGGTGGTCGATATGGCAAAAATATCATATCATGATTTTTTTTTAAATAAAAAAATCACAGCTGACCTGTTTTCTGAATCTGAGCCGTGATTGGTCGTTGTGAGCAGTTGTGATGTCATTTTCAGTCGACAGAAGACAAGACAAAATGGCCGCCCCCAGAGATGGCTAAAAATGAGTGCATTTTGCTGCTTAAATTATATTCTACAAACGCAAAGTTAATCAGAATGCCGTCTTTCAACTAGTGGGCCTGCTGGGAACATATTCTTGAAAAAAATATGTTTGGGTTGACTTCCACTTTAAACATATTGTCTTTATAGTGAATTCAGTTTAATATTGTTTGAAAATGATTTGCAAATCAATGTATTCTGTTTTCATTTACATTTTACACAATGTTTGTTGCAATTGGGGTTTGTATTTTTCTGATGGTGAATAACTCCTTATTAACTTTTATATCCAAACAAACGTCCTAGTATTACTGTATTTGAATCAGCTGCTGACACGTTCACACCTTGTGCTAGGGCACTACATGGATGCACTCCTGCCTGTGGTTAGCACGTCTGTCTCACAGTGTTCCTGATTTTGAATCTTAGCTTGGACCTTTCTGTGTGAATCAATAATGTTCGCCGCCCCCTGCTCGCATGTATTTTCTCCAGGTCTTCTGGTTACGTCCCATATTCCAAAGACATTCGTACATGTCAGGTTAATTGAAGAGCTAGAGTTTAAAAACAGGAAGATCTATTTCATTTGGGCAAACATTTCGGTGATTGTGGACTTCTATTTTGTTCAACTCGGTCAACCGGTTCCTCACAATTATCTTATGCAAGCACCAAAGCATATTAAACTAGCATTAACTTTTTGAGCAGGACTGACGAGGAATCATTCGTTTGCTCCTCAACAGAGCGATTTTCCACTTTCTCACTCGGAAAATGGGTTTTGGAGAGATTCTAACGACCATTGGAGAATTTGGAATTTTCCAGAAGCTCATTCTTGTTGGATTATCCTTTCCAAATGTATTATTTCCTCTTGCTATGTGTAATTTTCTTTTCATTGAGTCAGATCCAAATCATCATTGTAACACAGACTGGATTCTCAAGGTGGCTCCCAACCTGACGTTGGAGGAGCAGCTGAGCCTGACCATACCTCTGGCGCTGAATGGTTCTTTCAGCAAGTGTCACATGTTTGTTCCAGTTAACTGGGACATCGGAACCATCAGGGAGCATGGACTCAATGAGACCACAGTGTGCCAGAATGGTTGGGTGTACTACGACACTATGTATGAAGCAACAATAGTCACAGATGTAAGTTACTGTATGCATTGTTTGCTATTCCAGTAACTACTCCCGAGGCATGTTTTCAATACAATACACATTTAAATACATATAATAGCATTAGAGAGAGCAAGAGCAACAGACAACACAAAAACACGCGACAACCACTGTAAGAGTGTACAGATACCTCTTATGTGTTTACCGTGAACAAATCCTGTCTTTTCAAAACTAACAAACGTATCATCTCACAATATACATCAATAATCATTGCCAAAGACGTGCATTATAAAATAAACCTACAGCCGTCACTTTCTGTTGGTGTAAAAAGCAGGATTGAAGAGCGTTTGACATTTCACAATCTTGAGCAAAAACTAGGCTGAGCAGCACTTCCAATATTGTTTTTTTCCTTCGAATTTACATTGTGTCAAACTAAATATTGTGCCACTATCTTGTGGTTGACAGTGGAATGATACCAAAAATCAACAGCAGGCAGAATAAAATAGAGATATAAACAGCACAAAAAAATCTGCGAAATAGCAGGACAGAAAACCCTGAACTGGTGATGAAGGGAGTGTTACTGTATGTTGGAAAAATTATGGTAATTCAGTGACTTTTTCTTTGCAGTTTGATCTCGTCTGTGATAAGTCCTTCATGCCTGCTATTGTGAAGATGATCTTTGTGGCTGGCATAGTCTTTGGTTGTGTTATGTTTGGGCCTTTTCTGGAATCGTAAGTATCAAAACATACTCTATGGTCAAAAGTAGGTTGACCATATTTGGGTTTTCCAAAGCTCGGACATGGGCATTTTGAGATTATTGTTTGTATTTCTCAATTCCACTTGTTGGGACAATTGCATTGATGTGGCTCTGTACACTGCAGGATGCCATCACTGTAGGAAATGGACATTGTGGGAAATGTAGTTTATGGTCTTTAGACTTAATATGGGACCGCTGCAGAGCAATCAGTGCCACGTTTTTGTTTTATATACGAAATAAATGACTAATTAGCTGATCTGTCAATTCTAGATTTGGACGTCAGAGAGCTACACAGATTCTAATTTTGGTCCTGCTAATATGCACTGTTGTTGCCGGTGCATCTCCAAATATGTATGTATACCTTGTGGCACAGTTCCTGCTTGCAGTTGCCCAAGCAGGTTATAGAATCAACTCCATCATATTAGGTATGACTTCTAACAGGTTGGTTGTTCTGGTCTTTGAACTTCATTTGTGTCCTCCGTAACAAATAAGATACATGTGTAATGGGGTATCATATCTAACTTCATGTTTCAAGTGGGATTCAATTAAAGTCAAATATCATGACAACTGTTTCTCAAAACAACTGCAACGCCAACCTGCTACCCCTATGTGTGATGGCACCCACGCCAAAGCCACACTAAACATGACCGCAACCCTAGTGAGGATAAATGGTTCAGAAAATGGTTGGATGGTCACACATGATATCCTGGCTATATTTCATTTGAGTGTTGATAGTAAAAATATCTTTGCAGGTACAGAGTGGACAGGGACCACCAAAAGATCCCTTGGCTCATGTTTAAACCAGTTGTCGTATGCTCTTGGAGAATGTATCATGGCTGGACTGGTATATGTAATTCGTAACTGGAGAACAACACAATATGCGACAGCAGCGGCGTATTCTCTTTTCGCCCTCTACATGTGGTATGTGAGGTGAAAAAGTCTCCACAATTGTCTGCGTAAATCACGTTTTGGCAGGCAAGTTACTCTGACATTTGGCATTACCAAAGGTGGATTCCTGAATCAGCAAGATGGTTGTTGAGTCAAGGAAGAATCCAGGAAGCAAAGAAATTGATCTGGAAAGTTTCGGCTTTAAATAAACGGGAAATCCCACAAAATATACTGGATTGTATGGTGAGTTTTGATTAAAAATGATATTGATAATAATAATAATAATTATGATGATGATGATGATGATAATGATGATGATAATAAAAATAAATAGCTAGACAGGGCCAGTGCTTATCCTCAGTGTAATTATTTGATGCCCTCTTGAATCACACAGTTACAGGAATGTGAGAGTAAAGACACTGAAAATGGAGCAATGAAAGTCATTTTTTCTTCATCGATCTTACTGAAACATGCACTCCTAATATGCTTTATCTGGTAAGAGAAAACACATGATCTATTTCTTCCATTCTTTTCCTTTTAATGTAATTGTTGTATCATGTTTCCCCGAATAGGTCTTCAATATTTGTAGCCCACTATTGCCTTACTTTCAATGTGGGTTACTTTGGTTTAAGCATTTTCCTGGTTGAATTAATATTTGGTGCATCAGATATGCTGGCACATCTCCTCTGCATCTATTTCTTGGAGTTATTGGGGAGAAAATTGTCCCTGATTATAACACTTCTGGCAAGCAGTTTTTTTTGCCTTTTACACCTGGCTTTCTCTCAAGGTGACTTCTTCATCATTTACTGAAATATTTTTATGCATGGATATTTTATGTTTATTTTATTATCCATGAACTCTCATTCCAGACAATGCTGTTGCCATTACTTCTCTTGTAACTACAGGGAGGTTTTTCTTGAACTGGGCTTTTTCAATATGTATAGTCTACTCTCAGGAGTTGTTTCCTACTTCGATCAGGTAAGCAAACCTTTCATACATAGCATGTAACCTACTTATTATAGGGTGACAGGGAATGTGACGCCTCTGAGCTGAATTTGGGCCAGCGGCGTTGTATACGCCAATTAATATTGGCTAATGAATTACCGACCACTTCCGTTGACAGCAACTCGGAGAGGCGGTCGAGTGAATGACAGCATTTTTCCTCCTTTGGTACATATGAAATTGTAAATATCGTTAGATATTGTTGTAAAACAAAATATATTAGTACTGTATATTTTATGTCATAGAGGTGGGTGGCTGTCTCTCGGTGCTTTAAAGAGGAAATCAACCCAAACATATTCTTTTCAAGAATATGTTCCTAGCACAACACAACTTGAGCCTCTGCACTTGTTTTCGTATTTTGTTTGAAATGAAACATGTTTCATTTGTTCTAAATTACATTATGTTCAATTGTCTTACGTTTGATTAATATTTATCTGAAGCGCTTTGTTTCGGCTGCATTTGTTTTGCTCTATAAATAAGATGAAGTTGAGCCGAGTTGAGTTAATGTTTCTAGGATTCATAGTGGATGTTTAGCCATGAAGCTGTCAGGACACATTTTGGTGGCGTGATTGCTAAACTCGCACTGTCATGTTGTTCCAATAAAGCCTTATTGCTTGGGTCACTAACGTGATTCCCACGGGCACCAGGTAGCCCCCAAGCACCATATGAGTAGCCCGTCTGCCTATTCTAAAAATAGTGCTTTACCAGTGATGGGACATCATTTGATAGTGTAAGAACTGCAAGAGATTTATAGAACTGCTGCTGTATGTTTGTTTCCTCGTAATTATTTTAAGAAATGATTAACATGATCAGTTTATTCACATAAATTAATATATTTATGAATAATAACATTATTAAAGTTATTATGAACAAATTTCTTATTTCAGAAGTGTGTATCAAACTGGTAGCCCCTCACATTAATCAGCACCGTTTTGTACTTCATTTTCCACGAATCTCTCTCCTCAGGCAAACAGCCTTTGGCTTAGTATGCATCGTATCACGAGCAGCTTCACTCCTTTCTCCACCAATCAACATGCTGGCTGTTTACTACTGGTCCATGCCCATCATCATCTTTAGCATTCCTACAGTGATTAGTGGAGCTCTGGTGTTCCTCCTTCCTGAAACCAGGAGTAAAGAACTTCCTGATTTTGCCTGTGATTTCCAGGGCCAACCAGTAAGCTAAATAAGGGAACTGTTGTTGTGTGGCAACGTGTATTCAGATGTTTTCTAGGTCATTAACAGTCGACTAACCTGACCTCAAAACGGTTTTGAAGGTAAAACATGTGCGTCAGTCTGAGCCACAATTCACTGTTAACAAAACAAAACAAAAATACAGCATAAAGTGCTGATTCAAATTCGAGCTGTTAGTGGTGATAAGACCTGATTGATTCACAGAATCGATCTGGTATTTTTAAAATTAGGTAGCTAATTTCAAATTGGAGCTTCATAAGGAACACATAACAACAGAGTTACAGTATTTATTTTTTCATTTGTTTATTTATTGCGTATGAGTATATTGAAGTAGCTGGTCAGACATTTGCTGTTTTTTAATAATGGATGACTCAAATTGAAATTGCCAGTAAATACGTTATGAAATAAAAACCACAAACTTTGTATGTTTGTTAATACCTATTACTTTAAAAAAAAACATTCATAGATAAAATGCTATTTTATGTCAATCTTTTCTATCTTATAATTTCTATGTTCACAGAGGCTATTTTTCGCTCAGACAACATAACTTTTTGGGGAAACCTTGTACCTAATCTATGCTGTTTGGCCTGCGCATGTCAGTGATGTACGTACGTATTGTTACTCCAAGCTCATGCAGCTATAAATTGAAGATTGCATTTATTTTGTTACTTACTTCATAACCGTATTTATCAATATGAACAACTCCAACAGCAACAGTAGTTACCGCCGCTTAAACCGAAGGAGCGATACTGCACTCTCCTCTACTGTTTGTGATGCCGCCTCATCATAATGCCTTGTATTTAGGGGTGTAAAGAGGGCGGTATCCACCTCGAGGGTGGGAGTGGGTATGGGCCATCCACAGTCAATGAAAAATTCTTGTAGGCATTTCTGTTTGTTTGAACTCAAAGATATTTTATTACTGTTAAAGTGGTCACAAGCTATCTTTTCACCTCACTTGTTTCCTTTTCAATGAAAAATATTTTTTCTTCTGTTTGATGTCTCTACAGAAAACCATAAAAACAGCAAGTGACTCCAGGCAGCCCGAACACAACAGCACAAAGTCAACCAAACTTTAGTTTACATATCGCCAGCCTTTTAAAATAATGGCCTATGTCATATTTTGACAAAATTAATTTTTTTACTTAAACATCTCCTCAGGATGCTGGTAACCTCTGATAAAATTGCCTCCATCCTTAGTTAAACAGATCATTCAATTTTACGCCTGTAATGAAATTATTAATACATATAAAATAATCAGAATGTGGTTTTAAGTGGTTTCACATGTTTGCATGTTCTCTGCTTGACTCAGATTAAGATTTTGAAGATTACATCTTTGATTTACAGAACCTCTTTCCGGATTCTGACGGACTCAGACTTTGATTCCCGTGGTTCCTCCCTTAGTAGATTGTCTAGTGCAGGCCTAGCCAACCTGCGGCTAGCTAGCCGCATGCGGCTTTCTCCCCAAGGGGACCTGGCCAGTTTCATGCAGCTCCTGAAGCCCTTTCCAAAAATGATTTTAGCTGGGCACATTACGTCGTCAACCGCATTTGTTGTGTATGTGTTGAGGGGTGTCGAGCACAGGATGGTGCTAAAAGTTCCTTGCTATCACCCTGGTTTTGGTTTGCTGCAAAATAACGGGCCGTTTGCCTTAAAATGTAAATTTTCTTGCAAGTGTAGCATTTAAGTGTCACAAACAAAACAAAAGTAAGCAAAAGTCAACTGTGTACGCTCGGAGTTATAGTACATTAATCTTCGGATTAAAAAAGAAAAAAAAAAGAATAGAACTAATGTGTATTGAAGCACATGTTTATTATGGAAACTTTCAACACATTTAGTGGCCCCCCTGTGTTAGCGTGGCTTCGCAATCAATCTTCGGGCGAGACAGCTCACTTATATGTCACCACGATGTGCCGTCGTCTGGTGGGGAGCAGTGTCCGTGGTTTGGACTACCACTTCGCCCAAATTCCAACCCTCAACATATCAGAGATAAGTTGCCCTCCAAATTTAAGCAACTCAGTATGTACAGAAAAGGAAACTAACAAGGTGATTATTTTATTCATTGTAATTGTCTTTTTCTATACCTGTTGACCAGAGTGTTCCTGTGTTTCTAGCAAGGAATCACTGTCAGTAGGCAGTATCACAATTCTAATGCTGTAAATAAGAAATATGATACTGTCAAATTAGTGAACAGACCGTACCGTGAACTTTCCGGCAATACAGTGAGGCTGACTGCAGTGCTGCGAGCTTTCACACGCTATAGAAATATCATACCGTGACATCAGTACCATGATAAAACCAAACCGTGAGCTAAGCTGTTCGATTTTGCCTAACAAGAAAATCCCGATTATTTTCTCTCAAACCCGATTACGATTAGGATTTCTTTGTAAAATAAAAAAATTATGAAAAATGAAGTATTTTGAATGTCATGTCATCTTCCAAACCGCTTATCCTATACAGGGTCGCAGGGAATTGCTGGAGCCTATCCCAGCCGTCAATGGGCGAAGGCAGACTACACCCCGAACTGGTCGCCAGCCAGTCGCAGGGCACATATAGACACTGTCACTGAGCGGGAATCGATCCCACGCTGCCCGCACACAACTCAGGCGTGTGTACCACTACACTATCAGTGGACCTTATTTTGAATGTCTTTTATTTGAACTTAATTTTTCTTTGAACTCAAAATGCCAGTCAATTTAACGTAATACACGCAGAACAATCCATTGGGATGAACAACATTTTACTTACACAATAGATTTCAGATCTGTTCTTAATTAAACCAATAATGAAAGATGAAAGGGCATATCCCATCTGAAATGAAATCATCAACATGAGAGAAGGTAGACAGTCAATTCTGTAAACCAAACAGTCTGTCAGCAAGTCATTTTGCCAACCAGCTAGTGACTAGCCTTTCACCTTTCTCCCTGGTATTACTTAAACATAAATCAATGTTTAGTGCAAAACTGTCACTCAATAATACAATGCACTGTCAAGTACGGATGCACCGCCAGAGGTCCGTTGTAGAGTTGATAAAAAGGGACGCCTTTCACGTTGAGTTACTTGCTCGCCGGTTGTATTTTACATGCGGGGCACACACTACACTGCAGATCTATATTTGCCCGATTTATTAACTAAACGCTCACTTGCCTGAGCAAATAGCAGAATCGCCGGTAGCCATGGATGGTGTTGTAGTTTTTCCGGTATGCGCGCTCGTGGGAGGAAGCGGAAATACAGAGGAAACTACGGTGGATTAAATACACCAAAAATAAAAAAATCGAACAATTTGAACATTTTTAACATCGTTTTATCCAGAAAAGTCAGTTTCGGTTCAAAATCGCTTAATCGAGCAGCCCTACCGTGAGCTTTTGATATTGTTACAGCGGGTTTGTCAGATGAAAATTTGCACTTGCCGTTTCCCCCTCTTCCCCTCCCAAAACTACCATACGATTGCTGAGGAGGCAGATAAGGTTTTTAATCGCCAACACTTGGTCCCTGCGCTAAGTTCCAACCAGAACACCTGGGTTCCGCCGCCACCCCCGGAGGACATAACAAACAACGCAGCCGCGGTGACGGCCCCCGCCAACTTGACGACGGGTTGTATTCCTGCATTTCAACATTTGGTGCCAAGACCAATCAGTGTCGTGAACCCTGCAGTTTGAAAGGGCCACGGAAACACCATGGCCGGCGCAATTGTGACCGGTGGGTTGAAATGAGCAGGAGCAGCTAGCACCCGGCAGCTATGGGTGCTGGCCGTCGCTGCAAGCTGGTGTTTATAACCGACACTAAATGCGGCCGACGTCTGCTGATTGACTCAGCCCAGTATCCTGCCAGCAACAGGCAGGGGCCACGATCTCCTCCAAGGTAGACCTGGTGCGCGGTTACCATCAAGCACCAGCAACACGCAGGATGTACCAAAGACTCCGGTCATCGCACCCTCCAGCCTTTTCGAATTCCTGCTGATGTTTTTGGGCTTCAAGGGGGCAGCGCAGACGTTTCAGCGCCTTAAGGACTTATGTGACACGCTGTTCTTGTTTGCCGTTTGTCTAGTTGAAGGACATGCTGGTGGCCAGCGTATATACAGCATGCCACCTTACACACACACTCGTGACTCAGCGAGCATGGCCTCATCATCAACCCAGCCAAGTGCCAGTTTGGTTTGTCAGCAATGACCTTTCTCGGACACGCCACGCCACAGGGAGCTCTCCCCCTTTTCGCCAGTGTGGACACAGTTGCCAGTTTTCCACGCCTCTCCACTGTGAAGTCCCTGCAGGAGTTCTTGGGCATGGTTAACTTTTGTAACCGGTTCTTTCCCCACGCAGCAGGCAGGGGAAATATATATATGCAGTATATGGCTGGACAATTTATCGAAATTTTATCCTGATTTTGATTTTGGCTTCTGTCAATCTTTAAAACGTTATAATCGAAGAACAATTAATGTGCAGAACGGCACGGCATGTTTACAATTTGTCAGTGTTGGAAAAGTACCCGGAATGCATTTGCTTGCGTAGCAAGCGTGTAACAAATGTAATTCTGCCATCCCTAAACATCCTTTCAGCTTTTTAATGACACCCCAGTTAGTTGACTAGATAAAACTAGACACTGAACAAAATAATTACTATCTAATTCTTACATGGCGGCACGGTGGTCGACTGGTTAGCACGTCCGCCTCACAGTTCAGAGGTCGTGGGTTCGATCCCGGCTCCGGACTCCCTGTGTGGAGTTTGCATGTTCTCCCCGTGCCTGCGTGGGTTTTCTCCGGGTACTCCGGTTTCCTCCCACATTCCAAAAACATGCATGGTAAGTTGATTGGATACTCTAAATTGCCCCTAGGTGTGATTGTGAGTGCGGATGTTTGTCTCTGTGTGCCCTGCGATTGGCTGGCAACCAGTTCAGGGTGTCCCCCGCCTACTGCCCAAAGACAGCTGGGACAGGCTCCAGCACGCCCCGTGACCCTTGTGAGGATAAGCGGTACAGATAATGGATGGATGGATGGATGGATAATTCTTACATTTGGCCCAAGGGATCTTTTTGTACTGGAGTGTCACAAATGAGAAATTATTTCAATAAAAGGAATAAAAGAACCAATTGACCTATACAGAGCAACCAAAGGTTGTGGCATGAACACACAAGCTTCGGATAGCTTGGATGTTGAAGAAACTTTATGTTGGAAATAGATAATATACTTAAGGAGGTAGAACTATACATGCTTATTAAATTAGCTTAGTTGCTTTCACCAAAGGTTATTTATTTGATAGACTTCTAAAGTCATGATTAACTTTAAGATGTTTTATTAGGCATAAAGCAAAAAGTTGGCTGTGTTAATTGATTATGGGTTGCACGATCCAAGCCACAAACGAAACAAACAATTGTTGGTCTCAGTCCAAGATATCCATTTTTATTTTCCTTGTCATCTGTGGTGGTGAGTTTGTCCCTTGTGTATCTTTGTTTACTTGGTTTCTGTTTTTGGGCCTTTTTTTTCCTTCACAGTTTATTAGTATTTTTGATCGTACACCCCATTACTTTTGTTTGGCTTTTTGCAATAAATAGATGATTTTATTTGGATTTTTTTTATTCCCCCGCACTCCAATGTGCTGCTCCCTCGCCGTCATACATAAAAGCAATGTAGTATTAAATGAGATTTAAAAGGTTGGTCTTAGTAAAGACATCTGGTAAATTGAAGTCCCAAAAAATGAGGCATTGACTAATCGAATCATGTCAACCTTGTAGTTTTAAACCAACAAATATGTAGAGTACTGTCCATTAAACATTAACTCATTGAGTGTTAAATATTCAGTTGCCTGAACTGTAACACAGCAATCTTCCATTTTGTGTTATATGTCAAAAAATGGGCTTTGGGGAGATTCTCACGACCATTGGAGAATTTGGAATTTTTCAGAAGCTGATTCTTTTAGGGCTAACGTTTCCCAATTTTTTCCTGCCTATATGTTTTTCTAGTTTTCTTTTCATCCAGTCAGATCCAGATCGCCATTGTAACACAGACTGGATTCGCAAGGTTGCTCCCAACCTGACGTTGGATGAGCGGCTGAACCTGACCATTCCTCGGGAGCATAATGATTCTTTCAGCAGGTGTCGCATGTTTGTTCCAGTGGACTGGGACATTGGAACCATCAGGGAGCGTGGACTCAATAAGACCACAGTGTGCCAGAATGGTTGGGTGTACTTAGACACAATGTATGAAGCCACGATAGTCACTGACGTAAGTGACCGTATGCGGTTGGGCTATTATTGTATTATGAATCGAGTCATGCTAAGTCTGTGACTTTTGCTTTGCAGTTTGATCTCGTCTGTGACATGTCCAACATGTCTTCTGTTGTGCAGACAATCTTCATGGCTGGTATACTCTTTGGTTCGATTATTTTTGGCCCTATTCTTGAACCGTAAGTTCTATAGACAAAAGCACTGTGACATACGTGATATGAATTGCAATTCGGATGGACTTCAGTTCCTACTGAATCACATAACGAGCAATTCCTTGTTTCCAACTTTGTGGGACAAGCTAAAGCCAGGGCAGAATTTTAACTGAGGTCCAGATATATAAGTGGATTTGGTTTCAATGCGAACTATTCTCCTGAGCTTTTCAGAGATGGAATGCTATGGATGAAAACAATGTTGTTTTGTACAACCTTTGACCATTTGTGTGAATAATAGAAAGAGCCAGTAAGTCTTTATTTGATTGTCAATCTTTATTTGATTGTCGATTTTAGATTTGGCCGTCTGAAAACCACACTGATGCCAGCAGTGATCCTGTTCGTGTGCAATGTTGTGGCTGGTGCATCTCCAAATTTATACGTTTACATCATTGCACAGTTCCTGGTTGGAGTTGGTCTCGCAGGATATAGAATTAACTCTACTGTTTTAGGTAAGGATAATGACAAAGGTGGGGTGTGTTCCTTTTTCCACATCAAACCTCACGTGTGTGTTGGAAATAAACTAGATGCATTTCCTTTTCCCTCTAATCAGTGTGTTTTAAAATGTACTTGTAGCTACCGAATGGTTAGGAGTGACCAAAAGATCCTATGCCTCCTGTTTGTCCCAAATGTTTGCTGCTCTGGGACAAAGTGTCCTGGCCGGACTGGTCTATGAAATTCGTAACTGGAGAATAATACATCATGGGCTGGCAGCATTCTATGCCGTTGTTGCCCTCTACATTTGGTATGTACTAAAATGTGAAACAGTTCAGTATAATTCAGCCTTTTGGCAGCCAAATCACTCCAATATTTCACATTCTTAAAGGTGGATTCCAGAATCTGTGAGATGGTTGTTGAGTCGAGGACGAATCGAGGAAGCAAAGAGGTTGATCCGGAAAGTTGCAGCTATAAATAAAAAAGAAATCTCTGAGTATATGCTTGACTGCATTGTAAGTTTTGATTCCAATCACATTCCAGCAAACGTTTGACTTTTACCCCTGAGTTTAATGATTTGTTCAACTCCTCTGTTACACTTTTACAGGGACATGAGAAAGAAGAAACACAAACTGGAGCAATGAAGACTATTTTTACCACAGCAATCTTACTGAAATATTTGTTCATTATGTGTTTTGCATGGTAGGTGAAACACAATTCAAAATGTATTTTTTTAAATTATTATTTGTACCTACCATTTCGTCATGGGTGGGCTAAATGTATTGCCTTTTTTTTCAATCTATATGAACTATGGACACGTTTATCCTACATATATTTATATTAAGTTAGCATCAACTACAAAAAAAATCTGAAGTCGTTCAACTCCTAATTGACATATATATATATATATATATATATATATATATATATATATAATGATACACTGATGAATTATAATGCACCCAATGTACACAGTCTATGAAACAGTTGATATGGGTATTGTAAGGGCAAATCGCCCTGGCCCTTGTATCTCCATTCTGCAGGAAATGAGAACTTTAAGAGCACTGTTGGCATGTTGCTAAGTCTCTTTTTTGAAAAATAGTCACTAGATTGGTCAGAAATGTCACTAGCGAAAATAGTAGTAGGCAACACTGCAGACAGGTCGTAGCTCTTTGCTTGCTTGTACCTTCAACACTTGCGCACAACAACATAGGAAACACCACTTTCAAAATAAAAGCGCCACATACACTTTACGTTTTAGTTTGACTTCATGAACATTTTGAGTGCTGGTCACAGACTGTGGATGGGCCATACTTTGCCTAAGTCTGATCTGGAATGCATTGCCCGTGATAAACAGGCGTTCTCTGTATGTTCTATTCGTGTATTGCACCGCTGAGAATTGTGGCAATAGGTTTTTGTTTAAAAATGTCAATTTTGACCTTTCATTTTATTTCCCCTTTTAGGTTTTCAGTAAATCTAGGCTACTTCTGTCTTATTCTCAATGTGGGTAAGTTTGGTTTGGACATCTTTCTGGTTCAGTTCATCTTTGGTATTTCAGAAATACCTGTACACCTCCTCTGCATTTGGGTTTTGGAATTGCTGGGGAGAAAAATATCCCTCATTTTAACACTTCTGACTGGCGGGTTGGTTTGTTTCTTGACCCTGGCTTTCTCATACGGTAATTTTCTTTTCCCTCTCATGAATATGCTTTTGTAGAATGGTTATTGTTTTCAATTCCACTGTATGGACATGAACTCTCTTTGCAGACAATGCTGTTGTTATTACGGCTCTTGTAACGGCAGGGAAGTTCTTTTTGAATGGGGCTACATCGGTATGTATGGTCTACTCTCAAGAGCTGTTTCCCACTGCAGTCAGGTAAGCACAATAGCAACATTTTAGGACTGTTCATCCTGTACAGCAGAGGTGTCAAACTCAAGGCCCGGGCCCATCACATCATTTTGGGTGGCCCGCGAAAGCAAATCAAACGTGTCAACTTCCATAATGCTTGCCGAAATCAGTACCCAAATTTCAAATTGTCATGTGCCATAAATAATAAGAGACATTGCGAACATTTTCTTGTTACGTAACTTGAACAAACTATTATTCTTGACTTCTATTTTTAAAACTAGTGATCCATCAATTTTGTCCTGGACATGTAACAAAATGAGGAGTTGATTAAACAATTTTATGGTCTCATAGTCATAATGGCCCTCCGAGGGAAACTACAATGTGGCCCGCCACAAAAATGAGTTTGACACCCCTGCTGCACAGGGTCACAGGGAAATTGAGTTGATGCGAGAGGAATATCGTATTACTATGTATATTATTGTCATTAATGATTAGTTGTCAAGCTATAGAAGTCTGCATATGTGTATGTAAATGTAGTGTCTGGCACAAAGCTGGTTTAGTTCGATCCATATTTTATGGTGTTTCCATTGTACAGGGTATGAAAAATATCATATACCCAAACCGCCACTACCACTTAGTATTCATTCATTAAGGTGCTACACTCTTTTCGGAAAGTCGTTTATGTTTTACTAAGGTTAATGTTTCAATACAATTCAGTGTACCACATGTTTCATCTTTCACACAGCCACTGGAAATAGAAATGCAATTCAGTCCAACTTGCAGGCCAGCGAGAGCTCAGGATTTCACGACACTACGCTGGCGCGCATGGAAAATGTGGTTGACTCTTGTCAAAACACTACCGCTTTTGTCCACATGGCGCCGTCATAATCAACAAAAACTGACATATGACAGTGTTGCTTTAAAGCTATAGCCTACGCTCATGGAGAGCGCACACTGGCACGGTTATGCGTTACAATGAGCGATTTGAATGGGAAGACAGTAAGTTTGAAAATATTGTGGGTTGTGACAAGAATGACAGGTCGGTTTTCATTCTCCTCAGGCAAACAGCTGTTGGCTTTGGGGCCATAGCGATGAGAGGAGCCGGACTGCTGGCTCCACTGGTCAACATGTTGGCTGTGTACCACGTGTCTATACCTATCATCGTTTTCAGCAGCCTCACCGTGTTCTGTGCAGCTCTAGGTTTCCTTCTGCCTGAAACTAGGAGAAAAGAACTGCCTGATTCTACCAGTGAGGTCCAGGGCAATAGGTAAATCACCGAATGCAACTGCTGTCATGTGCTAGTAGGATTTTAGATGTTCTGTAAATTATTGTTAGTCGTGGACCTGAGCTAAACTGGTCTCGTGTTAAACTTTAGGTAGGTAGACAAACCTGGCAGTCTGAGCCAACCCCTCGTAAAACAATTACTGTTCGTTTAGGAATTTGGATTTTATAAAGTGGAATAAACAACAAGCAAAAGGTATGTTGAGGACCTGCAACAATGTCCTTCGGTTAATGTATAATTATGTAAAATCCCAATTACTAAAAGAATTAACAAAACAGTGTTGTGTTCACGGTATAAAGGAAGTAAAAGATTACATATTCGCTGCATTGGTCTTCAAATGCTTTTATCAAGGTCGTCCTTCAGGCCAAAAATTGGCCCAAGTTTTATTCTTGAATATTACAGCTACTGGTATTCAAACAAGTGTTGTTTCCCCATCCTCTTTGACAGATACAACCTAATCATTGTTTTAAGCGAACAGATGATTTACTTTATATGTTGTCCTTACAGATATTTTACGAAGAAGACAGGAACTGACTTAGGACTGACTCAACAAAAGAGAAGAAAATCTACCAAGCTTTAGTCTATATTGTGTCGTCTGTTGTATGTCTCCAAAGTTACAATATTAAGCACATGAGCAAATGATTTTATTTGGATAATATTGGACTCTGTGACTAAATAAATATGGTCATGCACATTTTGATGAGTTCTTCCTGCCATCTGCTCTCAGAGACTTGTCAAGCTAGGCAAGACTGTAAGTTGACAAAAGTGTTTGTGATATTTTCACCTCATGCATATTAACAAAGTCATCAAAATGACTAGATGACAATAAAAACAAAATAATCTAACCATATGAGTTTAATGTGCTGTAGCTCTAGCATGGAAGTAGACATTTTTTTAGCTAATGATTTTCAATGTGAACAAACCTTAGCCATGCGACACACTTGATGACATGTTAGACACACAAAGCAATGTGGTGGGCCCCCCTTTACCCTTTTAAAGGAATAATGTTTTTCTGACTTTATAACACACACGTTAACGCCATTTAAAGTCCATTCGAGAATCTTTTCCCTTCCCTAACGTCAATGAATTCTGTTCAACTTTGGAGGATTCATTGTACAATATCTTGCATGTTCATTTACTCTCATACTAGTCCCTACTGTCCAGAGGTGGTAAAAATACTCAAACTCTGCAATAAAGTGTAAAAAAACGTTCTCATATACACGCACACACATAAATATATATATACAAAGTTCTTCCATTTGAGGATTATGGAGGCCACTGTGTTCTTAGGAACCTTGAGTGCTGCAGAAATTCTTTTGTACCTTGCCACAATTCTGTCTCTCATCTCCTTGCCTTCGACCTCATGATTCTCATTTGCTCTGACATGCGCTATGAGCGGTATAGGTCTTATATAGACAGGTGTGTGCCTTTCCAAGTCAAGTCCAATCAGTTTAATTAAACACAACTGGGCCAATAAAGGAGCAGAACTATCTCAAAGAGGAGCAGAAGAAATGGACAGCATGTGAGTTCAATATGAAGGTCGCTGCAAAAGGTCTATAAACTTTATTGCTTATGCTGCACCTGCTCTCATACATACGCTTTAAATTGCAAGCGTATAAGCACATAGTGAATGTTGTTTTCTTTTAATCAGGGTTTGTTCAATGTTGCAAATATGTTAACCAGATATTCCCATACAGTTTTAATGGTTGCTAACAATTTTTCTTGTCTCCATAAAATTTTGAAGGGACTTGCTTTACCATTCTAATGTCCACTGGTTACATTTGCAGAAATTATTTAAACAAACGTGGGAGCTCAAACATCAAATGGTTATTTCATTTTTGGAGCTACTTGAGAGCACTGACAATTTTCCTGAGCTGTTTGACACAGGTTGGCTTTGTGATTTAGCTTTTAATGTGGACATACTATACTGACACACCTAAATTAGCTGAATGGGAAGCTACAAGGGAAAACATTGAGCCTGAAATGAAAGCAAATGTCATAGCCTTCAAACCAGACAAGTTCGATGCACTGGCAAAAATGGGTGCTCAACAACACTGTTTTCACTCAAGGTATGTTAATACTTAAATGTTTTTTTGCTGTTCATGTTTGAAATGTGCTGTTAAAAAAAATGCACGAGCACAAAATTAGGTGCAACCAAATTTTCCACTGTATCACATTCAACATAACAGTATTATAGGGTCACTTACTGCTGACTGTATTTTGCAAGTTTGCTTTCTATTGTTTTTGTGATTGCATGGGTTTTTTGGGGGTCTTTTTTTGCACTTGTTTTGTGTTTGCATTTTTTTTGGGGGGGGGACATTTATGTTATTATGATGGGTATTTTGCATTTGACCATTTGCAGCATTTGTTACTTGCAGTGTTTTTGTTTTGCAGTGTTTTTTTTTTCATTATTCCTGTGTTTTTAGCGTTTGGCCTTTATTCCACTGTAGCAAAAGTTAACGATGAACAGACTGACTGCTAGGAATCAGAAAACTAAAATCAAACTAACTGACAATGGGATACACCTGGGCAAGACACCAGTGGCTGAAGGGAGCTGTAAACACAAGACACCGTGGTTATGAGAACCGGAAAAAAAAACATAACGAGTAAGATGACATAACGAACTGGACACAAGGAAAACAGAACAAAACAATAAGCAAAAAATGAGCACCACTGCTATTTTCACTTTAATGTTATGTAACAATGAATTTTGACACCAATGAGATCTCAAAGAATGTCAGCATGCAGTAAAACTTTATGAAATAGCACTTTGCATTATGTAACCTAGTGTCATAGTACATTGTCATTATACTGCAGTAATCACATATTGCAGGCTGGTTCACTTTTATACTCACAGGGGAAGGAGCAATGCAAAGTGCCAGCCACCACTTTGGGATCTGTGTTTTGAACATTTGGAAAATTTGAAAGGAGGAGTCTGTCAGGATTCGAAGGCTGGAAAAATGCTGTACAAGCCATAGAAATTGTAATACTCCGCGAGGCCAACTTAACATTTGAGCTCAAATATACATTTCACGTTTTTACTTGATAATTTTCACGTTTTTACATGATACGTTTCACGTTATTACATGATAATTTTCACGTTTTTACCTGGTAATTTTCACGTTTTTACATGATACGTTTCACGTTATTACATGATAATTTTCACGTTTTTTTACATGATAAGTTTCACGCTTTTGCGTGATAAGGTATGTGTGTTTTTTTTCTTGGTTTGGCAGCAATACGCTTCCGTAGTTTTGCAATAGGACCCTTGTGGAATTAAGTCAGTTCAAATGTAACCCATTAAAGCCTGAAGCCCCTCGTGAGACATCTCTCTAAAACCTACAGCCGTCTTTGGGGTCACCCTTGAAAACCTGGCATTTTCGCCACCTCCAAAATAATTATTATCTCAGTCCCTGTATCAGATAGTAACACAATTCAAAAAAAATGGAGACCTTATAGACATGTGGCTTTCACATATGCCCGAGTTTAATAATCTTTACTCTTTCAATCAAAGATGCAAGTGAAGCACTATTTTTTTTTTAATCGAGTTGTAATTACCATGCTGTGTTCTCTTACAAAGACGTTGAAATCGTCATTGTCTACGACCATATATCTCAACCATACATCACGTTTGGATTGTTTCATGGCTTTAAAGTCCGCGAGCGAGTCGTCTATATCACTGCCCTGACTTATAGCAGAGCTCCCCCGATCGACTGTGCAATGTGCATTGCTCATCGAAAAAAATCCGAATATCCTCCGACAACTCACAATACCGTCACATGTATATTCTGATGCATTTCATTGGCTAAGAGGCGGAAAATTGGATTTAAAAAAAAAGAAAGAAAGAAAACACGTATACGCTCTCCCGGCTTTAAAGGGAGAACCACAACAGCGCTCCCGTCCTTCATGGGTCAACAGTGCTGCACGTGTAGCAGGTTGGACTAGGGGACATTGAGAACACTTCAGTTGAGTATTGTTCTTGAACTACACTATCCCTGAACATGACCACTTTTGGAGATATTCTCCAGAGCATTGGGGAATTCGGAATTTTCCAGAAGCTCATCATTTGTGCACTGAGCTTCCCGAATATTATTTTAGGGTTTGAGTTTGCCTGCGTATTTTTTATCCAGTCCAATCCAGAGCGACATTGCAACACAGATTGGATCCTCAGGGCTGACTCTAACCTGACGTCGGATGAGCAGCTAAACTTGACCGTTCCTCGAGAGCGCGATGGTTCTTTCAGCAGATGTCGCATGTTTGTGCCGGTGGACTGGGACATCGGAACCATCAGGGAGCACGGACTCAATGAGACCATGGCATGCCAGAATGGTTGGGTCTACTACAATTCTCTTTATACGGCCACCATAGTCACTGACGTAAGTGATGATTGTTGATCTGACACATTATACAATTAAACAAAGTATTGTATTTTAAAATAACTTTTTGTTGTTGTTGTTGCAGTTTGACCTTGTATGTGATCGGGCTAATTTACTACAAGTGGCACAAACAGTGATGATGTCTGGCGTTTTGCTCGGTTGTCTCTTATTCGGACCTTTTGCTGAATCGTAAGTAAGAAGAATGTATCTCACAAGTGGCATCACAATCTATCCTGAATGGGTTTTGTCTTCTCCAGGTTTGGTCGCAAACGAGCAGCTCAAATTCCACTGGTTGTAGTCTTCATTTTTACTGTCACCACTGCATTGTGCCCCAACTACCTCATGTATCTGATATCCCAGTTTTTGATGGGCCTTGGCTATGGAGGTTTTCGACTAAATTGCATTATATTGGGTAAAGTATTGTTATTGTTTGTTCACAAATCTATATTGTTAGTCATACGTGTGATATTTTACAAATTATAGACCAATCTTAAGTGTTGAAAATGGCTTTCTCTCTTTGTCATTGCTAGAGGTTGAACAAATATGCCGCTCTTCAGGGTTTGAAGATAGCCATGCACGGCGTTATACCTGGGTAGGAGGGGCTATAGCCTAAATCTGCCCAGCCCCCCCTTGACCCCCCTCCCCAGCAATTTATTTATTTATTTATATAAAGCCGCACTGGGCAAGAATTCGACCTTCGTAAAAAATTTTCACAACTCTTTTGATGAAACGTTGACTTACAAGTAGTTGAATGGGACATTTGTCATGCCCTTGGGGGGGGAGTCTGTATTGTTTTTACTGGCACTAGGCAACTTTGAGGAGGATGGCAGCAACCCTGGCACACAAAAAAAATACAAATGTCCTGAATTGCTGTACAGTATTCTCACTTCCTTCTTTCGCTATAAGGGCGGAAATCGATTCGAACGTCTACGCGCTATTAGTGGTGTCATGGCAGAAGCCCCCACACCCTCCCCCCAAAAAAGTATTGTTCAAACAAAATTAGATTCATTACCTCATCGCTATTCATCTTTCACACAGCTCCTGGAAATAGAAATGAAATTCAGTCCAACCTGCAGGCCAGCGACAGCTCAGCTAGGATTTCACAACACTACGCGCTGGCACGCATGGGAAATATGGTTGGCTTTTGTCAAAACACTACCGCTTTTGTCCACATGGCGCCTCCATAATCAACAAAAACTGACATGACACAGTGTTGCTTTGAGTTAATTTTGTTTTAAATTCACAAATAAGTAGCCATTCTATTCCAATATAATTCATGTCGCCGTGTTTGTACTGTAGCTGTAACGTGTTTGGGAGGGCAGGGAGAAGCGGGGTGAGTCTTTTAGTTACTTGCATTTTAGGAGTGCATACTGGTTCACTGCGACCGTCCGTTGCTTAATTTTGTCATTCGGCTATTCAGAGTGCACCAAAAACCACGCCAGGCACTTGGCCAGGGGTGGGCAAATTCCGGTCCTTGAGGGCCGGTATCCTGCATACTGATTATATGATTATTTGAACCAGGTGTGTTGCAGCAGGGAGAGATGGAAAACGGGCAGGACACCGGCCCTCGAGGATTGGAATTGCCCACCCCTGCTACATTAGGCGGTCTGACTGGGGATACGCTGCTGGTTGCGTTTTGAAATGAATGAGAGAACAATCTACCTCTCGGAATGCACCCAGTCTCAGAGTAGTGTGTCGGAGTGAATTTCCAAACGTGCCTTCAGTTAAGAGTTAGTTAGCTTGCAGTCCATCTCACGAATGGATCGCTTTGTCAAAAAAGAAAAAAAAACCTTTTTCCCCCAAAAAATCTTTAGTCTTCCAGGGGGGTAATGAAGAGGGCGATTGGAAAAATGAGTTTTAAACTCCCGTAGGAGCACCAGTCGCAGCTCGTAGGTGCGGAGGTTTCGAAACAGTGTGCAACAAGTGTTCCCCAATAAGAACGGGGGAAAACAGCAAGGTGATACCGCCATACAATTTGGGCATTTCTGTCACACTAAGCAGCGTGCACGGAATGGCATACAAAGACATCAATTACCGTGATTGGATGGTACGGTACAAATCTCTACTTTCGGGCAAATGCATACCTTACATTGAATATACATCTCTATCGAGCAGAAAACAGAAAAACGAGAGAACCTCTCAAGTAAGTGAAGTAATGCAAATCCTTTTTTCCCCCAATGTTATGAAGAAACTTTGTTTCTCTGTTCCGACAGCCACAGAGTGGATTGGTGCATCCAAAAGGTCATGGGGAGCATGCGCAACTCAACTATGTGGTGCAATTGGACAGGCCATCCTTGCTGGTCTCATCTACTTTGTCAGAGACTGGAGAGTAGCTCAGCTGATCACTGCAGGTCTACTTGCAGCCATTATTATTTATATATGGTGAGCATCAAACATTTCTTGAGCCATTTCAATAACTTATGATAATTAACACAATATTCTTACTTAATAATCAGGTTCCTTCCAGAGTCAGCCAGGTGGTTGCTGGAGAGAGGGAGGACAGAGGAGGCTAAAGAATTGCTTTTCAAAGTGGCGACTATCAATAAACGCAGAATTTCAGACTCTCTCCTGGAAAAGGTATGACGGCTTGGGCTGCAAACTCTTCTCTTTGTCATTTTTGTTGTGGGGTAAGACTTAGGAGACTCACTGTTGGTACTTGATTGGTACACGGACATCTAACCGCCAAAGCTGAACGTCTGCACTTGTTTGAGTTGCGAGTTGTCAATGATTTGTTGATTTTTGTCACGTGCAGGTGCAATGCATCGCATACAAATCATGTGTCGGAATATATATGTATCTGTTTATATTTCACATCCAACCACAATCAAAATCACTCAATCTATTGTAGCACAATTTTTCCGGATTGGTGTTTTGAACAATGACAAACTGGAATGAACACAATCCAAAATGAAATAATAACGAGGCTTTATTTTTGTGTGTAAGGAGTAGAAAGAGCAAATAATTGCGTAAAAATGTAAAGTACAAAGTAGGCTGAAAAATACAGACTCCACTAAAGTATAGATACCCCAAATTTCGACTTCAGTAAAGTAACACAAAGTATTTTTATTTTGTTACTTGACATATCTGCTAGTAATATGACATATAATATATTTTGGAAGTAATTTGCCCAACGCTGTTCAATAATCATACATTATTCAGTACATTGCAGTTGATTATACTGAAAATCAGTAGATAAGATAATAGAAACTTAATCCATCCCATATATGGCCCCGGTATTTCAAATAAAGTCAAAATTTAAGCTTTTGCTTATGCTTCAATCAATTCCACACTAGTATTCAACAATGTGATAGCAAGAATACCAAAAGAATATTTAATATCTGGTTAAGTTCATTGTTGTTGTTTTTGCAAAAACGTGCTGATCTCTTTTTTGAAATAAAAACTGAAAGCATTCCGCCTTCCTTTTATAGTTATTATGAAAGCCTTAATTATAAAATGACCTAGGTGTGTGGTATCATAGCTGCATGTCTTATATTTCTAACAAATCAATCTGTGTCAAAATCGGTAAAGAATTGACATTATGATGAATTTATTGCAGCCAAACACAGTTACTATACAAGTGAATGGAAGCGCTCACCGGGGACTCCCGGTTCAAGATGGCGGCTAAGTCTGCACTCCCATAACCAGCCAAAATGTTCTCTAGTTTCACTCTAAAACAGTTGGGTCAAAAATCACACAATTTTGGGTCAGAAATTGACCGATCCACAAATTGGGTCAATTTGACCCACCTTCTTGAGTTGTTTTGTACAAAACAGACCCATTTTTGGGGTTGTGTTGTACAAAACAACCATTTTTGTGGGGTTGTTTTCTGCAAAATAACCCAGAAAGTTGGGTCAAATTGATCCAAGTAGTGAAGTGGTCCATTTTTGACCCAAAATTTTGGTATTTTTAATCCAACTGTTTTTGGAGTGTTAAATATGTCAATGGGCTTCTTTTACGCATAGCACCATTGAAGCGCAGCAATGCCACATGCTGGCAGGAGTAAGGTGCTTTTTGGGCTCCAGCGGGCACTGAGTACTTTTTTTTAGCCGTGACCAACACACATTCATTAGATACAACCCCAAATTGTATGGAATGTAAAATCTCTAGAATCGCCAGTCTCAGCGAATGTTCATTTAGTTGTATAAAATTGTAGGGGGAAAAAAGCCGACCAGAGTCATGTGTTCCCTTCTCCCCGATGTATTTGAACAGGATATATGCATACTCAGCTATTTTAATGATTTTATTATTGATAGGAAATCAATGTAAAGCATGGATCATAGAACTAAAATGGAACATGATTTAATTCAACCATAACTTATTTTTTTATTTTTTGCCCTTCACATGGTGGGGGGGACGGCAGGGGGGGGCACTGCCTCACTTGCGCATCCTGACAGAAAACTAGTATTCCACTTTTTAATTGTGCGCTCTGGCTGAGAAGATAATTGCAATGTGATAAATCACCCATGTGACAAGAACCCCCGGTCTCCCATGTAACATATAAATATAATGGCAAAATTCATGCACAAATAATTATTGGTTAGTAGTGGTGCAACGGATCACATAATTAACTCACGGCTCGGCTCGGATCACGGATTTTGAGTCACGAACGGAACGGATTGCATTTCAGATAATCAAAAACAAACAATAAAAACCTGATAAATAGAACTTTGTTTTCATGTATTTTATAAAATGGTTTTGTCTCTTAGAAATAGGTGTAATATGGAAGTTTAAGATTTAAAAGCACAATTTAACGCAATATAAGGCAATTTACATTCTTATTTTATACATGGTACAGTGTATAAAATGGGTATCCTGCCAGACATTTTAAGCTGAGCAAAAGGGTTTTATAAAATGAAGACAAAGTTTTATTTAACTTGTTTTTTTTGTTTTTGTTTTTTTTTCAAAATGAAAAAGACCTCAAAGTGCAATTTACGGCACATTCCCTTTCTTTAAAGAGGAAGAGTATATAACAAAGGTAAGCCACCCAAACCGTGGTGCTTGATCTGTACGCATCACATATCACAGATGATCCATTGCACCACTATTTGTTAAATGAACTTTGGTAAAGTTTTAAACTAAATGTGTTGGACTGATGACTTGTTACATTATCAAAGCATGATGAGGAATGATGTTGTGTTTGTGTGCATTACAGATTTCTATAAAAGAAACTGAAAAAAAAAGCAACATTTTAATGCTTATCCAATCACCTGTGCTTCGTAAATATTTCTTTACCATATTATTTACATGGTAAGTTAAATTACACAATTGATGTAATTAACACGGAATAAGACACACCATTATTATTTAACCATAAAACGTCATTTGCAAAATTAAGAGTAATTTCTTATATCTGGGTGTCATTTTGGCCTTTTTGCAGACTTATTCTTTTTCTTCCCTCCAGGTTCTCACTGAATGTTGCATATTACTGCATTTCGTTCAATGTGGGGAACTTTGGCTTGGACATATTCATGACACAGCTTATTTTTGGACTGAGTGAAATACCAATTCATCTGTTATGCGTCTGGCTATTGGAAGCACTGGGGAGAAGAGTGTCTTGCATTTCAACAATTCTGCTTGGAGGCTTCTTGTGTATGTTGATTCTCGCGTTTCATAAAGGTAAGGCAGAAGTTGTGTTCTTATTAAAAATAATGATTGGATACCGTGACTGATAAGTAATTTAATACAATGAAATCTCAAATGAAATTGCATAAATTAAAATGAATTGAAAATAAATGATTATTTGTTTTCAATTCATTTTAATTAATTCTATTTGCTATATTTTAATTGTATGTATTATTATAATTTCTTGTCTTAATTCTCAATCTTTTTTATTGCTATTGTGTTTTATGTTTGATTGTCATTTATGTATTGCATTCTTTTTTTTTTTTTAAAGTGCTCTTTAAATAAATAAAATGTTATGGAGTTTAGTTCAGTAAATTTTCAATACACTGTCTACAAACACAACTTGTGGATTCTCAATAATCAGATTTTGATTTCTTACTCTGTTTAAGGAAATCCTGTTGCTGTTACGATACTTGCCACCTCAGGACGCTTTATAACCAATTGGGCTGCAACCATATGTAATATTTATGTTCAAGAGTTATTCCCAACAACTTGTCGGTAAGACAATGCCGATCTCACTTTGGACACTTTCTAACCATACCTGATACCACACCAAAACATGAAATATACATTGAGGGGAAAAAGTGTTTTGTTTTGATATGATTAGTGACTACAGCTAAAACCTTGACAGGACATTTTTGAGACGGAGTTCCGCGTGCACTTTTTCTCGCCTCAGACAAACAGCTTCTGGTTTGGGCTCCATTGCAAGTCGGGCCGGCGGTCTCATTGCGCCACTGGTCAACATGTTGGCTATGTTCCACTGGTCCTTACCCATCATAAGCTTCAGTAGCCTCACCCTGATCAGCGGGGGTCTCTGTTTCATGCTTCCTGAGACACGGGGGATAGAGCTGCCAGATTCGTTAGATGAGGCCGAAAGCAACAGGTAAAGAATTTCAGGAGAATATGTTCAAACAGGTAGCTACAGAAAGATCTTATGTCCACGTTTGCCATATGCTGACTTCAAACGTGATATTCTATATTCATTGTCACAGTGTATGAATGGAATCCACAACAATGACATATTACACCAACTAATGCTTGTTTAATTCTCTTTTCTTGCAGAAAGAAGGCAATGAAGAAAGAGAGTAACTCAAATATTATACACATCAAATCAAGTAAATTGTAATACAAGTCTATCTAATAAGACATGAGATAGTAGGACATAAGCTTACACATCGTTCCAATTTACATCATTCTAGACTCTTGTTTGCTGAAAAACAATCTTATTTCCATGAGGCTACCTGTCAGTATACACACACAAGCGTAGAAGAGACTTAGCTAGACAATATCAGCACTATATGCTTTAATCTTAACACATACAATTTGCACAATCCTTGAGTCTCTCATCAATCAAAAAGGACGCCGGCAGGTCTACTGTCTGACCACCTGTAACATTTCCTAATGTGAAAAAAAAAAAACTCCTGCGACCTCCTACCTACCAACATGACTGAACATGCAGCAAAATGG
The DNA here is from genome assembly GCF_054856515.1 of Filicampus tigris. Taxonomy (NCBI): domain Eukaryota; kingdom Metazoa; phylum Chordata; class Actinopteri; order Syngnathiformes; family Syngnathidae; genus Filicampus; species Filicampus tigris. Next base: position 7,571,024 of record NC_141226.1, read on the forward strand.
CAGCCTGGTATTGGTCATACAATGTGTTGATATTGAAAGGTAGATGATAAATTTGCCACATCTCCTGGTTAAAGCAAAGTACAATTGCACATTTGCCAAGGTACAGACAGTTCTGCTTGCCGCTCTTAAGCAGAAGTAGGAGGGGTGAGGAAGATCAAACCATTTTTAAGCAAAAGGGCTGTGTGCTGTATTCCTGTTGTTCATGTATTACGTCCCGACCAAGCACTGTATGGTTTTAAAAATTTCTGGCTTGTTTAAAAGGACACAGTAGAAAAAAAAAATAATAATGATCTCTAAAATTTTGAGGGTGCTTGGAGAGTCTTTAGGGGTGCTCCAGCACCCCCAAAAATGGACTAGACATCCCTATGTATATATTCATGGAGGGCTACAAACTTATATTGTAATGATTCCTTTTGTAACTTACTAATAACACAGTCTATTTTCATTGTAATGTTATCTAAGTGTTTTTTATATTGGTTATTTACTACAAATAAATATTGAAGCAGTTGCAATTTTTGTCATCATTAATATCTACTCAGTGATTCAATACTCTTGTTACTGATGATGCGTTATGGTCAATCTATGTGATTCAATACTCTTGTTACTGATGATGCGTTATGGTCAATCTATGCATACATTTACAATAAAGGGTTGCTTTCCTTTACTGCTTGGGGATGAGCTTAAGTTTATATCTCAGTTTAGGTTGAGTAAACACTGGACTGGCAACCAGCCAATTGTGGGGCAGACAAACATTCATACTTATATTCACATCTATGGGCAATTTACAGTTTTCAATTAACCCAACATACCGGTACATGTTTTGGATTGTGGGAGGAAGCCGGAGTACCCGGGGGAAAAAAACACCGCGCATGCACATGCGAACACCACTCATAATACTCGTCCAGCATTTACAGCTTGGAGGCCGTTGCACTTGCAGTAGAATTCTTGTTGCAACTAATGTGATCAGTCTTGCTTTATCCCTGGACGTTTTCCTGTGATGAGATGAGACCTACAAAGTGTCATAATTTATGTTATTTTGTTCTTAAATGCATATACCAGGGGTGTTTGGGGGGGGGGTGTTCACGGTCGGGCAGTGCCCACCCACGGACACGCTCTGCCCACCCAAAGAAAACTGGATGTAGTTATGATGGCAGAACCCAAAACAAAACAAAAACATTGTCACCTGCCTGTTCATACTGTTCAGTTATGGATGTCTTCTAATTCAAATCAAATCAAATCAATTTTTATTTGTTTAGCCCAAATCACCACAACAGTTCTCAATTAAGGAGAAAACAAAACACGTTTTAAGGTGCAGTAGCCCTACGCTGGATTTCGACCTATCCATCTTTTTTGCCTCCTGCCCCGTTTTTCTCTGCAACAGTGATGTTTTGTATTGTATACCTGTGGTGATGTGTGTTATGATGGATATTTATTAAAATTGCAGTCAGACAGAATGAGGTACGATGGGGGAGCGACAGAGACAAAAGTGAGGACAGAAAGAAAAACAAGTAAAAATGACAAACAAAACATTGACTCCTACAGCATTACATTGGAATTCGGTTTTAAACATAATAGTGCTACACCCTGAGGGAGATAAAACTATAGAATAGGAAAGGACAGGACTGGATGGGGACAAGACAAGAAGAGCTCAGGGAGTGTGAAACCAGTGCAATTGGATTTTGGTGGGAGTCTAATATCTACACACCTGCAGAAAGTGCAAGTGAGGGGACGGCAGTCCAAATTTGTAAAGTCGGAACAGCTGTGTAAATGAGAGTGTGGCCCCACACCAAACTGTGAAGTCTCCGAAGAACCATGCAAGTGAATCAATACCATCAGGCATGCACAGTGAAGGTCAGGAGTGTCCTGGAGTTGTTGGAAGCGCAAGCAAGCCAAGTGGTCCAGGTCAGTCCGCCAGCCACACGGAAGCATCCCACCGCAATGACTCACTGCCTCACCCTTGGCAAACCAACACCCCAACCCACTCCCAGGGGGGCAAGAGGTGACCCACGTGCCAGCAGAGCCCGCAGCAGAAGCATAACAGTGAATTCCGGTCAACTCCGGACATACTGAATCTTACAAAAGTTGTAATTTGCCATTACATATCTATATAATCTTACACATTACACTTTTTCAAATGGCTACTGTCACATGAACGGAAATCAGCGATATACGGCGTACATGTTTTATAACACAGGTGTTGACAGGTAGTGCAGCCGCCGACCCAACCAAGGGCGAGTTGTTCACTAGGTGGAGAAGACGACAGGCGAGAGCACCCGACGGGGATGATAACGGGGGTCCACGGATGGCCACCATGGGGTCGGAGACCAGAGCACTCAGCGCCCACAGCCATCCAGCCAGATAGGGGTCTGTTAGATGAGACCCACTCTTCCTTCAAGGCGCAGCCCTCGCCATGACAAGTAGGAAGCTCAGAGACAATGGACTCGGTCGTTACATGAGCCCTGAGCAACTGTGTTGTCATTTTCAGTCAACAGAAGTGACAAAATGGCCGCCCCCCAGAGATGGCTTAAAAGGGGTGGATTTTGCATATTCCACAAACTGAATATAAATCAGAATGACGCATTTCAATTAGTGGCCCTGCTGGGAACATATTCTTGAAAAAATGTCTTTGGGTTGATTTCCCTTTCAGTCAAAACTGATTTACTGTCTGAACTGACAGTATGTTCTCCATGAGCAAAACAACATAACAAATGCAAAATGAGCTAATAATAGCTACTGGAAAAATACACCTTAGCTGTCTGTTTAGATTTGAAAATTTTTGAATGGCAGAAGCTGGTGCTTTTAGGCTGGCACAAAATAACACATTCACCACGAGTAATTCAAAAACAAAAAAAAATGTTATAAAAAAGGCCATGAATGGGGAATATCTTGCTTCTCCAAATCTGTTGTGTCTTGGTTATTTTTTCTCTTATTTATTTTTTTGACAAAATAAGGAGTAGAAAAGTACCGCTATCCTTTTTAAAATGAAGTAAGTAAACCCAAAAAGTCAACAATATTTCATTACTTGGCACCACTCGCCTTACTGGAACTTAATATTTATTTACCTAGATTTATCCTTTTACATTACCTTGTCATAACAGAAAATGCTGTCTTCAAACCATAAGTTAAGAGTTGTGGTAGTAGCACAAAGACTGATAAAAACCAAAGTACACAGATTTTAATGTTACTGTGATTGTTTATAAGTGTTACTGTGCTCATTTAGAGCAATGATTTTAAACCGTGAAATGTTAACCGAAAAATGAATAAACTTTCAACTATGTATCGTAGTTGTAAGCATACGCTTGAAACCACAGCAAGGCTCAAGTGTCTTTTTAGGAGCACAGTAATCTCTAACGTGAAATTTTCACAAATTGACTTAGTAAATATTCACATTTCCACTCATTTTTACTATATGACTGATAAATGGGAAGAAAGTGTGGAGCAGCAGTTTGTCAGCCACCGCAACAAAAATATTGAATTAAATAAATCAGCAAGTTTATTTATTAGTCACACGTGTGTACTAAATTTTAGGAGCAGAACGCCACTACTTTGGGGCAGTCATTGGTACATGATCCATCCTTTGTTGATTTCCATTTCAGTACTTTCATTAACATATACAGTAGTTCCCTCATGTTGAAAACCCATGTTAAAGTTATCTAAAATGTTAAAGTTATCTAAAATTAACACAATGACATCATAAACCCTACACAAGGTTCAAACAAAAATGTCAGTTTCATTGAAATGTGGGATGCTTAGGCATACAGTAGAAATATCACAAACATGAATCATACATTCATCAATACATTCAAGACAAGTAATTTTTTCATAATTTTATACATTTGTACTTCATTGCTTGCAATTATAAGCTCAAACAGCTCAGAGCTCAATTACTGCATTTGTTAAAACAAAATCATGTTATTTAAAAACTGTAACATATAATTTTATTTATTTTTTACAAATACAGTTTATTATTTCAAAATGTAATTAGAGATGTGAATCAATATGGTTTGTTTTTCTTGCAAAACCCATTATTAATTATACAAAACAATCATATGCACAACTGTGATCACGTTTGAGCCCTGCTCTTATCCTAGCAAATCATCCATCCAATTACTGTTCTTAACATCATTCTCTGCAGTTTGTTTGTCCAAAGGCGAAGATAAATCACTTGACTCGTGAGACTTTGGCAGTAACTGTGTCTCAGATGCAAAGATGTCAAGAGAGAAAAGATCTCCCTGGGCTGACGGAGCGACAGAGGGTTTTGTAGCTGAGTCATCGAGCAGCCCATTCAGTGGACTAGCACTGAGACTTTCTGCACTAGCTGGCAGTTCAGCCATTGCAAAGATATTATCAGGGATGGTGACTGGTGGGTCGTGAACAGGTTGTTGGGTGAACAAACTGCTATTTGAGCTAAATAAGTCAAAATCCGACTCTTGAATGTGTGTCAGGTTGTTTGTTGTCAAAGTTACTAAGCCTTGATTGTTAGCCTGGCTGACGGAATCTGAGGCAGTCACTTGCTCTACCAATCCAAGCACTTCAATTTGGGTTGATCCTATTTGAGTGTCAACCAGGTTAAATTTCTCAGAGGATGCTTCATTAGTGACTGAATACATCACATCAATTGGGTCATCCCCCAAACTCTCCTGGGAAATAAACTGATCAAGAGGTATAGGACTAGCTTGAGAAGCTTCTTGAATGACATCAAAAAATGTGTTGTGGTCAATATTCATCTCTTTTGGTTTTGTTGCATTATCAAGCTCATCTTTATCTTGATTGGTCTCAGGAAATAGTGGATCAGCAGAGACAGAACTGACAGTAGGAACTCTGCTTTGTTCAACTAGCAGTTCATCAGTTGACTCCTGAGAACTATGCATGTCAATGGAAGGAAGGACATTGTAGTCATCTGTCTCAGGATCAGCTGGTGGGAGAAGTGTCGCCTCACTGCTGCTGTCATCAGTGGCAGTTGCATCTTGCTCGTTTGATTCTGTTTGGACCGGATCCGTTAGGCCGTCACTTGTTTCACTAGCTGGCATCTCTGGCTCTGCGTAAACAGTCCCCTCTTTGCTGCTATCAAGCGTGTTTGAGTCAGAAGCGAGAGCTCTGTTTTCACTGGCATCTTCAACTTCCTGAGGTTTGACTTGGACGATATCAGCCGCATCTGCATTCTCATCATCAGGTTGCATTTTACATTCGTTGTCAAACGCTGCCAATTTTGTGGCACCTTCATTCTTGTCTGATGATGACTGAATGAGTCTTCCCAAGAGTCCAACACCAGGCTTCTCATCTGCTTTCTTGACACTTTTTGCTTCAGTCTTGCCATTTTTTTCAGTGTCACTCGCAGCAAAGAGCTTTAACAAAGGGCTTCTTCCTTTGGACCAAGATCCTAGTCTGACCTTTGACCTGTCAGTCTGTTTTACATAATTCCCAGGAGAATTTGTTTTTGCAAGAACCTGTTTTTTGGTACTGTCTTCTTTTGCTAAATTGTTCTGCTCATCCTTACTATCGATGCTTTCAGAGAGCGTTTCAGTTAGTTTTGGTTTTGTAAGAGGATTTGCTTTTTCAAACTTTATGTCCGGTTTATCATATGACTCTTGTGCCACACAAGTTGAAGTGTCTTTGACATCATCGCCTGAGTTACCAAGAAGTCTCTGTTCATCTTTGTCGTCACTTTGCAGCAACCCTGGAGTTTTCCCAACATTAGCCTCTACAGTGGTTGCCTCTCCTCTGGGCTTAAGTCCATGTTGTATTTTTCTGAACTCACTAGATTGCTCTAAGTCGTTGTTGTCTTCATTTACATTATTATTGCATGTTTTAACTTGGAGCCCATTGACATCCTCCTCTGTATCATCTGAGGCCAGTTGAAGTGTTTGATCATCGTGACAAATGTCAACATTTGGTGCAAACCATACAGATTTCCTTTTTTTTTTTATAGTAGCATCCAGTTTGTTTGATGCTTTATTCAGTTTTGTTTTGTTGGGGGGTACAGCTGCTGTCCACTTCTTATTTGCATCTGAGAAACTGCTCTCTTTTTCTAGCGAAGGAAAAGACAAGTGAAGTGTTGTTGGAGAATTGCTGTCTTGTTTGGTTTTTGTGGCACCACTCCTGGATTTCGGTTGCTCAAAAATCGCTTTCTCCTCTTTTGTCTGAGGTTTCCCCCCGATTTCTGACACATTGGAATGTGCAAACATCATGATCTTTTCTCTTTGTTTCAAACTCGGTGCGTTTACATTGTGAAGAGGGTTCTTCTTCTCTGGTGGCCAGTTAACTTTCAGTTTGCCCCTGGCATCAGCACGGCTGCCATGTCTCATCTCGGTTTCACGTGACTTTGTGGCAAAAACTTCAACGGATGTCCCTGTGGTGGTAGTGGAAGTCTTTGAGTTGCTTTTTATCATTTTTGGTGTGGTTGGGGTGTCAGGTTCATCTATTCCTTTATGTTTTTGAAGCCAGTGGTCTTTATGCTGCATGTGCCCAAATCCTTCGTCATAATTTCCCTTTCTTTTGAAAAGCTGTTGGTAGTGAGACATGCAGTAGAACTCGCCATAAAGAGAGGAATAGTTGTGAATGCTGTTGAATGAAAAAAAAAAAATTACTTTACAGTATAAGTGAAATGCTAACTGAATTGATAGATTTAAAGCAGTCATTCTCAACCAATGTGCTGTGGCACATTAGTGTGCCATGAGAGATCATCATGTGTGCCGCGGGAAATTCCATCCATCCATCCATTATCTATACCGCTTTTCCTCACAAGGGTCACGGGGCGTGCTGCAGCCTATCCCAGCTGTCTTCGGGCAGTAGGCGGGGGACACCCTGAATTGGTTGCCAGCCAATCGCAAGGCACACAGAGACAAACATCCACACTCACAATGACACCTAGGGGCAATTTAGAGTGTCCAATCAACTTACCATGCATGTTTTTGGAATGTGGGAGGAAACCGGAGTACTTGGAGAAAAAACACGCAAGCCGGGATCGAACCCACGACCTCTAAACTGTGAGGCGGACGTGCTAACCAGTCGACCACCGTGCTGCCCTGCCACGGGAAATTATCCAATTGTAATTATTTTGACAAAAAATATATATTTCCTAATTAAAACGGTTTTGTTAATTTATTTATGCCAACCATGTATAGGAACAGGCAAAACAATAAAATGTTCTTCCTCTAGGTGACAGAAGGTACATAATGACCTTATATCCACTTTTTGTCAATCGTTTTGCTAAGTGGTGTGCCGCGAGATTTTTTTGAAGTATGTGCCTTGGCTCAATAAAGGTTGAGAAACACCGATTTAAAGTATGATAGTGTATTTGTCAAACATCTCACCTGAGCTTCTTTTGACAGTGCTTGCAGCAGAAGCAGTTGTTGTGAAGGATAAGTTTATTGGCCACCATTTTTTCCATTGGATACACTGGTGTCAAACAGGCTGAACACATTTCCTTGACGGGTGAGAAGAACTGTAATGATGGAGACAACAAGGTAACAACAAACTGATCATCATGTAACAATAAAGGAACATTTTAAGACCTACTAGTTCTGTTTTCATTATGAAAGAAACTTAAAGTGGGACATACAGTATTACTGAAAATTGAAAATTTGAAAATTTTATACAAATAGCTTTGTCTGTGGAGTGCTTGTCCAAAGTTAGCCTATAATGGCTTTGTGTGAGGTAAGCAGTTACAATGGATTTTGTTAGATGAACGCATTAGCTAACCGCTTTAGCTTCTAATAAGCAGCACTTACTTGATTGCTTGATGAAGTTGTCCAAGCAGTGTTGGTGGAGAGGGTGTATTTGTGTTTGGCGATAACTCAAGCCACCATACACATACACTATAGTGATTGAACTCCTGCGTCCGTGAGTTAAAATGCTTTATTGTTTAGGACTGCTCACTTTTTACCACACTCTGAACTCTGCTTCCGCAAGTAGAAGCAACTAGGCAGTCACACTGTATGTAGCAACACTGAAGAGGAGATGGCCAAGTGCCATCTGGAATGTGCATGTTGGCAGTGTTTTGACAAATGCGTGTCACAGATATGAAAATACCCACTAACTGTGAAAATAATGTCTCCTCCAACACTGTAAATGGATTGCAGCGTTGTGATTGTGCATATCGTCGCTGTCCTGTGAAAAACACTTATCTCGAATTTTGGAAACTTTTTAAATTTTCACATTAATGTGATATCTGTAACGTGGAAACACCATTCACGTAAAAATAAGAAAATGAAAAAAAATTTAGATGTGTTTTTCACAGGACAGCGACGATATGTATACAGGACTTTGGCTGCATATACTGCATGGATAGAGTTGAAGCTAAGTATCTTCTTCTACCTTGATTTTCAATGCACAACATGGCATTACACACTTCTGATGACTATTTTGTATAAGTAAACACATTTTTCAATAAAATATTCCTAATTTCATATTACACTTAACCAAAAATAATCCCACTTCTGTATTTCCTCTCCGTGCTCGCCGCGGCCATCGAAGCCTCGCTGCAAAAAATAGATCTAAAAAATTAAAGGGATTTCCGTCTATGCTTAATACGTCTATTTTAAAATTTTTCCCATCATTCGTCAACCGTCAGAAAAACGGGCGCCCGTCAGTGATGGATAGACGGTCCGGTCAGTCACGTAGACGGAATGCCCAGCTCGGCTAATTTGGCAGTATCATATTTCTTATTTTTAGCATTTGAAAAGTGATTCTGTCTACTGACAGTGACTTATTTGCTTATCAAATCGGAAACACAGGAACACTGTGAATAAAGGAATAGGTACAGAAAAAGCCTGCGATTGGCTGGCAACCAATTCGGGGTGTCCCCCGCCTACTGCCCATTGAGCCCTGGGATAGGCTCCAGCACTCCCGTGACCCTTGTGAGGATAAGATAATGGATGGATGGATGGGTACAGAAAAAGCCAAGTAACAATAAATAAAATAATCATCTTTCTTAGTCTCTTCTGTGCTCACTGAGATACTTAAATTTGAAGGGCAACTTATCTTTGATGTGTTGTTCGAGGGAAGGGGTGGAAATCTCAACCACAGACACACGTGTGTGTAAATTCAGTGGTTCCCAAAATTAATATAGCCAAGGCACATACAGTTCACTTCCGAGTGTCCCAATTTGTTGTTGGGAACAAATCACCGCATCAGTAGGGTACTGTACCTCCGAGCGTACCGGCTAGCTTTTGTTTACATAGCTCCGCGGGAGAAATGTCACGTGTGCCAGTCAGCCAATCAAGTGCATCTTCAGACGAGTCAAATTATCATGTGGGTTATGCAGCCAATCGGCGAGTAAGATTACATTTTAAGAACGGCTCATTATTTTGTAGCCGAATAAGACCGGGATGATAGCAAGGAACTGTTGCCGCACCATTCCGTGCTCCCCACCCACCACATACACAATAATGGGGTTGACCGTACGCTTTACCCAGCTAAAATCATTTTCGAAAAGGGCTTCAGGAGCCGCATTAAACCGGCCAAAGATCCGCATGCGGCCCGCGAGCCGCGGGTTGGCGAGACCTGATCTAGTGTGTAATTGCCCTGTCTTGATAATAGTTTCCATGACTTTGTATCAACTAGAGGACGACGCGTGTAAATTGAGGCCAGTTAGTTTGCTTTCTTAAAAGACTGCAGTAAAAAGATACCTGCTCCGCAGCAGTTCCAAAAGTTGTCTGTAGCAACTGTTTGAACCAAAAATATTGTGTTTAAATAATGCAAATCGTTGCTGTCCTGTGAAAAACACTTATATCCAATTTGGGAAAATGTTTTAATTTTCACATTAATGCCTGTAATGCGGAAACACCATTCATGTAAAAAAAAGAAAAAAAATGGACAAGTGTTTTTCACAGGAGAGCGACAATTTACTAACATAAATAATACTTTTCTATCCAATCAAAACACCATTATGTATTACTTTCTGTCATATGAAGTTATTGTAAAATCAATAAATACATTTCTTAATATTTGATATTTTTTTTTACAATCATCTTAATGCCCCCCTAATGCAATAATAATTCTGAATGTCCATCTCTTTTTGTGGTAAACATAGGACACTGAGCAAAGTTTTTCCCCTCTGAACTGCAATTTATTAAACATTTTACACAAAACCATACAGTATCAGCAATGTTTGCTTCATTCAAAAGAATTCAACATTTTATATAACATGGTTACAGTATAAAATCTCTAAGACAAAAGTTTCTTAAATAAAAAGCCAACATTTTCATCACTACATACGCTTTTTTTAAATGATAGACAAAACCTGATAACACAAATGGAATTCCTTGGTCTCTTGAAGAGATGGGTTTGTTCAATGTTTTTCCTTTGATTGGCTAAATGATACAAACACTTTCCCTTTCTCATTGGTGTTACTCAGCTTCTTGTCCTCAGAAGGCCGACTAGATCGTTGCAGTATTGGGGATGTCATGACTTCATATGTGTCTGGCCTTCCTACCACCTCAAACACAGCAGCTGATTCACTATCAGACTGTTTGGTGACAAATGTTGACGTTACAGACGATACAAAAACGTTGCCAAAGCCATCTGTCTCTTTGTATGTTTCACTGACAGTTTTTGTGCCAATTATTCCTGCAGGTTCCTCTGGAACTGTTTGCACCTCCAGCATGCTGACCTTGCGTTTTCCCGGGCTGTGAACAGATCCTCGGGTCGGATCCCCTTGACCATTCCTCTCTGGTGCTGGTTTGAATGTCGTCATGGTGGGCTTCAATTGTTCAAGAGGCTTTCTGGCAGCTGAATGAATGGATATAAACGATGGTGATGACTGGGAAGACGACTGTTGAATAACCTTGTCGTTTGCTTGCCTGGCTGCTTCTTGCTTGGGAAGACTTGGGTCACAGGGGTGGTTTCTTGTCTCTTTTCCTTGACCTGATTTGGCCTTGCTTGACACAATGCTGATTTTCCTGATATTGCTGGCAGGTTGAACATGTTGCTCTGACTTCAAGGATTCATCAAAAAGTCCCGACAACCCTGCGATATCTGCCTCAGATTTCAGGTTGGACACAGAGTACAGCGCTTTTTTAATGACCTCCTCAATGTCGAGGAGCCTCGCCAAAGTTTGCTCCTTCAGATTTATTATTTCTTTGCTTGCCTTCTCCAAATCTTCAAATGCAGTTTCAACCGAAGAAACACTTTCTAGATCATCATCCTGTGTCTCAACTTTGCTTTGCTTTGAATTTTCACTTGATGAGACCATCCAACCGGGGACATTATTACAAAATGTCTTTAAGGAGCTAGCATCTACATGACTGTTTTCTCCTTCTATCTCTTGCACCTGAGACAAGATTCCCTTGAGTTCCTCTCGTTTCCTCATATTTTCAAATATTTCCATGGCCGCCTTCACGTTTCCTTTCAAGATCTCTTCCATGTGCACAGAAAGCCTCTGTCGTCTCTGACTTTCTGTCTCTCTGCCTTTCTTCTGTCTTAAAACGACTTTATTCTCATTGTCATTGGTGGCTTTTGTTGTTTGACATGCACTCGCCGCACTGTTTGTCTCTGACACGTCACTCTCGAAGAGTTGTTTTTCAAGAGGTGCGAGGTTTGAATTACAGTTTTGCGCAGTACTGGTGTTTTTGATTGGTTTCTTCACCTCACCTTTGACATTTATGACATTTTTTGGGCCTTTGGCTTTTTTGTTCAGGGTCCCACTGCCCGTTCTTTCAAAGTTATTGAATGCAGCCTGCAAGCTCATGTTCATTTCATTCTTGGAATTGTTCTCATAATCTTTCATGCACTTTTGTATCTCCTCCGCTGCATTAATTTTCTGTATGACATTTCTCTCCATCTCCAATTCAGTGGTATTTGACTTTGTCACATGGCATTTCGATTTTTCATCACTCAGTGCAGTCATGTACCTTGTGTCTTCAGCGAGCCTGTCAGTGGGAAGCTGTGTGTAACGTTTAGCATTTTGGTGGGACACTGGATTGCTTTTATTTGCAGGTGACAACTTTAGATCATCTATGGCTGCTGGTTTAGTCCATTGTGGCTTTGGTGGCAAAGCTGGCTTCAGGTTCTGTGGTTTCTTTAGCAGGTGCGGTGTAGCCGTTACTACTTCAGAACTGGACGATTTAGAGCCTCCATTTTGTTCCGGGTAGCATGTTGAGTTCTGAGCTGAGATCGACGGTTGCACTTCACACGTTACTGAAATTGAAGGAAACAATGTTGTGTCAGATGGAGATGTAGACACTACAACACTCTGCTCGTGAACAGCCTTGCTCCTCTCTGAACAAGCTTTCCCTGAATTCCTGTAAAGCATTGCTGATTTAAAGTCTCCCTTGGAGACGTTTACACTGGACTTCTCAAGTGATTGCAATGCTAGGTGGACATTACCTCTTACAATAGCTTCTTTATCTGGGAGTTTTTGCTCCATTGCGGCACAATGCAGAGATCTAATTGCTGATTTTATATCTCCTTTAATACCATCTTCTGGCTCATCTTCTGTTGTCAGACCATTACATTCATAACTTAGAAAATGTGGTTGTGCTGCACTATAATTGATTAGAACTGCACTATGGGATTTGTCTCCCTGTTGACAAGTATGTAAGGAAACATGGCTTTCCAAATGTTTGACTGCATCACTGACCTGTGGACAAGTCTTGATTTGTTGGCTTCTGGAGGACGAAGCTGATTGCGTAACCGCCATTGAGCTTCCTTCTTGTGCAGAGACATCCAGGTTGTATATTTTTCCCGGAGCAATGACTTCTCGATCCGCTTGCATGCTTTGCTGCTTGGCCAGCTGCAGGGACTTTTTAGCTGCCTTCACATCTCCAGATGTGATTGTCTCTTTTTGTACTTGACTTCCTTCTGGTTCAAGGCACTCAGATGACAAGTCCATATCATAAATAGTTCCAGGTGTAATGTTCTCCCGTTCTATACTCATACTCTGTTGCTTTGCAAGTTCTAATGACTGCATTGACGCCTTAACGTCTCCAGCCACAATTTCCTCTTTTTCAATCACTACTGATTGCTTTGTTGCAAGTTGTTGCTTTGCTGTTGAAACATCCCCAGGAATGATTTCATCCCGTGGGATGCAGTTTTCGGCAATGAATGAGCACTCTGATGAAAAAACTTTTTTGGTGTTCTTTACATCCCCTGGCAGGACATCTGAAATAGTTCGCTCCACTGCTTCCTTTTGCTGGCACAGACTTCTTTTTGCCTCCCTCACATCCCCCTGTATAATCTCAATTTGATCCTTGCCAAGAGTTCTGTGATCAACATCATCTTCTGATGCCTCAGAATGAAGGCTTTTCAGGTATTGCAGATCTCCTTTCTCAATGCAACTTTTGTACAAGTTTACATTCCCCTTTTCATTTTCATCTATTCTACATGTTGTCGCTGTTCTTGGACTGCTGGCCGTTGCTAACAGATTTCCGATGGCAGACTTCACATCCCCTCTTTCAATCACATGACTTTGGGTATCGGTTTCACTGTGGCTTATAAGTGAATAGACAGACATATCTGCTTGTCCATCAGCGGTCTCTTGCATTAGGATTCCTTTCTTGAAGTTCTTACCTTGGATAAGTAGTTCATCAATCATATGAATCGTATTTTGTAGTACTTGATCCCGATCAATGACACATGACTGATTGACTGGAAGTTGAACTACGTTGGTATTCACGTTTCCCTTTTCCACTTCTCTAAGAAGTGTAACTTGTGTGTTGCTTGGTTTAAGTAAGAGCTGTAAAATGATGTTCCGGAGATTGCCCTCAACAACTTCTTCTTTCTGAATTTGAACTTCACGAGTGCTTCCCAGACTGAATTTTGCCATGGTAACAGTTTGACCTTCTTTTGCTTCAATTATTATGCCACTTGAGACAACTACATTCAATTCACTTAAGAATGACATGGTGTCAGTGACACTGCTGGAGGTGATTTTGTCCAGTGGGGTTGTCTCAAAAAGCCAGGTTGTGCACTTGACATCAGATTTTGGGATGATTTCCTCTGAACCTTGGGAAGATGTTTCTTCTGGCTCCTTGATTTTGTCCAATGGCTGTGATTCAAACAGCCAAGTGCAGCGTTTCACATCTCCTTTCTGGCTGTCTTCTCTGTGGACTGTTTTGACTGGACCTTGCTCTTGAGGTTCTCCCTTGAGACTGTCAATTGTTTGATTCTCAAAAAGCCAGGTGGAGGTCCTAACATCTCCATGCTGAACGTCAGTGACACTAACCATTCTTACAAACTTGTTTGATTCTTCAGATTCAAACATCTTTTTATTCAACTGCACATTACAGCTCCCAAAGTCTTCAGTGACTTTAACAGTAGGTTCTTCTCTGCTTGTAAAGGAGTCCAGTGGTTGTGTCTCAAACTTCCATCTGGCTGATTTGACATCTCCTTTCTCAACATCCTCTTGAGTGACAGCTCGGATCACATAAACTTCATTTTCTGCCTTGATGGCCTCTAGGGGCTTTGTCTCAAACATCCACCTGGCTCCTCTCACATCACCACTCAAGACTTCATCCTTTTTTACAGTTGTCACTTCATGAAACTGTCCCTCTTTGTCCCTAATGGCATAGAGTGGCAGGGACTCAAACATCATTGTACTGGACTTCACATCAACATCACTCTCCAGCTGTTCTAAACTGACTGACTTCTGTTCAAGAGGTTGCTCATGGATTTTGTCCAGTGATGAGGTTTCAAATACAAACTTTTTGCTCTTTACATCACCGCTCACAGCTTCACTGTGTTTCTGAATGTTTGCATCATCATTGTCCTTGTTGATTGTGTTCATGGGACAGTTCTCGAACAACCAAGTGAATTTGTGTACAGATCCTTTCTGGATGTGATCGTCGTCGTTGTGTTCATCACATGCCATCACCATTTCTGATCCGATTTCGTCAAGGGACTGGGATTCAAAAAGTTCTTTAACTCTTGAGACATCTCCTGACTGAAAGTTAATTTGGCTGACACATCTTACATCTTGTTCCATCAGGTCATTTCTTGTTCTATCCAGGGTCTCTGTTTCAAAAAGGTGTTTGACTGTTTGAACACCTGTATTGGATTTTACAGACTCCTGTATGGTGGTACAGAGGTTTAAATTGTACTCCTCGCCATCTTTTATGCTGTCTAATGGCTGTGATTCAAAAAGCCAGGTAATCGACTTAACGCTAGCATTGTCAATGGTTTCTTTGTCATTCACTTTCTCCGATTTGTCATACAAAACATCCATTGGTTGTGTCTCAAACAACCATTTGCATGCCTTGACATCACCTTTACAAGGTGTGGCTCCAACAGAATGGCTTGGCTCCATCTGGTTGAACTTGGAATGAATTCCATCTATCGTCTGGGTTTCAAAAAGCCACTTTGCCAACTTGACATCACCCTTTGTGTCTTCCTCTCTTGTTATGCCTTTGATAACCTCAACATTTTCCTTTCCTTCCGTTAGTTCATGTAACGGCTTGGTCTCAAACATCCACTTGTAGTTTTGAACCTTTCCCTTGATTACTTCCTCACGGCTGACGGTTGTTATCTTGTGGAAATTTCCAGAACTGTCTTTTATAGCATACAGAGGAGAATTCTCAGCAATTTGAGTTTCTGATGTGTTGTTCTCCTCATCACAATGAGCAATTTTACTTAAAGGAATTGTTTCAAAAAGTTGCTTGAACCCCCTAACATCACCCCTTTCAATCGATTCTTGTTTTACCAAGGAACTCTTTCCAGTGGCACATTTCTCAAATACATATGCTTTGTCTTTAATCGCGCCTTGCTCATCAGCTGAAGGGGTTATTTTCTTCAAACACCCAACTTCATAGCTATCATTTAGCGTCTCCATGGGTTGAGTTTCAAACAGCCAAAGAGATGTCTTGACATCTCCTCCAATAACTGTATCCTTTTCCATTGTCTTTTCCTCTGCATTTCCTCTCAGTTTTGCAAGTGGTTGCATCTCAAAGAGCTTTGTCTTGTTGGTAACATCAGCCTCTCTTGTGCAGTCAGCCAATGTGCCCTTGAACACGTCCATTCCCGCAACCTCTTCTAAAGTGTCAAAAGACTGAGTTTCAAACATCCACCTCTTTCTGTCCACTCCACCTCTGTGTCCCTCCTCAAGAGATATGCCCCGAATTATTTTCACGCCATCACTTTCCTTGTTAATCAGATCCAAAGGCTGGGTTTCAAACAGCCAACGAGCACTGCTCGTGTTGCCATCGTTGATCTCCTCTCTGCAGATGGATTTGATTGTATGGATATTGCCACTTTTGTCTTTAATGGCACAGCTCGGTTCTGCCTGAAAGAGTTTCACGGTCTTTTGGACATCACCTTTTTGCTCCTGGAGTTCGGACATCAGTTTCAAGAAATTATTGTCCTCTATGGAATTACAGCGCCCAAAGTCACTTAGTGGTTTGGTCTCAAAAAGTAGGCGTGTCCCACTTACATCTCCTGGCTTGATGGGCTCTTTCAACACGGCTTCAACCAGTTCGCCATCTTTTTTGTTGAGGGAATCTAAGGGCTTTGTTTCAAAGAGCCAGGTAGATGTTCTCACATCCCCCCTTACTGAATTCTGCCTTTTAGTAAATGCCTCTGAAATTTGAGGTCTGTTATCACAGTGCTCAAACATGGAGGAGGTGCCTCTGACATTTCCACCTGTTAAGTTCTCTTCATCCAGCATCTTCTTAGTTGCATGAGGATCCCCGATATTATCCAGATTCCAGTTTTCAAAGATCCACCTCATTGACTGTACTTCACCCTGATACGCTGCTGTTGCGTCGGTGTCCTCTGGCTGCACTGCCTTCATTATGTCATCATCGACAGCATCACCAAGATGTCTGATATCTGGGTGGATGTGTTTGAAGAGCCGCTTCAGTTCACTCTTCTGCCTTTGCTGGTAGTATGTGGAAAAGGTTTCTTTAGGTGGAGGTACAGGGAGGCTAGTTATTGCTGAGGACCCTTCATAGCCAAGGGGCCTTGCCGGTACCGGAGGAGGAGGAGGTGGTGGGAGAGGAAGTTCGTCTTCATCATGAGATGATTCCAAAACTGTGACTTTCCTGGCTGGCTCAGCCATCTTTAAATGAAAACAAACAAACAGAACATGCAAAAATGTCAGTACTCATTCAGTAGAACCAATATCAGACTACATGCATATGTTTAAATGGCATGCAATTAGTATGTAAGTCAAGTCATACATTACCTTCCTGTATGCTCGCTTGATGTTTGTCACTGCAAACCATCCTCGTCACACCAAGGTTAAGGAAAACTCTACACACAGCTATTAGCGGAGCAAAGGTGATCTTCAAAAAAAGATTGTCTTTTTTCTCAGCTCTCTTTAACATACACTAGTTAAGAAAAGTTAGAGATACTGGTCTTTTTCGAGGGAAATATTAGGATGAACTACAACGCTCTATAACCTTTACAAGTGAGTTAAATTTGACCTTTCACTTCAACGTTTTAGTACTTTTTTCACCCCTTTCTGTTCTCTAACAAGGAGCCGAATGGCAAAACTCACAACAGCCCCCCTTCCCCCCAAAACCAACAGATATCCGCATCTATGCCTTTCTGTGACTCTTCCAGTCTATATGTATCTCGGATGCAGTCTAATGTTAATAAATTAAGATTTGTGTTGGCCTTATTTGGTCGAAATGTTAACAGCATTGTTCCAATGCCAATTCTAATTGAACCAGGAAATGTATTGATCGATACATGGATCAAACATCTGTTGTAAATGTTGCTGTTCATCTAAGTTCTAAAACCCGAAATGATCAGTTGGACATGTGCTTTCAAACACCTAGAGAAGGTCTAATCTAGTTCACGCGGAAATGTTATAGACCATTTTATGTTCATCCTGAAATTTCGTGTGAAATCTGAATATCCCCTACTTGAGAAACTTTGAGAAGATGAGTGTCTGTGAACTACAGTACTAGTACTAGTACTAGTATCATCTCACTTTACTTTGTTCAGGGCATCATGTCACATATCCACACGTTAACTATTCAATAACCTTGGCTACCAAAGACCATTAAGCATTTTTTTTCTGTTAGAATTTCTGTACAGTTATCATGCATACATCTTAAATGTAGTTGTATAAATTCTATAAGTTAATGTACTATGACTATGTTACTTACAGTAAATAAACTAAGGATGTTTATTTAGATTATATGTATATTTTTAAGTTATGATCATAATAATAATAATTTTAGGCATTACAATATTGTTCTAATTTGTTCTAGATTCCTATTTTAAAAATATATACTGTAAATTATCAGTAGTATTTTTGTACTATGCTATGTGTTACCCCTACGTAAAAATGAAGTGTCTCTGTAGTCAAGCAAGCACGGGGTCAGTTGTACTACACTCATTCAAAAACAAACAAAAAGACACTCAAGAATTACCTTGCTGCTTTTAATCCTGGTCCCTGATGTACCAGTCAATCCCTGCTGACATACAGAAATGTTGTTTGGATGTGATGTTAAAACACATTTTATTATGTACACTAAAATTTAACATATCATTTTTTTTAACTCATTCACTGTCAGCCCAGTTAGAATAACGGTTCTTTGACCTCTGCCATCAATGGCAATGGTTAATAATGAACCGTAACATAAATCACCCCTTCATTGCTATTGTAACCCTTTTGTTTGGAGATGTAGATTATACAACAGATGTATTGAAAATGTTGAACAGCTCCATTTGAAAGAAAATAGTGTTCACTTCCTATTGAAACCCACGGGCCCAGCATGTGGTGAGGAATGACAAGCATTTCAGGAACTTACTGATTGTGTTGAACCTCCAATGGAGTGAATGGAAGCTGCTCTTGACAGATAGAGAGCTGATTTGTCGCTAACAGAGGAGCACGTCGATATCCTATTGCTGCCTTGTGTTGTTAGGATGCCCCTTTTGGTCAGTGATGTAAATGTACTATATTTGTCACCTGCAAAAGTAAAAAAAAAAAAAAGGAACAAATGAGGAAAACCCTCAAGAATAGTTAATCGTAATACAGTTTACACCTTTCTGAAAACCAAAAATAATCAAAGTAGACAAAGTAAAAATGACAAACACTGTGTGTGCATTTATGGTGCTGTTAACAGTGCATGTATTTATAGCGACAAGTGGAATCATATCTATCAGTTAACCATGGTTCCACACAATTAAACATTGGAGAGTTCAGCACTTGTATTGATCTCTGAAGCAACTTAGAGAATTAGACAGACGTATTGTAACACAAGCTTCTGAAGATTGTTGTGTTTGTTCCAACTGACACGACACATAAAGCCCACACATGTTGCCTGGAGTCAAGAGCAACAATCGACTGATGCCCAAGAAGGGGGGAAAAAAAACCAACAGCAGCAACTGCTAGCTCAGCTGTAGTGACACAGATTGTTAGCACATTGTTCATGTGAGCTCCGTGCCATCCAACTATCAACACCTGACCTGAAAGAATGCCACCAACTGACCTCAGGAAAAGTATGAAATGGACCCTACTTTTAACCAGAGGCTGAATTTCATTGCAACACTTGTGGAGCTAGGGTATTAAAATTCAGATTCAGATGTGTGTATATATAGTTGCGAAGTGGACAATCTGTGATGTCAACAGCTCACACTATGAATTATATCCTTTCCAGCTGTAAGTCATGGACACATTTGGACATACCTCCTCTTTTCACACAGTAAGCCCGAGCAGGACAAAAGGCCTGAGCAGCAAGCTGACGCCTCTCACTAGTCCGGATTTAAAACATTTTCATAGATGGGTGAGCAGACAGAATGAGGCACCGAGTGTAGCTGAGAGGTCAACTTGGTCCCTTGTATAATTATTCGCACCTCTATTACAGACTGATGAAACATCCACTCATCTGTAAAATGTAGTCCATCACCAATCTTAAAGCCAGATAACTAAGAGGTCTTTAATTAACTTGTGGATTTGGGAAGCATCTTCTGAATCTGAATGATTCGCACACATAGAAGTCAAAGCCATTTCTTCAGACATGTCTTTGATCAGTTCATTCTCAAGGAACGAGGAGGCACTATGCGTATTAGCAGTGCAGTAATGTGAGGGTGTTGTGGGCCACCAACAGCTGTACAAATGATGGTGAAATGTGGTTGGTATTCTCTCGAGGGCACCGCCTTCCCAACTATCAGCTGCTGGTGATTGTATCCACATTCGCAGACTGTAATGAAAACCGCTTTGCTCAAGAGGCCAGCCATATAACACCTACATAACACCGCCATAGCGTGTTACACTAGCGGTGGTGTGGAGTCATTACTAATTATTTTTAGGATGACTTTTTACTTTTGCTCCCCACATCTGGAAACAGATATGTACTTTGTATTCTTTACTTTATCAAAATAGGTTCATTACTCTTTCAACCTCTGCGGATGATGATGTAAATAGAGGAGATAAAGTATTTGATTGATTTTGATTGATTGAGGCCTACGAGTCTTAAGTGGGGGAAAAAAAAAAAACAGGGACAGCTGTGACATGGAGGAATGTGAACCATGGAGCAGTTATGCTATTTAAGGCAACCGGTTCGTAGAGGCAAGATATTCCCCGTCTATGGCCTTTTTTTAGAAAAATGTTAGATGTTGCCTACCAGAATGATTTTGGTTGAATGTGTTGTCTCATTTTTAAAAAAAATCGTAAAAATTAAGGTGTACGGTATTTGATCAGTTGTTCACGTGAGCTAATTTAGCATTTTTTTGTCACACAATTGATAACGTTAGCAAAGGTAGGGGAACACATTATTTTGATAGTATTGTTGAGCCAACGCCAGCTGGTTCTTTGACAACAATGTGGCATGTAACATTATTATTATTACATATATTATTATTATTTCTTCTTCTCGGTACAAGCACTAAAGCCTTTACGTTAGTGAAGGAGGGACACTATTTTGTTGACAAAAAACGTTGTTTTTCATCGTGCCAATTTATCAAAACTTGCATAATTAAGAGTAAAAACGAATTTTTATTTTTGTACTTTATAGTCTGTACATTTTCACTTTTACTAAAATACAGGAATACTCTTAAGACGTGTGTATATGTAAACTTTAGCAGGACTTTTTCTACTGCTTTTAGGACTGGTGCCGATTCAAACTTCATAATACAGTACTGTACTTTCATTGGTGAAATGATGATACTGTACTCAAGTGTTGTTGGTAAAAGGAGAATTTCAAAAGCAACACACAAAGCGCACACATTAGCCCCATTTGCATATGCTTAGATTCAATACTAGAGCTGTTATCATAAAATATTTGATGTGAAAAAATATAATGTTCTGTTTTCACTGAGTTTGATTCATAATTTATTGATGTGCTTAAGTGTACAGACTCAGTACTGTATCATACTGAGAGGTGTTTCTAATAATGCGGTCCTCTGCAGTAAATAGAGTAACCATTATAAACGCATAATTAAATGACCTTTTGGAGGGTGTCAATCAAAGCTCAGCATGATTATATTTTGAAATGAGAACCTGCCGTTTCACCTGTTGTTTTAGTGTGTGCACGATAACAAAGTGTCTTGTGAGTGTACATTTAAAGAAAATATACATTTGTTTCCTGATGAATCAAATTCAATGTTACGCTTCATTGACATGCTGACATAACATGTCAAATGTTTTGCTTATACTGCTTTATATCAAGAGAGATTTTGAGATTAATTAGCATTTGTTAACTTCTAACAATTATTAATTGCTGTTAACAATGAATATTATTTTTCCTGTAACCACAATATACAATTTAATACAATAAATACAAGTCTCATAATGATCAAATGAAGACTCGGATACTCACAAATGTTTTATCCAACGGTCTTTCTTTCTCCTTTCGTATTTGTGCTGTACGCTTGCTCCTGATGCTTCAGTGATGTGTGATAAAGTCTGACTCCTCTCTGTGTTTCACCCCGCACTGACTCCCCGCACTCCACTGGCCTCGGCCCGTGACAGCTGATTTTTATCAGAGCTGTCACCCCCACCCCAACCTAAGAGCGTCTATTTTGGGTGGGTGGCTGGCGCTTGCTATTCGACTGAGTCAATCACCTCTGTTAGTCACTAAAGGACTGGGGCACCCCTCCATCTCCCATTCCCACCAATACGTTGTCATTTCCAATAAAAGCACCCATACGTGTCTGTGGGTGGTTTGAGGGCAACAAAATATACATGGGCTAATAACACTGGTACGTTTGTGATAAAGTGGATTAAAAATAACAATTATGAGTTGTATCACTTCACAGGTTTGGCGTGCTGGGGCTTTTGTTGTCATCCACAGACAAATCATTGTACATTTTTGACTTACACAAGATCAAAGTTGATACAACCCAGTGTCAAAACACCAACTGTGCACAGATATGGTCTGGTCACCGTGCCAAAGTCTGCGTCACTCCTATCTTAAGCGGCTGTGCCATACGCATAGTTATGTATTTACACCGCGGCATCCTCATCTTTCTTTAGTTGATTCACGCCAAGGGCAACAGAACACTGCTGAGCCAATGGTGACATGCACTTTTTAGAGACCTTGAGGGGGATTTCTGGGCTACTACACAGTACTTGAAAATAGAACATTCAATACTGCCTGTGTGCCTTGATGTATTTCTGACTGTGACTGTAAGATTGAAATTGAGCACTACACCTCAC
Organism: Filicampus tigris; assembly: GCF_054856515.1. Classification (NCBI taxonomy): domain Eukaryota; kingdom Metazoa; phylum Chordata; class Actinopteri; order Syngnathiformes; family Syngnathidae; genus Filicampus; species Filicampus tigris. Next base: position 7,593,567 of record NC_141226.1, read on the forward strand.
CGTATGAGTATCTGGAAACTTTGTTGTAAGACTGTGTAAGGACATCTGTGGTCCTTCCTCCTTCCAACTGTGTCACCGTCTAGAATAGTAACATAAACAAAAAGAAAGGCCCGTATTCATTCACTTTCTTGTCCATAACACAGATTTATACTGATAGCACTATGGTAACCGTGCTTTAAAGCTAAACCTACAGTAAAGCAGGGGCGGAGCCAGAATGTGGCTAATGGGTGGGCCTGGAAAAATCTGGGTGGGCCTGAATATTTCTCTGACTGAGCACGACACATCGTATATTCAAATAAAATGACAAAGTGAATAATGAAGTTCAGATCTTCCTTACTTCCATATTATGCCATTCTTAATATTCAATAAAATAAAAAAAAATAACAACAAAACACAAATTCAAAAATAATTTAATAATAATTTACTAAAAATGTAAACGTGTATATTTTTTCATGAGTCTCACTGAGTGGGCAGTCTGTCAATCTGGGTGGGCCTGTGCACACCCAGGCCCACCCGTGGCTCCGCCCCTGCAATAAAGTGTTAGGTATAAATACTTACCAATACATGAATTAATACTGTGTTGAAGTTTACCCAGTAGTCCTTTTTGTACCACTAAATTACAATTGTAAAATGTGATTTTTATGCTCTGTCTTATGTCCTCTGTATTGTATTTTATGTAATTTGTGTTGTGCTTTTTTTTTCAAGAAAAAACAAAAAGAAACGGGGACACCAGACACTTCATTGTACTTTTAGACTTTCACAATGTAATTAGATTCAATTCAACACTTTACCTTCACCAACAAAATAATGCTTGATTTTATGTTATTTGGAGTAATTCATTTAACTAAACTTCTGAAAAGTCTTTCTAATATTTTGTCACTTGTGTACATACAGTAATTAAGAAGACCATCTTAGGTCAGTCAGAATGTTTTTAAAAAACAATTCAAACTCTTTGTTTTGAAGAATTTCTTTTTTGATGTTTCTTCTCTTTTTATAATTGGAGAACCTATGCTTTTTATTCAGTTATCCGTTGTATTCTTTTTGATCCATTGTTTGTTCTTTTAAATGTATTATTTAATAATAGGCAGCATGGTTGAGCAGCTGTCGCCATGTCTGCCTCATAATCGAGAGGTTCTGGGTTCGAATCTCCAGCTTCTTCATACATTTCAAAAACATGCATGTTAATTCAATTAAAGACTATGAATAGTCCATAGATCGGTCCTGGATGTACCCCACCTCTTGGTAAGCACAGCAACTCAAATGAGGACAAGCGGAATACAGAAAGGATGGGTGAAAGGAAAGCCAATTCAATCAGATGTATTCATTTAAAGTCTCTTTCACCCACTAAAGTCATTTTGTGTACTCAGATGTCTGTTGACCTTGTTTTCTATTACAGAAAGGACTTTGTGCTGTAAACGTGTTTGTTTGTGAGCATTGCTATATAAACGCATCTTGATTTGTTTGCTTGATTGAAACTAATTGGAATACTTAACCGTATGATATAGTAGATTTCTACACTAAAGCAAACTACTATACATCTATAAACATTACATCACTATCATACAAATCATACATCACTATCATTACATCAAATCATACAATGAACTCACTTTCACATGAATGCCGAATGATTCTGCTGCTAAATGGAAATTGTGGACTGAGTTACCGGTAATACAGCACCACACTTGACATTGCTGTGAAGTGGGCAAAGAGCGCCTTCCACCGCGATCTTTTGTGTCCGTGTAGCACAAGCACTTTGATTGAGCTCACTTTCTGACATTGGTTAAAAACTGAGCATCATTATCATCATAAAGGCAGGCCATATTAATGATAACGTGCTTGTATAAGATCACAGTAAGTAGAGTCGTATCATTGCAGTGGTGGGAAGTAAGAAAATACAAATATTTTGTTATTGCACAGAAGTTGATTTTTCAGATAATTGTATTTGTTTTTCTGATCATGTTTTACTTTTACTCCCTATTTGTGAACAGATTACAAATATGGGTAGAAGCAGGGGTGGTGGAGCTGTCAATAGATAGTGACAAGTCAGGGCAGGAGGTGCAAAGTATTTTCAGGCCGATAATGAGGATTTCTAACCTGTTGCTATTGAGTTTAAGGAAGTTGGTCTGCATCCATTTTTTATGTCTAGCAGGCAGTTGATGATAGTGGAGTGGGTGGCAGCAGTGATGGATTTGGTGGAGATGTAGAGTTGGGTGTCGTCGACATAGCAGTGGAAATTGACACCATGGAGGCGTATTATGTGAACAAGGGGAAGCATGCGTGTAAAGGATAAATAGGAGGGGCCGAGCACCGAGCCTTGGGGGACACCTTGGGGGACTGGACCAGTTTTGGACTGAGATTTATTGATACTAATGAAATGGTGGCGGTCAGTCAGGTATGATTTTAACCAGGAGGGGGCAGTGCCGGTGATGTTAAGGGAAGACCCGAGACGCGTAAGGAGAATTGAGTGATTTATGGTATCAAAAGCAGCACTAAGGTCAAGTAGGATGAGAATATTGAGGAAGTGGGTGTCGGAGGGGAGTAGGAGGTCTTTAGTGATTTTAAGAAAAGCTGTTTCTGCGTTGTGATGAAGCCAGATTGAAATGGTCCATAGAGGTTATTGGAGTCAAGGTGGGTTTTGAGTTGTGAGGCGACAACTCGTTCAAGTATTTTAGACAGAAATGGGAGATTAGAAATGGGATGATAGTTGTGTAGCATGTCGGGGTCGAGGCCAGGTTTTTTGAGAACAGGAGTAACAGGCAAGTTTGATGACGGGGGACAGAGCCAGTGGATAGGGAGGACTTAATTACTAAGAGGATAAGTGGGGTGAGAGCAGGGAGACACAGGCTTTGAATATAGTGTGGGGGGGGATAGGGTCTGGGGTGCAGGTGGTGGTCTTGAGAGATTTTTTTGTTTGTTTTTAGCATGTTATCAAAAAAATGCCTTGTCAACACTTTTTTACATTTTTACATCAGAGATACAAGTAAACTTTTCTAGTATATTTTTTTGCACTGATTTCGAATCTACCCTTGTTTGTTCTCTAGCACAGCATGATTTCATAATAATAAAAAATATATAATCACAATAATACAATATGTAATTTCGTCATGCATTTGGCAATAATTAAGAATTGATGGTTAAGTTCAGCAACAGGTGGAATATTTTTCTGAACCATATAGCTATAAATTAACCCATGGTAAAATCCATATTGTGCAAGATTTTATAGGTCAAACCTAAAAACAAAAAATGAAAATATCTCAAAAACCTGATGTGCTATAGAAAAAAGACGTTTTTGAAAACAGCGTCACAAATACGTTTGCCATCACATAAAGCCATCTCTGATTAAAATTTGCTGTCGACCAATGTAACTGAATTTCTTGTTTTGTGCTTCAGAGCCTGCGGTCACTTACCTTTTACTAAAGATGAATCAGCATTCCTAGTTTTCCCAAAGCATTTTACACAAGTATCTGTACTAACTAAAATAATATAAATAAAGTGTGAGTACTTCTGGCCCCCTCTGATATCACACCTGAGCATTCTTGTCGTGACTTCTTCTATCCTGCAGGGGGCAGTCTCCTCCTCTCTTGCCATTTCTTGCAGACACTGATGAGTTGAGGCTGGGGCTGCAGCTGGACTTCTGCTGCTGCTTGGCCTTGGACTCGAACAGCGCACACAGAGCTCTCGTACCTGAGTTCTCCCTCTGAGGGAGGAAGTCCATGGAGCGACTTCTTGACAATCTTGCAGTTCGGAAAGATCCTCCTAATGCCACATTGTGTATGTTCTCTGGGTCTCTCCATCCTCCTAAAAATCTGTCTGAAATCTGAAAGATAATTCATTTCAGGTGGGGTTTTTTTCCCAAATTGTATTCAGAATATACAGTGTTCCCCCACTATTTGGGGCAGATAGGAACAGAGCCCTGCTGCAAATACCGACCATCTGTGAGTAATTGTTACTCCCCTAAAAAGGTCCTTAATTACCTATCGATGGTGCAAGCACTAATTTTGTATTAGAGAGGGCTAGGCTAATTTAAATAAAGCCCCTCCCCTCACTTCAACATAATTTTTTGGCTCTAAAATGCCAAGCTTAGCAATACTTTTACAGGGCTTGAGCCTGAGCAGAAAAAGTGCAATTGGTAAGTTTTTCACCAAATATAAAAGGATAGGTAACCCCCTAAAAAAAAAAATGCAAAATGAGGATTAGGAATATGCTGGGGAACACTGTAATGACTTGTGTAAGGGTCTACCTGGAATTTATGTGTCATTTTTTCTTGACTCCTTTGGTCACCACAGCTTTGGTAACTGGGGGAAAATGGATTGTCACACTTTTAATGATGTTATTATTCAAAATTGTGGATTTCAGTTTAAAACATTGACAACATTGAATTCATAAATGAGAACCTGTTGACAGTTGCCCTAAAGACTTTACATCATAAAGAGTGTGTCTAGCTCACATTTCAGAAAAACTAAGAGATAAAATTCTGTGCAAATGCTTCAAGACTTCAAATTTAAAGCAATATATTGTGGTAGTAATGTAAACTATTCAGCAGTACTCTACATGGCAATTTTTGATTAACTAGGGTTTGGCCAGCAACTTTGTTTGGTTCTTCAGCAATTTAACTTCAGCCTCACTGCAGTACTGTCATAAGAAGGTAGGACAAAAATGTATCAGATGACAAATGATAATGTACAGGAAAATACAAAAGTAATCCTCTGAGGGAGTTGAAGTGTTTATTAAAACAAAGTGATTTGTCAGTATTTGAAGTTTGCAGAGTGTTGCCCAGCTATGCACATTGCAAGACTTACTGATGCACCAGCTGCGACACAGACTTTCTGTCCCAGCGGGTGGGAGCTGGCATGTCCCATGACCTCTCCTGAAGCCAGGAAAGGCTCCTCAAGGACTGCGTCCTCCTCAGGCCGAACGTCTCCATCGCATCTGCGCCTCTAACCTCAGCTAAAATGAAGACAATGTTGTCCGTGATGAAGTCAAGTGTGAAGTTTGAAATGCAAATGAATTAAAATATAAAAAAAACATTGACACCCGGTAACTAATATTGCTTTTTTTCTGAGACACTGACATTACATTTAAAAATTATTTGTGTTTGTGCTAATACTAGTCCTAGAATCTAAGGAAGTAGCTGGGCTTAGTTATTCTATAACAGGCAGTCTACAGTCACAGACAATCATATGACTCTGTCAATGTTTATGGTGTTCTCCAAACCCCAAATTACATTTAAATGTAAAAGTGTGCCGTCGGATTAAACAACATTTCTAAGTAGACGGTTGTTGCAAACAGCAGAATATTATAAATTAATAATAATTATTTTGGACATCCAATATTTTTAATTGTATAATTTGAAATTGTAAAATGTGTGCTCTGTATAGGCCTTAGACACCTCAACACAAAGTGCATTTTAACATGAAACTAATGTTATTTTATACAAAGTGCAGGAAATATAAACCACATACCTACAGAGCAGGTGAAGTCACATGTGCCTCGGTGTCAAGGTAGGAAAGGTGTGTGCCAGGAGCATCTCTCATAAGACAGAGACACCTTCTTTTGTCCAAAGTCCTCTTTAAAACCTTGTGATTCCAGTAAGACGGGTATGACATCTGCCATCATAAAATTCACCTAATAAAGCTCTATGACTGTCCCATACAATATAATAAAGGAAGAAATAAGAAGAAAATAAGATCAAATGTGTATCTATACACTGTATTTGATTTTCCATGACTACATGATCGTGAAAAGCAGTGAAATCAGAGACTTGTGTGCACTCCGACAGCTGCCCTAGTCGGACATCAGTGTTGAAATTCCTGGCACAGCCGCTCTGTTACTGTATCTCATGACAAAACACAGAGTGACAGCATTTTTAGCTGCGCTACACATACTTACCATAGTTGTTTTATGACTGCAACAGGAGTTCCGATAATCCGCTTGATGCAGTAACATTTCCTGTCTGTCTAAATAGATGTTAATGTTGTGTTAAATTGCCTGTGCTCCCAGTTAAGTGGTTCATTCCACATGGTCAAGAAGAAATGAAATTACACATTAAGTAATTAGTGTTAATAGCTGTTGGTCATTTCAAGCTGCGGTTGTTTCAAAAGGTAAATCTACTTGGTGTCTGTATAGCAGTAAATCTTCTGTAAGTATTATACTTACATTGTAGTATTATATAGGGCAGTATAATACCCGGTGCAAGAGCAACCAAGCCATTACTGCCATCTAGTGGTGAATGGTGATGTTACAATTTAAAACTATACAATCAATCAATCAATCACATTTTATTTATATAGCACTTTTCATACATAAAAATGCAACTCAAAGTGCTTTAAAACATTCAAAGCAAAACATAGCAATGCAACCTCTGAGTTCGCAGGGGATAGACCGGAGACCGGACTGGCCCTTGAATAGCAAAAATGCCCATTGAAATACATTGTGATTAAAAAAAAAAAACAAATGAAAAATTGTAAATGCAAAAATTATTTTACAAAAACACAGACAAAAACCTCCAATATACATTTTTCACGAAAAACTGAGTTTTGCACACGGGCTCAATAGATTCCAAAACAAGGAGGTAAAAACAATAAAATAAATGATGTTGTTACCCTCTGGGCTCTTCCCCTCAGGGGTCCCCACAGCAAACCAAGTGCACGCTCGATTCGCATCACTGATTTGGCAAAGCATTTTACGCCGGATGCCCTCCCTGACGCAACCCTATTAGCTGGGCACACACACAGACACCATAAATGAGCGGGAATCGATCGCACACTGCCCGCATACAACTCGGGCGCGTGTATCACTACACTATCAGTGACTTTAAAAACAATAAAATAAATAATATTAATAATTTCTAAAATATGTATATATTTTTTTAAACCCGAATTTATGGGTGTCTTGTATTTGTAGAGGAAGTGTTTATAATCACCCCACCAAGAATTTTTTTTTTAATTAATCAAAGGGCAACTCAGAGTGTGGTCGGGGGCCACCAGTTGCGAGCTAGAGGGTCAGGGTCTTGCTGCAGAAAGAAAAAAAATGGCAGCAATGGCCTCATTGGCAGCAATGGCCTCATTTTCGTGACCAGAGAAAGTCTGGCACGAGGAGCGCTGTAAATCTGCAGAGGGATGGTCAAGACATTGTTTTGGTATTTTCACAGATGCACAAGGCTTGGTGCATTTACAGTTGGCTCCTCTAATTCCCTGTAAAATTGATGCGCGAGAGGGACACCTACCTGTAGTTTTTAAATCAGAGGTCAAGAAAGATAGTACAAACTATTGTTCAAAACAGTTTGGTAACAACATCAAAAAGGATTGATGCAGCTCCAAAATGTTCATCTTAACCATACAGTGCACTGTGCACATCATTTTCCTGCACATTTTAAAAATCACAATGCGTGACTCTGAAGATGACATTTCAATTCAGTTCGATATAATGCAAGGGTGAGCAAAATATGTATGTAGAGTAATATGTATGACCTGCTCCCTTCTTTAATCTTGCTCACCAAGCACCTTTACATTATCAAGAGTCCTATAATATTTTTGGCATTAAATTTGCCATTATTTGAAATAAAGCTAACTATGAATTTGTATTGGTGTGTTTATTATGGATTGGATAATGGATGGATGGATATTATTATTATATCATTATATATTTATCATCTAAAAAAAAAAGTTTGCATATTTTCCATACACATTTGAACTTTTGTTCACCCCACCTACGAATGACCTGGCTAACTGGCAGTTTTAACATTCAAACGTCGCCGTCGAGAGCCTGCCTACTCAAAGGCCTATTGTGACGTCCTACAGTTACTCAAAACGAGCAAAGGACTATTCTGACCTCTAGCGGAGAAGAGAGCTGCTGTGACGGATACGGCACAGTAAAACGTTGAAACATTATTCTATAGTAGCCAACAGAAGGCGCCAGAGTAACGTCAACGTCCTTCTTTAACATTCAAATGGTTGAAGGGCTTTTATTGAATCATCTGTTCTTCATTTAGAACGATCATTAGAAAGTAATAGTAACAGCAGCAGTAGTTGTTGTTGTTGTAGTGGTAATAGTAGTAATCATAAAAAAATGGTAATAATAATAATTCTATGTGTTAAAATACATCCATCCATCCATCCATTATCTGAATCCTCACGAGGGTCGCGGGCGTGCTGGAGCCTATCCCAGCTGTTTTCGGACAGTAGGCGGGTACACTCTGAAGTGGTTGCCAGGGCAGACCATAATACATTAATAATAATAATAATAATCATAATAATAATAATAATAATAACAATAATAATCATCATCCATAACGTATCCTATTCAGGGTCAATCAATCATGCTCACATTTACAAATATAGATTCACATGTAACATAAGCATACATGGCTTTGGGATATGGGAGGAAACAGAAGTACCTGGAAACCCACACAAAGCAAGAGGAGAACATGTTGACTCCACTCACAGAAGGCCTGAGCCAAAATTAGAATTTCCTGGTAAAAAATGTGTTAGTCCTGCAGGGGAAATACCATTTGTCATGTTTTGAAAAGCGCTATACAAGTGACAGCCCATTATCATTACTGTACACTTACACATAATCTATTAGAAATGCTGTGCTCGCTTTTTTTTTTTTGATGGGGGGGGTTGCGGTTCTGCATTAGGTTTTGAACTGCCGACCTTCCAGAACCTTAAGCCAAATCCTTAACGATTGAGCGACTGTTGCCCCATTACTGCATGGTCCTAACCTCTTACGACAATATCGTGTTTCCAGTGCAGTCTGTCTGCAACATATTGTATGTGCAATAATTGATGAGTCCCCATAAGTTGCAAGTTTTGATCATGTTGCTGGAAAACAGCCCAATGTATGGTACAGTACTCAACTGTATGTTGTGCAGTATTTCCTACTGAATAACACATGATTCATAGCAGTCAGTAATGCATGTGTTTTGCAAAGGAAGCAGTTGAGAGTATGCGAATGGGTTGAGCCTAGGTAGGTGGGGGTGGGTGTTGGGGCGGGGTGGTAATCACAACAACTCCGCTCCACGGACCATTGAGCGCTGATGTGAACAGCTGAGAGAAGAGCAGGTTAAGCCCTCCTTCCTCCTGCCTGCTCCTACCAGTACTCACATGGAGCCACACGTGATAGCAGACGCCAACAGCACAAAACTGGGCTGGAATTCCAAGAACACACAAGCTCTTACTGCTGGACTGACACACACACGCACACACACAACCGCACACACACAAACACTTTCCCGGTTTGTAATCATGGACTTATATCGAAACAGCAAAAAATCTATCTTTGATCAGTGACACATTCCTTGGGCTAACACTCCTGTTAAGTGCATGTCGTATGACACGGGACTCTTTATACATTTGTAAGAAAGGTCAGCACAGTTTCTCACTGTTTGTCTATCTGACAATGTTGAACGGGGGTTGTCAAATGCAGCCACAGCTGCTTTTCTGTTACACATACAGCAACAGATAAGACCTCTTGTCTTGTAAACTGTGTGACTGACCTACTTTACTCTCTGTGCTACAGCTTGACTTGCTTTCAGTCTGAGTGATGGATGATGCTTTGGAAGGAAACAATAGTCAATGTCCCCCTTGTACACAAGAATTGGCACAAATACATTCCAGATAGGTGAAGAAAAAAACAAAACGCAGTACAGAAAGACTATTCTAAAAGACTTTTTAAAAGGTTGTACTGCTCACACACACTTTAACTCATTTAAATATATTAAAACACATCTTTAAAGGGGAAGTCAACCCAAACATGTTTTTTTTACAGAATATGTTTATGCAGGCCCACTAGTTGAGACAGGGCATTCTGAGTAATATTGTGTTTGTGGAATATGAGTTAAGCAGCTAAATCCACCCGCTTGTAGTAATCTCAGGGGGTGGCCATTTTGTCACTTCTGTGGACTGAAAATTACATCACAGTGTCTCATTTCTCAGATAACAATCATCGCTCAACGTCCGAGAACAGGTGAGCTGTGATTGGTTGTTACCTGAGCCCTGAGACACTGTGATGTCATTTTCAGTTGACAGAAATGACAAAATGGCCGCCCCCGGAGATGGCTGAAAACGGGTGGATTAACTCTTATTCCACAAATGCAATATATATCACAATGCCTTTGTTTCAACTAGTGAGCCTGCATAGACATATTCGTGAAAAAAATGTGCTTGGGTTGACTTCCGCTTTAAAGTATTCCTTCGTGGTGTTATTAATAATATAATATTAGTAGCATCGTGCTTTTTAAGTTTTTTAGTTATCACTCTCACTGGCTCGCACAGATCTCCGACTAAGAGGTTAAGCACGCTTGCTTTAAGATGTTTATCTGTCACTCCCAGTTGAAGTTTATTGTAAAAGTAACGCACAACACAAAAGAGAATTTAACATCTACGTAAACACCAAAATGTTAAACCAAATGCATTAAAATATGACTCAGAGACATAAATTGTCACTGCTCTGTGGAAACAACAACTGCAGCTTGGTAGGGAACTGTGTCTGGCTCTTCCTCTCTTCTCTTGATTACTTTGCATCCACATCCAGTAAAGCAGGGGTCCCCAACCTTTTTAGCGCCATTGACTGTTTTCACATAAAGTCATACTGCATTTTGATGGACTGGGATGAAAACAAATTAAAATAACTGATTAATTATACAACTCACCATTATCCCATTAGAATTCATCAAACCCGTCCCATCTTGGAGTAATCTTTTTTTTTTTTTCGTTGAAAAACTCCTAAGGCTTGCCTTTTAATGGTGGCTGCATATGCCCAAGCAGTTTTGATGGCGCGATTGCCTCATTTGCAAGCCTGCAATGTGATACATATGATGAACATATGCAGAGTGTGTTACGCATGTGAGTCAACTTTAGCAATAAAACTGAACTTTAAGTAGGATCCTGATATTGTCTCTGAAAACCAGCGTTTTTCTTGGACTGTTTCCCTTTTCGGGGAAACTCTCCAAACATTTGGTTTTTTTTTGCTTGCTTGTGGGCTTACTTTTTTCAAAACAGACCCAACATGACACGTTCAGTCACCCTGCAGCCCAGGACCTGGTGTTTAGGAATCCCTGCAGTAACTGGTGTATAGTACATTTTGATCAGGAACAGAAACAGTAGTTCTAACCCTAGTGATAGCACGGAATGAGAGGTGTCCAGGTAGCACGGAATGAGAGGTGTCCAGGTCGGCCCTTAAAGTGGAAATCAACCCAAACATATTTTTTTCAAAAATATGTTCCCAGCAGGTCCACTAGTTGAAACACGGCATTCTGATGAATATTGCATTTGTGTAATAAGAGTTAATCCACACGTTTTTAGCCATCTCAGGGGCGGCCATTCTGACACCTCTGTTGACCGAAAATTACATCACAACTGCTCAGGGCTCAGGGCTCAGGGGCTCAGTTTCAGAAAGCAGGTCAGCCGTGATTGGTCGTTGCCTGAGCCCTGAGCAGTTGTGATGTGATTTTCGGTCGACAGAAGTGACAAAATGGCCACCCCTGAGATGGCTAAAAACGGGTGGATTAACACTTATTCCACAAATGCAATATTTGAAAAGAAGATGTTACATAAGATGCCTGGGAGGAGACACAATGTGGTTTACATTTCAACAGGTAATTTGACAAAAATGAGAGATGGGGAAAATTCTGTTGCCATTCATACATAGGAATAAGTCATGTCTTTCTGCAAGTTTAGCAGCTTTGCGCTCAATTAAAAAGGCCCACATTTCACACAGAGTAAGTCAAATTGTGAGTAAATTGAGAGGCGATAAATTCAGTATTCAGATTTTTTGTTATATTCTTGTTTGGTGGTGTGCAATAAAAAAAAAGTAAAACCAGTAAAGCTAGGGAAATGCTGAATTAAATGATCTGGGAAATAAATAAATAAATAAAATGTGTTTTTCCAGTATGCTTCTTCCTGTTCGTACATTAGTAGGAAACAAAGCAATACACATTTCAACACTATTTGAAAATGTAAATTCTGAAAAACTGAAAATAGCATTTGGTGAGGTTTCACATGTCAAAACCTTGTCAGACTTGATCAGAATATCACTGCACTGTATGTGGGCCATCAGTGGGGGTGCCTGACTGAGCCCGGAACGGAGCCACAAGAGCAAGCGGCAACCTGAGAGGCCGCCACAATGTAGGTTAACTTTAAGTTACATAACGTGAGGAATTGAAAGCACACCGATACAAGACGAGCAGGTTTGGGTTAAGCTCACCCAAGCACACCGGTAAGATGCAGACTATTGGTTGATGATAACAGGAAAACAGTATCCAAGAGGGAAACCTGGCGCAACATTGCCTTTGTGTTCATTTGACCCTTGAACAGCATTCAACCTGAAGCAAAATGAATAGAAATCCAGATGAAAATCTGGGTCAGTTATCTTATAGTTATAATGACTGTGCTGAAAACGGAATAGTAACTCTGAATGCACGCATCACTGCCAAGTTTATCTTCATTCCGGTACTGCATTTTGCTGATTTCAGATGTTGACTCTGTTCCTGCAGTGAGAGCACTGCACTCTTGTGACCTGGAAAAAGTTGGCTCATCTCCCCGTTATATTTGGACAGTCTTTACAACAAACCCATGATGATGCAAGTCATAGGTTTCTTTAAATATCATGTTAATTTTGTGCTATGGGCGCCTCAGCCTGATGTCAAATGCAATGTTGTTACATACATTCACAGGGGAGAGGCACTGAGCTCTGCCGCAAATATCTGCAAGTAATTGACCCCCCGACTCCCAAAAAAGGTTTATAATTGCTGGTAGATGCCACAAGATTGTGGCGAAGCCCTACTTCTGTCTAAAGAAGTTCCCCAAATCACTTCAGTGCGCATAGTTCATTGGCACCAAGATGCCACAAAATGGCAGCAAAGCACTGTTTTAATGAAGCTCCACAACTCATTTCAACATAGTTCGCTGGCACCCATATGCCACAAGATGGCGCCACAGCACAAAAGCAGCAAATAGGTAAGTTTTCAGTGCATATCGGCAAACATTTTTTTTCTCAGTTAGTACAAATACGGACGACTTAATTGTTCTTTGCGTGAAGGAGTCCTCAGTCCCAGCCAAAGTGGGTCAGGCGCTCAAAACACACATCCTTTGCTCAGCCAATGCACTTGACCCAGCAGGTGTTAGTACTGTTTTTGAGTTTGAATCAACAAATCAAATACCGTGTCAACATGGAGTCAAAGCTCAAGCTCAAGGGTATTTTGTCTTTCTGTTCATCTGTCTTTCCATCTGTTAATCTGCCCCGCGCTCTGAGCAATGAGCTTCATTTTCCTCCCAGTCAGGGACAGCGAGCAGCCTGTGATTATCTTTAAAGCAGGCACTGGAATGTTAATCCCGTCTAGATTTGACCGTCTAATCAGTCATATACGAAAAACACTAGAATTCATAGTTGGAAAGTTTCAGAGCAAATGTGCATACTTTTCATGGGTTGGGCTATAAATTACACTATTATCTGGTTGAGAAGAAATGTATATCTGAGAACCATAAAAGATGCAGCTTTTTTTTTTTTTTTTACCATAATCTAAAGTCTGCTATGTCTTTTAAAACAAAAGGAGTCTGATGGTGGTTAAGTGTGTTTGATTTACTGTATCATCGCAGAGGAGCTCCAGAGCTTTTCTAGGGATGGGCTCCAGCTCACCCGTGAGAACAAGCTGTGTAGAATATGGATCGATAGCTGCATTTAGCAAACTGATGAGCATCCCTACCACAAACAATCCCAATTTTTATATTTTATTTGCCCTTTTACCCTCCTCTCCTCAAGATAAAACTGTAGGGATTGATCCTCGCTTCATGACAAATGCCAAAATGTTATTAAAGGGACACTTGGGTGAGCTTGTAAAAACGACATTAGTACTAAAATGCCCACCTCAAAAGCCTCTGTAGTGATTTAAGGTCTTTTTTTGTGATTAGTTTTACGACAAATTTCTGCGCCCCAAAAAGGGGCGTAGCTCATGTTATCTTTTCGGTCTCAGCGGTCTACGTCACGCGAGGAAGGCATGCTTGGTAATATTGCTCGCTTTGTCAGTTCTGTTGTCTAAAACGGTGACCGATCGCCACCAAAATGCAAATGCACATTACTACTCTTGTCCACTTCAAACTGTGAAAGTATAAAAGTGTTCTGCACAATAGTTTGGATTTATTGACATAAAACGGGATCTCATCATGATCACCTCCACAAAATCAAAAATACCGTGGCAATTGCTCTTCCACTTTCACAAGCTGAAGCGGACAAGAGGATGAATGCGCACATGAACCCCGATTGGTTATATTTCGGACATTTAGCGACGCCAAACCCGTGTCTCAGGAGGGAGAGAGACGCGGCTTGCAGCAGAAGCAGGCAGATTGGAGCCCCCCGCTTCCCTCCCCGGTTAAAGGTAGGATTGGGACAGCGGAGGTTTAGCAACAACTAGCTTCAGGCCGTTAAAACAAAAGGCGTTAGCACAACAACATTAGCTCCTTACTGTCTGCCCAGCGTGTGGAGGTGAACATGAGCCTGTGTGCCTCGCCGTCCTAACCGTAATCAGCAAAGAAGCAGTGTTTTTTGTTTTTTTTAAAGTAATGAAGCAGTGTGCGCTGGTTCCAGCCTATGTAGCTCTGCTGACCTCCACATTTCCTCATTGTCATATAAATCAGCCACGGAGAGGTTAATCCTTTTGATATGTTGAAGTGGGCATTAGTACAAATGTCCACATAAATTTTGGTGCCAATTGATGACCGTTTTTGAACGTTATAAGCAATGAAAGCACAATGATTTCCAATGGAGAGTTTGGAATCAGTCCCTTGCGTGACTCCGGCCGAACAAGGATAGAAGGGTAGGGGGCGCGGCCATTCTGCTCATTAACAAGGGGCGTTATTCATAGTCAGTTATTTCCTAATTTCTCCCAAATGTATTGATAAAATAGAAAATGACGGGCAGAACGGTAGTCGACTAGTTAGCACGTCCGCCTCACAGTTCAGAGGTCGTGGGTTCGATCCCGGCTCCGGCCTCCCTGTGTGGAGTTTGCATGTTCACCCCGTGCCTGCGTGGGTTTTCTCCAGGTACTCCGGTTTCCTCCCACATTCCAAAAACATGCTTGTAGGTTGATTGAACACTCTAAATTGGACTGTCTAAATTGCCCCTAGGTGTGATTGTGAGTGCGGATGTTTATTTGTCTCTGTGTGCCCTGCGATTGGCTGGCAACCAATTCGGGGTGTCCCCCGCCTACTGCCCGAAGACAGCTGGGATAGGCTCCAGCACTCCCCGCGACCCTTGTGAGGATAAGCAGTCTTGATAATGGATGGATGGGTAGAAAATGACAACTTTTTTCATTTTCCTGATCAAAAAATATATAAAATGAACTTGTTAGTGAAAATGTGGACATCCCGGGCGAACACCGTCCATTTAATGTCAATTTGTACTTAGTTTGCTGTAGTGTAGAACAGCAAAATGTGTGTGAGTCCTTGACTTCTTAAATCCCCACAACTAGACAATAGTTTCTATGCAATTTACTTTTAAATACCGAAATATTGTAAAATTGACTGCAATTGTTTAGCTAAAACATGCAACCAACAATGGGAAAAATATCAGTTTCTTACAGATTCTCGTGTCAGTGGATTCACTAGAAATGCTTAATAACGAACATTTCTGATGTGAACTGGAAACAAACTGCGACAAAAGTGAAAATAATTCTATTAAGAGCTGCACGAGAGAGTCAAAATGTTAGAAACAACTTTCAGCAAGACACAGTGCTCTACCTACGGCAGCCACTCATTTTGGGTGAATTAATACAGTACTTTATTTTATAGTGTCGCTCAAAATTGAACATTATTGTCACTGTACAAGTCGTCTATGGTTACCAAATATATACTGTGTCCATTGAGTGTTCATGCTGTGTTGTAAAAATGAAGAATTGTTATAACATGTATATAAAGTAATAAAGCGGGACTGTATAATATAATATACACATACAGCTGATATAACAATCTGAACACCTTTTTTAAAAGTGTTATTATGTGGATGTTACAGAGTATACTTGATTACATTCGCTTTTACGTATCAATAGCTGCAAGAAATTATCAAAAAGTACAAGTGATGTAATGGCCACCAGCTGGAGGTTGTTGTTTTTTAAATTGATACTTTCAAACATAATTGTTGTATAACAAAGTGAAAATATCTGGAATGCAACAAACACACACAAAAAGCCAGCATATAAGAAAAATTAAATAAAAAAATAAAATAAAATAAAAATAAAAATAAAAATGTAACGCACAATAAACATTCATTCGAGATCAACCAGAGATAATTCACGAAAAAACTGTAATGTAAAAACATTTTTCTTATTTATTGTTGATATCAAATTTCCACGTAACAACATAAGATTGATCACAAAGATGTGTCTTATGTACAAAACTCATAATAATATCTTTTACAGCAATTGGAATAGTATGACCAGTTTTGTCCACCACATATATACCTTTCAAAATCTTTCCAAAATTGTGACGACACAGGGCAATTACAAAATAAATGCAGAATTGTTTCTGACTCACTTCCACAGAAGGTGCATTTATCATCTACGTCAGTGAACTTGGAAAGAGAATTACTGTATTGCCAGGATAAATGTTGTGCAGTATTTTAAACTGAAGATCTCTTATTTTGTTTGAAATTCAGAATTGAAGGGGCCATAACCATGTTCTTCGCCAATTTATGTCAATTAATTCTGTGTTTCAGTAGAATTTACAACTGCCAGCTGGAGGTTTAAAGTTTATTTATCTCCCGTTACGTCACTGCTTTGGCAGAACTGGACTGGGATCGAAGAGCAACGATCCTAATCACGAGCTTGGCTCGTGGTCAAGATGGTTCCCCCTAAACCAGACTTGTTTCGTTTCTCACGACGGTCCGTGGCATTGAAGGTTTTATGTTAGTACAAAACTTTAATGTCGTTGCGGTATGTTGTTCTATTTTATAACTTTATATACTTAGCACATTTTGACAACTGCTGTGGTAGCATTTTATTTATATTGTAATTATGCTAGGGGTACGGGTATTCTGCGTTACGTTGAATACTGTATGGGTTAACCTCTCGATCTCTTGTTTATACTCTTTGAGGTGTGCCAGCAGTCCTGAGGCGTTCACGCTGGCTGCCTGTGTCTGCTACTACAGTGAAACATTAGCTTCACACAAACACTGACGAGAGGCGCAGCTGGCTGCAAGAGACCGTCAACTCTGTCACAAACCCACACTTTTTTTTTTCATTATGCTGCTCTGAGTACATACGTGGTGAGTACATACATACATACATACACAAATATATATATATATATATATATATATATATATATATATATATATATATATATATATATATATATATATATATATATATATATATATATATATATATATATATATATATATATATATATGGATTTTTGGAATCATGCATTATGGTTTTAATTATTACGTCACTATATACCGCTTTAGTCCAGTTGAATTTGGGGTTATTGCTCAAATGTTAATATTTAAAGCGACATGCTGTCATTGCCCTAGAGAGCAGCAGTACTGTTTTTGGACCGGCGACTCTCTATATATACCGGCGTCGGTATATGCGTGTGTAGCAAAGAAAGCCAGAACAGTGTTGCCATTGTAACTAACTGACATGTCTCTGCAAGGGGTGAAGGGGTCAGCCGCATAATGACGGTTATTATAGGGTATCAGGAAATGACTCCTCCAGTCAAAACTGACAATATTCCTTTAAGTGTCACTCATGCTAGTGTACTTTGCACGTTTAATAAACACCTTCATCAACGTCAACAGTGTGGGTCCACTCTAGCTTCCTTGTGCCTTTAAATAATAGAGGGGCTCTCAGTGGAGAGCACAGTGTCTTTCTGATGTAAGATACTATACTAAATACATTCAATGTAATGGTAAATGGGTGTAAAGAAGCAGTGAGTCATTAGAAATACAGTCTTCTGTGGCATCTGGACACTGTCTGAAGTGTGCCTCATGTTTTATTCCATACATATTTGTTGATTGAGCCAGACACACACACACTGAATGGCTGTGCTAATTGAGGATGGTGGAGAAAAGCAGCCTGTCAGTTCAGATCAACCAGAAGGGTTACTGCTGTTTACCTGCTGGATTTTATGGTTAGAGGAGGTTCCAGCTTTAACCTTCCAGAATCTTGAATATTTGTTTTATACTATGTTGACTATAAAAGCTGCAATTGTAATGATTAACCGACTTGCTGATCAGCAGCAAGTGACTAAGTCAGCTCATGTTTTGAAGGTCGTCACATTTTCTCATATTTCCCATTTCTTCACATCACATTTCTACTGACAATGACATTTGAATGGGGAACATTGTCAGTGAAATATTTGTTGTTGTTTGACATTCTTTGACCACTAAAAAATCAGTCACATACTTCCTTTCTTGGCATACACCCAAGACATCATACATGCCTTTCATGCTTTACAGAAGTTAACATATTATACACACTGCTTGTGTAATAAACAGTGACAGCCATATCCAAAGTAAAAGCACTGGATTCCATTACGCTCTACTTTCACCAAGTAGCTTTGAAAAAGCCCTGATATACTTTTAACCCACAACATTTGGATAAATAATCTTTATGTACGTCCCCAAAATAGCAGTTTCTTAACCCCACTCCAGTCTCTCTCTTTCCTTACTGGCTTCACCAAAAACATGAGGAATTGCTGGAATGTTAATTGCCCTGCTGGAGAAACAAAAATAAGTGGTAATTTTCATTCATATCAAACTGTCTTAAATGAAGTGCTCAGCTGTTTGGTGAGCAAAATTCCAGTTCACATTTAAACACGTTTTAAATGTCAAAGATGAGTGCTATCGATATGCTATTATCTTAAACAAACTAGTTGCTTAAAACCGGCTTGGCGAGAGGATATGTAGCTCTCTTTCATAAAACACCTTGTCTTTGAACTTTAGGAAAATGATGCACAGTATACACAGACATGTGGAGTGTCGTATTTTGTATTTAGTCATCTTTCATTAGTACGCAGGTGAGCTTCCTGTTCTTCCTTGCACACCTTACCATGGTCTTTTCTACATACTGCCTATCGTGAATTTGTGACCCATTAGCACAACCACAGGGGAAGCTAATTCATAATTGCATCCAGACTTTTCCAGGGCAGGTTTTTATGCCAATTGACTTGGCGTTACACTTTAATGCGAACGTGTTTCATTCATTTGTGCAGTTTACTTCCTTTCATATGTCAAATGACTCCAGGCAAAAGAGTAATTAAAACCACAAAACCCGTGGTTTGACATGCGCAGTACTGGATACAAATACAGTGGTGCCTTGACCTATGAGTGCCCCTAATTAAGAATTTTATTGTGTGGTCATATTTTGCTTTGCATTGTGAGCCCAAATAAATGGCTGTTTGCCTAAATGTGCCCTGCAATTGGCTGGCGATCAGCCCAGGTTGCACCCCGCCCCTCGCCCAAAGTCAGCTGGGACAACCACAACCCTATAGTGAGGACAAGCGCCATAGAAAACAGATGGATGGTTTTACTGCATTTTCTTTATGAAATATGGTATTTTTAGGGGACTGGGATAAATTAATGACAATTCAATTCATTTCAGTTATTTTTTTTTCTTGCTTATTATTATGGTGCTTTTTTTTAAACGTCATGTATTTTACATGCAGAAATCATGTCAACCACTCTAGCCAAAACAATGGCAGGTGTCCTGAAGCGAAAGTTTGCAGCGGTTGAGGAAAACCCCAGCTACTCTTGCTCTTCCTCCTCTCCACCATCCTCTTCACCCACATCTTCCGAGTGGGAGTCCGATGGGGAGAGCGGTTACTCTGAGATGCAGGATTTTACACCTCACAGCCCCTCTGCGCCCACCTGCTTACCCAGTGAGTATCCCAGCCGACGAGCCGTCTCGAGCCCCTTCCTTATCTGACCACTTCCCATTAATGTTTTATAGGAGTGTCTCTTATCACACTGCAGCAGCCCTATTATGACTTACTGATATGAAAATGCTAACCTCAGGGCTGTTTTTGATCATGTTGGGAGAAATGTTCACCTCAGCTGTCCGTCCTCTTGTGCAGAAGATTATTTTTTTGAGCATTTGGGTGCAGTGGAATGTACTGAATTATACAGTATGAAGTCTAGCTTTAAAAAAAAAAAAGAACACACAATTTTGTATCAGAAAGTTAACATGATTCTGTGCAAAACAGTTTCATTCCTCTTATGAAGTCGCACAACTGAGTCACGGTGCAAACCGGCTGAGTGCAGAGCATGCTTTTTGGACATACAGACACACAGCCTGAGATTAGCTTAGTCAGCTGGCTTCGCTTGTTTACTGACTGGTGGGGCAAGAATTCATCCTCAGTTATGTGTGAAGGTCAGAAAACCTTTTTGAAACCAAACTGTTAAATGAAGCAGTAACCTCGGGCCTTACCTCACTGAATATAGACGTGCTCTCTTATTTTCTTCCCCCTTTGCTTTGTTTTCCAGTAACAACAAGTCTCTTTTGCAGGAAGTTGGTATCCATTTAACCACATGTTGTTAAGTTGTTCATTTGGCCACCCAGAGACCTGTACAGCAAATTGTCTGTGGCAAGTCAAAATTTGCCTCAAGTCTTTCAAGACTTTGTCTAGTTTAAGCAAGGGTGATGGCGCTGTTTACATCATACACATTTATGACCAAGATTATTCAGACCTCATTCCAATTTTGGCTAAAATTGCGTTTTTATTTATTTTTTGCTGGAAATGACCAAGGCCTATCAAAATAGTTTTGAAATTGTTTAGAAAATTCTTTATAGGCCTGACAAGTTTGAGGACACTATATATTTTTGCACCATTAAAAAGGATGCTGGTAACTTTGAGCATGAGCTGTCCTTCTTCAGCTCAATCCGTTCAACTGTAAACAGGATCTGACATTTAAGGCTTTGGAGGCAAGTTGTGGTGGCCCTGTTAGAGGCAGTGCTGGCCCTGTATATTCATGATATAATACAAAAGGTTTCAATGATTATTTCATATTCTGCATGTTTATGCCTTACAATTGCATTCATGGCCATGACTGTGTACTAACCTCACAAAATTCAAGACAAAATTATTAAGACATTTACTTAAATGAAGACTATGCACAAGATATTTATTTATTTATTTATTTATTTATTTATTAAATAAAAGCAGTGGTCCCCAACCTTGTAGCTACAGTTTTCATCTTAGGACATATTTTGAAGGCTTGATACAAAAAGAAATATGATTATGAAAAATATTACTCATCATTAGCTCTGCTTCAGTGAGGCCAGTCATATGCCGTATACCGTCAAGTGTTGCAGAAGTAACGACAAAGTGCCTGAAAGTGTCTTGGTGTTGGTGTGTGCTGTCCTACAAGTTCTATGAATCGCAATCCTGGCCACGTTGCGTTACTGGCACAATACCCCTGAAAAATATCAAAGTTTTTGGTGGTGCTGATGTGTGTGCAAACTTTCATGTGTTTCGCCCAGGCTTGGACACTCACAAACAGCAGATTTTTTCTTTGCAAACAGGACGGTAACAGCATGCAACAAAAATGAAACGCCTTTCATCAAGATTAGATGAAACACCCAAAGTTTGAAGATGATAGGATAAATTCTCTAGAAAGTGTTTGTTAAAATATGACCTCTATGAAATGCCAAAAATGTTGCCAAATTCCAAAGAAAAATCAAAATAGCAAACTTATTGTTAGGTTTAGCATATGTCTCCTAAGACTTTTTTGGCTGTTACATATGCCTCCTAATTTTCATAGATCTATGTAGATAAAAAAAACTTTCAGAAAACTCATAGACTTTGTGTTTTAACATAATGAAGCCCTCAACATTCTTTTAAGAAAATAGGTGGTACGTAAATTTGGTGAACTCAATAAAAGGAAAATGTCAATGAATAAAACATGAATTTCCTTTTGCCAGTAGGTGGTGCTACCGCTACGATGAAAAATAAGTTCATTGACATCTTCAGGTCTGGCTGGACTCATGAAATTTGTGACATTTTGACAAGATAGGAACATCTGGGTCATGGCACTATTTGTGTACCAAAATGTTTTCATAGCGATATCTTCAAGACATAACAATTAATAAGCACCTGATTTTTTTTATTACTACATACAGGGGAGTTAATAAGTATTTCTGGCGAAGGAATTATGAAATGCAAAATCTGTGTCCCTGCTGCCGTTATATAATATGTCAAAAACTCAAGATACTCATTCTTGTCTCAGGAATTGAGAAGGTACAGTTTGAAGTCAGTCAGGTGAAATCTGTAGAGCAAGGGTTCAAAAGTTTGACCCTTCTAAATGTGCAAAAATGGTCCAAATTTGTCCATTCAAATAAATACTTTTAACTCACTTCACATTTTAGGAAATAGATACCAACACTCTTTTGTATGTCTCGGCCTGCGTGCCTCCCAATTTTCATACCCCTAAAAACTTTAAAATATAAGTTATTTTGCCAGGCTTGATGCGTGCACAGTTTGCAGAGTTTTCTTTGATGTTTAGCGGCAGTGTTGTTAGCCTGTTAGCTGCGTAAAAAAAGCAGGCCACGCCCATAAAAAATGGGCATCATGAAGATGTGCTGAATGAATGAATGCATTGAAATATTAAAACCACTACAGAGTTTTTCCACGGGGGTGAATTTTAGTGTTGACATCATTTTTACACACAGACATATTGTATAAGTGCCAATGTTCAGCCCAATCAAGTGTCTTTAATGCATCAATAACCAATTCATGTAAAAAAAAAAAAAAAAAAGATTAAAGCATGTTCATCATCCTTTCCTGTCTCTCTTTTCCTTCCTCTCTCAGTCGGGTCCATTGTGCAAAAGCCAAGGCTGGTAAAGAGGCAGTGTCGTGTACGCTTCGACCAAGTTGCTGTTTTCAGTTTCCCTCGCTGTCAGGGCTTCACCAGCGTGCCCAGTCACGGTGGTGCCACCTTGGGTATGACGCGGCACCACAGCACCCTCCACACGTACACGGTAGCAGAGCATGCATCGGAGCAAAGGCGCCGGCGTAGGCAAAGGCACCTGCTCAGATTAAGAGAGGAGAGATTTGATGCATCCAAACAAAATGTGAGTGCACCAGTATTTAACTCAACCTTGTATCCTCTACATCATCTTACTTTATCTTCTTTTATTACAGCCGATCACCAATGAGGCTGTTGGCCAGAATGAAGCAGGTCAACTCCAAGTTGCAGCTGATGACACCGACGTCCACATCAGTGAGGCCGAGTTGGACGATAGAAGCTCCCTGCAGCCATACTCGTCCAGGCAGCGGCAGGCTCTCCTCCTGGCATCTGGCGTGAAGCGCATAGACAAGGAGGAGAAGAAGCAGCTTCATTCTCTGCGTTTGTCCAGGGAAGCGTGTGGATGTGACTGCCAAGGCTTTTGTGAGCCCGAGACTTGTGCATGCAGCTTGGCAGGCATCAAGTGTCAGGTAAGATCCATAGACCAAGGTTATTCTACTTAACGAAAATGAAAGAAATAACAAAAACTAAAATGGAAAAATAAATGAATGAAATAATAACATAAATATAATAGAGATCATTTTTGTTATACCCCTACTAATTGTAATTAATTAAGGATAAAAATTCCTTAGTTTTCGTCTTTGTCAATTAATTTCGTACATGAGCTTCCAGACGATTTTCAGTATTACTGTACGAATGTACAGAAGGAGAAAGCTTGTTTGGGAATTGTAGTTTACGTTACTTTATTACGCAATACCTATTGACTATTTTTTTTTACTCGACAAATACTCAGTGCATTAAAAAAAGCTGTTAATTGAACAGGACAAACAGTTAAAGCAGCACTGGACAAGAAATCGACCTTAATAAAACATTTTCACAACTCTTTTGATGAAATCTTGACTTACAAGTACAATAGTTGACTGGGACTTCATGCCCTGAGGGGTTTCTGTATCCCTTTTACTGGTACAAAGCAACTTTGTGGAGGATCGGATCAACCCTGGCACATAAAAAAATACAAATGTCATGAGCTGCTTTACGGCATACTCACCTCCCCCTTCCTCCTTTCTCTAAGGACGGCTCAGGATTTCATGACACTACGTGCGCCGGCACGCATGGGAAATGTGGTTGATTTTTGTCAAAACACTACCGCTTTTGTCCACATGGCACCGCCATAATCAACAAAAACTGACAAATGACACAGTGTCGCTTTAAACACACAAATGAAAACCCTTGGAAGGACTCCGACTGACTCCAATTCCTGAAACTAACCGGCCACCTCGATTGCAGCTCCTGACACCACTCACTGGGCCACACCCCCGAAAGTCACAAATTCAACTTACAAATATTACAATTCGTATAGTAAAAGCTATTTATAAAACAGTTTATTCCTGTACATTCTCTTTTATTGTTTTATACAATACAGTGCTATTTCTCATTATTAAAAGCATGCAAGAACAAATTTTTGCCTTTTTTTAGTGGTGCTGGGACACATTAATGGCAGAGTGTCCACCAGAGACAATATTGAGAATTTTGGGTTCATCACTCTAAACCGTGGCGTTGATTTCTTTCACCCTCAGGTGGACCGCTTCAGCTTTCCATGTGGCTGCACTAAGGACGGCTGTGGAAACACCGAAGGACACATCGAGTTTGACTCCAAACGTGTGCAGACACATTACATCCACACAGTCATGCGACTCGATTTGGAGCGGCGACTGCGAGCTGAAACAACAAACCTAGGAGACCAGTCGAGTCTTTCAGAAGAGCTTGTAGAATCTGAAGATCTGAGTGAGACTCATCCTGTGAAGAATGAACCATCCAAGAGTTTCCCTTTTGGATTTTCCTTGGAAGAAGATGATTTTGCGCTTACTATTCCCTCCACTCCGACGTTTAATTTCCTTCCGGAGAGAGCAGTGGTGGAAGAGAACAGCTGCAGTAGTGACATGACTGAATCCTCCAGCTCGTATTCCGATTGCGATAGTGGGCAACTTCCTGCCAATCACGGAGGTGCGCATTGTAACCTCAGCATCTGTGATTCTGAAAATAATAACTACTCCATGTGTCACCATCTGAGACTTATGGCAACGCCACTGACCCTGAGCATTAGCAATTGTGACTCTAACAGCACAACTGACAGAATGGGACCACTCTCAGCAAACTCCTTCACAGACAATAACAGCTCAGTCGCAGTGACAGATTATCTTGATGAAAATGCAAACCAAGCGAGAGACCCCTTTGACGATGAGGATTCGCTTGAAGGCTATCCAAACACTCCCTCCCCTACTGTGGACTATTCCTCCAGCAGGTACATGGACCCGAGTCTCTCTTCGGAGTCCGACCTGGAGTTTTTTGACAGCGACTATCCCTCCGGCCCACTTCACAGCTCATTCAAAGAGGACAGACATGCAGACAGCTTTCATCACCCCCAGCTGATCAGCTCTGTTTATTTGCCACAGTGTGAATCAAGCACCTACCTCCTGGAGTCTCTGATTGGCCTGAATGAGCCGAGCCCAGAGCAGCCTTATGATCACCATCTTTGAAAGGAAATGAATTGGACATTTTTAATAGGCCAGGACGTTGTGTTAGAGAATAATTTACAGAGTTGTTCTGATGTCATGATTTTTCTTTTATCTACGATTATAAGTTTTCAGTGAAGTCCATGCACTTCTATTTGTAATGCCACATTTTTATTTCATGGACTTTTATGCTAACTTTGATATTCTTACTTTCCATTTATACCATTGGCACAAAAATACCGGATTCCTAGTATAGAAATGAGGCCATATGTATGAACCACTTGGAGCATGAGCATCTGTCTAAAATAAATAAATAGATAAATAAATAAATAACTTTAAAAAAATTAAATATTACAATTATTTTGCTAACTGGCCGGATGACCACTTTATATACGAAGCTATCGAAAAACAGTTTAGGTTAGTCATTGTCATGACTGGTAATGAATTGCTCTTTACATGCCTTCCAATATATTTATGTACTGTAGTAATAAATGGAACTATTTATTTATTAAATCACTGATCTCAAGTGTGTTCAATCTATTACAGTACAAAACTAGATATTCATTTATTCGGGCAACAAGAATGGGCAGTCAGTCAATTATTTCAGAGATCTTATCCATCCATTCATGTTCAATCGCACAAAGCACAAAGAAACCTGAAAACTCCACTGCGGGATGTGAGGCAGATGTGCGTACCACTATTCACAGTGCTGCCTGACAGGTATCGGTGAAAAACAATGTGAGGTAATAAAAGCTTGGAGGAGAGTAGGTTTTGGTCATAAAATGGGACAAATGGCAGAGAATACAGACATGAGGTAAAGAAAAAGTAACACCAATTAAATGTACAAGTCCTATTCTGCCTTGGATAGTGTCTTAACCAGAGATAGATTGTATCTATTTTGGTAAGCATGACGAGGGAAAACCTTCATGGACCCAATTAAAACAAGTATAAGAAGAAAGGTGGAAAGATGGGGCACAATGCTCCAAATATTCACAGACAACTCAGAAATTGAGTGATTGATCTCATGGGAATTATATTGCCCACCCATGGCCTAATTCAAGAGTAATGTTAGATGTTGTCTACCGGAATGATTAGTGGTGAATGCATTGTCTTGTGCCAACCTAAAACCACCTTCTACCTTTTAGAAGCTCTTCATCTCATCAGAAAATACACGTCCATGTATTTTTAGCATTCATTTATTTAGCATTTTTTTGTTCGTCAATTCACTACGGTAGCAAGAAAAACTATAGAAATGTTTTTTGAAAAGCCTGAGCCAAAGCCAACTGTCTTTGTTTTAGTACCAAAAGTTTAAAAAAAGCAAACATGCTGTTGCGGATATTTGTGACAGCTTATGCGGGACATGTTCATTATGCAGATGAATCTGATGACACATCAGTGGGTGGTGTTGTGTTACTTCCCTACTCATTACTGACACCCTACATCAGGGGTCACCATCTCCGGTCCTCGAGGGCATCTGTCCTGCAGGCTTTCCATCTCTCCCTGCTGTAACACACCTGTTAAAATGATCAGAATCGTTATCAGGCTTCTCAAGAGCTTGCTGATAAGGTGGACAAGCGTCTGGCTTGCCACATGTCATTTTCTGCCACAGTGAACTCCTGGCTTGCAATTTCCATTCCTGCGATTGAATCCAAGGTCCCATCCCCTACGCGCTTTCCTATTGACATGATAGAAACGCAAATTTAATAACGGAATTGTCCTACAAGTTACTGTAAGTGAAACATCTTACTGACGCGGGCAAACGCTGGATGAGGGATGCTTCTTGGTAGCCTGATAGAGAGCCCTAACTTGTACCTGCATTGGAAACTTCTTCAGCATGTGCAACAGCTGCAAATCAAAAAACGTGCAGAAAAATGTCATAGTTTAGTATTAGTGGATATAAGTCAGTGAGTTATGCAGACATTTGCATTTTATATTCAACAGTTGGGGCGGCACAGTGGCCGACTGGTTAGCTAGTCCGCCTCACAGTTCAGAGGTCGTGGGTTCGATCCCGGCTCCGGCCTCCCTGTGTGGGGTTTGCATCTTCTCCCCGTGCCTGCGTGGGTTTCCTACGGGTACTCCGGTTTCCTCCCACATTCCAAAAACATGCATGGTAAGTTGATTGGACTGTCTAAATTGCCCCAAGGTGTGATCGTGAGTGCGGATGTTTGTCTCTGTGTGCCCTGCGATTGGCTGGCAACCAATTCAGGGTGTCCCCCGCCCACTGCCCAAAGACAGCTGGGATAGGCTCCAACACGCCCGTGACCCTTGTGAGGATAAGCGGTATGGATAATGAATGAATGAATTCAACAGTTGTTTTTTTAGATATATTTATTCAGGTGCAGTTTTTTATTTAACGTGCAATATTTTCTTTTTTTTCACGAGTACTGTACTTATAAGCTTACTTATACTTATGAGTTTATAAAGGTGGAAGTTATGTTGAAGAGGCAGAGGCCTGTTATTGCTATAAGTAACTAAAAAGTGCTACTGATAATTGCTGCATGTAACAGGTGACAAACTAAATAAAACCACAAAGTATTTTTGAAAGTACAAAGTACAAAGTACAACAGGTATTTTACCTTCATGCATCAGAAACAGCAGCGCAGCACATCCAGGATCCAGGAAGAGTTTATTGGTCTCATCCTTTTCCGCTTACATGTTGACATACAAAAGCAAAATGAGTAACAGTAAATAATTTAAGTTCCCTACAAATTATTGTAAAATGAAATTTACCAGGACTGGCGATGCTTGAGTCGCAGGATACACTGCACTTCTGTGTAGCGGATGATGACGGCTCATGATTGCTTCACTTGAAACTGTCTCAAAATGTCCATCCAGAACAGCTGTAAATCAAAATACATGCCCCAAAAAAAAGGCCAGAGTTCACTATTAGATTGTATGGGCCTGTAATTTAAGCCTTACTTTGCATTTTAATTTTTAACAGTTGTCCCCCTCGACGGCCGCACCGTTTGGAGAAAGCTCTTCCCTGCGTCTCAAAAACAAACAAAAACAACAACAAAATGCCACGGGTCTTAAATAAAAATTCTGAAACATTGAGGGGGAAAAATAGAAAGAAAAAGAAAAACAATAAAATGGAAGCCGAATTTCAAAGTTTTGAGAGCTTTCGTATTTCTGGCAACAGATATAGAAAGTAGATTTCTGCAACACACACGATTTTTGTTTGGGGTGGGGGGGAACTTTGCAAACTAACATGTTAATATAGGACTTTGCAATAAATAGTATAGGAATAATTAAATAGTACTCTTTTTCAAGAGAGATGTCATAGTTAAAATATATACATTTTGTAAATAAAGCTCGACGTTACAGAAGATGTCCCAGATAACTGCAAATGTCAAGTATGAGCATATTTCTAAAACAGATGTATAACAATCTCACAATATGTATCACAGAGGGCAGAGTTCAGATTTATAGTACAAAAAGTGATAGACTACCGTGCGTTCCGCACATATTCTTGTTACGTCGTGCCGTTGTAATGTGAGGCAAGGACCCCGCAAAAGCAACTTGCAATGAGTAGATCGGACCGAGGAGGACGCCAATTCGCCACAGATGCGTCTTGCATGTTGAAGACACGAAGAAACTGTTCGATGGGTCGATGTCTTCTTTGCTCGATTATTTTTGTCTGCTGACAATATGGCCACCGACTGTCAGATGTGATCATTTTACGTGTCTTATTTTCTGTTTATATTTATTTTTCAAAGTCTCTTGATTAGATGGGTTTGACACAGAGTTCGGAAGTATCCGACGGAGGGACGTATGGATATCACGTCCACGGTGTAAGATTTGATTGACCCACTTGTTCTGCTTTGAGTGATTTGAGGTTGGCAACAGAATAGCAGCTTATCTGTGCTAACAGCTAACTAAGTAGTTGTACCGGTCGAACATGTCGAGGTGGCACTTCAAATAGGACGATTCTTAAAATTTCTCTATTCATTCGTGTTAAATATTACAATAAGCTCGTATTTAGATTTTAAAGCATTTTGTGTTGAAGCAATTAGTCAAGCGTCCAGTTTTACATGAACCCAGTTTACAAATGAAGTGATCATTCCTCAGTTTTCATTTAAACTGCTGCAGAGTAGTCATTTAAAACGTTTTTGTTGTGGTGGTTGTAGTTTGCAGTGGTACTTGAATTATGTAATTGTTAAACAGGGGCAGTCGTGTCCTCAAATTTCTGAGGTTAGGCTTATGCTCCAAACTTCCTGTGTAGTGTGCATGTTCTTCCAATGCTTGCGTGGGCTTTCTATCACAGTCCAAAAACATGTTTCGTATGTAAAAAAAACATTATAAATTGTCCATGGATCTGAGTCCGATTGGTGTGTATGTGCCCTGCGACCGTTCAAGAGTGTACATTACCTGGCCTCAAGCCTCAAATCATCTGAGTTGGGCTCCAGTCTACCGGTGACCCTAGTGGGGATAAGCGGAATACAACATGGATGGACAGATGGTCATTCAGTTTTACATGAATGTTAAAATATCCATCCATCCATTATCTATACCGCTTATCCTCACAAGATAGTGTTAAAAAAAACATTACAATGTAAACATAGTGTCAAATGAAGATTGTGCCAATGGTGTCAATATCTGTAATATAATTCCTGTATTGTAGTTGATTTTCATTATTTTACAAGAAATTAATCTGGGTGCAGGTGCAGCCGAATTCTCCTGCGGAAAAATGTGGATTGCAACCGTTCTTTGACTTCATTTTGTCTCTGGACCACAAAAGACTTGTAAGTAATGCATATATTTGTCAGACGAAATATAACACCTGTGAACAGAATTTGAATGATTATTGCTATGTATCAGGATGTAGAAAATGACTTGCTGAAGGAGGTTCTGAAAGCCAATATGGAAAAAGCGATAAGCATGGAAGTGTACAGCACCAAGAGCATGATGATTCGTGAGTTGGAGGTGACGCCCAGCAATATGTGGGGAGGACAAGGCCTGCTGGGGGCCAGTGTTCGCTTCTGCAGCTTCCAAGGAGCCAATGAGAATGTTTGGCATGTCTTGGTGAGGATGAGAGCACATTCGACTGTGGTTAGCTTAAAATTCCACATATTGTCTCTCATTTAATAGAGATCACATTTGTTTTCCCAAGGATGTGGAAGCCAGTTCACCTGCCGCACTGGCAGGCCTCCATTCACACACGGACTACATTGTTGGAGCGGATCATTTATTGCAAGATGTGAGTAAAAATAAAACTATATGACAATGTTAGAGCATGACTATCTTGATTATCCAAAATGAATATCAGTACTATAACAAAACTGTGAACCCCGCATATTTAGTTTTTTGGGGGGTTAGGTCAAATCTTAATATGTATGTATGTATTAGGGATGGGAATTTCGACTAATTTGCCCGCCGACTAGTCTCAAATTTTATTTGCGACTAGTCAACTAGTCTATAAGCAAGAAAGCTTGAAATTTAATACATATTGAATTCAATGTTTAAAATGCAAATGTTTTGTGTATTTACAGTAGGGGCAATTTTAGCCCAACCATTCAGGACGGTTTGTTAATTTAAATTCTATTGATGTAACAACTGACTGAATGAAAGTGAACAATTGAAAGACAAATACATTTCTGATACATTTTCCAATGCAATGCATGGCATTTATGAATAATGTAATGAGTAATGGTACCGACTCCCAGTCCAGCAGGGTCTCATTCGCCATATGTTAGGTGCATTATCACGCACACAGGCGACGCCTTTATTTTCTAGTTGCCCACATACCCATCACATTTCGCAGGTGAGCAGCCAAGTTTTCAGCTGTGTGTCTTTCCTCCAAGGTGCACAGCTGCGGAGATGTCCTTCGTCCACATACGTTGTACACGTCATAGTCATGTAAGATTCGGTGGCTATGGACATCCATCCGTCTGTAGTTAAGGCATTGGCCACATAGCTGACGTGCTCAAACGCTCGTATCTACTCTTTCATTTGGTTATGGCTACTCTCGAGTTGGGGCGTTATTGTTTTGCGACTTGGCACCACGTACTCAGACTCGATATACAGCATTAATTTTTCGAACCGTTTGCCCTCAACAAAAGAAAGTGGCAGCATATTGCGTCATTTTACTAATTAGTCGGGTAATCTTTGCTGTGCGGTGAGCATCGCAGCGCCAGGCTGGGACAAACGTTCCCATGCTCGTCTGACTGGCCCCGCAGCCATCGACCTGCTGGTCCGAGAGAGTCGTTGTAAGCGAGTTTGTGCTTACAAAGCCTACAGACGACCCTGTTGTCATCTGCTGCATCAAAATACTGCCAAACGGTGCCGTTGTTTTTCGTGGTAGCTTTGACAGAATTGACTTTTCTTCCCCCAACTTAGTGTCCCCGCCCCCTACTATGTGTGCGTGTGGGCGGGGGGGGGAGGGGAGCAATTCTCTCTCTTGGTGCTCAGCTTGTTTACAGAGGCAGAGGCGTGAGGAACAAGATGCGTGATTCTTAATGTAGCGTTTAACCGACTAGTAAAATAGTAAACGTTTAATAAATCGTAGACGGTTAGACGACTAAACGACTAGTCGCACACATTCCTAGTATGTATTTATGTATGTATGTACATGCTCATCCTTTAGGGGCCTTGCACAGCAAAGGTGTTAACAAAAATCAAGAATTGAAACAGCAATATAAATTGCATTGCATCACTGTTTATTACTATACCGTAAATGTTTTTATCCCTAGTTAATAACACCCAATGCAAGACAATAACTGGCTGTGAGACAAATGAGCATAAGATGACTGAGATCCAGTTATTCATTAAAATATTGATTTCCAGTCAGAAGACTTCTTCTCACTGATTGAGGCCCAAGAGGGGAAACAAGTGAAGTTGCTGGTGTACAGCGCACTCACGGACGACTGCAGAGAAGTGGTGGTCACGCCCAATGGAGCATGGGGAGGCGAGGGAAGGTATGGAGCAAACTAATGGCTGATTTGACCTGTAAATGTACCATAGGGGTGCTGGTTCTGTGGGGCCAACTTAACAGTACTCAAAAAGTACAAACCTCCGCAAAGGTGTCTCGGTTTCTTAAAGAAAGAAATGAAAATGTGTTTTTCTTTTGTATCATAAAATTATAGCCGTATTTTCAAAAACATTCCAACCCTCAAAATGTTTTGGCTAGCGGAGTTGTAAATGTTCACATGAGATGTAATATGCACAAAACTGAATTATTGTACATATGTTCAGAAAATGGATTAATGGGTGGAATTTGTTCATTTCAGTTTACGTAGTAAATCAATCCGCCAATCTGGCTTTCACGTCATCCAACGTTAGTTACTACATTATTTCTCCATGAAAACATTAGTTTTCAAATTGTTCCGTTTTCCAACATCTCCTTGATGAGCACTGCTCCATAATGATCTTGTTGCTTTTACTCATTGTTACTTTTAGTTTAGGTTGCGGCATTGGGTATGGTTACCTGCATAGAATCCCCGGGCATTCAGCCATATCAATACCAAAAACCTCTGAGCCCCCTGCTGCTGAGGAGAGGCCATCTCCAGAGCTGCCTAACCACGGCTTCACAGAGGTACACAACCAACAAGAATACGACCTTCTCTCCAATACATGAATTGCTTGTTTTATTCATGCCCAATATTGAGTCGTACTGACTTGGCCATAATAGACAGTATAACCTATACATGTGACTTTAGGCACCCTTGATGGCACCTTCAAGCCAAAGTGATGATGGGTTAGACTTGAGACAGGTCACCCCCCAGGATATTTCTTTTCCTCCACCAATGCAGAGTGTCGTGGATCCCGGTGAGTTGAATAAAGACACACTTGTGTGAGACTTCTGTCTGATCCCGTGATGATTTTTTTTTTGTGATTTTGTGCCTTTACAGGCTTGTCTGAATCTGAAGTGGCCACGTTGAATGCCGTACCTGCTGATTTAATGGACAAGCTGGATCTGTCCGTGTCGTCCGTCGACATGAACGACACCTCCCTTGCAATGAACTATGAGAGAGAGAATGAAATCTCCGGTGTTGGTAAGTTAGGATGCAGCAAACTGTCATTTTTGGGGTTGTTTACCCACGCAGTTAAGAACTGAAAAAGGCTTGATTCATCGGTTTGTTTGACAGAGGGTAGTGTGTGCAAATGGAGGATATGCATGTTCACTGTCAGATTGTGGATCATTCATTCTTTCCATTTTCATCTGGCAATTGAAAAACGAAAAAATGACTGATTTATATTTACTTAATTCATGGAGCTGATTACAAACGTTTCAAAGATGTTTTTACATTTTCTAAATGGCTGAAGGATTACTTGATGTAGTGTGGTCGTGGTCCTGACTGACTGTTGGGGCAAACAAGCTAGCATATTTTTAACAATGTTTGTTACCAAACCTCTAGGTCACATAATACTCAGTCTTGTGGCCTGTTTTTCAATTTTGTATTGTTGATCTAACCTAAATGTTTTCATTTATTTTGTGTTAGTTTAAAAGACAACAAAATAATGATTCCCTTTTTCATTTATCTGTCTATTGAAAATGGAAAGAAAAAATAATACACATACAATGATGGTGAGTTGAGTAAAGACACACTTGTGCTGTTGTTGCTTGCTCAGCAAACATCGCTAATGTTTCTGACGCAAATATGGTAAGCTAGCCTCACACCGGCGACAGACCCTGCCCATCAGAACAAACAGCATCTAACTATAATTACCTCAGTGCATAGACGCCCTTGTTCAGACGCAATTCTTAAAAAGATTTGACTAATGAAGCCATTTTAATGTCATTGCTACGCAGAGTAACAGTCTCTCAGATGGATGGAAGTTCCCAGCACATATGCACCCTTCCAAGCACAGTGGTCACTACAGTGGACAACTATTTAAAAGTTGCTTTCGCCTATATTAATTAATCTAAAAAAAATGTTTTATATTATAAATCATAATTCACACATGAAAGGGTTAAAGATGTGGAGACGATTAGAATTCCAACAGACTCTGGCATGCAAACACTCATTGTTGTGTAATGGGTACGCCCATTTTTGTTATGCTGTATTTCTCCATACTTGTTCAGTTTTGCTTTAAGCTCCTGTTACACTCGACACACATGATGATGTAAGATTAATATTTTTTTATTACATCAAAATAGTTTTTGTACAAGGCCACCCACCTAATAAATGCTAATTGGATGCCTACTGTGAAATTACTTTTTCAGAATGATTGCAATGTCAACACGGGTCGTTATACAGTATAGAAAACCACACATTCCTTCTCCCAGGACAATTCATTGAACACATTAAAATAAACATTAAAACACATTCCTAAACCTTTCAGGTTGGGATTGGTTCCTTTCTATGACCCAAACCTACAAAAATACAACAAACGCCACAACATTGCTTTATAGTGTACATAGCCTAAAGTACATACAAAATAGTTATAGAGAATACGGCGGCCACAATTGTATTAAAACAAGCACGAAATTGAACAATTTATATGATAGATGAACATAAATAAACTGTTGGAAGATGTTTTAATTATACTTTTCCAGCAACTATTTGATTTCCTGTTCTGCAGAGGCGCTGGGTGGAAGTGAACTGCATTCTTCCGAAAAGATTAACCATCAAGAGTGGAACCCCCCGGCCTCCGTGGATCTCACTTCTGCTATCATGAGTAGTCAATCCGATTCCGGCGTTTCAGCGGAAGAGCCATCTTACCTCAACTCAACTGGCATAGCGGACTCCTGCTGTGAGTCCAGTCATAGCCACAGTCCACCACTAGGTGGACTGTCTCCCTACATAGACTCACTGGAGCCATACAATGATCAACCTGCTACTGATGTTCTCCCAGGTGAGTCCCAAATAGATGAGTCATCCACTCAGGAAATTGGAGATCAGTCCAAAGATGAGAATCATGTTCATCACTGTGAGCATGGGGACACTGAGGATCAACCGCAAGAGACAAAGTCTGAATAGGACTGCATCAGCCCAAATGGAGAGAGAACAGAGCAAAAAAAAAAAAAAAAAGCCAGTGACAATCCCCAATCATATTTGTTTTTAAAGAGAGGCATTATATGTTTATACTGTGCTCATCATTGAGTACACCTGTAACAGATCTTTACAAAACAATACAATCCTATAGCACGCTCAAATATAAAAAAAAAAAAAAAATGTGGGCCATTGACATACAATCTAGCAGAGCTAAATGTAATTTAAAAAGATATATGATTGACAAGATTTCAATGACCGGATCCATTCATGAATTTTTGTTAGTCTATTTTTGTGTACTGTTCACTGAGAAATGGGGTGGAAGGTTACTTTGTTTGAAGGGGATGTACTTGTACTCATTTGAGCACTCTCAAGTACAAACTATATTTGCAGTGAAGTTGGGACATTGTAAATGTCACTAAAAACAGAATGCAATGATTTGCAAATCATTTTCAACCTATATTCAATTGAACAGACGAAAATCTGATTATGATTAATCTGATTGATTCTAAAAAGATGATTTAATGCCAAAACTGAAAAATGTTAGTTTATTTGTTGTAAACATTCTCTAGTTTTGAATGGGATAACCTACTAGCAAAACATTCCAAAAAAAGCCAGGACAGGGGCAACAATTCCACAGGTGAACAGATTAATTGCAAACAGGTGAGTGTCATGTTTGGGTAGAAAAGGTTTACAAGTTTAGGTTACGGGCCATGTGTACTTAGACTTGCATGGCTTACTACCGGTATTTTAGACTTTAGATTTGTTACAACAACATGGCTTCCAAGTAAAACTGTGTGAGTGTACCAGACTGGTCTCCCACCAGTAAGAATTTCACCAACAAAGCTTCAACAATTAAGTGTCCTCATTTCCCAAACGATTGAGTATTGTTACAAGGAAAGGTACAGTTTACATCAACAGCTGAAAACATGCCCCAGTGGCGCTTTTTTAGAATGAGTTGCAAGCATCAAATTCAAAATAAGTTTTAATGTGAACTATCTTCTCTGTGGTGTATTCCATATAGGTTGAAAAGGTTTTGCAAATCATTGTATTTTCATTTAAATTTTAGTCTCCCACCTTGATTGGAATTAGGGTTTGTACAACGCTGAGTAATAGAGCAAGAATGGTACTTATGTGCTATGTTGTTTTATATGTGAGATGTTGCTGTGGATTTTGTGTTGTTCAGATGTATTGTCACCCAGTGCAAGTTGATACAGGTTGTAAAATTTGGATTCTGAAATCTTAAATGTAGTAATGGACACCTTCAAAGACAGAAACCATATCAAGTGCATCACAATTCAAAACCATAAACATTACTTGATGAAATGACAGGCTTTGACCTTTGGAATAGTTTGTTTATTAAGATGCTTGTGCTGTCAATGTAGTTCACTTACGGCTTTTTGACTAAAGCTTTGAAGAGAATTTTTAACATGTTTTAACCCAGCTTCAGTTAATCAAGCTAGATATTACCCAGTCAGATCGACACCACCCTCTGCAATTTTGTGATCTATGCAATATTAGACAACTGTTATTTCACTTGAAGAACAAAGCGATGGAATAGTTGACTTATAGTTGTAATTATAGCCATGGTGCTGTTGTATTTTTTTTTTTTTCTGGGAGATGTCTAAATAGTTGCTTAAGTAAAATTATTTTTGCAGATATTTAAATATCAAGTCAATGTTTTTTTTCTTTTGGTGGGGAATAAACACTGTTTTGTCAAACGGTTGAATATTTACACTACACTATAAAAACACAAACCTAGGATTAGCCCATTATTTACGTTTCAAACTCAGCTGCCAAACACTGATGACAAATGACATCTTTGCATGGTGCCCATGTGTCATTGTTAAACCATTCCAATTTATTTCTTTGGAAGCCTAAAATATACATATTTCACAAATTATTACAACAATGGATATTACAGTTCATCACCTAATTGGGGTAACCATCCTGTTTTGGCCAACTAGAGCTCACTTGACGTGCTCACATCAGCCTTTGTGGCCAAATGCATACCATCATCAAGTTGACAAAATGATTTATTCTGCTTGGTGATACCAAGATTTAAAAAACAAACAAAACAAAAAAACCAAAACATTTTACCACTGTTTGTTTTGGTAAAGACAAATCATATACTATTATACCATACTTCATTGAGCTATTTAAATAATCTATACATTAGGAACAGCTCTCACTTTGACCAAGGTCATTGCTGATTACCCAAGCACATAGTGAGATTTAATATTTATTTATATATATTTATATATATATTTATATAATTTCAAATTTCTAAGATGATTTAGACAACTACAAACATTCTTAAGAGTAAACTGCAATTTCCAGGTTGTGAATACAACAAATGCCATTTGTATCATCCATGTTAAATTACAGCCATGAATGTGCTCTAAAGAATTGGAAAAATAACTGTTGGTATTAAGTAAACTGTACAACAAAACTGATGCAATCCTCTCGCCACCTCCCAAAAAAGTCACTTAAAATAAAAAATATTGTACACAAGGTTACCATGAAAACATTCTGCTCACTGAGAACAGCACAGCTAAAAGAGACAAAGACAAGTGTGATGACGATCAAGCTCTGTCAAAATTAGAAGTGGAGGTTACGTTCAAGTGAGGATGGGCGACTGTGACGCTTCCAGAAAGTGTGGGTGTTCCAAACCGGAGATACTGTTTGACACTGTGGAGTGTTTTTAGAACAAAGACAGGTCTGGAATGTACTATAACATTCTGGGCACACGCATACTACACAGACACACACACACAAACATGTACAGCAGTTCATAATAAAAATAGCAGTCAAAGATGTAAAAAAAAACAAAAAACAAAAAAAAAAAAAAAAAACAACAACCAAACAAAAAAAGCTTTTAGTCCTGCAGAGTAAAATTGAGTTCATCTTCAAACTGTTAAAAAAAAAAAAAAAAATCCATCTTGGCTGCCCCAGCCTGGTATGTTCCCTATGACACATCCTTGGAGATAGCTGACTGAATTCCTGTGGATACTACAAACCGCTTGACCGTGAATGGACTTCAGGATGTTACATGTCGGATGAGTGGCGATTGGCAAATGACGAAAAAAAAAGTTCTTGCTTTTCCAAATCTAACTTTCACGTGGACTTCTGCCTATAGTGAAGCGTCAAGTCTCCGCCACTTTTCCAGATAAAATGTTTAACTGTTCGCAGGTCCATGTTGGGATCCAGAACCTTGAGGAGAGGAAGACCGGTTTTTAGAGCAGTGGTTCTCAAACGCTTTACACCAAGTACCCCCACAATAAATACTATGTTAATGTTCAGACACTGGCAAAGGTTTTATCGCCTTAAAATTGTCTAAAGGAAAATGAAGACCTGCACTTGAAAAAAGTGTTCAATTAAATGTTATGTGCATTATGTTAAATAGAAATGGTACCTAAATGCAATGCAATCAGTTGCATGCAATTGCAGTACAGGATGGAAAAATTGTTTAGGCTACTGTAACAATATGCAGTTTGAACATTTATTTCAATCAATCTTTGCTTACCATTACACTTTGGGTGTCAATGTATTACAGGATGCATTTAGGGTATACAGTATGTGAAAAGGGATGAAGAGTAATTCAAATGTACCTGGTCTTGACACATTAGCTCTATCTTCTCCTCAGCTAGCATGGCCATGTCCTCCTCCTTTTCCTGCTCCCCGGGCTTATCGTTGGCAGAGGAACTGGTGGTCTGAGACTCGTTGTCCAGGTTGATGATCTTCTCGTACACGTGCTCCATCACCTTCCTCACCTGCAGCATGTCACTGGCTGAAAGACGGTCCCTGTGTGCACAAAGGGGAAAATGAGTTCGGAAGACGGAGCACATAACACCGATCCTGGCCTCCCTTCACTGGTTGCCAGTGCGTTTTAGGGTTCATTTTAAGATGCTCCTTTTTGTTTACAAGTCTTTAAATGGCCTCGCCCCGGCGTACCTCTCCGAGCTCCTACCACGCCTACGCACCTTCCCGGTGCCTCAGGTCTGTGGACCAGGCGTTGCTGGAGGAGCAGAGGACTAAGAGGTGTCTCAGAGGGGATCGAGCCTTTTCTGTTGATGGTCCTTCCCTTTGGAATGACCTTCCATTAAATGTTAGGCATGCCCTCTCTCTGTCCATTTTTAAAACCCGTTTGAAGACATTTCTTTGGCTTTTGATCCGACGTGAGACCGACAGTTTTCTGCTGTGTCTATTGTATATACTATTTTGTAGGGATGTAACGATTCGATTTCCAGTTCCCGATTTTCGAACACATTTTTAAAAAAAAATTCATCTCTACCGTGCTCGTCTCTGTGCGCTAGTGTGGTGCTGTAGCCATTCGCAAATGCAACATGCGATGATGTTTGGCACAAGCGTGTCAAGCAGGGCTGCCACAAACTATTATTTTGCTAGTTGACTAATCAACAGTAGTACCGAGTTGCACTAACACTATGAAACTACCTATAATTACGGGGGAAAAAAATGTGGGCACCAATTCTTTTTTTTTATTTTTATTTATTTTTTTTTAAATGTAGGAGAGTGAAATTAAATGAGTAAAATTAGGGAAAAGTATTATGCTAAATAAACACAACAGTTTTATTGTTTTTTATTAAACCTTAGTCCAAAACATTTTTCTCCTTTAGTATGCATAACTTAATCTACACATTCAAAATGTGGTATGCACCTGGAATGGATTTTTACAACAACAACAAAAAAAAAATCGGAATCGGTAACTATCTAAATTAGTACATTCTAATGCGTCAATGTTACTATACGTCTTTTATTGTTTAGGTGTTGGTATTAAGGGTGTGTGGAAAATAGGTCATGTGTTAACTTAGAGTGCTGAGATTTCCGATTACTAAACGCAACACTCGGTGCGTAGTAACAGCGACCCGAGGCAGCACGTCCTACTGCTGCTCGATGTTCGCTGACTAATGCCTCCATAATCTGTAGAAGACGCTACCATATGTTAGCGTACCGCAACAGGACACGCACGGTAGCCTGTGTGTGCTAACTAATGCTAGCTTTCAGAAACGACTGTCCCAAGGTGAGAAATTAAATTGGGCATCGATTGCTAACGTTAGCGCTTACTCGGGAGCCATGACACCATTACCCACAATGCTTCCGTTTACATCTCGGATGACCCGGATTACCACTACTGCGCATGTTTTGATCCGGCGTGGGATACGTGGCTTTTTCGAGAGAAAAAAACAGCAAATAATAAGATATTAGCGGTGGCCGATATGGCAAAAATATCATATGATTTTTAAAAAATAAAATCACGATCCCGATTTTATCATGATTCTTTTTTTACATCCTTTTTTTTTTAAGACTAATTTGCACATTTCTGACCATTTTCCTCATGTTAAACATGTAAAACATTTTTAAAATGTGTATAAAATTCTAAAAGAAAAAAAAAGACATTTTAAGTCAGCTAAGCTTTCTGGACAGGTTTTCATTTGAATAGTGACAATTTTTTCCAAAATGTGCAGTGAATGTAAACATAAAAGGGAACATAATGTAAACATAAAAACAGCTCATAACGCAGGTCTAGTACTTTGAAGTTTCTTTTAAACCCCTCGTTTTCCACTGTTTTAATGGGATTCAAGTCACTGCCTCAGTTACTTCTTTACACTGCTTGCTTGTTTTTACACATGGAGTGCTCTTGTTAAATAACTGTGTTACCGTGGGTTGTGTTAAGTTGGAGCTAGCGGCTGCCTCCGGCTACCATGTGTCTGATCTCAGTTTGCTTTGGCTGTCCGCGCTGACGTCCGAACCGAGTCTCTGCAAACTTTGCAAATAACTGGTTTGCGCGTTCTCCTCCGAGGAAAAGCCAAACCAAATCGACACTGTGGATGTGGAGTTTCTTTTTGGGACGAACTCTGCTTCGTGGTGACTTTCCGCTATAGATTGCCGCTATACAAAAAAACAGGGAGGCGGGGAGTGTCACGTACCGTGCACTGTGCGTGCTGTGATTGGTTGGTTGGGTATACGCGTCAGCGGCTTTGCGACGCCATAGAGCTAAACTGTTTAGAATGTGCCATGTAGGCGATCAAACAATCTTTCGGCTTTATGAGATCCTAAACACGTTAAACCGCTTAACGATCTAATATCGTCATATCGCCCACCCCTATAAGATGTACAAACAAACGACGCGTCCACTATTAAAATTAACTGTCGACGATTTTGATCGTTTAAGTTGTCGTGTTAGTAATCTAATCTTGGCAGTTCTAGTGTCAAGTAATTTACCCAATGTGTGTATGCAGTTTGTTTACAGCAGAGACGCGAGCAAGCGGCTGCGGTTAACATGGCGTTGCGAATCGATTCTTTTATTTTTGTACAGCAATGCATATTTTAAGCATTTATATCAATTTAAAATCGATTTTCAATAAATCGTTACATCCCTAGTATTTGTATTATAATATAATTATAATTTGTATAATAGTGTATTAATTTATTGCTTCCACTTGTTATATTATTGCTATTTTGTTATTGCAATATGAAGTGCTTTGTTACAGCTCTACCTGTTATGAAATACAACATTATATTGCGCATTGTATTTCACTGTAACAAAGATAAGGTGTTTGCCTTTTCCATGAGGAAAAAAAAGAGGGGAGAAAAAAACTCACTTCTTCAGAGTTTTTGCACCAGAGGATGAATGAGGCTGGAGGTAGAATGGAATTTTGTTGAACTTGGGCATATTTTTCTGGTAAAAAGAAGAAAAGAGATAACATTTAAAAAAAAAATGCATAGACAGAAGGCTTGACTTATAATAAAGCTTTTAAATGTGCAATTCTTTTGAGTTAATGGTATTGAATACTGATGTTACAATCCAACCAGATTCTACTAAATGTTCAGTTAATAGTCAAATATATGGTACAACTGGATTTATATAAAAGCAAATCATTTTCAATGACTTCCTAACTGAAAATGATCACATTACTTACATCTACAGTTATATCAATGACCCATTGAGGAACAGTCTCATTCAGCAGCATCGATTCAGTCTCTCCGCCTGAATCTCGACAAAGCAACCTGAAGCAGAATCACACCAGCAATGAAGTGTGCTCAATTTTATACTGTCTGCAGTTGTCATTCTCATTTTCCAATGTCAAATTCTTAAGTACATTTTAAATCAGTTTTCAAGATTTCCCAGTACCTTATGACGGGATTTATATACCTGCTCAAACATATTCGTGCTACTTTATAAAAAAAAGGGCAAGATTTCCCAGTACCTTATGACGGGATTTATATACCTGCTCAAACATATTCGTGCTACTTTATAAAAAAAAAAGGAGAAAAGACAGAATGCTTAAAACAAAAATTCAGCTTTGCATAAAATAAAAACAAATCAAACACTGCTAAATGTGTCAGCGTTCCGTATAAATACAGGAGACCTGACTGGCTGAGCTATATTGCCTGACTAAAATGGCCTTTATCCAAACTGTGAAAACATAACGTTACCTAAAAAGAGTTCTGCCACCTGCTTCTCCGAAGATAACTGGTGTGTGTGGCGGCACCTGGAAGTATCCATTTCCTTTCTGGATACGGTTCTCCTGCTCTCCATTCACTGTAGGCAGTTATCGCATGTTCGCTCAACCAATACAGCTACATTTAGTCAATCCGACAACTCACAAGATACTTGAATGCAAAATATTACAAAAGCAACCTGTCTTTGTGGACATGCAAAGGGGGGGGAAACTAACTACGGTATGCTAACTGTTGATAATCAATGTTGTCAGACTTGTCTCACCATGGTTCACTTCATTCTCTTCCTCATCCACGGAATTGATGCGAGTTCTGGGCCAGAACTCCAGCAGGGCCTGAAGCAGCAGTCCACCCAAGTTTACTACACAGACAAAGAGGAATATCACAGAAATAATCCAAGTTGCGATGACTGTAGCACAGATGACCTTTGCAGGTTTCCTACATTTGGGGTCGGAGCCGTCAGAGCTTGAGAAACCGGCATCCTTTGCAGACACCCAGGCAGCGAAGCAGTCACTCTCGTCCAGTGTGATGGTGAGCATCTGTTCAGCAGCACAGAGCAGAGAGGAACGGCCCGCTTTTAGACCACCCTTTTCCTTGTACAAAAGCTAAAGAGCTTGCATTTTTTCGCCTTTTTCGCCTTGGAGCAGTGATTCTCCACTGACGGTTCAGGACCCAGAAGTGGGTCACGGGCTAAGAATGGGTGGGCTGCAGACAGCGACTAAACAATTTCAGGATGTCCTTAGTTTTACAACAGGACCAAATATGACATTTTGAGGTTACAAACGTGCAATGAACTAGTCTATGAAGAGGTGTAACAATACATGGTGACGCGACACGGCCTGCTAACTGATTTGATTTACTGTTTTTCATTGGATTGCTATATATTTATGCTAAATATTCACTGTACGGTGATGATAAATGTGCTCTTGTGTTAGCATCGGCAAATGGCAGACTTTGAGGTGTAATGATTAACATATTGCATCGGCGCCACAGGAGCAGAACACTCGTAAACCAAGGACGCCCTGTATAGTGAAATATTCAACATGCATCCCATGTCAGAGTTGCCCTTTATTTGGAAAATATCATTTTTTGGACAGGCATGCATTAGAATAATAATTACTTGGGTTCGAACAGAAAATGCATTCCTATTAGTTATGCAGATATGTGGAAGCATTTAATAATGTATTCCCCAGATCAATAATCTGTGGCACAGCCGCACCAACGTTACAACAACTGCGTGTCAACATAAGTGTCTCATTAAAGCTCAGATGGCTTATGAAATGAAAGTAAAACTTCTATAATAATAATCTAAAAATATTATTCTTGTTAAGTGTTATGTTCCTGATAAAGTTTAAATGCCTTTTAAAGGGGACTTATTCAGAGGACCTCCATCTTTTTGTGGTAAATGTTATAAGAGTTATATATAACAAAGGCAGTTTTATTCTTTATTGTGGTTCACATTTTTTATTTGTATTATATATTTTTAAGACAAGATATTTATATTTACATTCTAGTTTAATAGAAGAAGAAAGTCCCTAAAAATTAAATGTTCAAAAAAAGGGAAACCCTTAATTTATGAATATTACTAAATATATTACCATATTACTTATTATTACTGTGAAAACCTGTTGTGGTGCAGAAAAAAATAGGGCAGATTCTGAATCAGCTAAAAAAAAAAAAAACTAGAAAAGTTCACTTGCATCGCTAAACTAAAACTAAAACTACTCCAGCAAAAGCACATTTACAATACAAGTTATTAAACAACAGTGTGTGTGAAGTAGTAGTGAGATGTTTCCACTTTCAAGATTTTGACTTACCCCAGTTTTCAAATCAACTGAGAACCAGTTTGGCACATAAACCATCTTGAAGCGCTTTTTAATCTCCTCATCAAACTCCACTTTGCCCAGGTCTTCACCTTTGCAAGCCTGAAGATCACACAAGGGCTCCATTCAACCCAAAAGACTGATTTTAAGATGTTTCTGTGTGATTTG
This sequence comes from Filicampus tigris, assembly GCF_054856515.1. Taxonomy (NCBI): domain Eukaryota; kingdom Metazoa; phylum Chordata; class Actinopteri; order Syngnathiformes; family Syngnathidae; genus Filicampus; species Filicampus tigris. The sequence goes on from NC_141226.1 coordinate 7,638,444, forward strand.
TTCAACATATTCTACTGCTATCACTTACCTTCAGGACATCCCAGAAAGCCACGTTGTTGTTGGTATCTTTGGTAAGTATGTGCCTCTTGTCATTCAGAATGTGACACTGTATAATACTTGCCCCTCCTGTAAACGCGATTCAGACGTTTCCACATTAGACCACTTAGACGAGAGCCTTAGAAAAACCTCTAGCTTGACATAAACATGTTTACCCTTGATGACTTGCTCGGGCTGTGTGCACAGTGGCGTTAAAGGGGTGCTGCAGTCATTATCGTACTCCCCTGATGATCTGAAGTTGTGCATTCCCTTGAGAGACTGAACAGACACGCACATTAATCAAATATACACAAGACTAGATATTATTTAACACTTCACAATAGTATGCAAAATCTACTTTGTATCAACCACATTACAGTAAAACTGGTTTTCTTACACAAAAAAAAAAAACAGGTTGACATTAGATGCGGTATCATCAATTTGACTACACTGTATTCTATTCTATGCTCACGGGGCCATTGCAACATGCATGCCTACCCATTTATTAACAGATGACTTGGTGGTCGAGACCCAGATAGCAGGAGGTGGGTCAGCAGATCTGTCTAGTTCCATCTGTGCAAGGGACACACAGGAGTAAGTTTGAAAGGAAGTCCAGTGCATACAGGCTTTATAACAGAGTTGTTTCAACTGCACGTCAGTGTGTGTGTGTGTGTGTGTGTGTGTGTGTGTGTGAGTTGGAAGTCAGATGTTTCTGTACCAAAATACGGATATCCAGGCAAAAGTTTGGAAACACTTTCGAGTGCAACTGAAAGAGAAACTGTGTCCAAGCTTTTGAATTGCAGTTTAAGTTTAAATTTAGTTAAAGTGTGTTAGGGGGGGTAAAACAATATTATAGTAAAAGATTATGTGATCTCTCTATACCACAGATATTCACCAATCATGGATGGGTCTGGAACATATCCCAGTGATAAACAAAGGTTCGCTGTATTATGGTGTGGGTATTTGATGACATTGATGGAATGCTGAGCTTGTAATTGGAGAAATTTTGGTGTGGCGATTGAGTAAGGGACAAATCAAAACAAACATTAGATGTTGCATTTTTGCATGTTCCTATTGTTTCCCTGTGGGAAACTATTATTGTTAGTTGCTTGTTCACAAAACACAAGCAGTGTCTTCTTACTTTCAGCACTGGGGCCTTTTCCTCACAGATGAGAACACGGATGTCTGGGTTGCGCAGGTCTGTGCAATAAATCTTTTTGTCTCGGCCTCCAGAATAGACATGCGTGAATGCCTCATTGACCTGCAGGGCCCAAACGCCTTCATCGTGTACACGGTACGTGGCAATGCATCGCTGTTGTCCAAGGGACCAAAGACGAATTGTTCCATCCGAACTGCCTGACAAGCACTGCAGGGTGTTAAAACAGATTCATCAAAAATTTAGCATTTAAAATCACCAAAAAAACAACCACTAGTAATTTTTAAAAGGGACAGACCAATTGACCGAGCAGCAATGTCGATATTCATCATTTTGACGAATATCGGCATCGGCCTTTTTAAAGAAATCTGATGGCCGATAACACTGCTAACTTTAATCAGAGATGGCTTCATGTGTCCTTAAAGGTATTTTTGACACTGATTTAAAAATGTCCTTACTTTTTCCCTCCTATTTTCATTTTTGTTTAATACGTATGACCTATAGAAGCTTGCACAGTATGGATTTTACCATTGTCATTTATATGCATTGTCATTTATAGCTATGACATTTCCCTAAAAGATCCACCCATTGCTGAACCTAAACCGTTAATGCATTAATAGTACTAACTACGTATATTATATTATGGTACTTATTATTATTATTATTATGAAAGCAATGTTCTAGAGACAAACGAGGGCAGATTCAGCATAAAAAATTCGAGAAAAATTTACAGACATCTCTGATTAAAACATTTTGTAAATATTTGTCGACCAGTGGAATACATCAATTTAAAACTGTTAACTTCAGGCAACTATTTATTCAAATTGGCTTTTGACTTTATAAGAGATGCGGCTGACTTTGGGAACTCGCCGCACCTTTTGGTTTTGTTTGAAATTAAAATAAAAGTTTAACATTTCGCTAAATTTTTAAATTGTGGAAGACTTAAATTTACAGTAAAACCTATAGGGACCTATTTCCTTATTTAAGTTTTCATTTAACTTTTTAAGCCACGTTAAAGACCCTGGGAGTTCCCTTAAACTTTTGTTAGAATTTTAAAACAAAGATGTCTATTGTTTAAGATTAAAAAAATAAAAATAAAAAAAAACTTCCACAACCCACATTTTGAAAATCTGAAAAATTATTCAATAAACATAATCTTAAAGACATTTCAACAATGTTAAGAGTGGAAATTTGTATTTATTTATATATTTATTTGATGCCAATATTTTCCCTTTCACTGAAAATGAGTACAGTATTGACTTCAAATGGTTATCGGTCTGGTTGTCCAATAATAATCGGTTTCGGCCCCCCCAAAAAATTAATTGATCCATCTCTAACTTTCAACAGCAAAACTCACTTGAGTACCATCTCGATTCAAAAGCAGCGACTTGACGTTATCTGTGTGGCCTTTTAGTTTCATCAGTTTTGCACATGTTCGTGGATCCCACACTCTCAGCACCTGGGAAAGACAATTGGGGCTTCAAGACAGGGAATTGCTGCCAATAAATGCAAGGATGCTTGTCAGTTCAATTAATTACATTATCCAGGATATAATCCAAAATGTTTACTACAAATTGTCATGAACCACTTTCACTGCACTTTTTCAGTGGGCTATGTACACACTCAACAATTTGTGTCCATATGAAGTATTAGACAACTTGTGGTATTTCTCTCACATTCCAATGTAACGTTGTTTTAGTTTGGTCTAAAATTAAATGTCACTATTTGAAGATTTTTTTGCTTCACAACTTAACCTTTTCTCTTTAGTTATCAAATAGTAAAACCTCCACAACTTTTCACTGTATTTCCCATTCAACGAATAATTAATAAAAAAAAAAAATGCATCTTCATTATAACAGTGAATGTTTAAAAAAAAAAAACACAGTTGAAATGTAAAGTACAGTATACGCATACAGTGTTCCCTCACTTTTTACGGGTGATATGTTGACTTTTTTTTTAAAAAAGAATAACAATTTTGAATGCTTTCTTTATTTGTGGAGGGGTTTAAATTCATGTGAGCAGAGCATGCTCTGCACAAATTTGCACGCAAAATCATTAAAAAAACAACAAAAAAAACGGTGACACCAGACATATTTGTAGAATACAAAAAATATATCGGCTATCGTAATACAAAGCAGGAAATTATTGGTTATTGGTTAAGATGTACATATATTGTGCATCGCTAGTAATGTGTGTTCACAAAGCTGCAGCAGGTTTGGTTGTTCCGATAATTAGAGACGTGATATCAGGGCAGGATTTGGTACAGCGAGTACTGCTTTCAACATAAAGAGGTGTGGGCTGCAGGTTTCAGGTGCTAAACTCCATACTCTGATCACGCCTTCCCATGATTCCTTTTCACGCAGGGCAGCCGGCTAATTACAAGTGGGCATTAACTCCACAATCCATATTGTACCTGACACAGGACCGCGAGAGGTGAAAAATCTTAAAACAGTCAGTGTGAAAGAGGCAAGACAATACACACCTTTTCTGTGGATCCAGATACTATCACTGTGCCCATCTGGTTCATAGCCAGACTGTAGATTGAATCCTTGTTCCCACTGAGTGACGAAGCTATTGCACACAAAATGTACTTAGTCATGCAAGGTTAAGTTTAGAAAATACAATACACCAACCACACGGTGACAGTGTTTTGGCCATAATGGGACAGCAAAAGCACAACTTACTGGTTACAGTGTTGTTGGAAGCAGTGAGTGCTGTAAGAGTATTGACATCCCAGAGAAATATCTGCCGGTCAAGCCCTGCAGATGCCACCAGCTCCTTATCCTTAGCATAAGCTAAGGCTTTCACGTAATCTTTGTGTGTTCGTAACGTTGACATACAGAACCCTTTATGTGCATTCCATACTTTTACAGTCGTATCCGAGGAAGCAGATATCACTGAAAACAAACGGGATCACCAGGTGAGTCTCTATTAGACACAGCAGGTGTAAAAAAAAGATGATCAAACTTACATGTTTTCCCATTACAACAAAGAACTATGTCATTGACCCAGTCTGTATGATGCTCCATTGAAGCAATGTACGGGTCCTGCTACAAAGTCAGAGGACAAATGTAATAAATGCAGGCCTTTATCTAGAAATTAGCATTGCCATATTTAACAGCATAGTCACATTCAATACCTTATGCTGGTAGACACTCCATATCCGAATGATGGAGTCTCTTCCAGCTGTGAAGAGCCGATTCAACGCAGGGTCAAGTTGGAGAGCATTCACCCCATTTCTGTTGTACTTCTCCACCTCATCTCTAATGACGTAGGACACCTGAAACAGTAAGCACAGGCAGGTGAATGCTGAGGTGATGCTGCTAGCGCCATGACTTCTGATTTCCACGACACTTCTCTTGAAGACGTCCGAAATATTGTCGAAATATATATGTCCCGCGCCAGTAGTTAGCAAGGGGAATTGTGGCTTATTCGAGCGACTTGTACAATAAGTGTACGTCATCATATACGACACGATATCTACAGGGGATCTACAGTATACTTTCACTTAATATAACCATATCGATAGGAGGCACTTAATGTACACCGAACCAACCAAACGTCCGTTCACCCAGCAATTAGACCGAGCCCACTAAGAGTGACGCAAAGCTATTAAGAATAACGAAACCAACGCAGCGCACACATGACGGGTAATAGTTGACAGGGGCGGTAGTGCGATGTGCAAATATCCGACACGTACTCATTGAAGGAATGCTGGCTAATGTATCTCATTTTTGGCGCCGACGTTAGCACAAAATGCTGTACACTAAGCTAAGCTAGCCAAATTAGCCGGTTCGACTTTGCAGAGTCGTAACAGCGATGCTGCTCTTTAATGACTCTTATTAAGGGTCGTTTATTATCTGCAAAGGACTCGTTTAAATGGACCGCCATGCTGGAGCAGCTGCCAAGTGCTCAGTGATAAAGCAACTATTCGAATTTACCTGTACTTTTCTCCGCCCAGCAGCATTTTGCCTGTGATGCGTGGCCATCTTGCATGTTGACAGTCAATTCATGTGATGCTACATCCGGGACACAGAAAGAAAACACGTGCCGCTGAGCTTTATGGGTAATGTGTCCACTGCACTTGTGCTTCTCAACCTTTTCAATGATGTACCCCCTGTGAAATATTTTTTCAGCCAAGTACCCGCTGACCAGCACAAATCATTTTTGAATGGGAAAGAAAATTGCTTAAAACAGAGAGCTGTGTCATCACTGTTTGATTTATTAATATTTGGACCTGGGGTGTTATACGCCTCCCAATTTTTGTAACCGTCGGTCAAACATACCGGGACTGTGCTCCGTTAAGCCTCTGTAGGGGTCGCTATTGACCCTTTTTTTGTACTCGTGGATGGCAATATAAAATTTTTCGCCATGCCCGGCGTGCGCTCAAAATGTGGTGAGACTTCGTTCATGTTTCGTTCCTCAAAAATATGATGATTTGCGGAGAATAATAATCATAATTTCTACAGAAACAATAGGGGCCTCGCAGTGGTCGCTGCTTGGGTCTTAGTGAAAGGTAGAATAACGTATTCCAGAATTCACACTATAATAAATGACCACAGTGGGTGATTAAAGAATGTAGTGCAGTTATGTTTGTATTGTCCACTAGAGAGCCCAGTACCGCAGCGCCGCTGCAAGTAATCGTGCACGTAACGTTGGCAGTTTTTGATTGGTTTTGCTCAATCACCTCAACTTTATTTGCCTGTCCGAGTGTGAATCAGAGTGTGACACAACAAATGCTGTAAATTGAAAATACTATTTTCTAGGGCCCCTGTCCTTTCAGTTATTATGGACCTCGAACCTCGACCTGTCGACTAATCACTTGACTTCACGGTGACCCTGCCTATAGATGCAGTAATCCTCTGTGTCCCACGCAGCATCCCTCCTCCCTACCTCCCACGCTCAAGGGCATCATACAGCGGCGCATCCTCCCCACGTGTGGAAAGACAAACTTCTGTGATGACTACTATGGAAGTAGCAGTCGAATGGAAGGAAACATGACAACATGGGCATTATACGCACGTGGCCGGTTTCAATATGCTCAGCATAAGGTGATTAGTGCACTGGCAGTCTAGAAGTTACTTTTGACCGCCAAACTGTGGATTGCACACGCACTCCTCTGTCCCGCTTTCTGGAGTTTTGGTCCGCATGAAGCGGAATAAGCCCTAAAAAGAGAAGTCATGGATTTTTCACGGAGGGTTTGGCTGCTACCTCTTCTGAAAACGCCACAACTTGACTCTGGAAAAGATGCTTTAAATCGCAGAGTTTCATTGGTAAGTAAGATGCCGCTTAATTCGTTCTCTTTGTCTACTTTCGTTATGACTGTTTAAAAAATAATAAAAACAATTAATAATAACGTGACTAAGGGACAGATAGACGGTTTACAGAATAGTATACAGTAACATTCACCAAGGCAATACATTATTTTGTTCAAGAAAATGCATTTTTTCCCCCTAGGGTTGGACATAAGCATTTACGTATAGTGAAATGCACGCATAACCTGACTTCTAATGGTGGGACAAGAACGTATGTATATTTTCAAACATACGTTAACAGCATTCATTTAATGAATGAATTGGTGTGTGGACCCTCTTTCATGACATGCGTCATGTTCTTACATATTGCCAAATTGCCTCAGGGATAACTGATATACAAATGTTCCAAGTGCTATATCAATAATCTTGAGCTTGCCTTATTTGTATGTATTCATTGTTCAGATGGTAAACCTAAAGTGTCTACAAGTTTGTCTTTCAGCTATTTGTCTGTTTGTTCTTGTCTTTAGTCCTGACTTTAAATATAATCTGATTATGCAAGTCTTTTACTTTACTTTGCTTTACCCTGTAAGCATATACATATACAGTACTGCAATTACATCGAAAGGTTTTTGATGAAGAAGTGGGTCATCAGTTGGTTGGTCAGAGGACAGTTCATATGCAAAATTGCTCTGAGGGATGTGTACATTTGTGTGGATCATCAATTTGAATGTAATTTGTACACATGACTTATTCAGTTATGCTCATGAATATTATCCATAGTGATATAAATCCATCAAAAGTAAGTCAACAGTATTGTTTTAAATGCCTTGCCTCATATCATGTTCTTCCCAGATTAAAATGAGAAATTACAATAACAAACCAGAAGAAATTCCAGAGACAAAACAAAGGATAAAATGTGGACAAGCAGGACCAGCACACACACACACGTGCACACACACGCGCTTATGACACACGCTCACCCCCCATACACACACACATGCACCCACGCACACATACATATCTTGTGGTTTTAAAAACTTAATGATGATGTTGTATTTCAAAGGAAATTTAATTCATGCTGCAGAACTGCATGTCATCTGTAACCTGAACAAATAATCTGAACTAAGAGCCCTTAAAATATTGTAAAAACATAACATTTCTTTCAAGTAACTATTATTTTCTATAATGGACATATTGTAAGAACACGATAATGCTTGATAGTTACAGGAGGAAAAATGGGTTTTTATGGGAACAAAAGTAGTAAAATAAGGATCTTCTTTGATGTCTCAAGTAAATGGAAAGAACCCACCCAATAGCAATTAGTTTGGGTTTTAGGATGAATCAAAAAAGGTGATATTATGTCATACTGTAATTGTAATCTCCTTCCAATCTGCTCAGTATCATCTCATGTACTTTTACGTTTGTTTCCATTATTTCTGATGGGACTACACTTGTGAGCTGGGCATGTACACTGAAGTCGAAAACACTTAATAGACCTCCAACAACTGACGTGACATGATATGATGAGTGATTATCCTAGTTATCCCAAGCTTTCAAAAATATTTTTAACCTCACTAAACTATTTTGGGATGGTTAATGCAGTTTAAATTTCAATACATAGAGCAATTTTACATTACTGAACTACGCACTTGACCATTTATTTACCGGTACTTAATTGTTTATTTTTCAGTGTGTATCAGAATCTGTTAGGGTGTTTGATGATGTATGAATGACACATTATGTTGAGTTTTTTTTTTTGTTGCCAGTTTATAGCAATTCTCATAACTGAAAAAAATATATAATAATTGGTTTTCACTCGAAATTGAAAGAACATTTTAAATTAATAATTGATTTAATCTTTAATCTTAATGTTAAAATCAGTTTAATAATATTTCATATTCATGACCCCAGATGAACATATATTTAATGGCAGAGGTGCTGTGCTTGTTGATCCAGCAGGGAGATTCTTGAGCCTGTGACTGATGGGAAAGTTTTTTTATTTCATTTTTTTATTTATTTATTTATTTATTTATTTTGTGGTATTGTGGTATGGAGGGGCCCGCAGTGTGAATTTCTTTTTTTTACAGAGCCCAAAGTCATTTGCTGCACCCCGTAGGTTCTAAACCTTGAAGATTTAAATTCTGCATCATTTTGTTGGGAATTTGGGGCAGTTTAAAGCCCCTATACCACTCACTGAGCGGCAAATGCGAGTGTTTTCGAAGGCAGCGAATGTTGCGTTCACGTCAACGTTTGTCAGGGTTCGTTCATTGTCACAAATGTTCGCAAACGTTCGCCAGATGTCGCCAACAGTTCACCAACAGTTTTTGTGATTTTTCTTGTAGCAAGGGAGTTTTAAACATGTTCAAAATTCCTTTGCAACAAGAAAAGTACAGTCAAACATCTACCGAATGTCCGTTTGGCGAACATTTGCACCCTTGAACAAACCGTGACGTACTATGATGAATCATGATGTAAACACACATTTTTCTACCTTCGCCAACAGTCAGATATGTTCAGCACTCAGTGGGATAGGGGCTTAAAATGCTCACCGTAATTTATGTGTACAAAAGCTTAAGAGGGAGTCAGCCCAAACATATTTTTTTCAAGAATATGTTCTATGCACCGGCCCCGGCCTCCCTGTGTGTTTGCATGTTCTACCCATGCCTGCGTGGGTTTTCTCCGGATACTCCGGTTTCCTCCCACATTCCAAAAACATGCATGGTAAATTGATTGGACTCTCTAAACTGCCCCTAGGTGTGATTGTGAGTGCGGATGTCAGGGTGCCCCCTGCCTACTGCCCGAAGACAGCTGGGATAGGCTGGGGGCGACCCTTGTGAGGATAAATGGTATCGATAATGGATGGATGGATGTTCTATGCAAGCCCACTAGTTGAAACAAGGCATTCTGATAAATATTGTGTTTGTGGAATTTAACGGTAGAAAGATGCAACAGTGCTCCCGGCCTTCATGGAAGAAACGCGGTTATGTGCTCCTGGGTTAATATTAAAAAACTACGACCAATCGTCACCAAAATTCACATGCACATCTCTACCTATGCCACATCAATCTTGGAAAATATCAAAACAATCGCCTCAATATTTTGGATTTTATTGACATTAAGCATTTCCCTCATTAAACTGGAGTGAGCACCTATGGAGAGAAAGACGTTAATGTCCACAAATTGTCTTCCCATGGGCATGCTGTTATTGACAGTATATATATGTCATCTTTTCAAATATGTCAAATATTTACCACATACAGATTTAGGTTACAGTGTAGCCTACCTTTCAACATGACATCACAAATGTGCAGTATTCAATGGGAAATGTAGATTGTAAATAATTGCTCATCAGTCCTGTGACTTGTGATTGATTATTACTATTATTATCCATCCATCTAAAATGTTCTAGTATAAAATTATACATTTTAACAGTTAAGACTTAATTAAACAAGCAAAAGATAATTTGATAGATACAAAGACTTTTGAAAATCAATATCTAAATCTAGAAGTCATCAGTTTCATCAATGTTTTTTCAAATAAAACCATAGAATACAACATATAACTGTGTGTCTTTGTACAAGCAAAGTTCCTGTCTAGGGCTCTGATCTTCTTTGAATCCAATTATCATAATTATTTGTAATGATGATGAGCATAGCACAGCTGTCCGTTTTGGGAATATAATTTCATTCATGTTTCGCCGTGCAATGTTTAATACTTTCTCACCAACGAGCTGCCATGCAATTTGAGTCAGTTCTTCTTGACAAACATACTCCCTATGCTTTAATGTAGATTCGTAATATCCCACTGTGCAGTTTAATGATGCATATTACAGATAACCTGCCGTAGAGGACTTTGATGCCACTTATCTTCTTTCTGATGCTGCAAGAACTTGACCTATTTATTGGAATAGGAAATGTGAAAGTACTGGATTCACTATGTGAGACATGCTGATCTGAGCTCAACCTGGGCCAAAATTGGCAGATCAAGAGAAAGCAGATAACTAGCGTCTGGCTGTTGTGTGAAGGGATCAATGCACTTCAGGACAGAAGGTGATGGCAAACTCTCTTGAGTTTTGTTGTTTCTCTCTCAACAGAAAAGAAATGTTCTCTTTCAAAAGCTTTTACTGCTATTGAAATGCCACGGCAGAAATTGATATATGATGGATTTTTTTTGCCTAAGAGCTAAGCTAACGACCATCACTCCTTATCTGTTTTCTGGGCACTATGATGTCACTTTTACTCGACAGCAAGTGGGAGAACAAGGCAAAATGGCAGCCCCCTGAGCTGGATAAAGACTGGTCATTTTTTCTGCTTAAAGGGAAATCAACCCAAACATATTTTTTTCAAGAATTTGCTCCGAATATGAGTTAAGCAGCAAAATCCAGGGGGTGGCCATTTTGTAATTTCTGTCAACCGAAAATGACATAACAACTACTCACGGCTCAGGTAACGACCAATCACGGCTCAGATTCAGAAAACACGTTAGCTGTGATTGGTTGTTACCTGAGCCCTGAGTAGTTGTGATGTCATTTCCAGTCAACAGAAGTGACAAAATGGCCGCCCTCAGAGATGGCTAAAAACGGGTGGATTAACTGTTATTCCACAAATGCAATATTTATCAGAATGCCTTGTTTCAACTAGTGGGCTTGCATAGAACAGATTCTTGAAAAAAATATGTTTGGGTTGACTTTGTCTTTAATTTATAGTCCACAAATGCAATACTAATCATAACACTGTGTTGGACTATTGGGGGGTGCATAGGACATATTGTAAAGAAAGTGTTTGACTTGACTTTCCCTTTTACACTCTGTATGAGTCTAGGTCCAGTCCAGGCATAAAATTAAAAAAGTGTGAATGTTATTATCGAATCTTCTAACTACCTGACCTTTATACATTGGTCACCTGAGTACCAAAACACCATTGGACTTATGTTCCAACCTGGAAAAGGCAGCAGTATAGTTCAGTCTTTTCAGTTTTGTACGCTGTGCTCTTTTCATTTAATTTGTGCAGTAAAAGAAAGAACTGCTTCACAAACAACAACTTTGTAAACACAGAAGCAGGAAATAGAAATCCAACTGCAGATGGTCGCTTGACAGATGTGGAGATGCAATTTTAAGCCTTTGTTTAGGCAACACGGGTTACGGCAGCCGGGCCCTAAACACAGCCAAAGTTTCTTTTGTAGAAAACGTCTGTAGGCTACAGGATTTTCAGGGAAGGAATCATGCAAATATATAGATTCGGTCGACCATAATTAAGTAATAACATTTAATGAATCATCATATTGCTGCTGGCAGGCCTTCTTTTTCATGTTCAAATGTAAGCAAATCTGCCTCATTAAAATACCCATTCTTCATTTCAGTCAAATTACGAACATTTAAGTCCCTTAGAATCCAATGCAAGATGTGCATTGTCCTTTATTGTAATCTAAAATATACACTCACAAAAAGTTAGAGATATTTGGCCTTTGGGTGAAATTTCAGGATGAGCCTGAAATGCATTCAAACCTTTACAGGTGAATTTACAGTAATGTGACCTCTAAGCTTTTGAATGCACATGTCCAGCTGTTAAATGTTTCTGTACGTTTTGTACAAGTTGCTATTCTCTAACGAGGAGCTTAATGTCCTGGTTAAATTATAGCTGGTGTTTAAACAGTCGCCCTCATCATGCTGTTCACGTTTGGACATCATGAGACCGACACGACACCTATAACAATGGATCAGCAGTACCTTGCCATTGTGATGCTTCAAACAAGACGTTCTCAGACGGAAGTGGCCACTGAGCTTAGAGTGTCACAAAGTGTCTTCAGCAGGTTGCAACAGAGATACCGAGAGACTGGAAGAGTCACAGAAAGATATACAAGTGGACATCCTTTGGCCACATCCCATGCTGATGATGGCTATATTGTGAACAATGCCCTGAGAAACCAGATGATGAATGCCATACTCCAGGTATGTTTAAAGTGAAAGTCAACCCAAACATATTTTTTTCAAGAATATGTTCCCATCAGGCCCACTAGTTGAAACACAGCATCCGGATTAATTTTGCGTTTGTGCAATATAAATTAAGCAGTAAAATGCACTCATTTTTAGCCATCTCTGGGGGCGGCCATTTTGTCTTCTGTCGACTGAAAATGACATCACAATTGCTCACAACGGCTAATCACGGCTGACCTGTTTTCTGAATCTGAGCCCTGAGTGGTCGTTGTGAGCAGTTGTGATGTCATTTTCAGTTGACAGAAAACAAAATGGCCGCCCCCTGGGATGGCTAAAAACGAGTGGATTAGCACTTATTCCACAAACGCAATATTGATCAGAATGCCCTGTTTCAACTAGTGGGCTTGCATAGAACATATTCTTGAATAAAAAATGTTTGCGTTGAATTCCCCTTTAAGGGAGTCGAGAGGCAGCAAGTGTCATGTCAGACCATTCGAAATCGTTTACATCAGCGTGGCCTGCGTGCTAGATGACCTGCACAGGTACCTCACCACACTAGCAGGCACAGGCGTCATCGTCTCGCATGGGCCAGGGAGCATTTATGCTGGACGAGGGACCAGTGGGCCTCAGTGCAGTTCTCTGATGAAAGATGATTTCAGAAGAAATAATGGCCGCCACTAGTCCGCTGATAGTGTAGTGGTACACACGCCTGAGTTGTGTGCGGGCAGCGTGGGATCGATTCCCGCTCAGTGACAGTGTCTATGTGTGCCCTGCGACTGGCTGGCGACCAGTTCGGGGTGTAGTCTGCCTTCGCCCATTCACGGCTGGGATAGGCTCCAGCAACTCCCCGCGACCCTATATAGGATAAGCGGTTTGGAAGATGACATGACATGACATAATGGCCGCCAATGTCAAAGAGAGCAATATGCGTCAGCCACTGTTGTCACCAGACAAACTTTTGGTGGTGGCGGTGTGGCAATGTGGGCAGGTGTGTCCAGTCCATACAGTACTGCCCTACACTTTGTGAATCGTACAGTGACGAGCCCATACTACCTGAATGACATCATGGATCAGTGATTGTGCCCCTATATGAAGAACACAGGCTTAATTTCATCTTCGTGGACGACCATGCGCCAGCTCATCGAGGTGGCATCATCAGGGAATGGCCGTTGGAGACTGGTGTACCTCAAATGGAATGGCCTACATTTTCTCCAGACCCGAATCCAATTGAAAAGCTATGGGAGCACCTGAGTCGCCATGTAGGGGCTCCAAACCGCAGAACCTCAATGACCGGAGGGTTGCTCTTTCAGAAGAGTGGAATGCCATGCCTCAGCAGACAATAAGTCGACTTGTGAACAGCATGAGACGTCGTCGTCAAGCTGTAATTGATGCTCAAGGGCTCAATGACGGGTTATTGAGATGTTGACTTTTTTTGTTGTGGTGCACCCACCATTGTTGTTCACTTTTGTTTCAATGAATTGTCCTACTTTCATGATATGATACCACTGTAGCGTGAACTTTTTACATTTTCCATAAATTTCACCTGAAAGCCAAATATCCCTAACATTTTGTTTGTTGTATAATACATGAGCAACATTGAACTTGCGTGAATTGTAGTCTGTTATGTCACACTCTTAGTACATGTCCTTTAACCAACACAGTAAATGAAGTATTCTGCACAAGTCACTTTTGGGTACATTCATACACAGGGTTCACAAGAGGTCTGTTGCAGGGTATGGGCATGCGGCTGGCGGACTGGGGTGCGATACAATTGCTATTACTCGCTCCAGAGTCTCCGCTCGTCTGCCCTGCCAGGTCATCAGTTTTAATGCACTACACACTCATCAAATGGATGCAGGCAGGGGCGGACTCAAGGGCAGGTGAGCTTGGCCTCCCTGTGTCTCTCTGGCCCAGCCCAGCTATATCCTTCTGTTTTTATTGCACCACATACATATATACATATCCATACATACATATATCCCACAATACACGCATTGTGGGACTGGGTGGCTCGGGTCAGGTGGCAAACTGCGGGTCAGCAATACCCATGGCCGTCCCACCATACCTTCACCAACCTTTCCAATTTTAATACATTCTATCACACTGAGGGTATTCACGGTGCAGGGATTATCAGTTGTGGAGGTGGTGACAATATTAATAGGTGGGGAGGGTTAGGGGGGAGGTCTCCCCACCCACCATGGTGGCAACCTTTAGTCTCCCCTCTCTTTCCTTGCTGGCATGGTTCACTGGCTCGCCAGTTGTGAGAATTTGCCCTCCCAGGTGTTGGCTGGCCCCTACATCGGGCCTCTTTCAAGCTTTGCTGCGGACGCCAGGTGACATGCACATGTGTCAGTTTTAATTCACCAATATACCGTATTTCCAGAGAGATGCCTATGGGATCTACTGTAGTTACTTGATGTAGGGCCCACACACGCTGACGTAGCGCTTTTGATTTCTCCCTGGACTGTCCTCTTTTTTGCACTCAAAAGTCCCTACAGGTATTTAGGCACTGCATTTTGCTTTTAAATTCAGGTTAAAAACTTTGCTGTTTTCCCATACCTTTGATTAAGGTCCTTTAAAGGGGAAATCAACCCAAACATAGTTTTTTCAAGAATATTTTCTATGCATTTTTTTCAGATTACACCCTGCATCCTGGGTGTCATAACCCAAAAATTAAATATGCAAGTTTTGCAGGAAAACTAAACATTCAGCCCCTCCACGCCTCATAAACGTTGTAAAGAAGTATTGAACAAATGTACATTACTTCTGATCCAGAGCAGAAAATCATTACTTATACAGATTACATTTTGACTGTGTGATGGAGTTACAGGGATAAGGATATTGCATTACATTGTGTCAGGACCAGTACAAAAAACATGCAGGGCCATAACAAAAGGTATTCTTGAACAAAATAATACACCCATAGCATGATTTGTGTCAAAGTTATAATTTATAGCATCACATTAGAGAGTTTAATGTCTATAATTAACATCCCCCCAAATGTGTAATTTTGTCTCCTTTGATTATTACATCAGCTTTTTTTCTACTTTTTCATTTGACTTCACTTTTCGCACCTCTCTGCCTACCTCTAGCTGTAAGTAAATCCTAGTACAGAAGAATCAGGATGAAAAGATGGCAGCCATGCTGTTACCAACGGGTCCTGATGGCTTGCGGCTGTTTACTCGTGAATCCTTGGCTGCCTTGGAGCAGCGGATCGCAGAGCAGCAGGCCAAGAATGCCAAGGTTTGCAAGGAGGCCCACAAGAACGTGGACTCATCCAAACCCAGGGTCGACCTGGAGGCAGGCAAGCAGCTACCGCGCATCTTCGGGGACATCCCTTCAGAGCTTGTTGGGGTGCCACTGGAAGACATCGACCCGTTTTACTTCAAGAACAAGAGGGTGAGTACAATGCGTCGCAATTCTGAACTCATTGGAACTAGGGACGTACTGGCCCCAAATTCAGCCCGAGAATCTGGGGTAGAGAGGCCCGACTGATGGTAGACCGTTTTTTTTATTCCTCCCGCCATGCAGCGAGGCCCCAAATAGTAATCAATAAAATAGTGAAAAAAGTCTGTCATTTTTGTAGTAAAGAGAATCTAATGAAGTTGTCGAATGCCAAGCCACTTACTTAGGATGTCATGTTGACATCTGTTTAATTCAACTTGGTACAATCAAGCTACCTTTGCACTGCCACTGAATCAAAACAACCTAGCCTAGCATAAACATATGCCGCAGCCTACAGGCTATAACGCTTGTGTCTGACACGGACTTAGACGCATGGCTAGTGCACTTGCTGTGGTTTTGACATTAGACAGCCCAGGCTACCCTACAGGATATGATCTACTGTAGTATGGTCTGTATAATGACTTATGACTCTAGGCCATCCCAAATTTGTTGATAGGCTGTACTTATGCTACGTTAAAATCTGACTGAGTGTTTTGGAAATTATATAGCACGGAGCTTATAAAGTAAATGTAGAGTATAAACATAAAATATAAAGTGATTTTTTTTACACACATCTTAACCTTCACTTAACAGTTCACATTTGATTACAAAGAACAGCAATAACTAAAATACCCACTAAATAGTAACAAACACGTCGGGCCTACATTTCAGTACAAATTGTACTGGCCTTAATTTCAAGTAACACTAAAATTAAGCCTCAAGTTTTAATTTGCATCACAACAAATATATGCACATTTCAAGCAAAAAATGACTTTGTTTACCTTCCTTCCAAGAACTTTTTGACAGCGGTATTAACACTTTACGTGATGACAGAAAATTCGCTAAATGCTCGATCACGTAGCACCAATATTCACATTATCGGGAGGGAACATTCATTTGCTCCTCAGTCATGTAGCTCTACTGTATTGGGCTCTCAGTTTGGGTCTAATAAAGTCACGTCTTGCAACACATGTGACACACCGGTTTTGAGCTGACTTCTGGAAGAATAGAAAAGTGCTAGTCCATATATTCATTTTTTAAAATTCACTTTTCTGAGTCAACTTTATGAAGGCTGTGTTGTGTTTTCAATACGGCAAATGTCTTCCAGTAAACAAACAATTTGAGTGGCTGATTGTGCTCATGTAAGATCACAACAAGAGCTACCGTAATCCTGAATATACACCATCTGTGACACTGGTGTATGTGAGTGAGAAAAAAATGATGATACACAGTCAGCCAGTTGAAGATACCAATTATAAAGAAGATACAAGGGAAAAAAAAATATATATATATATATTTGACCAAATCGACTGGTGGTTTTCCAAAATGCCACCTGGCCCGTTATTGAACAATACATTTAGAAAGCAGGGGAATGACAAAAATTGCCATGATTTCATAGTGTTGTACTATTTTAACCACCAAGCACCAATTAAGTACCGCCGATTTTAAGTAGTAAGCCTATTGAGAGAAAAATGTCTGGTTATTTTTATTATTAATTTAGTTTTATGATGGTGACGTTTGACCCCGGAACTGCTTTTTTTTTTTTTCATTTCCATGTTTTCCAATGGAAAAATTTGTTTAATAAACGTAACGTCTGTCATCTTCCGTGAATGTATTATGTTCAAGTTTCACAGTATATTTTATATATATTCTTTAATATCGTTGAAACCAAGATGTTTAAAAAAAAAAAAAAAAAAAAAGCAGTAATAGTCAGTAATGAAGCTTCTCTGGGAAGTATTTTACAACCGTTTAATCAAAACCACAGTGCCTGCATCTCATTCTACAATGTTTTTTATTTCTTTCTTTCTTTTAGATTTTCACTTGCTTTGTTGGTAAATCTGAGCCATTAATGGTCTGTTTATGGATTATCCACAGATGACAAAATATTTAAATAAATGCCACATCTGTTGGGGAAAGTTTCAGGTTGCTTTGCTTCAGAGTTGCCTCCATTATCTCCACTGGTATTGTTTTTATGTTTTCTACAATGCTTTCTTGGAAGCAAAAGTGCTTGTAGGGTGGAAGTTTATACAAACAGAACTGCTTGACTTTTTGTAGTTTATTTAAGGTAAAGGTGCACACAGATCACATACTGAAGATCTATGTCTATTGTTTACTTAATGTTATGAACAAATGAATAATGATTTCTGTCTTTTCTTTCCTCCCTAGACTTTTATCGTACTTAACAAAGGCAAGGCTATCTTCAGATTCAGTGCCACGTCTGCTCTTTACATATTCAGCCCATTCCACTTCATCAGATCGATCGCCATCAAAGTTTTAGTCCATTCATATCCTTTTTGTTTTGTGTGCATGTAAATTCCTTTTTTTAACCATTTTAATGAATTATGATTGTGATAAGATAAAAGTAATTATGTCTTCAAATATCAGGCATGACAGTAATAGAAGAAGGCTCCCTGTTTAATATGGCAACAATTTTACTACAAAATTAGTCTAACTCTTGTTATTTAATTTAGTGACACAATACTATTGCTATTGTTATCATTATAATAATAGTGACATACTGTACTTTGTACGTAAAATAGTATATATACAAAAAAAAAGTGCAATGTAGTAAATTGTGAAGGGGCCAAATATCCTATTTATCATTGTGAATAAGCCAATTCTTAATAATTCTAACTGTTCTGTGAATGTTAGTGATTGCTTTTTTCCAAAGTTACATTTTTGATACAGCTTTGTAATAGTCCTCTGGCATCACAAACCAAATCCCCTCTGAGATCCCTCTTTTAATCTCTGATATGAAAAAAGAGCACGGTGTTTGCATCATGACAGCTGCCTATTATTTATCAGGCAGAACAGACAACTTTGTGTCATTGAATCTTCCCCTTTGTGCAGTATATTCCAAAAATCGAATCCTACACCATTTTGAAACAGAGTCTTCAAAATATGCAATATTACCTCAGCATTGTGCCTGGTCAGTCTGCAGATTTTTTAAATTGTATCTTTTACCCACAAGGGAAAATGGTATCAGTCCCTTGTATTCAAACTGTAAATGTAGTTTACTTACTCTAAGCTGCATTTACAGCATTGTAATAATGCCATTGGCACACACTGTGGTTTGTTGGTTTGTCCTAATGGATAGATATATCCCATAGGATTATGACATTGTTTGTGTATTACTGTATTTGTTTGTTCAATTAATATTTCACAGTAGACTTTCCTTAACTTCTTCTGCACATTGTTCAGCCTGTTTATCATGTTCACCATTCTGACCAACTGTTTTTTCATGGCTATGTCGGACCCAGCACCATGGACCAAGCACCTAGAGTAAGTCCTCACAGTATTAAAAGTTGTTTCCTTACGCTAAAAGCAAAAATGTTAAACTCAGATGTTATATGTTATAATGTACAGCTGTGCCCAGGTGTACCTGGAGAATCGTGTCTGTACAGTATGTGATGTATGATGCATGCCATCTGCAATTTGGTACATTGCGATATGGAATGAGATTGGTCAATTTCTCTCTAGGCTATGCCTGATGTAGCAGGTGTGGTGGAGCTGTTTACAAGCATGTTTGCATGCGGCTTTGCCTGCCAAAGATAATATCATTTTACATTTACACTCCATCTACTGCTGTGTGCAGTAGTTGGCTCTGCTTTTCAGTGAGTTTTCTGAAACAATGCAGCCACCTCTCATTTGTCTAGTAAATACTACACATAGCTCCCATTAGCAGCCAGCTGCAAAGACTGAAATGAGATAATTGTAATAGAAAGACACCGGCTCAAACATTAGGCTCGCCGGCACAGTCCATTAATCAGTTTAGATTCATAGGGACCTATTTTTGTGCCCAGCGCAAGTCGAACGCAAAGTGCAAATTGAACACTGCTGCAGTATTATCCAATTATCTCATAATTTGTTGAGATGAGATTAATGAATACTCTGCTATCTGGCAGCAGACGAAGGACATGAGAGTTTCATCAAGGTTATTACTATTTTTTTATTAATCAAATTCCATATTAAATAGCTGTTGAAATAGATAGTTATGCTTTTTTTAATGAATTTCTGTCACCAAAAAATAATTCAAACTCACTTCGATGTTTACACATTTTCTCATTCCTCCATCAGTTTGGTTGCTGTGCAAAATTATTATTATTTCTGTATTTTCATCACTTGGTTTCAGCCAATTGTCAGTGTGCAGTGAAGTGTAACAGTGTGTGATATTTCTATTTTTGTGCTGCATGGTATTCATTAATAAAACGACCATCCCTTTTTATTCCTGTTCATTCATTCTACAGGTATACTTTCACTGCCATTTACACTTTCGAATCTGCAATAAAGATATTTGCCCGAGGATTCTGTATAGTTCCCTTCACCTTTTTGAGGGACCCGTGGAACTGGCTGGACTTCACCGTCATTGTTATGGCGTAAGTAAACATTTTTACAGTTCCATACAGTATCAGTGACCATATTTGACTTTCTAAGGTTCAGGTTGCAACATTGTTTGAGTTAATCTGAAAGGGCATACTCTTTGAATCATTAATTTACTGCTCTTATGTCTTTGGAAAGTTGCTGTAGATGATAACATTTGGAAATTCTGAGGAAACGTGATAGAAACAAAGCACCGAAAACCTCAAATCTCAGCTCAGTTATGCAATTGCTTCGAGCTGCCCTCTCACTTTGACAGCCCGACCTGTACATACATGCATGCGACACAAAGTGAAATAAACCATATAATGTATGAAAATGTTTTTTAAAAAAAAACAGTTTGTAAATCAATTATACAGGTGTCAAAATTAATTGATTAATGGACAATTAATTGGTCATCACATTAAACGTTTTGAACTTTTACTTTGGATAAGAATGAGTGACAGTTTTGACTATTTTTTGTCATGTTACGGGCCAAAACAAGAATCAAATTGTGGAGAAAATGATCTATTATGAAAAAAAAAAATAATTTACGGCCACAATACGAAGTGATTTAATTGTTACTGACCTACAGTAGATGAATGAACAAAGATTAATTATTTGAAGTAAATAAATGCTCAATTTCGGATTTCCTTTTATTTACTACTTGTGTGTCCCAATCACATTTATATGGATTCAATTCTTAAATGATGCTGTATTAATGATTTGAATCAATAACTGTTGTAATTACATAGAAAGCAACCTTCCTCTCTGCTCTTTTCATCAAATTCCAGATATGTGACTGAATTTATAGACCTTGGAAACGTCTCGGCACTACGAACCTTCAGAGTGCTACGAGCCCTCAAAACCATCTCAGTTATACCAGGTAATACACATTTCCAATCTGTCTGACATCTGCTCTCAATCAAGGAATGAAAGCAGATATGCGCCAACCACCCATATGTCCAATTCCCGCATCCATGCAGGTCTGAAGACCATTGTAGGAGCTCTGATCCAGTCTGTGAAGAAGCTGGCAGATGTGATGATCCTGACCGTATTTTGCCTCAGCGTATTCGCCCTTATCGGCCTGCAGCTTTTCATGGGGCTTTTGCGACAAAAGTGCATTCGCAGCCTCACACATTGCGTCAACTCCTCCTATAGTCCGAATACGTCTTTCATCTGCAACAACAGAACCTGGAACTCCATGGAGGATTTTCTCACCAGTGAAGGTCAGTCCAAATCACTATGCCGGGACAAACATTAGTTATTTGTCAACATAGGTTATGTCATTTATGAGAATGCTGTTTTCGTTTTCCTTTAGATAACTTTTACAAAGTTGAAGGAGCAAAGGATGCTTTAATATGTGGATATGGCAATGATGCAGGGTAAGTTACTTGTAAATCATCTGCATGCCGTTATATAACAGTAAAACATCTAGTCTCTTTTGATCACATGCGTGTCATGTTTACGGGCCCCAGGCTTGGTGCAAATAGTCTTTACAGAACCAGCACAAAGACATACAAAGACGAAATGATGTGGCTCTATATTTTAGTCCATGACATAATGTATAGAGGAGTGATCCCATCAGAAGGAGGGGGCGGGTTGTGAGGGTGTGTTGTAGCGTGAGAGAGGCTGTGCACAAGACGACATGCAGTGTGGATTATCACCCTAGTGCCACTGGCACCCTGCACTGAGAGCTATGGAGTTGCCAGCTGGAGAGAGAGAGAGATAGAGAGAGGAGAGAGAGAGAGAGAGAGAGGGGTCATTAGGGATTTCATCATCTCAAAAGCTCCACATAGCGATGAGGTTGAACCAGAGTGGACTGGATCACTGCATCACTGGATTGATTGATACTCTGCTGCTACGGTTGAGAAAAGACATGTCCTGCAATTTGATTCCTGATAAGTGCATCAGACCTACGAGCAGACACGTCATAAATAGATTTGACCAACCAAAAGTGATCCATAAGAAATTACAAATGAATGGGATATTAGATGCGATAAGAATCACGTCAAAATGCACAATGATCTTACGTGCAGTGAAGGACTTTGTCGGTGGTGTCACACAGTGCCTGTCACAGGAAATGTGTGACACCATCCAAATATTGCTACTCAGCCTACATACGGAATAATCCTATAAATCTGCAAATGCTTTTGAAACAAGCACAACAGGATGACTCGACCCATGCCAGGCCCAGTTCAGGGGTTATAGTGAACTAAATACGTACCCATCTGTGTCAGTCTGAATTCCCACTTTAACAAATGCCTTCTGTGACTGAGGTGTTTTTGTTTTGTTAATGATAGGAGAAAAGACAAAGAAGGAAAAGTACGCTTTTTCTCTAGGAGGGTTTGTACACATTTACTGTATTTTCCTTACTTCATGGTTCTTCATGTTTAATTAAATGAATAATACAACCGGTTTTAGTGCAATCCATAGAGCACTGAGCACTAGGATTTACATGATGATTATAAGATACATACATGAATATAAGATAGTGACACAGTTGATTCACTTCACTTGATTCAATTCACTTCCAGCATAAAGCTTCTTATTCCAGCCCAGGACCAAGTAGAGGTTGGAGTTATATGAGTTAGTGTGCTTGCTAAATGAAGCGTGAACCTTCAGAACATGTTGGACTTTGTTGTCTTATGTGCCACTTGGTACTTTCCAGAAGATAAATGGACCCCCATCTCTAAGCCCCTATCCCAGTGAGCGGCGAACAATTGCGAGTGTTTTCGAAGGCAGCCAATGTTGCGTTCGCATAAGGGTTTGTTTCAATGACAGAAATGTTCACAAAACATTCACCAGACGTTCGCCAACAGTTTTAGTGATTTTCCTTGTCGCAAGGAAATTTTGAAAATGTTCAAAATTCCCTTGTGACCAGAAAAGTACAGGCAACGAACGTTTGGCGACCATTTGGTGAACATTTGAGACCGTGAACAAACCTTAACGAACTCTGAGGTCAACACGCATTTTTCTACCTTCTCCATTAGTAGTAATTGTTAACCCTTCAGTGGGGTAGGGGCTTAAAGCTCCATCAATTATCTGTATCACTCAGCTAAGACAGGTTTGATTATCCATGCCATGGGTGTGGTTGCCATGGGGATAACTGTGATGTCATTTTCAGTCAACAGAAAGTTGCAAAATGGTCAGAGATTGCTAAAAACGTGTGGATTAACTCTTATTCCACAAATGCAACATTTATCAGAATGTCATGTTTACACTAGTGAAGGCGCTTAGAACATATTATTGCAAATAATTTTTGGCGGTTGACTTCCCCTTTAAGTGTATAGGCAGTGGTTTATAACTGAACTTAAAGATGTTTGGAGAAAGAGTGTCCATAATAAAATTGAGAAACTAACAGAGCTGAGCATTTGACTAAAACTTGAGTTTCCGTTATTCGTCATCTGTCTGCAGCGTGGGTACCCTTCCGTCATCCGTCATTCGCCTTTTTTTCCGGGGGAAAAAATAGTAACCGTCCATAGGCCGGTCCGCCTCTAATTTTAAACAGCCGTCTGTGAGCGAGTCCGACTAAACTTTTCACTCGTACCCACCCCCCCTCCAGAAATAGTGACTCACCGTGCTTTGGAAGCCTTTTCACAGCCTGGTCTCTCACTCAAATCTATCCCCAAGCAACAACAACTCACTATTTTCCTCCCCACCATCGAAGCCTCACTGCGAAAAATAGACTAATGACGAACTGCAGACGAATGGCGGACTAAATAAAGGGGTTTCCGTATATGCTTAATATATCTTTGATAACGACTGATAGGCAAATGTGTGGAAAGACAAAAATTGTCTTATTATCCGTATGACTATATTTGATATTCTGGAGAGGGACCTTGTAGAATATTTTAAACATTTTAATATAGAGAAAAGCACAGCTGTTTTGAGAAATTATTATTTATGGCGTCTAAGGTTATTCCCGCGTTTCCATGGGGATCAGTCAGGCTTGAATGTTGTTTTTAATCCCCCCTAGCCCCCCCACACTCACCTAGTCTCCAAAAAAGCACAGGGACTTAATCCCCTAAGAAGTAAAATCTGACTCAGTGACTTGTGTTCATTTCAGAGGAAAAAGCAGATACGCTTAAGGGCATTAAAGGGGAAACTACATCATTTTAGGTCAGTAAGATCAGACCGATCCAGCTGCTCTACAGTTTACCTCCAAGTTACTACTGCGCTGTTCTTGTTGATTGTTCTTATGCCTTTTCTGAACAAATACACTGACACACATATCACGGTTTTAATCTTTTACCGGTATTCCATTTTGCCTGTGTATCTTTAATACTGTGTGGGAAAGTAAGATTGATGCAATGAATATTTGATGCAATCTCCACATGCAAGTACTGTTTGTGCATGCTATGTATTTCAAGTTTTGACCAAAACAGTAAAAGCATCGTAATGGTTTTGTCAGACTTTTTTCTCCTTAGCTAATAATATATGTAATGACCAAAAATGATCATCAACTACAGTATGATTCTGATGGAACTTCCTAAGGCTGGCTGTGGAGACAAGATATTAAACAGGTCAGGATGGAGGACGTAAAACATAGAGGATGCTTAATCTTTTGAGTGTATTCCAACAAGTAATCCCTGAGTAGATTTCCAAATTAAAGCTTTGGATAGGGTATGATGACACAAACACACGCAGCCAAGCCTGCAGAGACACCACAAGGCCCAAGTATTCACAAAAATATACTTTCAATATATATATATATATATATATATATATATATATATATATAGTGCTGTCAAACGATTAACATTTTTAACTAATTAATCGTAAAATGTTTTCATAATTAATCGCGATTAATCATATTTTTCAACTACAATTTTTTACAAAGCCTGGAACCGATATTTACTTGAGTAATATCTTGGAATTAATATGGAAACAAATTATTCAGATTCAAAGAATGTTCTAATACCTTTATTTGATCCTTGAATACGATTCAGGATTATTTTCCTGTTAAATACAACTGTTGAACAATACAAAAGACGTACAACTACCAGTAATATGGAATTTGAATTTGGCTTTGCAAAGTGTGCAAATTATTTTGGATTTCTCCAATGAGCCATCAAGCAATTTTTTAAAGTAAAACTACCTAAAAGTCCATCTTTGTGACAGTGACTCTCTTCTAAGTTTGGCTGCAAAGTGAGCAGAGGGAAGCTGCCACAGGAAGTAAATAAAACGGAGTTAACTGAGTTAAATTTTTTTAATGCGTTATAAAATTAAATTAATCTCCATACTTAATAGTTTAACTTTGAACTTTGACTGCCCTAATATGAAGATTATTGCTTTAATGTAAAAAAAAGTCAATACTGCCATATGGCAAAAGATCAAATCCCTTATGATGTGTACATTTCACAGGTGTATTTTCACTGAAAAACAAGACTCTTCCAAGAATACTCTTCTTTTTGTGATACAGAAGAAAAGAAAGTAAAACTTCTAGTCCGTCTGAATATTTTTCTTGTTCAGTATTTTGTTCCTGAGATTTAAAGTTTAAATGCCTGTTTAAAGAGCTCCATTTTTTTGGGGGGGGCAAATGTTATGGATTCCATACAAAGTCTGTTTTTTTCTTTTTTTAAATTACCTTAATACAGTATATTTATCTTCAAGGAAACATGTTTATTTTTGTTTCATTTAAGTAAAAACAAAAAAGACCCTCCCCTCCAATTAAATGTTTAAATTAAGAAAGTGAAATAAAATTGTTTTCATTTAATAATAAGAATAAGAATAAGAATAATAAGAATATTAATAATAATCAGTTGTCTTAAATTCTACTTCATCAACATACGTCAGGTACTCATGCACAAAAAGCACACAAAGGTTCAGGGGTATGCAAGCCCAAAAAAATGTAACACATTACTCGATGAAGTTGGGCATGATGCCAAACTGACCTGCTAAATATTATTGTTTTGAAAATAGTGGTTGTGCATCCTTCCAATAAACGATGATTCGATACATATCTCGATGCATGGGCTATAATACAATTCAAGGACTGCTCATTTTAAAGTGGAACGATTCTATTGGGTTCAATTCACTAGGATTAGGATTCGGTTTGATATGGTATTTAGAGGTGTTGCTATTGCTTACCTTCTTATCTACATTTGAGGAGTAATTTATTAAAAACAGCACTCAAATACACAGTTCTATACCTTAAGTGAATACTTCTCTGATTATGTCATCAAAACCAAGCATTATTATCTTTGTAAAGACAATGTTTGATACAGGTTGTGTAACCATTAGACTGCAGGTTTACCACCGAATTCCCTAATTATCTTCTGCCATACTTACAAAACATTTCGTGGTGAAATGGAAGCGGTGGACTTGTGGTTGTGTTGAATTTGTCACATTGGATCAAAGGTTATCTCATTTGTGCTTCACATGTTGAGCATTGAAGCAAAGGTACTATAGATATACGATGATGATGATGATGACGATGGTGATGATGATGAAGCCTCTTCTGTCCTCACTGCTGCATATTAGTGAGTATCCCTGCCCAGGTGGCTGGTTTGTTGGTGAGATGTCCATCTGTTGTCACAGCAGCACTCTGTGCCCAGCTGTTTCCCAGTCATTATGAAATTATTCTGCACTCAGATTGACATGACAGCCCGGCTTGTTCTCCACTGCCAGACCTAAATATTTGCTGTAATGCCACCGCGCTGACAATGAAGATCACAAATGGAGGCAACGAACTGAAAAATGTTTGAACCTCTGCTTGATATCCATCTGGCTTGGCATATAATCTCTTTTGCTGCGGTGCATTTTAGTGCAGCAGAGTGGGATGAATTTCAAGTGCCCTTCTCAGTAGAAATAATGGTGATGAGAGCAGTGATACAGACTTACTGAGTTACCCGCTTCTCTCCGCTGCCGAGTCAAAGGCCACAAGGCTAAATGTTGATACTCGAGATGTTTTTATCCCTGTTACAGCGGCACACACGCTATCACAGTTAGATCTATGCCAGATGCTTTTGATTTAATTGTGCACTGCCTTTGTTGATCCAGACTCTCCTTTAATAATGTACACTTCTATTACAGGAAGTGTCCAGAAGGATTTGACTGCCTAAAGGTTGGAAGAAATCCAAACTACGGCTACACCAGCTTTGATACTTTCGGCTGGGCTTTTCTGGCACTTTTCCGTCTCATGACCCAAGACTACTGGGAAAAACTATTTCACCAGGTTCAATCTCACTTTTCAATTCATTGTCCAATTATAAATTGCACAGCCAAGTTAATTGTTAAATTGATTGTGTGCCGGTAATCAGGTCCCGTATTTCACTCATACATTTTCACCTAGAAATTGTCTGCTTAAAAATAAACTTCACAAATCTACAATTTTAACGTAGTAAATGAGTGAAATGTTACAGATGCTAAAAAAATATTATTATTAATCACTTTATTTTCTGTACTACTTATACTCATCTACTATAATTGTAAAGAAAAAGACTATTTATTAAACCTTTATCATGATATCCTTATTGTTACAAATGGTATAAAAAAAAAAGATCAGCTCTAATCATTTGTTTGTTCGTAATATATTTGTCTTTTTCCATCTTCAAGACTCTGCGCTCAGCTGGAAAGACCTACATGGTGTTCTTTGTACTGGTTATCTTCTTGGGCTCTTTCTACTTGGTAAATTTGATCCTGGCTGTTGTTGCCATGGCATATGAGGAGCAGAATCAGGCGACCATTGCCGAGGCCTGGCAGAAGGAGAGGGAATTTCAAATGGCCATGGAGCATCTCCGTCAGGAGCAAAGAGTACGTCTCGTGCAAACAGTCGTAGAGGATTTGCATATAGTTCCGATTTAACATAGTTACTCTCTGTGTGAAGCTGGCAGCAAAAAGGCAAGCGCAGGAGACCGACTCCATCTTGTCGCCGCAGTTATCTCCATTCTGTACAAAGATAGGAAGTATGAGGCGATGCAGCACTAAGCGAAGGCGATCTCACAGGACGTTATCAGAAGTAACTGCAGTAGAAGCTGAAGACAAGCTTGACCTTCTAGATGAGCCAAAGGTGCTTGACGCAGCCAACCAGTGCATCAATTGCAGCCTACAATTCCAGACGATCAGTAACCGATTATAATTCTCATCCCTAACTACAACAAATGTATTTGTCTCTGTAGCCTCCTTTGTCCCCGCTGCCAGCCCACCCCCTTCTGGCCACACTCTCCTCTCACCCACTCAGCACGAGAAGAGGAAGCCAGAACAGCATCTTCAGCTCATTTAGGGTGCGCAACAACTCAGAGGCTGACTTCGGGGATGACGAGTACAGCATCCATGGGGAGGCTTTCAGAAGCCGCACCAGTTCAACTGCAACACACTGGAAGAGGAGGGCGGGCAGCGTGAAGAGCCACTGCTCCCAAGTCTTCACCCCAAGTCTCACACTAAATGGACGACTCAACGTTTCATTAGACCACAACGGAGTCACTATAGCGGGGCCACACGCCCTGAGCTCCCTCCCCGCTTACAGCATGGAGAGGATCAAGGAGGACACAGTGAGCGTCAAGTGTTTATTCACCAGCAGTATTTCTACATATTTGCTTTTTACTTGACAATAATAATTTGTCCCACAGAAGCCCACCGATGAAGGCGATAATGTCCAAAGACCTCTTCTTCAGCCGTCCCCTACAGTGACAGAGCGTCCTCCTGTGCACAGAAAAAGAGGACTAAGCTCCGTCAGCTTTTTCAGTGATGCCATGGATGGTTAGTTTTGACAAAGCCTCCCATCATTCTCTCTAGGACCACCATGCAGTAGAAAAAAGTCCCAATGTTGGCCCTTGGTAACGCGGTATCATGACACAAATTCCTCACGGTTGACTTGGGTCTGTCTTTGCAGAGCTGGAGGAGTCCAGACAAAAGTGCCACCCCTGTTGGTACACCTTTGCCAAGAAGTACCTGATATGGGACTGCTGCACCTGGTGGCTGAAACTTAAGGAGTGGGTGAAGTTGATGGTGATGGACCCTTTCCTTGACCTTGGTATCACCATATGTATTGTGTTGAACACCCTCTTCATGGCCCTGGAACACTACCCCATGACTGAGGAGTTCAACACCATGCTCTCAGTGGGAAATTTGGTGAGGATTTTTTTTGACAGTGTAACAGCAGATGAGCATTGCACTTCCATTCAAACTGTTCTAACAAACCATCTACAGGGAAATAATGACATTTGGCGATAATTTAGCAGTCGGGTTGCACTGATAATGGCAGTTTTAAGTGTGTGGTGTGATTGTGTTCCTTTGATCAATAAAATGGAGAATTAACATTCTCCTTTGAAGTCCAGACACTAAACCGTGGAATGTGGCTAGCAGGAAAGACAAGAAAGTTAAGATTAAAAATTACAATGGACACTTTCTCTGTGACATGGTGTGTCCTTCTGAAACTTCCAACTTTATTTGTTTTTAGCTCAGCCATTTAGACAAAAATAGTCATATCTACGAGCAGACTGCCTTTCAGTGCATCCTTCTTGGTTTTATGTGTATTTCCTAAAGACCTTTTCACACTGCACTTAGCAGGGTGCAGCACATCATTGACATCATAGGGTGCGATGACGAAACGTCGTGTCATTTCGCACTGCGACACACAAGATCACCATTTGCTGTCGCAGTGCTGCACCTCAAGTTGAAAAATGTTCAACTTGGGCGAGGCATTGCTGTAATGTCAGACAGTGAATTCTATATGAGAGGATTTGGCGGAGTCATTTCAGAATGCACTGTCGTCCATATGCCCTATCTTGTGTAGAGCACCAGAAACACCAAATGCAGTGTGAAGGTCTTTTACCTCTGCAAAACCAAACAACTATGTAAAACTGGTTGACAATAAATACACATTTTACTGCAGTTACTCCATTGCCGCACACGCACCTATGCTTTTACATCATCACAAACTTGTCACGTACGTCCTCAAACGTGTCTTTACCTGTGAGTTCTTGTTAATTTGCTGTGAAGACCATCAAGTGAACATTATTAAAGTTATATTTTGTCCAAATTTCAAAATCTTAATTGCTGAATTTATATTAGCGTAGAATCTTTTTCTTCTTTTCCTTTTGGCTTGTTCCATTACAAGTTGCCACAGCGCATCATCCTTTTCTGCATCCTCCTCTCTAAGAGCAAATGCCCTCACGTCTTCCTTCACTACATCTATCAACCTTCACTTAGGTTACCCTAGCTTTCTTGCCTGCCTGCTCCACAGAAGTGACAAAATGGCCACCCCCTGAGCTAGCTAAGAACGGGTGCATTTCTCATATTCCACAAACGCAATATTAATCGGAATGCAGAATTTAGACTAGAACATAGAACATATTTTGGAAAAAAATATTTTGGATAGGCTTCCTCTTCAAGTTCAGCCACAAAGGTTAAAATACAGCACACATTAATATTAAAATTAATTATTTAATGAGAAAGAACACAACAGACAATGTTTTACAACAAACAGGAATCAGAATTCTTCATGAAAATGTTTGCTTGATTGTTTTACCTGATAATGAATTATTTTTATTTCTAATTCTGAGTCTTGTGCTTAAATTTGGAAAAGGTAGTCTTTTACTGTAAGTCAGACAGAGGAGCTTTTATAATAGCAGCCGTTAAAATCACCCCAAAGGGCCTAATGCAGTCGCTTATGAGTACAATTTCATTGGTCCATTGCCAGAGCAAAAATTAAGACCGCAAGTAAAAGCGCATAATGCCAAAATCAATATGATTGGTCCTTAAACCTTTTATGCTATTTTTCCATGTGCCATCAGGTGTTCACGGGGATCTTCACTGCAGAGATGGTCCTGAAGCTGATCGCCATGGACCCTTATTATTACTTCCAACAGGGCTGGAACATTTTTGACGGAATTATTGTTTGCCTTAGTCTGATGGAGTTGGGGCTCTCCAATGTTGAGGGGCTATCTGTTCTTCGCTCCTTCAGACTGGTAATTATCTATTTGAGTACCACAACATTAATAGTTTGCGGTTGTATTTTACATTGATAGTAAGTTGGTTGGTCTGTCACGTTTTCTCCACCTTGTTCTCCACATTAGTTACGTGTCTTCAAACTGGCAAAGTCTTGGCCCACCCTCAATACTCTAATAAAAATCATTGGCAACTCAGTCGGCGCTCTGGGAAACCTGACACTGGTGTTGGCCATCATCGTCTTCATCTTCGCTGTAGTGGGCATGCAGCTGTTTGGCAAGAACTACCAGGACTGTGTGTGCAAGATCTCTCATGACTGTCAGCTTCCTCGCTGGCACATGAAGGACTTCTTTCACTCCTTCCTGATTGTGTTCAGGGTGCTGTGTGGCGAGTGGATTGAGACCATGTGGGATTGTATGGAAGTAGCTGGGCAACCTCTCTGCATCCTGGTTTTCATGCTGGTCATGGTCATTGGGAACTTGGTGGTGAGTGCAATAATCTTTGACATTTTCTGAATATCAGCCCATCCATGTTCTACCATTTATCCTGCTATGGAATATGGAGCCTATCCCAATTGACCTGAGAGGCAGAGCACTGATCACGAGTCAATCATAGCACTGATACATATAGACAGGAAACTGAGAACCTTGAAGTGAACCACCATGTTTCATATATTTTCACACTTAAGTATAACTATCCCAAAACAATGAAATAGTCAATGTTTGGCATACATCACCATCAAGAGTAATATGATCATGCAAACGTTTTTCTTTTTGTTTTAATCTACTCTCAATGTGAAAGGGGCCTTCTGAATAATTTGTGAAAACCCTACTTGTGTAAGCTTTGATTGTGGATATCTTTCCGTTCGGTTTAAACGTGGGATAGTTTGATAGACTCAAAGTCTGATGACATTAGCCATCTGTTGTCCTCTCTGAGTTGTATAACTATAATACTGTATTATTTGCACGTCATGCAAATTGTAGTCACAACATAAACATGCTCAATTCTATAGCTATTGGCTCATGTCCAGCAGAACTGAATGTTTTAGCCACTGCAAATGAATTAAGACCTATTTATGAAATTGTGATCTAAGTATTCAACCAAAGATTAGCCAAAGCCGCACAGTGTTTTTGCTGCTTCTACAGCAGAAATTAAATTTCACACACAATGCAATATAATTTGCACAACAATAACAGTACATCCATTCTGTCATGTGACTTTTTATTGAGCAGGTGTATGAGGGCAGAGTTGTGGTTGGGTTCTCTCATTAAATGCTCCATCTACCCCACTTTTAATCCCATCATCTGAAATAAATCTTCTTTGTGATCATTTTTTTTTCTTCAAAATTGCTTACAGTTTGTTTATACCATTATGATGTTATAAAGGACACTTAACACCAAATTAATTTTTAAAAGGGGAATGCTACTTGAGAAATTTAAAGTACTGTATTTTCAATCCATCCATCCATTTTCAGTACCGATTATCCTCATTAGGGTCAACTGGAGCCTATCCCAGCTGACTTTGGGTAAGAGGCCACGTACAGACCGGCCGGATTGGTTGCCAGCCAATTGCAGAGCATGTATTGTACGCCATACTGCATTATATTACTGTAAATTAACAACTGTCTGCTCTGACTCCCAAAACGTTGTTGTCAAATCCATGGCAAAGTTATACCAATTCAAGCTCAGGACTTTAAAATACTTGTGAGCCACACATTGCTACTCCGTGTGTACATCTACACGACAGCACAAGTGACTCTATTACCTGGTTACGGCAAAGACCATATGACCACAGTATGCCTTGTATAGTGAACAAAAAGTCTTTCGCACATGCCTCGTGGGAAAGCTGTTTATCCAAGAGATTATCCAGGGTGCTTAAGGGACGATAAAGTCAAAGATCATTCATCACTAATCAACTGCTCATGCTCCCCATCTATGACTGGCTAAAGAGGATCCTTGTGCACCAACTGTGCACATCAGAGATGCACACATGCATGTGTACATATACAGTGCAGTGTGTGTTTCCTGCTGATGCTCTCTAACCTTGTAGACAGATTACTTGGAAGTTGGATGCGCGGAAACTTGAGTTTAGAATAGCTGAAAGCACATGAAGTCTTATGTGTCACAGTGTTTGGGTGTAAAATATCCTGTATTGAGAGATACAGAAGGATATGTATTGAAGTTAACATTTGAATGCATGAGTCGACAGGCGAGAGCTGCCTCATCCATAAAGCACAAATGGTCACTGAATCATAAACAATGTGTGACTACTCTATATCTTGCTGCAATGATGTTTATCTAGTACTGATGATAAATCAGTTAGACAATTAAGGTTATAATAAATTGTATAATATGTAGACACACAGTATGTGGGAGTACAGTAAAATTACTAAAATATGGCCTAATTTGTGAAAGTGATTTGTTTTAACATTTTGAATAGCACCTTGTATGAGTCAGTTAAAATTCAATGAGCAGATAGTATGGTATGGTATGGTATGGTATGGTATGGTATGGTATGGTATGGTATGCTATGATACAGGGGCAGCATGATGGCATATGAGGCCTGAACATCTGCCATCATTCTGAGATTCTGCAGTCAAATCTGAGCAATTACAGTGCGACTTCCTCCCACATTCTAAAAACGATTTATTTTAACCTGTTCTCTTTGGCTGCTTTGTCATAGAGGATGGTGGTGGTAGTGGTGGTATATTTTCATGCCATAATCAGTTTTTACCAATATTTATTGGCAATGCAGTTGGACAAAACAAGGTTTGCAATGGGAGGGCCCAAGAGAAAATAACAGAGAAAAAAGGGGACCCTTACGTCATTGTCCCTCAGTCCTTATTCATAAAAACAATCGTCCTCTGTCCCCGTCTGTCGTTGTCCTTTTAAAGCACTTCCGTCCTTACATTTCGTTACAGTCCGTCCAGCCCCCGCCTAAAAAAAAAAAAAAAAAAGCTATCAGTGCATGATGCCGTGATAGGCTAACGGCAGAGGTTCCATAATTTATAAAAATTATTTAAAGCTCATTGGCTGGGTAATTTACTGTTCATATCCATTTAGCGGCTGGGAGTATCGTGAGTGTATTGAATTGTTTACAACTGTAAAAGTGTCACCAAAACTATGGAGCCGGGGAACATCACGAGAATATTTAAGATTACGTTATAATGCTATAATACTATTGCGTTTTATTGCAAAACGTTTGCATTCTAATGCAATAAGTTGTCATTTTTCATTACATTATTTTATAATAAAAATGATTAAAATCCAATGTTATTTTAGGAGGAGATCAAAAGACTCCCACTTCTGGGTTGTCGCTTTAACTGTACAGCAGCTCTGGCATGAGCATGAATGACAATTTGGATAGATTTTTGCGCTCTAGAAATGCCCCAGACAGAGACGTACTTTACATGCAAAGGGATAAGGTATGTACTAAATGCTAAGTTAGTTCAAACTAAAACAAAATTGCTATCCACCTTTTTCCATCGCCCCATACATACCTTATACTGGATTACACACGCAAGGCAGGCTGGGCGTGTTTCTGTTAGTCGTCAGAAAAATGGGCGCCCTGTGGCGTAATCCATGGTATTACATCTGGTGAACCACTAGAGGGCATACTATGCCTGTACAATGTTATAATATATACTACAGGGAATGCACATGAAAAAGACAAAAAAGGACTCGACAGTGTTGTTGCAGGCAGTTAAAGGTGGCTCCATGGTATCGCAGAAGAGAACAGTCTTTCTTTTTAAAAGAATCCAACACAACACATCAGTTGGTACTTGATCCGGTTATGGACGATTACAGGGACGGACAACAACCCACTTCCGTCCTTGCTTAGTCCGTCCTTTTTCAAGAAATTTCTCATCCTCCGTCCTCTGCCCCCAAAATGCGGGATGGACGGACAGACTGTACCGTCCCTGGGACAGAGTGCCCATCTCTAAGGAGCAGTATAAAATTATGTATGAATATTATAACACTTAATTACATACAAACAGTACATCTGTAAGGAATTGGCTTCTAAAAACATTCATGTGATGTAACTGAAGAATGTAAGTGTGAATGGTTCCCTGTGATTACCTAGCGATAGTAATAATAGTGTGGTCAAAAGCAGTGCTCCAATTTAACATAAATAAATATGGAGGCTAGTAATATGCTGAAAGGTTTATCTCCTTCAGTCTTGAGGCTTCCAACCATGTACATCTTTCTTGTGCGTCAACAGGTACTTAATCTCTTCCTCGCCTTGCTGCTCAGCTCTTTCAGCTCTGACAACCTCTCAGCTCCAGATGAGGATGGTGATTTGAATAACATCCAGATTGCCATCGCCCGCATCCACTCTGGTCTCTCTTGGCTTGCCACAAGCATTGTCCACTTCTTCAACCACACTTTGAAATGCAGACGGAAGAAAGCTAAAGAGAACTGTAAGGCCATTAAGCTGGTTTCCAATCACCTGGAAAGCAATGGTGGAATTTATGGACGCTATGGAGAGAAGTACATCATACCAGAAGAGGACAGCTACATGACAAACCCAAACCTGACTGTTATCGTTCCAATCGCACCTGGAGAATCTGACGTGGAATTTATGGAGGAGGAGGATATATCAGAGTCATCAGAGGATGAAGACCACAAAGTAAGTTTGAAGCAATTTATTTTCCTGTTTTATGCCCAATAAACACTGATTTAAACACCAACAAAGAGAAAGGACAAAGAGCCAAACCATATAACCACGTTAGAAATGAAAAGTTAAAAAAAAGTAAAGGTGTGATTTTTACGCTTTGCTGAAAAGATTTTTGTGGGCAGCAAAGTGGACAAGTGGTTAGGACGGCTGCTTCACAGTTCTGAGGTTCGCTTTATGGCCTGAAGGCACTGCAAAAATTAATTTAATTTCTTTTTCTTTTTTTCTTTTTCTGTGGCTGTTTACACATTTGAATTGGAAACAAGTTATTTTATTGACAAATATCTGACATCAGTTTGCTTTTTCACTGAGTTATTGAATAGAAGACTCGTCTTTCATGTCTGCACATTCACTGTATATTGGACTGATCTGATCTAACTAACATGACAAAATATTACGTAAAAAATCTAATGAAATAAATCAAACGGAGCAAATTATTACATCTATTTATTTTTGCAGATCGCTACAGACAGGTTTTGTTGGTCTAAGTAAGCTGGAAGAAATTTTGCTCTGACCAACCATTCAGAGGTCGGAAAAATACCTACATCATTACAGGCCAATGACACGTTAAAGAAACAGTCCTATTGCTAAAACAGTTTACTTTACACTGGCCAGCACTACTGACTCTGAAGGCTTTGGGCAAATTATTTTTACAGCACATAAAGGCTGAAATCTAATTGAACAAAAAAAGTAACATACAGTAGCACAGTTATCTTTTTAATCAAGTGGGTTTTGAAACAGCTCTTGAAAAAGATCACATTGGTTTGTGCAGCCTTACTTCGTGTTATGCCTTTGTAAAGATTGTCTAGAACAGTGGTCGGCAACCTAAAATACTCAACGAGCCATTTGGAGTGTTTCCCACAGAAGTAAAGTACACCAGGGGCTGTTTTCCTGCCCAGTGCAAGTTGAGCGCAAGGTGCCGTCTAAGTGGAGTTTTCCTTCTTTTGGTGTTTTCTCTTTGTGTTCAAATTTTAATTGGTGTGTGGTTGAAAATTATTACAGTAAAAATAAAATTTGTTATGAAGCAATAACACACTAAACAAACTGTAAGTGTTTATTGCATTTTAACTTTAAGTGTGGAGGGGAGAAGAACAAAAGCACTGAAAAAGAGTCTTCTTTCAAAACAACATAACAGTCTTATTCAGATGATTTGTTTTTCTACGGTGAGCTGACATCAAATTTTACGTGTTAACACTTTAAGGGATGCTCCAATACAATAAATACTGTGTATATCATAGATACTGTCTGACTTTTTTGGTACGTTGATGATTGTGATAGGAAGAAGCGTGAGTGCTAAGCCCGGTTCACACGGCAGGATAATCGGCCCGATTTTAGCCCCGGATCTCCCCTCCCGACAATCATAGGTCAGCCCCGATGCTCGTAATGGCTCCAAAGATAATCTTATCAGATAATCCTGCCGTGTGCAGTGTGCTCAGACTGATCTCGACCGCTCGGAAGGATGCCCAACCTCCAATCGGGTATTTTCAACATGTTGGATTGTTTTGGCCCGACTTCGCATCGTGTGTGGTATGCCTCGAGGACAAATGAGCACGCAGCCGGTTGACAGTGATTTACAGCCAATCAGAAAACGAGATGACGGGGCGGCGAGGAAGCGAGGTGGGAATCCAAAATCAAAACAGTCATTGCGCAACAGAGCCAAACGTCTCTTCTTTTTGTGTCGCTTTTATCCTTTCAAACTAATCCACAAACTAGTGCCACCGTCAAGACACGATCTGAGACCCCTGCTGACATTTTATCCGCCATGTTTGTTTACTCGCAAATCATGTTTAATCTCGAGGGGTTTTGCGAGAATTTCCATCTGACGTGAGAATATCCGTGAATGAATCATTTCGTGTGTGATGTTGATCTTGCCGTGTGGATGCACACCACACACAGTACGTTCAAAACTGTTATACCCATGTTTTTTTTCTCGTCACATGTGGGGTCTCTCAAAGTTTGGAAGTTGGCCGACAATTTTTAAATCTTGCCGTGTGAACCAGGCTTAAGCGGAACTTCTGGCTGCACAACCAAGAACTTTCTATTTGCGGCCGTGGAGGAAACATCGAGTTTAATGTGGTTATTTGGGGGCGCCATTCTGAGGTAAGAGTTAAAAAAAAAAAAAAAAAATTTAAAACAGCACAACTATCGCAATGAAAATGCACAGAGCCAGTGATAGAGCAAGTAGCACAACACTGATCCGTTCACTCCATCCTGAGCCGGTTTGCATAACGAAATATGTACGAAAATACAGCCAGATTTTCTCCCAAAATTCCGTGCGTCACTTGCAAAATTCGTAAAAAGGGTTATTCGTAACTCGAGGTACCACTGTGGAACAAAATTTCATTTTGAATAAAGGATCATGAATCAAAACAAAGTATACAATTTTGTTACTATGAGAAGTAATCTGAAGGAATGTCAGAGCAAAACAAAATGTTGAAGGCAGTTCAGCCAAAGGTCTTGAATCACTGCATCCACACAGTGCTGCTTTTATGATGCTCCACTTCACTCCTGCATATTTCAATATCACTCAGAAGTGAAATAGAGGGTCAAGTTGACAGCTAGAAAGGGGGTGGGATGGGCATGATCACGTGGATGCTCTCTGGAAACATAATCTGTTAATCTGTAAAGCAGACAACATGAATTATGATGGAGACTATTGTCCCATAAAGAAAATCCAGATGTTTTGTTTCCTATTTTCTTTTGTTTGGTACAATCTACATACAGTATGTACACAACATATATGACAAACACGTCATTAACATTCATTCAAATGTATAGAATGACTAAGGGTCACCTTAATTTAAAAAAATCGAAATACTGGTGACTCAATTCTGCTGAACTGTGAAAAATGTCACTTCCTTGGTCAATGCACCAACTCTTAGCTGTTTTTTTTTTTTTTTGTCAAAATGAGTGGTGTAAAAAGGTCATGAAAGCAATCAAGCTAGCAGTAGACTTTTACACAACACTGTATTTAGAGAATACAGTCAATACAGTTAACCCTAAAATTAGGTCAATCAAATTGCTTTGCTTTCATACTTGAAATGCTTGGCTCAGAGGGACTCCAGTCTTACCTTTAACCCTTTCCATACTTTCATCCATTTTTATACAGTTTATCTTATGTAGACCTACCAAATAGAGGGTGATGAATATGAAGCCCACCGCAGTTGACTTAAGAGTGAGAAAGTTTAAATCTTTGACAAAGAAATGATCTGCTCATGATTCCAAACACAAAATCATCTGTGTGGATGTAATGCATTTGGTACCGAGTTCTCAGAGGAGATTTACCTGACTTAATCCACCAATTTATACCCCACTATCATGTTGCAACTATTAAAACTATTAATACTCTACGTAAATGCAATACAACAGTATGAAACTGTGTTACAACCATTATCTGGAGCATTTCAGAATCAATTTTTATCTAATAAAATGACAAACAAAACCAAAAAATCACCAGAGAAGTCAAGTCAAGTCAAATGTATTTATACAGCCCTTAATCACAGGAAAGTCTCAAAGGGCTTCACATATGCACCAGATCATATACATGACATCCCCTGATCTTAACCCCCAGGCAAGGAAGAACTAAAAAAAAAAAAACTGGGGAAAAGTGAGAAACCTTGAGAAGGGACCACAGATGGGGGAATCCCCCTTCCAGGATGATCAGGCTGCAATGGATGCCGAGTGGGCAACATTGAACACGCATTATAGTACTATACAGTGTTTGTTAAAGTGATGTGTAAGTTAATCAAATGAAGTGCTGCAGGAAGATGACATCGATGAAGTGAGCAGGGGCCCAATGGTCAATGTAGAAATCTCCATAACAGCGCCTCCGAGGATGTGGTCAGCCTCCAATCTTGTAGCAGTCAGTTGCTGTTGGATTGAAACAGCAACCTCCAATTCGGTCGTCATCGCCTAATTCCCAAGCTTGGGAAAAGGGGGCAGAAAAAGAATAGAAGCAGCGGTAAAGAGGCCAAAACAAACAGTTCAACTAAATGCAGAATCGTACAATTAAGTCTCAAGTTGTGTTTTAAACATTTCTACTGAGGTAGTGCCTCTAATATCTGCGGGTAGGGCATTCCAAAGCATCGGTGCCCGAATAGAAAACGCTCTAGGGCCTGCGAGGTTCTTTTTGGCTCTCGGGATCATTAAAAGGCCGGCATTTTGTGACCGAAGGAAAATATGGTATCACTAAGTCGACAAGATAGGAAGGTACTAAGCCGTGCAGTATTTTGTAGTTAAGTAGCAAAACCTTGAAATCGCATCTCAAGTGGACTGGGAGCCAATGCAAATTGGCTAATATCGGAGTAATATTATCGTACTTTCTCGTCCTTGTCAAGAGTCTTGCTGCGGCAGTTTGGACTAATTGCAGACTTTTAATACTAGACATGGGAAGACCAGAGTGCAAAACGTTACAATAATCGAGGCAAGACGTAACAAACGCGTGGATTAAAATTTCTGCATCACTATTCGACCGAATTGGACGAATTTTAGCAATATTACGGAGATGGAAAAATGCGGTTCTAGTAATTTTCTTAATGTGCATTTGAAAAGACAGAGTTGGGTCGAATATAACACCGAGATTTTTTGTTGAATCACTGTGGGTAATAGTACATTTATTGAGCCTCAGAATGGTGTTCTTAAATAGGTGCAGATGACGAACATGGCCAATAATCAACATCCCGCTTTTATCGGAGTTAAAAAGCAAAAAATTGAGAGACATCCATTGTTTAATTTCGGCATGGCACGCCTCTAAATTACAGCAATTGTTATCTTGAGCGGCATATATAATTGTGTATCGTCAGCATAACAATGAAAACTAATGTTATATTTACGTATAATATCACCAAGCAGAAGCATGTAGATGCTAAACAATAGGGGTCCTAGTACGGATCCCTGCGGGACTCCACATGTAACTAAAGAAGGATCAACTCAGTGTATTAATGTGTGCAAATCGCTAGACACGTTTTGATTAGTGAACAGTTTTAGTCTGCCCAACCAGTCAGAGAATGGAAAAATGCTGATATTGTTGTTGACCAGCTAGCAGGCCCTGGGTAGTGAATTTGAAATCTGGCTGGTTAAAGAAACAGTCCCATTTCCTGGTATAGTTTAAGTTACATTGGCCATCTGATTCTGAGGTACCTGGGCAGATTAGACTGATATGGCAACACAACTGAAATCTGATCTGAAAAACGACCACCCTGATTTTGATGCAAATGAGGGATGCAGCTAGGATTGGCAAGAGAAAGACTACTTCCATCCCACAACAGCGCACAAAGGCGCAAATGCCCCGTTAGGCCCAATTCTGTGTGTGCAAAGTCTAGCAAATTTAGCAAAAATTCCAACTGGAGACTTGGTTTGCTGACTGCTAACTGCAGCTAGTTCTTGAGGAAGTCATCAGTCTGGTTGTTGACATATACCGGTATTTTTTCCACCCTCCACTTTGAATGTTTACATGGTGTGTCTGGTAAAAGCAGCAAAACATATTTTTAGTTTTATTAAATTGTTTGTCTACTGTATTATGTCACATAAATTTCAGATCTTATTCTGTGACAAATTATTCCATTCTGAGATTGAAAATGTAACACTATTAGTGTACCCGCACTGTATCTCACTAATGTTGAGATCTAAGACTAGACACACACACAAACATCTAAATAGTAAACTGTGTTTTCAGATTATTCAAAATGATACCCTAATTTTGATCATGCTTCAATCTGTCATGTCATGTCATCTTCCAAACCGCTTATCCTATATAGGGTCGCGGGGAGTTGCTGGAGCCTATCCCAGCCATCAATGGGCGAAGGCAGACTACACCCCGAACTGGTCGCCAGCCAGTCGCAGGGCACACATAGACACTGTCACTGAGCGGGAATCGATCCCACGCTGCCCGCACACAACTCAGGCGTGTGTACCACTACACTATCAGCGGAC
The DNA here is from genome assembly GCF_054856515.1 of Filicampus tigris. Lineage (NCBI taxonomy): Eukaryota > Metazoa > Chordata > Actinopteri > Syngnathiformes > Syngnathidae > Filicampus > Filicampus tigris. The sequence continues at coordinate 7,680,121 of NC_141226.1, forward strand.
ATATGCTTCAATCTAAAGGGGGAAATTGGAGAACCAATTTAAGCAGGCATACAGTACGTGTAATTGTATCTAGTTTATTTCATATTCCCATGAATTCCTCTGATAATCGGCTGTCTAGAATCTAGGCCCTAGATCGTACAGATGACTTCAAACATTTTTATAGGATAGAGACTGACCTCTGCACTACAAATTATATTAAATATGCTTTGCTTTTACAACAAAGTCAAATCTTATCAACAGAGTATTAAGGTATAAATGAGATTGAAAGGGCAGGCATGTAGGTGAGCTAGCTACAGTGTTTGGAAAATCCTGCAGCTGCTCTCCTTGGGAATAGACATTATAATGACTTTATATATTACTTAACTGGGATGCAGTTGTGTGCAAACCTGTGGAAGCTTTGTTGTTCACATCTGTACAATGTAATGACAGCAAACACTACTGCATCAAATTTTCTTGAATTGTTTTGTCTGTACTTCATGGAGCCATATAATGCATTTTTCACCACAAGTTAAAGTCATTCCACAGTGTCGTAATAAAAGGTCTCTGACATCCTATGGTCAAATTACAGAAGGGATAAAGAATTACAGCATCACTTGTCACATTTTGGTTCGACTCACAGCATTCACCAATCACGGCTGACCTGTTTTCTGAATCTGAGCCGTGATTGGTCGTTGTGAGCAGTTGTGATGTCATTTTCAGTCAACAGAAGACAAAATGGCGGCCCCCGGAGACGGCTAAAAACGAGTGAATTAACACTTATTCCACAAACGCAATATTTATCAGAATGCCCTGTTTCAACTAGTGAGCTTGCATAAAACATATTCTTGAAAAAAAAATATTTGCGTTGACTTCCCTTTTAAGTAACAGTGGGACAGAAGTGGACAGTAGCTCGCTAACAGATGCATTTTTAAACATAACAAAAGATTTCATTGGTTGTTTAATTTGACATTTGATGGGCGGGCAGGCACTCCAGAGACCTATAAATCTGTATGAAAGCAATTAAAAACTAAATATTCATATGTCAATACATCTCCATTAAACATTAACATTGCAGATCAAAACGGAACTCTTTTATCTTTGTAAATGCCACATCTGACACAGCTCTTGTATTGGATTACATTTGATTTTGCAGGTATAACTTACATTTACGATTTTTTTAACATAATAATGCTTTGCTTGGACTAAACCTTTAATCATATGTAAGCATATACCGTATTCATAGTTTGGCTGTGAAATGGTAACCTTGAGCCTTCCTCCCACTTAGGATAAAATAAGCCTTTCAGAAGGCAGTACGGTCGATTTGAGGAAGCCTGGTGAGGAACTGGACAATTTATCAGAGCTGGCTGAAGAATGCATGGAGCCAGAGGAATGTTTCCCAGAAAGTTTGTATACAATTTATCGTATATTCTAAACTGAGAGATTTAACAGGACCGCTACACTGTTCAGTGTAACTTTCCTCAGGTTTATTTTATTGTTTGTTTCATGGCATGTTTCACAGTGTGTGTTTTCTGCTTTCACCTTTTCACTCAGTGTGTGTCAAACACTGCCAGTGCTGTGATATCGATATCAGCCAAGGTCTAGGCCAGGCATGGTGGAGACTGAGAAAGACCTGCTACCAGATTGTGGAACACAGCTGGTTCGAGACTTTCATCATCTTCATGATCCTGCTCAGCAGTGGAGCTCTGGTACAGTATCTTGACTGCTTTGTTTAATGCCAACAGGATAAAAGTTGTAATGCTATTTGGAATGTGATGTCTTCGTCCAAATGATGATTAAGTGGAATTTTGGCAGCTTTTTTTTTTTTTGTCTCAGTTTTTGGGCAACACAAGCACATTTTTAAAGATCACTGATTCTTAGCTGTAAACGCAGAAGTCTTTCCAGCAGTGTAGTGTGGGCTGCAGTGGCCGGCGGTGAGTTTTGGACCTAGGCCTTCAGTGGGTATTTAATGACCAAATCCACCTCTTAATAACACCATCGCGCCCCAAAGTAATGTACAAAAATAAAAATAAAAACGCTATACAACTATGGCTACGTTCAAACTGCAGGGCGTGTTACTAAACTGTTACTAAAAACAACTTTGCCGATTCACAGACAATTGTCAGTAGTTTCCCTCCCAAGCACTCTCCACTGCCCGCACGCAACGCAAATAAGGCTTTTGATGACATATAGGTCGGATGTGTACGGATGAGCGTTCAAGCGCATCGCATACATATCCGATTTATATACACATACGAAAGAGGCAAATGTGTGGCCTTAAGGAAGAGCATTTCACATACCGTATTTGAGAATGAATACCATTATTGCTATAGCAAAAATAAAGTTACCATTGTCTCCCAATACCTCACCTCCAAACAAATCCAAACCTTTACACTACAATATAGTAGTTCACAATCAATATTTATCAATATAAAAACTTAAGGGCGGCACGGTGGTCGACTGGTTAGCACGTCCGCCTCACAGTTCAGAGGTCGTGGGTTCGATCCCGGCTCCGGCCTCCCTGTGTGGAGTTTGCATGTTCTTCCCGTGCCTGCGTGGGTTTCCTCCGGGCACTCCGGTTTCCTCCCACATTCCAAAAACATGCATGGTAAATTGATTGGACTCTCTAAATTGCCCCTAGGTGTGATCGTGAGTGCGGATGTTTGTCTCTGTGTGCCCTGCGATTGGCTGGCAACCAGTTCAGGGTGTCCCCCGCCTACTGCCCAAAGACAGCTGGGATAGGCTCCAGCACGCCCCGCGACCCTTGTGAGGAGAAGCGGTACAGATAATGGATGGATGGATGGATAAAAACTTAATAAATCACATCGTACTCACCAGTGATGCTAATAAGGAGCCTCCTACCTGTCTGTGTAAGCTAAATGTTCCACTCATACATAACTACTCTGAAAGTGCCCCCCAAAACATTCTGGATTGAAAAAACTGTGTTGTTTGATCTAGCCTCATAAAGACCATTTTTTCTTGAAAAGTGCATCTTGAAAGTGAATTTCAATGGTATTATATCGTCAACCAATCAGAAGCTAAAGATAGCTGAACCAATTAGAGGAGAGGAGAAACTCACTCATCACCGGGCCTTCTAAAATGTAAAATCTGATTGGCTCAAAGATGAAACAGCAATTTCAGCAGTGTTTGTCATCAAAATTTCACTAGCACTAAGTTAGTCATGGAAAGTTGCCAACACTTTCGTAAAGGATCGTAAAAGGTCATACCCTTTGATTTCATTTGAATCAGTAGTCGGTAGTACTGACCCAAATCGGTCGGTACCAAAAAAAAGTACCAACTTCGGTAATCATCCATATTCCTAATATGTTGTCGTTTAAAAGCTAACCCAAGACATTACACTTCCCAGGATGATGAAGTGAAATTGTGCATTACCACAATGTCAAATATAATTTTACAGTATGTTTTTGAAGAAGCGCTTTATTTATTTATTTATTTATTTAGTTATTTATTTTTGTGTATTGGTTCCTGTTAGGTGGACCTAACGTTGTAGCTGTTGACAATATCTCACACTGCTGTTTCTTGACTTCAGGCATTCGAAGATATCTACATTGAGAAGAGAAAAGTTATCAAAGTGATGTTGGAGTATTCAGACAAGGTCTTCTCCTACATCTTTGTGCTGGAGATGTTTCTTAAATGGATTGCTTATGGCTTCAAGAAGTATTTCACCAACTACTGGTGCTGGCTTGACTTTCTCATTGTGGATGTAAGTGAACAAAAATTGCTGTGTATGAAATTGAATTGAAGTTAAACCCTGTCCCAGGCTGAATTTATCTTGTGATTTACATTTTTTAGGCTTTTACACAGTGGTAATTGTCAGATTGTTAACTATTATTACTTTTCAGGTATTTTCACGATCTAAATCACTTCCAAAGTTTTGCTCTCAAAGCGGGATTTGGCCCAAAATGTAAATATTTCTCCAAATGAGATTCAGTAATTTGAGACTTTTTGGAGTGTGCACATTGTGGGTATCAAAATAAATGAAAAGAAGTCGGGACATCAACCAAACTGCCCGAGGCATGCGGCCCGTGGCCTGACTTGACTTCCTCTGATTTTACCTACTGTTACACAGATTGCTACAGACCGCTCTATTGTTAGGGTAAGTTGTAGTTAGCAGGTCCCAGGTGAGTATGAGCTCTAGGAATAAAACAGGCATCTGCATCATAAATGTGTTTTTTTTTCACTTTGCAGTTTGTTATGATGTCAAAAGCCATTGTTTCCAAGAAGGTATTTCTCATGAGGAAAAAAAAACAATTCCTCTTCAATTCATCATTTGATGACACTTCAGGACTTTGGCTTTTGTATCAAAACAATTTCAGTGCCACATACTGTAAGGTTTATCTACAGAAGATCAATTCTAAGCATGCAGCCTATTCATCCTGGTAAGCATTCTTAATGTTAGACATTCATAGATTGTACAATTTAAATTTGTGTTTAGCTGCTATTCTGTTCGTTCAGCATGTTTGATTTGTACATTGGTAAAGTCAACTTTTTTGCTTGATAAAAAGTTGTATCTTTCCATAATGACTTCTATTTGTGCTTTTATATTGTTTTTATGCCTGAAATTGGGAGTCAGACAAATACCATGCTTGTTCTGTCTAGACTATTAACCTTCAGTATCTTCTTTAGATATGTTGGACAAACACATCCGTAAATAGACTTTTATAAAGAAATTCACACCACCGGGACCTTCTGAGTGCTAAATTGTTTTAAAGAACTCATTGGCTCAAATTGGTAACAAATTTGGCTGATTTATTAAACATTCTTTATAAAACGCACTCTATTTGATATATATCCATATATATATTATATGCATATATAGTTGAGTATGCATGCATGGACACATTGTGTACATGTATGCATACTGGTCTGTGTTTTGTCATCTTAAGTCTCATTGGGATCCTTCCATTTTCATTTATAGCAACCACCCATGGGTCATTCAACAGCGGAATGTCATTTTGTTTTGTCTGTTTTCTGATGTAGAATAGAGTGGAAGTCTAAATGTTCTAAAAGATGGTGCAACAACCAAACCAAATCGAAACCTCACAAATTCTTTATTGTGTGTTTTCCTAACTGTGGAATGTCCCAAAATCACAGAAACTCCAAAATATTCGTCTTGTCATTATTTTCCTAACTGATATCTTTAGAGAGGCTAGTCATTTTTTTTCTAGTTTTACATACAAGGGTTTAGCTACCTTTTTGTTCACCACATTTGCACCTTATAAGAATCACAGTCCAAATATATTTCACTTCCTATTGTAGGTGTCTCTGATAAGCTTGGTGGCAAACTCACTGGGTTATTCCGACTTTGCTGCAATCAAGTCCCTGAGGACCCTCCGGGCTTTAAGGCCTCTCAGAGCTCTATCCAGATTTGAGGGCATGCGGGTGAGAACAAAAGCAGCTACATGATGTATCTCTATACTATGTAATGTGCAACAGCATCATTTCCAGAAAAAGTATTGTAAAAAAAATGATAAGAATACAAGGCGATGATAGAGAATGTGAGATGCTACAATGGCCCACAGTAGCATGTCAGGAAGTATAGAACACTTTCGACCGCCAATTTCTCCTCTTGCTGAAATTAGCCAGTTGTTCGGCAAGTGAACGAGAGTATACTCTGCCTCTCATACTCCTGGGCCAATGGTGTGCTTTTGATACCATAACGACCGGTGGCATTACAACTAGAGTGGCTTCTATTTGCGGGAGTAGACCTCGGAGTGTTGGAAAAACGCAAGTGCCCATAAAGTCGATAAAATCAGAGGCAGCACTTCATTCATTACACATGTGTGTATGTGGCATATGTTATCGTAATGACCAGAAATGAATACTGTTGTTATTGTTTATACTGCATTGTCTTAATTGTGTTGCTCACCAGGTGGTAGTGAATGCTCTTATTGGAGCCATCCCCTCCATCATGAATGTGCTGCTAGTGTGCCTCATCTTTTGGCTCATCTTCAGCATCATGGGAGTCAACCTGTTTGCGGGCAAGTTTGGAAAGTGTGTGAACAGAACGGGCTTCATCCACAGTTTCATAGTAGTCAACAATAAATCAGATTGCCTGGCCATGAATGACACTCAGTACTACTGGACAAAAGTCAAGGTCAACTTTGACAACGTGGGACTGGGCTACCTTTCCCTTCTACAAGTGGTAGGTTTTGTGTGCAGCCTCATTTCTGGTTGTACTATATAACTTTGTCGAATTGTCAGATGGATTGACCCATGTTCGGAGCCTTGTTGGTGTCATGGTTAATACCAATATGTAGCTGCATGTAAACTCGATAACAACTATAGAGAACAGTCCAAGACAGCAGAATATAGAAGAGCCACAGTATGAGACACTCTCACATTTAACAAAATCCAGTAGAGTTAAAAATGCATCCATTCATATTCTACAACTTGTCCCGTTCACGATCGCGGGTGAGCTGGAGCCTGTCCCAACTAACTTTAGGTGAAGGGTGGGATACAGCCTGGGCTGGTGTACATACTGTAGACCAGGGGTGTCAACCTCATTTATGTCGCGGGCCACATCAGAGTTTTGGTGTCCCTCGGAAGGCCGTTACAACCCATACAAATGTATGATCGCCTCATATATCCAACAAATTGATGGATAACTCGTTTTGAAATCAGAAGCCAGTAAATAGTTTGTTCAACTGGTTTTAAATGTATTTTAAAGGAGGCATTTTTAACAAATGCTTGCAATATCTCATATGTTGTGTTAACAGTCAAGACAATTTCAAAGAAACACAGCAAGTTAATACACATGATTTGCCTTCACGGGCCACATAAAAAGATGTTGCGGGCCGGATCTTGCCCCCGGGGATTCACATATTTGGAAAATTTACAATCTTCAATTAACCTAACATGCATGACCTACTCAATTATTAGCTTTAGTCTTCCAAACTTCTATTTATCATAAAAACAACAATGGCCGTGGCACAAGACTTTGTCCAGACAATAATCTTATGTATTGTGGCATTACAGGCAACGTTTAAAGGTTGGATGGAAATAATGCATGCAGCTGTTGATTCAAGAGGAGTAAGTGTGTCACTGTACTTGGGCAGACTAAAGGTCACAAACCCAACAGGAAGCGACTGACTTGAAGATTTTTTTTTTTTCAGGTGGAGGAGCAACCCATCAGAGAAATCAATCTCTACATGTACATTTACTTTGTTGTCTTCATCATATTCGGTTCCTTCTTCACCCTCAACCTCTTCATCGGTGTCATTATTGACAATTTCAATCAGCAGAAAAGAAAGATAAGTATTACTGTGATTCGTAAGGGATTTGTAAACAGTTATCACAAAACACATTTAGTTGTCAGAAAAAGAAAGTGAACCCTTTGGAAATGATGTACCTGGCTTTCTGCATAAATTGGTCACGAAATATGATCTGATCTTCTAAGTCACAACAATAGACAAACGCAGTCTGCTTAGAGTGATACCACATGCCATTTTTTTTTTCATGTTTTCATTGCACAAAGTATGTAAACATTCAAATGACAGAAGTAAATCAACAACAGAATGGCTTCAACAGAAGAAAAGGACGCCTTCTACAGTGTCCCAGCCCGGGTCCTAACCAACCTGATTGTCATGTTGTGGCATGGCCTCAAGAGAGCGATTTAGACCAGACATCCCAAGAATATTGCTGAACGACACGTTTTTGTAAAGAGGCCAAAATTCCTACTAACTGTTGTGCAGGTCTGATCTGCAACTACAGGGAACATTTGGTAGGGTCTTGCTACCAAAGGAGGCTCAACCACTTATTCAGTCCAAAGTTCCACATATTTGATGTTTACAAAAACATGGAAACAAATAATTGTTCGTGTGACTGTGTTTATCTCATATTTGTAACTTACAAAGATGAAGCTCAGATGAAATTTATGACCAATTTATGCATTCATTCAGGTAATTGCTAATGGTTTGCTTATTTTTTTTTCTTTCAACCACATAGCACTTTACCTTTAAATTAAGTGAATTATATTGTTTACAAGTACGCTACAGTGGAACCTCGGATGTTGATAACAACTCACCTCTAATTATTCTTAACTGAGGATGCAAGTTGCCTCACATAAAAAAACATCTCCTTTTGCGATGTGCATTCGGTTATTTTTCTTTCCTTATTGTTATTGTCTATTTTTGACTCAGCCACATTGTACTGAGTAGGACAGACATGTGTAGTACTTTGGTCACTATACATATCACAATAACATTCAGTTTTGTGGTTCATCTTCACTCTCACTGGTAGCCATCTGTGGTGGTGTTACTTCAAAAAAAACAATCACATATGTACACATGGCTGAGCTGTTGTCTAATTAATGTAGAGGTTCTACTGTAACGGCCTTTTGATATTTGGAATGTTGCTGTCTTTCCAAAATAATGTCAGGTATCTTTGATTTTACTTAGGTGGACAGGATATTTTCATGACGGAGGAACAGAAGAAATACTACAATGCAATGAAGAAGTTAGGAAGTAAAAAGCCACAAAAGCCAATACCAAGACCTACGGTATAAAGCAACGCCATTATTCTTCATGTCCACATGTTTGATATTTGTTTGTGTGGCGAGTGTTAGCGTTCATTCTTGAGTGTCTCTACACTTATTGCCGAATCGATTGACATCAAAACAAGAATTGCATCGAACATTTTTAGAAGATAATAAAGTCTGTTTTGATTGAAAATGTCAGAGTTATGAGTTAGCAATATTGTCATTATTGCGGTTTAAAATTACAGTAATAGTATATAAAGCTGCACTACAACATACTGAGAGGTGTTTATTTGTATTTAACATTTCACCTTTGTTGTCTGGTTAAATACGGCAATCAAAACAGCTCTCAGTGGGATGCAGAGTTCAACATCACTATAAACCAGTTGAATAATACAAGTATTGCCCTATCTTCGTAAACAGCCGCAAAAACTGATACATCTTCCCTTTCGCACTGGGGCAAGTCGGGTTTGCCATTTTTGGTCTGATCCGCTGATAAGTGTTGGATATCTTTGCATTAGTCTTGCGCTGAGCATGAAAATAGGGCCCATTATCTTTATCTCCACAAAGACTATTGCTAAGTTACTGATTCAGTTTGTCTTTCTACAACTCAGAACATTCTCCAAGCCTTCTTCTTCGATCTCGTGTCCAAGCAAGCCTTTGACATCATGATCATGATGCTGATCATTGTCAACATGCTAACTATGATGGTGGAGACGGACGAGCAGTCAGACCGCATGGAGTCCATTCTCAACAAGATTAATTTGGTCTTCATTGTGATCTTTACGACAGAATGCCTGATCAAGATCTTTGCCCTCCGTTGTTATTTCTTTACAGTTGCATGGAACATCTTTGATTTTGTGGTGATTGTACTCTCCATTGTGGGTAAGTAGAAATGTGGCAATTTACAAGAATACGATTAGGTTGTCTAAAACAAACAGCTCTGTATTTCTAACTCTCGTTACAGGGATTGTTCTTGCTGACATTATTGAAAAGTATTTTGTATCTCCGACCCTGTTTCGAGTTATCCGCCTGGCAAGGATCGGACGTGTACTTCGACTTATACGTGCAGCCAAAGGAATAAGGACATTACTGTTTGCCTTAATGATGTCCATGCCAGCACTGTTTAACATTGGCCTCCTGCTTTTCCTTGTCATGTTCATCTACGCTATCTTTGGCATGGCGAACTTTGCCTATGTGAAAAAGCAAGACGGAATTGATGACATGTTCAACTTCGAGACCTTTGGGAATAGTATGATCTGCCTTTTCCAGATCAGCACCTCGGCCGGCTGGGACAACCTCCTGAGCCCAATAATGTCCAGCTCCCCGGAGGAGTGCAACATTAATTTTGTCAATACTGGCACAAATACCCGCGGTAACTGTGGCAGCCCCTCAGTGGGCATAACCTTCTTTGTAAGCTACATAATAATCTCTTTCCTCATTGTGGTAAATATGTACATTGCGATCATTCTGGAGAACTTCAGCGTCGCCACAGAGGAGAGTACAGATCCGCTGAGCGAAGATGACTTTGAGATGTTTTACGAAGTTTGGGAGAAGTTTGATTCGGAAGCCACACAGTTCATCGAGTTCTCCGTGCTGTCCAGTTTTGCTGACACTCTGTCGGAGCCGCTGCGCATCGCCAAGCCCAATAAGATCAAACTGATCTCTATGGACCTGCCCATGGTGAGTGGCAATCGAATCCACTGCCTGGATATCTTGTTCGCCTTCACAAAGCGAGTACTGGGAGAGTCGGGGGAGATGGATGCCCTCAAACAGCAAATGGAGGAGAAGTTCATGATGACCAACCCTTCCAAGATTTCTCACGAGCCCATCACTTCCACACTGCGACACAAGCTGGAGGAGGTGTCGGCCATCATCATTCAGAGGTGTTACAGGAGGCATCTGGTGCGCCGGCAGATGAAGCAGGCCTCATACCTTTACAGACAAATCAACTATGAGTCTGTAGTAGATGTGGAAAATGCTCCAGAGACAGAGGGGCTCATAGCAACTATGATCCATCACTATGGGCCTGTGGGGGCGGAGTTTTTGGAGACAACAGAGGACTCGCTAATGTCCTCACCACCTTCTTATGACAGCGTGACCAGGGTAGCCAGTGACCTTTCGGATGTTATCAGACTATTAGCCAGGGACTCTGAACTTGGGGATCCTCATGAAAACTATGAGGAAACTTTTCTTTGAGATCAGGTTGAGTGGGGTAAGTTTGCGGGGGTTGTTTTTCCTGCAAAAAATATGCTTCAAGAAAATCATGGTCAAAGAGAGTTGCCTGTTTTAATGTGAATCATACAAAAGCTTGGAACCTTTTTAAAATGAGCATATGTTTAAACTGAAACACCCTTGGGGATGTTGAGGGCCTTATTTCAGAAGATAATGCTGAAATGTTATTTTGATTAACAATGCCTGGGAGGGACTGATTGAAATACATCCACCACTCCAAAAATGTTAGGGGTATTGGGCTTTCAGATGACATTTCAGGATGAATATAAAATGCACTGTGATATTTACAGATGAACTTTCAATAATTTGACCTGCTCTAAACTTTTCAATGCCCTAGCTTGTGTTTGAATATTTTTGCCCAACTGACTGTGTTCAATAACAAGGAGTTCAAAAGCAAAATTCAAGGGTGTTTTTTGCACGAACATTTCCGAGGACATCCACTTCTTTGCATATTTGTAACTGAATCTTCCTGTGACACTCTAAGCTCATTGGTCACTTTCTTCTGAAAACATCCTGTTTGAAGCCTTGCATTGGAGAAATACTGTTGATCAATTGTCATTTGGTCTTGTCAAAATGTAAACAACACACGTGTTTAAATACCAAGTCTAATTGAAATTGGAAATTGGCATGTTAGGTTCATCACGAATTTACACTCAAAAAACAAATATTCCTAACTTTTGTGACGAGTAAAAGTGGAGAAAATTGATTAATGGAATTATTATTGTGGTTTAAATTTGCACTGATGTAGAACAGTGATTCCCAACCATGGTGCCATGGGAGAATTTCACTTACATTTTTCTGAAAATTATCATTCAAATGTACAAAAATACCTTTGTTCATCATATATTGATATTCATATGTAAGTGAAATAAAGTGGCAGGCAGAACAATTGAATGATATTCCATTAGATGACTGAAAGTAAAATAACCAGATTTCATACTAAGTAAATTGTGAGTAAATTGAGATCAGATCATTAGTATTTCCATATTCATAATTTTTGTGACATTTTTGTTTGGTGGTGTGCGGTGAAGATTTTTCTTATGTAAATGGGTGCCTTGGCTCAATGAAGGTTGGGAAACATTGTAGATGTGCATCATACTGAGAGGTAGGTAAATACTGTCACCAAAATATTGCAAACACCTCTCAGTATGAAAAACTACAGGTTGAGAATCAAGACAATCATTTGATCCCATTATTGATTTCTATTATTTAGGTGTAGTACACTTTGTCCGTATTTTCCCTTCTTTGTCTCTTCTATATGCCAAATTTTGGAATTCTTGCCTATGAAGCGCACTGCAGCATTGCGGCAAATAATAAGCCGTTTAACAACAAAAAAGGACAAATGCAGCCAGTGGCTCTGTGGGCATCGGGCAACACAATTTGACACAGAAAGGGACTTTTTAAAGAGTTTAAGTCAGTTGTTGCTTTGCCCTCATTACAATGTAAAAAAACATACACATGCATAAGAAATGAACTAAATAATGATTACTTACTAAATAAAAACCTGGGTGTTTTACAGAGTCCGCAGTCAATTGATACTCTTCATACTGCCATACAAATGAAATCCAAAGCCAATCTATTTAAAATGGATTCCATGAACAACTAAAACAGAAATCTAATGAAATGGTCTTAATAAGAATTTTGTATCCCAAAGCAATTTTATTTTCTCTCACTATACACATCATGAGGTCCATTTGTGTGCCCAATACAAAGAGGATCGGGGTGGAAAAATTACTAAATCATGTGCCTGATTTTGACTGTTGTCCACACGCGTCTCTGAATCTCTTCAGACCATGTTATTTGACTGTTGGATGCAGGTGCAGGAGAAGCCTGGATAAGCATGGAAGCAATAAGAGCTCATTTTGTAATATTAATGGTGTAAAAAAACAACAACGCCGTTTTACATGTAAAATACATTTTTAAACATTTTGTAATTATATTTATGTGTACTGTTTATATAAAGAACATTTAAGTGACATGCTTGGCTGTCATATAACATGATCAAATTGTATACATACATTCTGTTCATATATGGTAAATTTTTCTATAAGATATTTTCCTTGAGAACTTGCTTGTTGTATTGCATTTAGGTTGTATTTACTAAATGGAACAAAACATCTTTTCCATAATTGTGCATAATCCAACTCTCACCACAGTAAAAAGAAGTAGAGTGACAAATGTTTTTGTTCATTTTGACGCTTAGGGTTATTAATTAAACAAGGGAATTGCTTGGTATTGCCATGCGCTTTTTAAAAAATGTTGCTGTGTACACATTTTCTTACATTACATTTGTTTTTGTTGGGGATAATTTCACATGAGAAACCAGTTATCTTATTTGACCTCATTATAAGGCTGCCAATCTATCTCTGAGAGGGGAAAGATAAGACAGATGTGCACAAGCCTCTGAATCAGCACGGCTTTCTGTCCTTGTGAGTGCGTTGCCCTTTAAAGCCTGAATTTGTTTATTACACCTCAACAAATGCAGTACAATCACCTTTCAAAAATATAACTGAAATAATCTGTGCCAATTATTGATTTAGTTGAATCTTTTAAGAGATTGAACATACGCATAATTCACACAACGCTACTGATGGATGCTCAAATGCTAAGATATATCCACTAAAGATACAAAATATACTAAATCATCTTCTGTCAAATTATTTGCACAGTAACTGCTTAGCATGTTCATGTGATTACGGTATTTGAATGCTCTACATACACATATTTTCTTACTACACATTTCTGTAGATGTGTTTATTTTCTGTCTTCAGCATATGATTACATGTTTTATGTCACAAAAATGTTCAGTCAAGTGTTTTTGTAATAAATCTGAAATGTGTTCCCACATTTTTTTAGATGGGGCGGGGGGTGGGGTGGGGGCGATCAACAAGGGTGCCAATTTGGATTTAGCCCCAAATAGATTTCCTCTCTCTGGTTGTCGGGGTGGTCAAATCCAACTTTGACCAGCTGGGATGGAGGGATAATCTGTGTGTAAAAAAAAAAAAAAGGACACTTTTTTTAATTACACACTCACAGGACAGCCAGGCACACCAATGCAAACTCCCTCTCTCTCCCTCTCTCTCTCTCTCTCTTTCGCTCTCTCTCGCTGTCTCTCTTTCAGTTCTTCCTTGCCGGTAGCACACACATTCAGCATAAAAATGTTGACATAAATGAGCCCCCCACACAGTAGCACATGCATACTGTGGATACACAGACATGCTATACTTTAGTGCCGTTCATATTCTTCCACATTGTTTTAATTTGTGTTTTTAAGTGAAGTGCCAGAAGATTTTAATGTGAATGAATGTGACTCTGCAACTGATGTGATTTTTTTGCCATTTAGACATGTGGCAGAGATTAAAAATGCACTATGTTTAATTGCAAATTGCATTAGCATAGATATGGACATAATTTAATACCTTACAGATCATCTGCATTCACCATGCTCGACTGCCACTGGAGTACAAGATATTTGACGTGCAGTGTTCTACTGTACATCTGATAATTCTAAGTTGTTATTTAAAATTTGATGGTAGACAAGTGTAATATTGAAAAAATCAGTCCAATCGTCTTGTTTCCTAAACATGTTAAAATTTAATTAATGTTTTTTTTTTAGTCGGATTATTTTATTCATTCACACTTTTAATAATATGTACTTTAAACGTGTCAATAATATTGTATTGTGAAATAATGATAACTGTGAGATGCTTCGGCTGGTTCCTATGTGCTCTCCATTTGCTTAAAATTGTTGATTTGAAAACAATAGACTGTACAGTAAATGTCTATAAACAAATATTGGACAAGGGTTAAAGCTACAGTACAGTACTGTACATTCGAATACATGTTGAATCAACGAACAAAAGCCCTCACAGTACTGTACTGCATTGGATAAGAGAGAGTCGACTGCCACCACCAGGAGATTTATGTACCTACAGATTTATTTTGAGACGTTCAGAGAAGCCAGTAGGAAAATAATGTAGTGGCCTTAATTTTGTCAGGCATTAATTCAATTCACATTATAGTACAGTTAGTGTAGGTTATTTTGTTGTCGGGTGTCTTGCTGCCTGAGTCAAGTTTTTCCTGACCCAAAAATACACCAAAAATAATATCTTTTAAAATTTCAATCATTGGTCCAGGTGCTGCAAAGTTTGTGTACAGCCTTCTCCAGGTCAAATTTGAACAATGTATAACCGAAATGGATTTACATTTGCATTTGGTGAGTGTCAAGAAAAATGGTGGTAATGGTTGGAATCTTGAATCTGTGAAACTACTGTAGAAGTCGTAAAAGAAGTCGTAAATCTGTGTATTTGCAGCGGTAAGAAGCAGTTTTTAATTAACTTTTTTGAACTATTACTATCACTATAGTCTACTATTTTTTGGAGTGTCTAAAGTTACCAGCCATTCGGGATTTCCACTAGCCAGTTATATTTTAAACTTTAGCTCTGCTCTTTTTATCTACCTCCAGACTAGTGAAATACAGGAATTCACGCTGCCTGGGCATATTAAATGTGATTTTCTATTTATTGGAAATGGAGGTGTCACTCATTGCCAGGTGTACAAATGACCTAGAAGAAAACATACTGTAGAGTAGGGTTGGGCATCGTTTGAATTCCAATAATTCCGGTTCCAATCCCAGTTCCTCTTGTTTCGATTCCGGTTCCAAACGACTTTTCATTTTGATTCTTTTTGGGGTGTCGACCATTCCTGTTTAGCGGCTCACGGCACAGACTAAAATAACATTTCACAACAGCCGGTATCATTTGCCTTTATTGTACTGCAGTACTTACCTTCTACAAAAGCGGTCTTCTCTCTCGGCTGCAACACACCTGATTCAATTGATCAGGATCGTTATTCAGCTTCTTCAGACCTTGCTGATTATTTGATGATTTGAATCAGATGTGTGGCAGCAGGGACAGATGTATAACAGGCAGGACAGTGGACCTCAAGGAACAGGATCGAAGACCCCTGATTTAGAGTGTTCAATTTACCTATCGTGTATATGTTTCCAGAATGTGGGAGGAAACCTGATTACCCGGAGGAAACCCACACAGGCCCAGAGAGAAGATGCAAACTGACAAATTCCACACAGGAAGGCCGGAGCCCGGATTCGAACTCTGGACCGCTGTACTATTTGGCGAATGTGCTAACCAGTCGGCCACTGTGCCACCCACAAGGAAAACATGACAAAACCTAAATCTAATCAAAACCAAATTCACCAAACAGAACATGACAACTAGAGTATGGGTAGTGACCATTAGCCATTGCAGAATGTATTGAAGTCTAGGTTGGAGTTAGTAAAAAGTCAGATGGGATTTAAAAAGTGTTCTTTTCATGAAGCTGACTAGAGGAAATTTCACTGTATATGTAAACCATGAATGCAAACAATTGTATTGAATAATTAAGATATTGATCATATAAATCTAAGTAAAAGTAGAACCATTGTAGCACGAGGTTCAGCCCTCCCATTCACAAGGGAGGTAAGCACAAGAGGAAGGTTGTACCATGAAGGAGCAACGACTGTTGATGTGCTATTAAGTAAAGGAATAAAGCATTTCAAGAATTAAGAAGGGATCAAGGTTTTTCAGAAATTAACGAATACAAGTGCAGACAAGCAGAGGAACCATAAAATATATATATTTTCATAATAAGAAATTGTGACAATGTGGGGGGATATTTATTAACTAAAATGTGAAAATTTGGGTTTTTCATAGGCACAGAAAATTGAAGTTAGAATAGGAAAGAAATGTTTAAGTAATTCTATGATACATAATGCAACACTACAGGGAAGCATTATTTGTACTGTGTTCTTTTTACAGTTACAGTTTCTGTGTGCATGCGTGTGTGTGTGGGTGTGTGTGTGTGTGTGGGGGGGGTGTGCGTGTGGCTCAATTTTCTTCTTTTTGTACTAATGTCTTCCATTTTTAGTCTTGTGGATATTCAACACTGTTTATGGCATTTTTTTAAAAGAAAGTCCTAAAAAAAAGTTTATTATTCATTTAAGAAAATCGCTGTGTGAACCCCTCATCCCACTACACTGTGTACAGGTTTGGTCAATGTGTTTGATCACAAACAACCATCCATTATCTATACCGCTTATCCTCACAAGGGTCGCGGGGACTGCTGGAGCCTATCCCAGCAGTCTTCAGGCAGTAGGCGGGGGACACCCTGAATTGGTTGCCAGCCAATTGCAGGGCACACGGAGACAAACATCCGTCCTCACAATCACACCTAGGGGCAATTTAGAGTGTCCAATTAACCTATCAAGCATGCAAACCGGAGTACCCGGAGAAAACCCAAGCAGGGACGGGGAGAACATGCAAACTCCACACAGGGAGGTCAGGGTCGGGATCGAACCCACAACCTCTGAACTGTGAGGCGGGCGTGCTAACCAGTCTTGAGCACAAACAATCAGTACATTTTCTGTGTTCTCCTTGCATGCCTTTTGTTTATTTAGTTTCTCCACTATTGCTGTTGAAATTATGCAAGTTTGCCCATTGAGGTACTAATTATCATTCTTTGTAGTTGTATTTGTAATTGGCCTTTTTTTTAAAACAAGGCAGAGCCGCACTCCATACCGATAGTTGGCGGTATTGTACATATTCGTTATTTGTCAGCCGCCATAAAATATGAAGTGAAGAAAAGAAGAAGATGGTCTTTTCCCCTAGTTTATTCGAGAGGCAAGGGACGTGGATTTGAGTTACAACGAGATTGTCGGGGAAACAATATAAAAGAGAGCGACGTTCCGAAACCCTGTGTGCCTTCGCTGGAAACAAATGGGTAAAGTTAGCTTGGTGCTTGTTTTGCTTTGTTTCGTTTCGTTTTGTTTTGATGGTGTTTCTACACGTTGCTAACTCTTTAGCGATAGTCACTTGTCGAATCAAATACATGAAAAATGAGGGAGATTAAAGCGGTGCAAAATTTGGGATGTGTGCCATAATTTCTAAACGTGAAGTGTAATCGTAATGACCGACATTAGCAAATTAGAAAATAGAATATTCTGGTAACGACATTATTAGTTTGATTTGAAATGTTAAATCTCATATCCAAATTAAGATTATGCGTTTTAATAGAACTAGACCAGTGTTTCCCAACATTGATCCAAGCATATTTTATAACTTTGGACAAATTAAGTGAAATTGGATGATTCAATCATACTGACCTATGACTACTTTGTGTTCTTACAGGATTTACAAAAAAAAGAATAGGGGTATTTGACATTTCAGAATGGACCAAAATACCTTTACACGTCAACTGAATTTGACCTCAAAACCTTAGAATCCAAATGTTCAGATGTTCAGTGTTTCAGTACTTTTTGCACAATTTATTGTTCTTGTACAAGGAACTGAACATCAAAATTCACAACAGGCATTTGATCCATGAATGGACCAAAACAATTCAAAAGGTTGACCACTTCAGTCCAAAGATGTCCAGTCTCTCTGTATCAATATGCAACCTACTGATGACACTTTGTGGCACTAAGCTCAGTGGCCTCTTCCCTTTGAGAACATGTTTGAATTTTTCTGTTCAGCTCCTTGGAGAACAGCAATGTGTGTTAACCCTGTAATGCCTGACCCCAGAAATAATGGACAGAAAATTCAGATTTTTTTGAATCTGAAACCTTTATTTGGCTCTTTAACAAAAAAAAAATGTATGTATGTATGTATGTTTTTATGTTTTTCCTATTGTATCATAAATGATACCACGGGCATTACGTGCCATTCTAGTGTATAAATTATAGAACAAAAACATCAACCTATTGTAGCAAACTACTACCTTTAACAGTAAAGATTTTGTTTTGTTGTAAACGTAGTAAGCGTGGAAGACGTTTGGACTCTTCAACAAGAACTTTGGCCTCTTATGTCAAACTGCTAATTCAGTTTTTTTTATTGTTGGTTACTATAGTAACCTTGACAAACATCAAAGTCATACATGAAACCACTTTGTCCTGCACGACCCCACATTTTGAAGCCCCATTTATGAGGCTTTGCTGGCATATAAACTTTCAGATGAGCTCTTTCTTTGAATATGAACCATGATTTCATCAACTGCATGATGTTCTTCAGGAGGTACATGAAAACATTGTTCTTGCAGTTTTTCCAGCCATGGCCTCACTTTCCATAATGTATCATTCTTTGCATCTCCAGACACACTGAGGTTATCTTGGAAATGCAACAATGTCACCAATTTCTCAAATCGATCTCGAGACATTACATCAGCAACTTTGGGGTAATGGGTTTCCATTTCCCAATAGGCTCTGACATTGGACATCTGTACCAAACCCATGAACATGTACATGCCAAGAACCTGCTCAATTTCTTGGGCATTTGTGTTTACTGTTTCCTCTTTTCTGTAGAACTGAACAAGTTTGTTTGATCTGCAACCAGCATTATCATTTCATCAGCAACAAACCGTTTGAATTACGTGTAAGGTGTAAACTCAGACCTTTCTTCAATGGCTTCATCAGCACTTTTAAAAAATGTAAAAGGGTAAAATTCTGCCTTTCTCTGCATATACTCCTTCCTTTTTTACTTTTTTCTTTGCAAATTCCTTTTTTCTATTGGCTTGTGTCACTGTTGGACCCCCTTCTTCTGTGCCCATCTGATCACCTCTTTTGTCAAACTAGGCAGCTGTATGTGTCTTTCTCCTCCTCTCTTTACTCTTCCCTTGGCTTCTTCCATGCCTTTTTGTTATCTGTGATGATGTTGGACCCTCTTCTTCCTCTTCAAGCCTCTGGTCAGACATTCCATCTTCATCATTGCTACTATTGGAGCTTTCTTTGTCATTTGGGGTCCAATCCTTATCTAACACTTCATCATTTGCAGACATCAACCCCTTATGTCAATGGAATTGCCCTGGAAGAAGCGAAGGACATCTTCAGCACTGTAGCACCGTTTAGCCATCTAAAAGTACATATTAGTACATATATTTAGGTTTATTGGTTTTTGAATAGGGCGGCACGGAGGACGAATGGTTGGCACGTCCGCCTCACAGTGCAGAGCTCATGGGTTCGAATGCAGCCCAGGCCTTCCTGTGTGGAGATTGCATTGTTCTCCCCGTGCTTGCGTGGGTTTTCTTAGGGGACTCCAGTTTCCTCCCACATTCCAAAAACATGCATGGTAGGTTAATTGAACACTCTAAATTGCCCCTAGGTGTGATTGTGAGTGCGGATGTTTGGTTGTCTCTGTGTGCCCTGCGATTGGCTGGCAACCAATTCAGGGTGTCCCCCACCTACTGCCCGAAGACAGCTGGGATAGGCTCCAGCACTCCCCGCGACCCTTGTGAGGATAAGCGATGCAGATAAAGGATGGATGGATGGATGGATAGATGGTTTTTGAATAGACTTATTTGGTTTGAACATTACCTTTTAACCAATAATTGATGTAATTGATTGATTAAAACATTTCATCGTGCACGACAATGAATACAATGGATAAAGCACCAAGAAAAAAATGTGTCATTGACAATTAGGAATTTTGCACAAAATTCAGGTTTTTACCTGTAGTATCAAATTTTAAACATGCATTTTCTGCAGTTTTACTATTTACTAAAGTGCAAAAAATGAAGTAATTATAACTTGCTTTGACATATTATGTTCTTATGAGGACGTGTTAGCAAAAAAAATCTGTGAAAATCTCACTGAAAAAGGGTCAAAATCACAATTATCTTTACCTTGATTCAGTTAGGAACTACCTGAAGCAGGCCATCTTGGATTGTCCCTTGTACTGTGTCCAAATTGTTGTAGTGAAAAAAGCATCCACCAGGGGATAGAAGACAAGTATCAGATTGTACACAAAAGGGTTTTGAGGAAAATTTTTACCATATGATGATGCAAGAATGCTTTGAAATTCTTGTATCAAATTTGATGCGTTTGACAATATAGGGATAAACGTATTGATACACACTGAACAATTGAACATGTGCTTTCAAAAGTTTAGAGAAGGGCAAATTCAGTTCACCTGTACTTTAAGTCCATCCTGAAATGTTATCCAACTGAGTAGCCCAAACGTTATGCATGTAGTGTTTATGGGTGTACCTGCTGCATATTAACAATGCTTCTTTGGCCATTCAGAAGGTCCCCTGCCTTTGCCTTCGATAAGGCTCCTGGCCCCACCTTTGCGGGTAATGTCAGCCATCATGTGGAAGGTGGTTCACTTGCGGAGCACAAAGCATTATGGGAGAGTGGTGGACTTCATCACCTTGGTGAATGATGCCATCCCTGATATTTTGAGTCACAGACAGAGGACGCTGATTATGCTGGGATTGAAACTAAAGGTAATGGTGATCATGACTGGACAAAAATGGTGCATGTTAAAAAGTGAGTGTGCTTGACCCACTTCTTAAAATTCCAATGACATACCCACACTGTACAGCTCCTTTTACAAAGGTCGTTCAACTGGAAATTCTGGTTTTCCATAAATAGTGAAGTGAACCCCCGCGTCGGTGTGGGCGACAACTGCTGTAATGAATCACGCGACCGACGCATTGTGCTTTGCAACATGTTGGCGACCGGTCTGCGACACATGCCGCGCACACGTCAGAAATTGTTGCTGCGTATACAATGGCGCACGCATTCTCTGTCATGATTGGTCCCTTATGTCACATGTTGCGATGACGTACACTTTTCCCCAGCTCGGTACTTCGAGGGCAATTTGTTTGTCACCACGGAGGAGAGGATCCACCACACAGCTTGTTGCTGCTGCAAAGCAAACTAGTTTGGCAGCGGCGTAGGAAGACTACACACACACATACCGCCACCTTCCTGATTGATTTCGGAATATAATTAAATGCATCGTCTAGTCATCTAGGTCCTTTTGTTGCAGAAGGCACAATATCCATTGTTGTCGCTGTCGTTTTCATCGTTGCTCGGCAGTAAAAACGCAGACCGGAATTGGCCAGAAAAGGAAGAGGAAATTCCACCCTGCAGTGTCCTCGTCAGTATCAGCCGTAGCGACGCGCCCCCGACTAGGAATGAAGCTGCAACGTATCTTTAAAACAACGCGTGTGGGTTGCGCGCGAGTATGAAGGCAAACTGTGCGCGCATTACCGCATTGACGTCACCCGTGGGAGTATAAAGAAGCATTTCCTCGTGGTTCAGTGCCCAGGGATTCACCTATTCATGGATTTATTTTTATTTGATTTTTTACAATGTTTAAAAATGCATATATATTTTTAGTATATAGTATATATATATATATATATATATATTTATATATATATATTTATATATATATATATTTATATAAATATATATATATATATTTATATAAATATATTAATATATATTTATATATATATATATATATATTAATATATATATATATATATTAATATATATATATATATTAATATATATATATATATTAATATATATATATATATTAATATATGTATATTAGGGGTGTAACGGTACACTCGGGTGTATTAATACGTTTCGGTATGGCATGTTCGGTTCGGTCCACTTATTACGCACAGACGCTGACTGTTGCATGCGGGAGACGATAGTGGCGGCACAAAAAAGAGAGCCAGAAAAGAGCCAGAACTCGAAGGTCCCCGCGTACACTGCGGTCTCCTGTTTGGGAGCATTCTGGCTTAGTCCGAAGGTTGTGTGCCGACATGAGATGTGAGCTGGGCGGCTATGTTGCTGCTAGCACGTCTAAATGCACGGCATCATCCGACAGTGAATGTTTCTCAAACGAGGGAGCAAAAACGTCTAACTTAAATAGCGAGATTTATCATATTGTAGCGTCTTCCAGGAACACGCCGTCAGACGTTGTTTAATTATCACGTTTTTATTAATCCAAGTACAACTGCTCGCGCTCTTCTTTCTCCGCTGCTCAACTCGCTTGCCGTACGATGCATTCATGAACCTCGGAAATATCACAACTCAGCAACACAAAAATCCGACCACAACACAGATAACCCAATTTGTTACAAAATACTGTTGAACATTCATAGATTTCAATGCCTAAAAAGTGTATAGAATTCCATAAAGACTTTATAAATGTTTTTTTTTCATTATAAAAAGAGTTTTAATATAGTTAGCAATAATTGTAACTGTTATTGTATGTATTTATCACAAAAAAATGTATATATGTGCTGAAATGACAACTTGGCTTTAACTTGAATACTTAGATGTGTCATAGGCTTTGCTGCTGAGTGTTTAAAGATTTCAGTGTCTTAATAATTTACTAAATTAAGAGATCTTTATTGTTAGTGTATTTTTATTCTGGTGTACCACTGATTCTAATTAAGTGTAAAAATGATTTCACCCTCATCATTCTTGATATGTCAGCTTCTATAGATGAATATAACTCACCTATTGTTTAGATATGAGTAGTTATTCACATTTAATGATGGATTTTTTTTCTGAGTTTGAAATGTCCTACTGTGTTTGAATGCACCCAATGTCTCGTGCCGATCGCGAGTGACGTCATTGTTTACTTCTTTTAGGATCCTCGCCGTTTGAACCACAAAGGTTCAGTGTATTACAAACAATAAGACAAATATTCAATTACAAGCATCTTCACAAGCAAGCTTCCACCTTCCTGACGCGCCGTGCGTCAGCCCCATGTCACAGAGTTGTTGCGCTTTCACAACTTTATTTTTCAAAGTACCAGTGTTTGTACATTATGGAATCACATCATTTTTGCCCCCTAAAATTTGCGATACCACTTACAATATTATGCTACATTGAGTTGGTTGATCACATAAAATCTCAACAAAAAAACATTTAAGGTGGTGGTTGTAACGTGGAAAAATGTGAAAACGGTCAAAGCGTATGAATACTGTTTCAAGGCACTGTATTGCAAATGTCTTTACAGATGTTAAGTTGTGAGCCGGATGTCAGATGTGCTAGAACTGTATTGGAGAGCATTTTACCAAGCAGTTCAGAGCAGGTGTGTGTTCAGTTTCTCATTGATGAACATCACGTATATGTTGGTGCTGGTGTTCAATGAAGGATATGTTTATTACGGCAGGCTCATCCAACAAATGATGCTTTTGAGACCAACTTATCCACACTTGTTCTAAGACTTGTGGAGGACCACAAATGGAGAGAACACTTCCTAAAGGTGTGAATCTGTATATTTCTCAAAGTCTTAACTTCAAAAACTGCTCATTTTTAACTTTATCTCCTCACAGAATGAGTTCCCAGTGCATTATGGGCCAGACTTTGACACAGCATTGGAAACATTGGTAACCGACTTCTTCAACAGATTGGACAGGCTGCTGCTCATTCCGGATTTTAAACAGGCACGATGATCACAAGTGTTGCACAGGAAAACACTTTCAGCGAGGCATATTAGTATTTCATGTTAATATTTTTTAACAGACCTCATTGTGGCTTGACAATGATGTATCAGCCCTTCTGGACACATACCAGCAGTATGCTTGTGAAGATGAAGATTTCACAACACTACTCCGAGGCACAATCCAAAGAGGGAAATTCGCCAAGATAAACACCAATGGCAAGTCTGATGGTATGTGATACAACATGTTTTAGTGTCTGTATCGTGCATACAACTTTTTTAAAAAGTATCTTTATCCACCTTATTCCTCCACACTATGAGCTTTTGTGTGAATTAGGTGTGCGACTTCCAGTATGAACCGAAACCAGTGTTTTGTTTACATGGAATGGTTTGATCCCGCTTTCTACTCCGCTACATGAGTAGGAAGCGGGGTGACATAAAAAAGAAGCCAGAGATAAGGCACAGTCACGTCTTATTGAACTACTTTCTGAACTCTGTCGCTTCAGATGTGAGGCAATGAACAATCTCTAAAGCATTAGTACCTACACGGCGTTGTACGGAGGCCAAGAAATGTATGGAGGCAAGTCAGACTATGTGAGCCCATGGGAAGATCTTAATGACCTGTATCACAATTAATGGAATGGTTGTGATACACTTTACACTTTCAATATGCTTTACTACTCTTTTATCATGAAAATAATTCAAATGTATCAAGATGTATAACAATAACATCTCATTGCTGCCCCCTGACGCTACATAAAATTATATTTAGACAACCTCAAAACCAGGAACAGAAAGACTGTACAGTGATCCCTCATTCATCGCGATTAATGGGGGGACAGAATCAGGCGCGATTGGTGAAAAAGCGCAAAGTAACGTCGGACTTATTATTATCATGATGATTATTATTATTTTATATGATATTTATTGTACAGTTTTATTTTGGGGGTATTTATGCCATTGTTACGAACCCCGAAATGGTTCCCACACTTCTAAATAGTTAAACAATCATTTCAAAAACAAAGAAGAAGGATTGCCGCTGGCTAGGGATCATGCATTAACTTTATCTTTGCACAATAACATCAATAAAGTCCTTTGGATAAAATGCAACGTGGGATTGTAGTTAAGGTAAGCTGTTTGAAGACAACCTAAGACAAAACTAACAAACACTTTCACACTTTATTTGGCGATGTCTAAGTCGTCCGTGCCGACACTGCGGGTGTGGAGACGCATGTGTTCACAACACCAGATAGACCAAGGTCGTATTTATAATGTTATATGAACGCTTGCGCAAAAAAAAAATCTGACTTTTGTCAAAAAATCCGAATTGAGCATTAAGACCTGCGGTGTGAACCTAGCCTTAGAGTCATTAAACTTTATGGTCCACTTTCTTTGGGAAATATAGCATTCAATAATCTGCAGAAACATAGCAATTGTAATTGCATGTTTGATGGTATTAAGCTTTCCGTGAAATGCCTTAAGTGTGGTTAAAGATTCAACACGGACGTAATAGTGATTTGTCTCAATTTTCTCTTTTTAACAGATACGTCTACCTCAGAACAACAGCTCATCTCATCATTAACTGTCCCTGTCTCAATGATGGAGACAAACCCATCCTGTCAGACCTTGAATGATGACAGTCAGGAGTGCTTCCCACAGAATACCACTGATATTGAAGAAATCACTTGGACATATGTAATCCAACAGGATCCTGAGATTTGCTCTCAGGAAGAAACTGTTCTGACAACTTTGAACAATAGCAAGGTAGAAGAATTAACAGTTGAGCTTGTTTTGGATGACCAAGATTTGGCCGCCACATCAGATCCTACCACATCAGCTATCCCTCCGGTAACATCCAGCTCTACAGTTGGACCTCAGCGGCAGAGAGTTGCACACAAATGCACTCACTGTAATAAGTGCTATATTTATCGTTACGAACTCCTGGAACATCAGAGGATCCACACCGGAGAGCTGCCTTACAAGTGTACTCAATGCGGGAAGGCCTTTCGGAGAAGCTCAGATCTGTCTTGTCACAGGCGGTCACAGTGCACAAAAGCTGCCTACATTTGCCTCAAATGTGGCAATAGCTTTGAGTCCATACAGGAGAAATTTAAACACCAGTGTGTTCACAATACACAAAGGTTTGACTGCTCTCACTGCGGAAAAAGCTTTAAGAGGACGTGCCAGTTGGAAAAGCATGAGCTGATTCACACTCGGAAACGGATCTTCACATGCAGGCAGTGTGGGGAGAAGTTCTCCAATATGAGTGAGCTGAAACTTCATCAGAAGACTCATCCTGCGGTGCTGTCCAATCAGTGCACGTATTGTGGGAAAATGCTCCCTTCTGCAGCGTCTTTGGCAACTCATGAGGTGCGCCACGAAAAACAGACAACACACGTTTGTGCAATTTGTGCCAAGTCTTTCAGGAACAAACATGAACTGACCCGTCACAAGCGCATGCACACTGGCGAGAGGCCGTATCAATGCCCATACTGTGAGAAACGTTTCTACATGTCAGCCAACCTTACCGTACACATACGCACCCATACTGGAGAGAAACCATACCTTTGCCCCGACTGCGGCAAAGCTTTTGCGTCAGCCGGTGAGCTGCAGATACACAGACGCATCCACACAGGGGAAAGGCCATACAAATGCAGCGTGTGTGATAAAGGATTCACCATGGCCGCCAAACTAACATGTCATATGCGCATTCACACTGGGGAGCGACCTTACGTCTGCACTGAATGTGGAAAAGGCTTTTCAAGTAGTGGCCAGTTGAAAATTCATAACATGAGCCACACAGGAGTTCGACCCTACCCCTGTCAGTTGTGTCCTAAAGGCTACAAGGTTCTCAACCACCTGAAGAGGCATTTGAAATCTCACGGCATCCAACAACCGTCAGTCTGATTCTATCCACCCATCCATTTTATTTGTTGCTGTCCACATTAGCCTCACAGTTGAGATGGGGCCTGTCTCAGTTGACTTTGTGCGAGGTACACCAAGGACTGGTTGTCAGTCAATCACAGGTCACTGCAGACAACTATTCACACTCGCATTCACACTCATCTTATTCATTGCCATTGACAAATGTATTTGTCTTTTCACAGTCCAGCCATTTAATCCCAGGAATTTATTTAGATTCTTTTCTATTTTTTTCAAATGTTAGGGTAGAAGAGGGTCTGAAAATGTCTGGCAGTGAATGAGTTCAGGGAATTTATAGTCTTAAGCTACTGTACATCCATGGTTTATATAGCTTTTGCCCATCATGACAAATTGCCTTTGTTTTTATCATGTTAAGAATTTGTCACATTAATACTTAAGAAAAACAAATCATGTGACATGATCATTTTTTAAAGACCTACCTTACGCCTGTATCCTATTAAAACAACCTGTTCCCTCATCTTTGCAAATGTTGTGAACTGACTTACAAAAAAATGCTAAATACTAAGAATTGAAAAAATGCACCTTGTGTATGTGTGTTTAAATGCCACAAACTAACAGTGAACAATTATTTTAAATAAGTCCTAGAATGGAGAATGTCTTGCTTCTCCAAATACGTTCTCATTGATGCTTCCTGGTTCAGATTCCTCCACATCAGTGCTTTTTATTTCCGCTTAGTAAGACCCCAACTAAATGCTATAGACTTTAACCTTATTGACGTTTTGGGTTCTGCGGAGGATCAAAACAAAACAGTAACAATCCTATTTTGACAAAGGAGTGGGAAGTAGAGTTATATTTTCGAACGTAGTGAGCAAAAATGTAAAAAAAAAAAAAAAAAAAAAAAAGCTAATAAGTAGAGACACCTGAATTGATTTAAGTACAGTACGGAAATTAATCATTGTACTTTGTTACAGTCCACCTCTGCCGAAAACTAAAATGAAAGTAAAATAGGCCATTTGTTTTACTTGCAGTGTACAATACTAAATCCCACATTGTTTATTTTAAAACTATTAATTGCTTTGTGTATCTATCAATGTTGGTGTGAGTGAATTGGCTGTAGATAGATATGTGGTAAGAAATGGAATTCACCCCAGTGGTACTGATTGCTTTGTCAAGTTTTAGCAGGCTGCTGTTTTTAAGGCGTTCAGATGGGCGGTCGATGTAAATTCCCGGCAAGGTTTAAATCGGGCCGCCACGTTACTGAAAACGAACGCCCCTTAGTACAGAGTGACGCAAACTGAGTCTACGGGCTATTGAAGAGCATGTTTCAGGAAGAAGTTGGCACCCCTGCTAAATAAACTGTTAGCTTGTAGGCTAACTGGTAATACAATGAAAAGTCGTCCATGTAGAAATTTTGCCCTTCGTCGCAGTTGAAGAATTCGAAAATGAGCGACTTGGGTATGTATTGGATCGATGAACTCGATGAATATTTACATGTTTTACCTATTCGTTCTGCAAAAGCAAATATGTATCATCGGCTCTATAGGCCTCGACTAATCCCTGGAACGAGACTTGTTTTGATCACCGGTGGGTTAGCTTGGTGATATTTGCGGCCCTAGAGCTAGCATATTTATTATTTATTTTATTATTATATGTTGAACCGTTGTATATCAAGTGCAACTGTTGAGTATTTAGTGACATTCTAGTGAAAATTGTAGCATACCGCGGGCGTTTGGTTTGCTACCTATGAGGCTATAGCACAGGACAAACTGCGTTTCCTACAAGCTAGTCCCTAAATGTACGGTTCATGCCAGACGCGTGCGGCTTGTGTGGACTCCAGGATACGCGAGACTTTCTTTGTCAATTTTATTGTCGTCTGGATTTAACATGGAGCTCCATTTGATAAACGCCGAACAGGCCCATTGTCTAAAGTGAAAGTAGATTCCTTTGTGCATAGTGATTAAAGTGTTCAATGTGGCCAGGTTTAATACATTTTGAGCTTTCTGCTGTGTGTGAAGAATTCAATGTTCCCCTGTCATCACTGGCCCTCCTGGTCCCACCACTGAGGCTGATGTCAGCGGTGATGTGGGAAGTGGTTCGCCAGAGGAACATCAAGCATTATGGGAAGCTGGAGGAGTTCGTAACCATGGTTACAGATGCAGTTCCTGAGCTCATGAGTAAAAGAGAAGGGAGACTCTTGTCACTGGGCCTGAGGGCCAGGGTAAGCAAAAACCACTCCATATGATGACTTGTTGTAACAATGAGGAAGGTTGCTTAGATGGGGCCAGCACCGAAAATGTTAGGTGAAGCCACTGACCTAAATACCATGTTTAACCTGCCTGGAATTGTCACTTTCAAAAATCTTGTTTATATTCTAGAAGTATATTGTATTGTGGGTAGGGATGGGAATTTTGACTAAATTGCCTGCCGACTACTAGTCGACTAGTCTATAAGCAAGAAAACTTGAAATGTAATACATTGAATTCAAAGTTTAAAATGCAAATGTTTTGTGTATTTACAGTAGGGGCTATATTAGCCCAAACATTCTGGACAGTTTGTTAATTTAAATTTTATTGATGTAACAACAACTGACTGAATAAAAGTGAACAATTGAAAGAAAGAGAAATACATTTCTGATACATTTGCCAATGCAATGCATGGCATTTATGAATAATGTAATGGTACCGACTCCCAGTCCAGCAGGGTCTCATTCGCCATATGTTAGGTGCATTATCATGCACACAGGCGACGGCTTTATTTTCTAGTGCCCACGTACCCATCACACTCCGCAGGAGAGCAGCCAAGTTTTCAGCTTTGTGTCTTTCCTCCAAGGCGCATGAAGCACACAGCTGCGGAGATGTCCTTCGTCCACATACGTTATACACGTCATAGTCACGTAAGATTATAGCATTGGCCACATGGCTGACGCGCTCAAACGCTCGTAGTATCTACTAGAGCTATTCTCTCTCTTGGTGCTCAGCTTGTTTACAGAGGCCGAGGCAGATGCGTGAAGAACAATTTGCATGACACTAATGCAGCGTTTAACCGACTAGTAAAATACTAAATGTTAAATAAATCGTAGACGGTTAAACGACTAGTCGCGCACATCCCTAATTGTGGGAATGCTGAGCAATTGGTTAAAAATAACATAAGAATAGAAATGGAATCTACACTCAGGTTGTATTTAAACTGTGTGGGTCAGCATTCTTTTTTTTCTGCTCTTCAGTCTTCACTCTCCAGTGGCATAATTTTGATATGCACCATGCCAGCTAAAAAGAAAACAATTGCATTTAATTGGATATCTTCAGATTGGAATCAGGTCTCTTCCCAATGTGGTTTCCCAACTGCCAATGTGCCAATGCAATTGCAGTGTAAAGGCACAGCTCTGGTATACCACTACTCCATCAATGGAAGCTATTCACCTTTATCTATTTGAACAACACCAAATACAGCTTTTAATAGGAAGAATAGAAAGTTTGATATGGCCTAAATATGGTGCGTCAGGGATGTGATGATTTAATAACCAAAAGATTTGCTGGCTAATGGAATATTGGGGTTACTCTCATTTAAATCAATGGGGGGCAGAGTTAGCCCAGATCAACATGTAACATGTTGGTTAGACTTTGATGTTGCCACAGTCAGTTACCTTGAAAAGGTAACTTAGTTTATTTGCAGGTTACTTGACTTCAAAAGTAACTATTAGTAAGATTCAACAGATGCCGACAACCTCGCCTAACATTGACAACAGGTTTTGTCGATACTTAATTAAAAGTGCATTTTTAACAGTGACATTTAAGAATATAATTTCTTTTTTTAATTAAAAATAAATATAAACTTTTTATACTTAAGTAATTATTTTAATTTTTTTAAATGCGTCTTTTTTAAAAATCGTCATGTCACGACATTAATAGAGGCAAATCTGCTTAAAAAGTTGTTTTCCATTTGTGCAGTTCCAGCACCCTCTTGTGTTTACGGTCGTTTATTATACAATTCAAAACAATACAATTTTATTCATATAGCGCATTTCATAACAGCTGGAGCTGTAACAAAGCACTTTACCAACAATAAACAATTAAGTAATAATAATAATATATACACTACATATAATTGACACCGAAAAGAGCCGGAAATTTCAGGTCTGATCAAAAGCCAGCGAATAGAAATGTTTTAAAATATGGTATGTATGAATGAATGAATGAATGAATGACTGAAGTCCATTTTGGCCTGACATTGTTAACTGTAAATATTGTCATAGCAAAACTTTGCATTTATAAAGTGCCATAAGGTGGGTGTTTACCTTTACGCTTGAATGTGTGGCAATCCATGTTTTTAACCATTCATTTATTTTTGTAGTTTTAAAATTGTAGTTACCCATTCTTATGTTCTATAACAACAGTTTTCTGCCTGTGTGAAACTTATGTTGTGTAACATTTCCACCAGACCACTCTTGAATTGTTGCGATCTGAGCATCCTGACGATCTCAAAGCTGTGGAAACTCACCTCAACAGGATCCGATCATCTTGCATTGAAGAGGTGAGTGATGCCAGTCTCGTGTTGTCAGAGAGCATGTTACAATGCCATTGCTTACTGCCATTCTGTGTTCTGACGTCTAGACAAATGACCCTGTAATTGAAGCACCAGAGGCCAACTTTATGAAGCTGGTACAAGGCCTTATTGAAGATACCGATGGCAGGGAACATTTCCTCAAGGTAGAACAAACTACATAAGGTGTCTGTCTATACATTTATACATGAAGGTCAGTGTTCTCAGATGTTTGCTTTTTTGTAAATTATCTGAATATTGACCTACTTACCATCTTACCATCCAAACGGTGTGTCTTCTGATCCTTAGTCTTAAATTACATTTTTTTTTTTACTTAATTATCCTTAAAAATATGGTTATTACAGGCATTTAAGGTCTTTAAAATGAAACAAATGCAATACATTGTTGTTGATTTCCTTTGGAAGTCTTTGTAAACAATTTGATGAATTTGAATTAATTAGTCTGCAATCACTTTATAATGTTTTATACTTCTTTTATATGATATACTATATTGTACAATAAATATCCATCCATCCATTTTCTGAACCACTTCGCCTCACTGGGGTGACAGGCGTGCTCAATCCTATCCCAATTGTCATTGGGTAATAATCAGAATTCTTAAAATAATGTACCCCATTGAACCCCGCACACGTATTATGTTTTATAGTTAATGACTATAAGGTCATAGAAATATCTAGCTTACTTAAGCCATTAAGGCCTAAAGCGCCTGGCTCAACAGCTCCCCAAAACCTAAAGTCATCTTTGGAATTACCCTTGAAAACCTGAAGTTTTCCCAGAAATTCAACACCAATAAATAATGAATATCTCAGCCCCTGTAGTGTCAGTGCAAAAGAAGCACTATTTTTAATTAAAAAAAAAAAAAAAAGAGTGGTAATTACCATCTTCTTTTCTGTCACAAAGACGTTGATATTGTCATTGTCTACAAACATATATCTTAACTAGGGCTGTCAATTCAGCTTGTTATTTTCGAAATTAGTCCAACCCCCTTTTGACGGCGTCAATTTTTTTGATCGCGTTATTAAGGTTTCCATAGAAACCAGCGGCTGCATTAATAAAGGCTACTGGTCACCATGTATACATGTATATTAAAAAAAAATGCTTTCGAGTAGAGGAGGAGTTACATCTGCTTCAAAATATTGGCGATGAGGATGAATTGCTCGGCTGAGTCCCCCAGCCCCAGTGAGAGTCGTGACGTACATTGTTGGTAGTGCAAGTTGTTCTTCCTTATCTTCGGAGGCCGTGGTATGGCGGGTTACAATAGGTTTGAGTTTATGTATTTCTTCTGGCGTCTTCCTTGCTAAAGACAACCGACACGGCAGGACAGGATTTTGTTGCGTCTTCGTATTCAGACGTGAACAGCCACGCTCTAATTCACCTCTCTCTCTCCTTTCTTCTCCGCCCAGGAAATGCGCGGTACCAAACCAAATAAAAAAGGAATGAATACTAAAGCACAATATAAATAAATATATACTCACAAAACAATATTGCAGCATTTTTGAAAAATAATAAATAGAAAATAATATGCCGTTTGCGAGAGCCGCACGGAACAATAACAACGGTCCACCAACTGTTTGTCATTGACTTATCTGACACAATTTACATTCAAATATAGCCACAACAGTATTTTAATAAATAAAATACTTTTATTAGACACTCGAGCAACGAGTAATAATCTTTTTAGTCGATGACGTCATTGCCAGAGGGCAATAAAAGTGACGTGCATAAAAATGACTGCTCTCGTATAGTTCTAAATCCAAGCAGCGCTGAAGCAACAACTCACCCTCAAAAAGAAATAAATATATCCGTCAGAACAACGTCATAGTAAATGATCTTGTGTGTGTGCGTGCGCGGACGTGTGTAGGTGTGTGTGTGTTTTTGAAAGGGCTGAGGGGCTGTTTGTATGAGTTGAATCCAATGCTTGTTTTTTCAATTGAAGGGGAAGTTAACCCAAACATTTTTTCTTCAAGAATATGTTCTATGCATGCCCCCTAGTTGAAACAAGGCGTTCTGATTAATATTGTGTTTGTGGAATATGCGTCAAGCAGCAAAATCTAGCCATCTCAGGGTCGACCATTTTATCTCTTCTGTCGACTGAAAATGACATCACAGATACCCTGAGAGCTCAAATAA
This sequence comes from Filicampus tigris, assembly GCF_054856515.1. Taxonomy (NCBI): domain Eukaryota; kingdom Metazoa; phylum Chordata; class Actinopteri; order Syngnathiformes; family Syngnathidae; genus Filicampus; species Filicampus tigris. Next base: position 7,713,649 of record NC_141226.1, read on the forward strand.
CGACCAATCATGGCTCAGTTTCAGAAAACAGGTGAGCTGTGATTGGTCGTTATCTGAGCCCTGAGCAACTGCGATGTCATTTTCAGTCGACAGACATGACAAAATGGCCGTTAAAAAAAAGGTGGATTAACTCTTATTCCACAAATGCAGTATTTATCAGAGTGCCATGTTTCAACTAGTGGTCTTGCATAGAGCATATTCTTGAAAAATATGTTTGGGTTGACCTCCCTTTAATAAAGTATTTGCATGAGAAAATCAATCCTCTTATTCATGTTAAGGGTATTCAAATTAAAGTAAAATAATGGGACAGAAAAATGAAGGGATTTTTTTACAATTAATAAAATGTGCGATTAACTACGAGTTAACTATAAAAAATGCGATTAACTATGATTAAATATTTTAATCGCTTGTCAGCACTAATCTTAACCATATATCACACTCGACTGGGTATACTGCTTCAAAGTCCATAATCGCGTCGTCTATATCACTGCCGTTACTCATTTAAGAGCGACTGCGACTGCGGCGTCCACCATTATAACTCGAAAGATTTCCGGAAAATCCTCCACGGGTTTACGACACCGTCACGTGTATACTCTGATGCATTTCATTAGTTAAGAAACTGAGAATTAAATAATAAATCGAAAATGACATATACGCTCTCCCGGCTTTAAGGGTAGAAAGACGCAACAGCGCTCCCGGCTCTAGTGGTAGTAACGCGGTTATGCGCTTCCGCTATTATTGGGTTAAATCTGCAGAGGCCATGTCGCTAGAAATGTCCGCAGTAGATTACTTGCACAGCTAACCCCGGGAACTTCACCACAAATTATTCTGTTCAACATTGTTCAAATCTGGACGCACACACATCAAGGACAACGGATATTCATACAATGGCATAATGTTATCAGATAAAAGATGTTTCCTTCATGTATAGTCCAATGCTTTTACGAGCAACAACTTTCATTCTTTTACCCCACAGAATGTGTTTCCAGTGGAGTATGGCCCTGACTTCGACACAGCACTGGAGACGCTTGTTTGTGAATTCTTCACCAGACTTGAAGAGCTGCTGCCAATCCCAGATTTCAAGCAGGTGCACCATCAAAAATGGCCCAATTATTGAAGCAAAGCAGTTCACACTGAGTTGCAGCTCTACACTTCTGCAAATCAGTAACACTGGTCAACAGCAAATTTGAATCAGAGATGGCTTAATGTGTCCCTAAAAGTATTCTTGCGGCTGATTTAGAAAAAAAAAAAAGTTTTACTTTTTTCTAGCACATCACGTTTTTGAGATATTTTCATTTTTTTGCTATAAAAGCTTGCGTAACACGGGTTTTACCATGTGTTGTAATTTATAGCTATGACTTTCAAAATTCCATTTGTTGATGAACCTAACCCTTAATTCATAAATATTACAAAATATTAGACTTTACACCAATCTGACGGAGTGGATCGAAATCAGTCGATATTTAGCATTTTATGCAAAATCGCTGATCGACTGTTATGTCATAATTTGCACGATCTGTCAATGACATCATTGATCGGATCCATGAAATAAGATACAACCTCATTCACTCCGGGGTCATTACGTGCTGCCATAGTGTATATGTGAGCCCGAAAGCTTATTTATTTTTAGCCTGGCCGCGTATCATGTGAGCCTTTGCGCTGGCAGGCGGAAGTTCTGCCTTCCTATCACAAAGTAAAGTAAGAGTTTGTGTAGCATTTTTTTTAATTTTTTGACTGGTAAAAGTCTGAAAGCCGTTTAATTACGGTTAGGAAAAAAAACTAGCTACATTCTGTGTTATTTAATTCTAACATTTTTTAAAATTCAAAATAGCTATCACTCAGCATATTTGACCTTCGGCCATGCTCATTCAGGTGTGTTCGAACCAACACGAAAATAGCTCCATTTTGACAGACACTAAACTTTTGCTAAACGAGGGTAAGAGATATACAGCGGTCATACAGAGCATGAGTTGAGCTATTCTCATGATGTGATTGCATATAAAGTCAATACTGTTTGTATGGATAGGAGCGAATCTGTACACCTACACTGGAGCCAAACAGCTTTGAGCGTGTGCTACTTCGGCACATACATGCCAGGTAAAAGGTGGACAAACAGTGTAGGACAGGGGTGCTCACACTTTTACAGCATGCGAGCTACTTATAAAATAACCAAGTCAAAATGATCTACCTTCCGGGTATAGTATTTTTTTACGTATTTGTAGTGGGTAGGTCCTACCGACTACAAAAATGCAAAACATATTTATTTTCAAATATATTGAGGATTCCTCATTTACAATGTATGTTGATGTACCTCTTGTATAACCGCATGAGACAATCTCACACAACACAACATGATTAACTATGAACATCTATTTTTTTAAATGTTATGCCACCCATTGATTGGATGCGAGACTCCAATTCTCAGTCTCTGAGTAAAGCGTACGGAGATTCTGTAAGACGCAACTTACGGTATGACATTTACAAAATAAAGGCATCGTATTTCAAAATACAGATGGCAGCCATTAGAAATGCCATGCGATCTACCAATACTACCTTTGCGATCGACTGGTAGATCGCGATCGACGTATTGAGCGCCCCTGATGTAGGATAAAATAATCATTGCGGTATGTGGGCACCGGGACTTGTACAACACAGCCAGATTCCAATACGAGCCAGAAAGGAGCAGGCAGCAGGAGCACATTGTGAAGCTGGTAAGTAAGTGTATGTATGCACTTGTTTACAACTTTACAGCTGCTGAACCAAGATAGCAATAGTATTTAGCCAAATTAGCCAACGTTTTTACAAAATTTCCCAGCTGCCTAAATGCCTAATGTTCGTGCATTTTTTTTCCCATTTATATCAGAGAAGGAGATGTGGTAAACATTACATGTTAATTTGGGGGGTTTAAATTATTTTTTCCAATGTATTTTTGCTATGCCGAGGATCAACTGTTGAATAAATACAAGTTGTTTAAATAGCTATATTGCGCCATCTTCTGGTTGAATTGTGATCGAGTATTGTTTTTTCCAAACTTGCTGATCGGGCCCAAAAATGCTGATCGTGTCAAGTCTATTAAATATATTACATATTATATTATTATGAAAACCTGATGTTCTAGAGGAAAAAACGTGGTGCAAATTTGGAATCTGCACAAACTATTCATATAGAAAAGTTTACTTGTATCTCTAATTTTATATTAAAATTTTTTTTAAAGAGTACAAATTTGTTGACCAGTGTAATTTAAGCATCCTTGGTCCTCTTGAACGATGCTATATAAATTGAAGTTGTCATTCTTAACTTAAGAAAAATATTGTCCTTTTTTAGACTGCGTCTTGGCTTAGTGCTTCCCCCTCTGTCCTTGAGGAGTACATACAGTGTGTGTCAACTGGAGAAGACCTCAAATTTCTCCTTCAAAGCAAAGAGTGTCATGGAAAATTGGCAAAAACTACTGTTGGTATGGTCTTTGTACATTCTCGGTAAATGTTGAATGTTTTGCGTGTGATACTTGTTCCAGTCATTTCCTTTTTTTTCCCCCCACACAGCTCCTTTTCAGTCTGACGATCTTCTTATCCCATCCTTGTCTCTGCCCCCCTCTTTGGAAGTGGCCATCGCGTCACACCCGAGCGCTTGTGACGATGACCACAATGTTCCTCAGATAGTCATGTTTGACGAAGAACTGTCCACCAACCCTTCCACGTCAACTGACTTTCCCGATTCTCCGAAAAGAACTGATATGTCCTCATCTCCCTGTCACAGACCGCAGGTAGCGACACACAAATGCTCTGAATGTGGCAAATGCTTCAAGCATCATTCCGTGCTGGTGGAGCACCAGCGAGTCCACAGCGGTCTGCAGCCTTACAACTGCTCCGAGTGCGGGAGGGCTTTCAGAACAGCCACTCTGCTGGCCGGCCACAGGCTGCGCAAATGCAAAAATGCGGCATACCTGTGCATAAAATGCGGGAACAGCTTTCCCTCATCGCTGGACAAATTCCGACACCACTGCCCAAAACGAGGACGTAACTATGATTGCGGGCACTGCAGAAAGACATTCCAAAAGTCAAGCAGCCTGAAGGAACACCTCCACACTCACGTTCAGAGCCGCCTTTTCAAGTGCAGCCACTGCGGTGAAGGTTTTTCCGGCATCGGCGAGCTAAAGTATCACCAGCAGGTGGATCATGACAAGCCGTACCAGTGCAAACAATGTGGGAAGAGCTTCATCTCCTCCAAGTGTCTGGTGAAACATCAACAACGCCACGATGAGGTCAGCGAGATGGAGGCCTCCAAATTAATGAGCGGTGGCAAACGAAGGAAATGTGGCGCCGCTCATCGCATTTCCTCTTTTCCCTCAAGGAAACTGGCTGTCAAATCCGCGTACCCTCGGGGACGAGTCACCCACAACTGCCCGCTGTGCGGAAGGAGCTTCAAGTATCGCTTTGAGTTTCTCGAGCATCAGCGGTTTCACACGGCCGTCAAGCCGTACAAATGCTCCCAGTGCGGCAAAGCCTTCCGCACTGAGGCTCACCTGTCTGGCCACCGAAAAAGGAAGTGCAAGAACGCCGCCCACATTTGCACCAAGTGCGGTTGTCAGTTTAGGTCCGTGCACGAATGCGTGAGGCACCAGTGCGTGCAGCTGCTGACCAAATACGAGTGCTCGCACTGCGGGAAGACCTTCAAGATGGCCCACCTGCTGAGGAACCATCAGATGACTGAACATCAGCTGCCCTACAGCCCCAACCATCGCTTCAGGTGCCGATACTGCGACGAGACCTTCCCCGGGATCAGCGAGCTCAAATATCATCAACGGGTGGACCACGAGAAACCGTACCAGTGCCAGGAGTGCGGCAAATGCTTCCTGTCTGAAAAGTGCTTGTCCAATCACGAGCTGCGCCACAACGACGACAGGCCCGAGGGCTGCCCGGTCTGCGGCCGCGGCTTCCGAAACCGCTACGACTTGAAGCAGCACATGCGCACGCATACGGGAGAGCGTCCTTACCAATGCACGCACTGCTCGCAGTGCTTCTCCACTGCCGGCGGCCTGAGGAGCCACACGCGAGTTCACACCGGCGAGAAGCCTCACGTGTGCCCGGATTGCGGGAAGGCTTTCTCCCAGATGGGCGCCATGCGCACTCACAGGCTCACCCATACTGGCGAGAGGCCCTTCAAGTGCACAGTGTGCGGGAAAGGCTTCACCATGGCGCACAAGGTGACGGTGCACATGCGCGTCCACACCGGCGAGCGGCCGTACGTGTGCTCTCAGTGCGGGAAGGCCTTCTCTGACGGGAGCGTGCTCAAGCAGCACATGCTCAACCACTCTGGGGTGCGACCTTTCCACTGCCAGATCTGTCCCAAGACGTATACCTGTCTCAACCACCTGAGGAGGCACCTCAAAAGTCATTCCTCCATGAACTGACTCTGACACTAAGCAGTACCTACACAGGGCAAAGGTGAACCGCTCATCTGCAAAGTCATCGAGATTTGCACGTTGTGATCCCCCAATTCCATCTAAAAGACTGGATCGTTTTTCCACAAGCATGGGTGTCATTTCTGTGCGATGTATAAAACCCAAAGTCTCTATTTTTGAAGGACATGTAATGTGTCAAAATTGGGCTCTGTAACCTTCATGAACAATGCAAAGTCAGAAACAGTCTCTTTATATTCCATTGTGGTTTTCTGAGTTTGACATGTTCAAATTAAATGACATTGGTTACAATTTGGTGTGAATTTGCTGTCCTTCAAAATAACCAAGTTTTTTTTTGTAATCTCAACACTAGAGGGCAGTAGCTATTTGTTGCCGGTTTGGGTTACACCAGCTGCAATCAGGAGGATCACACTGTTTATCCTGGAACGACTTGCTTGTTTTAAAATGTTCACATATGAGGAGACGAGTGAGTGATGGGTTGCTGATACTTTGCAAGTTCATCTGGTCCATTTCCTGTCAGTTTCATTTATTTGGCGCGCGTTGGAATCTTGATTGGACTGCAATTTCCTGCAGGTCCGACTGGCGCCCTGTGGCATCTGCAAGCAAAGTAAACTGTCGGGATGACCGTTCACTTTTTGTTATTCGTGCATTGACTCGCATGAAAACGAAGCCTTCGCTGGCATTATAACCGAATCGTCGTGATTAAGATCTTCCAGCTGTTTGTTTTTTTTTGTGGGCAAGAAAAAGAAGTTTTAAGGGTTTTTTTTCCCCCCCTCACTTGTTTGATGCAAATGTTCCACGAGTGTAGTTACTTTAGAACCATTATTTCATCAAACTTAAACCCTGTTTCTAATAAAAGTGGCTCTGTGTTCATTCAGCCCTTTATGCTCAGTTTTTTTCTCGCCCTCTGACTCAGATTTGCTACTAGTCCTGTCTACTTAACGTCCGGATCTTGTGGAAACTCATTTTCTCTGCCAAAAACATTGGCCAGAAGTGGCCGTCATGAATTGCTGCATGTAGACCTATATGCGCTTTGGGCTTACCTTAACTTTTGAGGGTGGAACATGTTCTTAGTTCCCTTAGGGTAATAATGATAAAATGGGTGAGCTCATTGTGTGATCTTAAAACTGTCTGCCCTCCACATGCTTGTAAAGAAGTAAAAAAAACAAAAAAAACAATGGGCACGTATTCCTCCCTTTAAGCACAAATTCTTATATAACTGTACAAACAAAGCCAACTTATAATTTCTCTATTAAACTGCAGTTAAATGTGGATTTCAGAGAACTCCTATATGGAGACACCCCGAAACACAGGCATCAAGATTTATACATGCTGCCATAAAACTGCACTGATTTATTATGTGGACTGTCTCGTAAACACAGATCATTACCAGATGTCTCCCCCACCCACCCCATCTTCTCTTCTCCCGCCTTGCATCTGCTCACTGTGAGCAACTGTGTCTCCAAGAAAAGTGAGCTCAGTGGAAAAAGTGAGTCCAGGACAGTCCCACCACACACATGTATGTCCACAGCAACCATGAAACATCCATCCCACTCATCACCTGGCCAAGCGAACCCTTTCGCGTTTTCTGTTCTTCCATGGGAGTGTACAGCGCCTTGAAACGCTCATTCTCAAAGTTGTGTCCACTAGATGGCACTGTGTTTCTTCCTGCTGCACCGGTTGAGGGGGGCCAAGAATTCCCTCCTCCCTTTGCGTCTCCTCATATTTTCTTTGAATGTTCGTATCAGGTCTGGAAAGTTGAACCAGATGTATTCACATAGAGAACTTTTCACATAACTGAAAATATCACCAACGTTTGCATCACATTCGTTGTTGGCAACACATGGTCCCACTGTCCGTCAATAGACAGTGATTTTCAATGACAAATGTGCATCCATCCCTTGTTAAATGTTATACCTGATCTTATTTTATTCAAGTTCCAAAATTCAAACATTCGAGTGAAAGTTTCCTCCTGAAAGGAAAGAAAAACAGTATGAGCATGCATATGCATGGTGGTTTGTTTTGTACGTCCATAATTCTCTTTGGAGCCCTTATAAGGAAGCAGCTATATCTGAGATTTTGTGTAAACCTTTAGCCTATGCGCGTTCTCGCCAAATGTGGCTCTCGTGCACTGAAGGAAAAAAAAGCGCGTGCACGCCCTCTCCTCCCTCGTCGTGCGCGTTGTCCTCCTCTGCGCGCTCTGGCTCTCGCCTGGACTAACTGCGGCGGGGCGGTGGAACTTAAAAAGTTTTGCCGATTTTAGTCATACAGGACCCGGGTTTGGGGATTCGGGCAGCTTTTGTGGTTGTTTCTTCTGGGGATTTATTAGTTTTACCTAATCTTTAGCAGTTCAGCCATGGAGACTTTGAGAGGGCTCCTTGTGCTGCTGTGCGTCCTCCTGGCCAGAGCGCAAACGCAGATCCAAAGACCCAGGTCCGCGGGTGAGTGTCAAATTCTTAATTTGTTCGAAGGAATGATCTGTTATTCTATATGTTAAATGAATTATATCGCATTTGAAGTGAACCCTTTATCTTGAAATATGACGTGGTAAATGGTAAAGTGACATTCCTGCAAGCGATGGTCCAGATGTGCACCATTGCTTTGGAAAACACTCACACATTATATGTAAAGGTCAAATGAGATTAGGATAGACGCATGAAGCTCACATTGAAAATCTACCAGCTAGGCGGAACGTTTTAACACAAGGCCTGTGCATGTTGGTGAATTTGAGCGAGTGATGAAGAATAAGATGCACTTACTGAGATTGGTCAACCCGAAAGAAGATGGCTCTCCAGAATTGTTCCCACTTTGAGGGGGTTGTATGAGTTACCGAGCCTCAGTGCAAATACTGACAGGCCTGCAGGAGTCTGCTAGCAGGCACCATGGGCGACGCACCTGATGGAGGCCTGCAGTGCATGCACCAGGGGACACTTTTTCATGCAATGCATGGACACATTTTAGGCAGCTTGCATTTTGTTTTTCTAACACTTTGGGTGCACATGTGGTGCAGCGGTACTCTTAAAAATGACAGTATCATTGCTTATTTGTTTATTGTGTGAACAGAATGTCCAGTTGACCTTTTCTTCGTATTGGATACATCCGAGAGTGTGGCCCTCAGGCAGAAACCTCCCAACTTTTACATTGACCAGATCAAAGAATTCACCAAGCGCTTCATCGATGAACTGAAGGACATGTAAGAACACACACATGAACTTCAGCTCGGCGCGTCTTTCGATGGCCTATTGCGGTACAATGTCATCACTATCTTTGCTCCCCACAGGCGCCATCGATGTGACCGTTATCTGACGTGGAACTCGGGGGCGTTGCACTACAGTGATGACGTGATCCTGGTGCGCGAGCTGAGTGAAATGAGCACTGATCGCCAGGCCCTGAAGAATGACATCGACACCATCAAATACATTGGCAAAGGGACCTACACAGACTGTGCCATCAAGAGGGGGCTTGCTGAGCTGCTCATAGCGTAATGATAATTTAAGAACAATAATAAAACAGTGAACAAGGCATATTTGTGTTTGGCACTCACAAAGTTACCTGTTGGCAGATTTTTGGAGGGCAAGCTATCTTCCGTTATTTGCTGAAAAGCTCACCTATTGACTGTTTTGTGCTCTCCAGGGGTTCCCACTACCACGAGAACAAGTACATCGTGGTGGTGACTGACGGCCATCCCATTACTGGCTACAAGGAGCCATGTGGAGGTGTGCAGGAGGCTGCAAATGAGGCTAGGCTACATGGTGTCAAGGTGTTCGCCGTTGCCATCTCACCTGATCAGGAGGTATGTACACCAGTTTTTTTTTTCCTGTAAGGTGAACCACTTAATTTGCATAATGTATAATAATTAATTGGTAATGCTCCCTCTCTTATTCCAAATCACGGTTGTTGAGTAATTGAAGACTCCAAATTTTCCACTAGTGTGAATGTCAGTGTATAGGTTTTTTACAGCTAATTTTAATCAGAGATGGCAATATGTGTCCTTAAACATTATTTTGACACAGATGTCGAATGTCTTTAGTTTTTTCAAGCACATCAGGTTTTGAAGATTTTATTTTTAAGTTTGACCTATAAAAGTGTGCACAATGCAGATTTTTACCATGCGTTGTAATTTATAGAAATGACGTTTCAGGGGAAAAAAAATCCACCTGTTGCTGAACTTGCTCCTTAATTCATGAATATTACAAAACATACTATATTAGCCTTAGATATATTACTGTTTTTATACCATTCTAAAAATCTGATGTGAAAAACGAGGGCAGATTTGGAATCAGCGAAAAAAAGGGAAAAAAAATAATCTAGAAAAGTTTACTTGCATCTTAGATTAAAAACATTTAGTAAAAATGTGTTGACCAGTGTTCTGTGAACTTTGATTGACTGGGGACCAGTGAAGGGTGTAGTCTGCCTCCTGCTCAGCTGGGATAGGCTAAAGCTCATCCGCAACCCTAAAAGGAGAACGAGTGGTACTGCATAGGAAATGGATGGATGATTGTATTGATGGGGAGCCATCTTGCCACCCCTCGTGAGGATAAGCACTACAGAAAATGGATGGATGGATAGTGCAAGTCTCAAGACACGTTAGATTATTCAGATTTTTCTAAATTTGTTTCGTGTATTTTTCATTTCTCATTAAATAGTAAATGTACTTTTTGAGAATGTTAAATACAAAACAAAAGGAAAAATGGTAAACAATCTGTTTCTTCATGACTGAGCCCATGCATAAAGCAAGGTCCAACATGGGCATGTTTGGATGGGTTTGGTATGGAAGAACTCAAGTGGCCTGACTTTAACATCATGAACCTTTAGGATGAACTACCACAGAAAATGTGTGATGTTTGACCTGCCAAATTTACTTCTAGACATCAATTGGAAAAAAATCCCAAATATACACTCCCAAAATCTTGTAGACATCTTCTCATCCAGCGGAGGCTGTTAAGAGGACGAAGGTGTCTCAATACCTTTGTCCATATAAAAGGCCATGTATCCTATCCCTACCAATTGCTTCCCACTAAGTCAGTCCATCCACCGATTTTCTCGATGTTGATATTACAGGTGAGCTGGAGCATATCACAGCTGACTTTGAGCAAGAGGCACCCTGAAACGTTTGCCAGCCAATCACAGGGCACATAGACAAACAACCATTCAAACTCACACTTTGGGACAATTTATTATTGTTAATAAGTCATTTTATCAGAGGAGAAAGCGGTGACAAAAAAACGCATGCAAAGGCTTTCAAACTTGAAACACACTTAGTATAGGCGATAGACTGCACTCCAGCATGAATAAAATTGAATTGTTAAAAAAAAAAAAAACATTCGAGGGCTTTTGTTGTGCTTTTGTGTGGTTGAGGACCCAAGTGCGGGAAGGCAGGACAGGAGGAGTCTAAAACAGTAATGTATTTTTCAAAACCCCCAAACATGAAAACAAGCAGCGTGGAAATATCAAGAATACTAACTTAATGAATGAATTAACAAAATTCCAAAAAGCAAGTTTCAAAGTTAGGCCAAGACTTGACATGACATAACTTGAGGATGTGACTACTGGCATGGACCAAGACAGCAAACACAATGAACCGACAAAGACAGAAAGAAACCAGGGAAGGAAATGCAAGCAAACTGTTGAGACAAGGAGGAACACCTGGACAAGACATGAGTGGCTGAGGGAGTTTATTGGCAGGCACAAGGGACCACTGGCGGAAGTAGGATTTTTTTCCTTGGGATGGTCATGGGGGGCCAAGTATATCTCAGGAGTCCCACAAAACAAACAAAAAAAAGTTGGTTTTTTTTGTTTTTTACAAACCCCCAAAATTCTTTAGAAAACGCGGATAAACAGTAGTTATATGTTCTCAAAAAAAAAAATCGGAAAATACCCAAAAATCAATTATTTGGCATGTCACCTGGGGGGTCCAAACATATTTTTTTTGGGGGGGGGTCAGTGCCCCTGCTGCCCCCCATCTAGCTGCACCAGTGCAAGGGACCATGATGACAAGAACAGATGGAAACAAATAAACCTAATGAGCAAGACAGGACACAAGCCACAAGAAAACAAGACAATGTCAAACAAAACTAAAAATAATCTTGACAAAAACACAAACCTTGAAAACGTTTGATTATAAGCTGTAAATGATCATCAGGTTTTAAGAGGAAGTCAACCCCAAAATTGTCTTTACAATATGTTCTATGCAGCCCCACTAGCATTCTGATTAATATTGTGTTTGTGGAATATGAATTAAGCAGCAAAAACCACCTCTTTTTATCCATCTTAGTGGGCGGCCATTTTGCCACTTGCTATCAACTGAAAATGAGATCACAGCTGCTCAGGACTCGGGTAATGACCAATCATGCTCAGCTTGTGAATGTCACATGACCAAACTCAGAAAACAGGTGTGCCTTGACTGGTTGTTACCTGAGCCCTGAGTAACTGTGATGTCATTTCCAGTCAACAGCAAGTGGCAAAATGGCCGCCCCGTGAGATGAAATGGATGAATTTTGCTGCTTAGTTCATATCCCACAAATGCAACATTAATCAGAATGCTATGCTACAACTAGTGGGGGCGCAAAGAATGTACTCTATTACTGTAAAGACATTTTTTTAGGTTGACTTCCCTTTTAAAGAGGCAACGCCCAAGCATACTTTGCCTACACCTGGTCTAAGCGTAACCTCTAATTGATTAAATTAGTTTAATTATTTTTATATATGTTGTATGACCCTCCACTTTGAAACAAGATTAGGCTACATCGAATGTTATACATAAATCCTGTATAAGCCACATTTATATGTGACAGAGCAAAAATTTGCATCTAGTGATGGATGGGTGTGAAAGATTTCCCGTTTGTGTTTGTCTTATTAGGATACTCGACTCTCCATCATCGCCACTGACCAGAACTACAGGCAGAACTTCACAGCTGCAGATGACTCCAGAGCCACCAAGATGGGAACCATCAGAAGCATCATAGATATGATCGTATGTACTGTCTTCTCTTTATTCTTGTCTCCTTTTTACTATTCTCAGAATGTAGTGTTTGAATCTTATTTACATTTTGTCTTCCTCTTTCCAGACAAATGAGACCAAGGACGTGGTATGTCTGATCATCGGCTTTGTATCTCAAACTACAGCATTCATTACGTAGTATTTATTTTAAATGCTCTAAATCTGATTTCTCCCTCTTTTTTCCAGTGCTGCTCATTTGACTGCAATGTAAGTACTCATTGTGACACTTTTCAAAGAACTCATAGCATATTTGTTGTTTTGTTTTCAGTGAGCATTGTCCTTACCTGTTATTTTGCTTTGCTACAGGCCCCAGGAGGCCCTAAAGGACCAGATGGGGACACTGGCGGCATGGTATGATGATGCAAGATTATGCTCTAGGTTTATCAATATGCAAAATGAGTTTGACCCCGAAGAATTAATTCATGACAAATTGTGAAAAATGATTTTGGCCAAGAAGAATTCATACATAACAAATTGTGAAAAATGCAAGTGTGCAAGAACCTTCTTTTGAATTACAGCCCTTTGTGTCCTTGTTTTACCTTTCCACAGGGAGAAACTGGTAGACCAGGAATGCCAGGAGAGAAAGGAGATATTGGTGCAATGGTAAGTGACTTTTGACATTCAATTTTCCATTTTGCATGGTCTCCTCTGACTTGAACGATGATAATAATCGTCAACATTGCCTGCTAACCGTCGTTGCGACTATGTTACAGGGCAGCGTTGGAGATCCTGGTCCAGTTGGATACAGTGGAATGAAGGTAAAACCTCCACTACAACACTACTGACCTCACTGTGTCATACTGAAATTTAATGCCGTGCATTTAGCCATGTCAGTAGCTCCAAGTGAATGTCATTTACTTCAATTAATATTCTGAAATTTGGAATGATATTATCATAAAATCATCTTATAATAATACAACATGTGAAAATCAATTTGAATGTACTACAATGTGTGCGTTTCTTTTTCCAGGGAGACCGAGGTGGTAGAGGCGAGAAGGTATAGTCAAGTCAACCAAATGCAAAACATTGCTGTTAAATATGCTAGAATCTGTGTGTAGTGTAACTGTTGTGTTAGACACAACTGACTAAAGTTGAATGTTTTTTGCAGGGAGAAAGAGGACACAAAGGCTACAAGGTGAGCTTGATTTTGATGCCAGACCTTCTACATTCAAGTTTGTTAATTCTCTGCGAGCATCTAACGTATTTGATTGTTTTTCATTTGCTTTACTTTCTCTTCTGTGTCTGTGCCTCTTCAACAGGGAGACAAAGGTCTAAGTGGAAATGATGGAGTTGATGGACGCAAGGTGGGCTTCAAACAACAAAACTCAAAATAACACTTGATTTTCCAGAGATAGAAATTATATATATACTGCAGACAGACAGACAGTAAGAGATGTATGTAGATATAGATTACTTATTATAGAACACTTTTGTAAAATGGCAATTTTACCAAAAAATATGCAAATGAACTGCAATTTTTTCTAATCTAACAACCAGTCATAATCTTTTAGTTAACAATTTTTAATGAAGAAAAAATTAATGCATATTCATAAATTTGAATTATAAATTTGATTGGAAATGTATACCAAAAATGCAATTTGAAGAATTAAAAGAATGTGAATGTTCTTTTTTTCTGATGTGGTCAAGCCATTCAAATTTTTCCATCCTATCCTTTGTTTGTTTTTGTCCTTTTAGGGCGAGGCTGGTTTCCCTGGTCTTCCTGGCTGTAAAGGATCACCTGGATCAGATGTAAGTCCAAGATTTCAATCAGTAGTGTGTTGACAGCACAAGCCAAATAGTCACGTCCCTTAACCCCGTGCACCTGGAAAATGATTTCACAAAACCTTGTAACAATTAACTATCAATTAAATACCATGATTATAAAAATGTACCTGATAACCGCAGAGCTTTTGAATTACCTTGTCTTCAAGGCAGACCACACCATAAAAACACCTTCGGCAACCATTTCAATTTGTTTGCATTTCAGAAAAATACATTTATTTATAACTTAAAAGGAAAGTCAACCCAAACATATTTTTTCAAGAGTACGTTCTATGCAGGCCCATGAGTTGTAACAAGGCATCCTGATAAATGGTTTGCGGAATAAGAGTTAATCCACCCATTTTTGAACATCTCTGCTGGCGGCCATTTTGTCCCTTGTCAACTGAAAATGACATCACAGTTGCTCAGGGCTCAGGCAACAACCAATCACGGCTCAGCTTCATAAAACAGGTCAGCCGTGATTGGTCGTTGCCTGAGCCCTGAGCAACTGTGATGTAATTTTCAGTCGACAGAAGTGATAAAATGGCTGCCCCCTGAGATGGTTAAAAACGGGTGGATTTTGCTGCTTAACTCGTATTCCACAAACGCAATATTAATCAGAATGCCTTGTGTCAACTAGTGGGCCTGCATAGAACATATTCGTGAAAAAAATATGTTTGGCTTCCTCTTTAAGTAGTGTATGTTTAATGCACACAATATACTATTTATCTTATGCATCTACAAAATTATATATTGATAAATTAACTTTATGTAATAATTACATAATGACCAATACTATTCTAAAACTCCTGCACTAATAAGTTTTCTTGCATTTGAAATTATACATGTAAGGCAACCTCTCCCTCAGCCCACCACATAACTCCATGATGGTCATTGCAAATGAATCCAACTTGTCATTGCAGGTCTCTATTTACATTCATTTAGGCCTGCCACACACTAAGCAACACAACCGAAACTGACTTAACTATTTCGTAGTGTGTAAGTCTTGGTAACTACCCGGTAGTTTTCATGAGTGGGCACCCTCTGCCACTAGCTTTGCTCTGATTCAAAATTTGAAACCCTGCACAATAGCGTTGTGACATTGCAGTTATAACAGTTAATCCAAAATGCACATTTACTTTCACCCTCCAAAAATGTTTTAAAAAAATTGGGGTACTAAGCATAAGCGCGACCCACCTGGCCGCTGCGGAACCGCCAAGCAGTACCAATACAAAACAGTTTTGTGTCTTACACTCGGCCAATTATAATTTCCTATGTACCGGTGGTTAGAAAGCAAAGCGTGGGGAGTCTCTGTCACTGGGCCGATCAGTGCTAACAGCCAGACATGTTTTTGTGGTTCAATAACAAATAATACAATACAGTATAGCGTACTGTGCAAGGAGCCTCAAAACCTAATGCAGGGTCGCAGTTGTTCCGTTTCGGCATGTCGGTATCTGCAGTGCTCAATTGCTTGGTGTGCGGCGAAGAGTCGCCAACTGTAATTTTTTCACGATGGTCCCCTTGAGTCACATTTGATGGATGTGTGGTCTCCACGCTTTGCTGAATTAACAATCACTTTATAAGGGAAGTAGCTCATGAGATGTTTACGTCATTGTTTTTTGCATCAAGGTTTAGCGTCTGCAACACGGTATTTATGTATTTTTCTTTGTCTTTACAGAACTACAGTATGTATGCCAACCACTTTGCCTCTGGCTAAGGCATGTTATTTACAAACTAGCCGTTAGGTACAGTTGTATGTTTTGCAATGTTACTCTTAGAGCAGCCTTGACCAATATCAGCCCTAGAACCTGCAGGGCCCCTGGCTCTTTAATCACTGCTAGGTTTACATTCTTGCTGTCAGTTTGTTTAAATGAAGCCATATAGACATATCGCACACAAAAACACACATGTGCATGCTTGCTTGGTTGCCGCAACGGTTCCGTGTTGTGTTTTCAGCTGTAGCTGTTTTTGTCTTTCAGGGTCTTCAGGGTGAGCCTGGGCCAAAGGGAGATGCTGGTCCTTATGGGCCAAAAGGAGAAAAAGTAAGACATTATATTGTAATAGGCGTGATTTCTGTTTTGAAATAAACATGGTGCATTAAGCCACCTGGTGCTTATTCCAGGGAGATACTGGAAGAGATGGTGAACCAGGAAGACCTGGAAACTATGGGCCTTTAGGACCTCAGGTAGACCAACAAATAGACACCCCCATATCCCCCCAAAAACCCAGAGATGTAAAGTTCTGACATTATCATTTGCTGCGGCAGGGTGATCGCGGACCCCGTGGAGTTAATGGGGACAAAGGCGAGCGTGGTGATGATGTAAGTTCACCCAGTGGATGATGGAAATGTCCGACTTTGGTCCCCAAATGGTCGTCTTCATTTCATTTCCTGTGCGTTTCAGGGTGCACCAGGACCAGACGGACCTCGTGGCGAGATAGTAAATCATGTTGATTCTGATCACTGTGGATTGCTTGGGAAATAGGTCTTCACTGTTGGTAATCTCTTGTAGGGAACAGTCGGTGAGAAGGGGGAGCAAGGTTCCCGTGGCAACAGAGGACCAAGAGGAGAGCTAGTAAGTGATCATGACGATCTTGAGTCGGAAATGAGGCAGAACTCTTCAGCTGCATGGCAAAGAGACACAAACATTTTATTACTCCCCCTTTGCACTCTTTACAATGGTTGTATCGAACAGACTATATGCTCATAGGCCAGAGTACACAGCTGCATTTCATGTACAAAAAAAAAACAGATGTCACACTTTCTCAGGCCCAACAGTTGGGGCTTTGGTGCCCTGCTCAAGGGCCAGGAAGTGAACTGGCTCCAATAACTAATCTCAATGCTACGCTTTAGTTTTGATCAAATGTTTTAATGCAGCCGTTGAGCACCCAGATTTCATTCCTCTATTATTATTACTGTACCGAGTTGCTAGGCCAGACATGTTGGCTCCATTTTCTAATGTGCCGTTACATTTTTTGAATCCCAAAATGCACAACCTCAAGCGGTGTTCAGCTTTGCGACTTAAACTGAATTCCACACAATTCAACTTATCTTGTGCTTTTTAAAACTTGACTCCAGCTGCTTTATTGTTTATTGTGACAAGACCTGTAAATTGTATTATACGTTTGTTCTTTTCCTTGCCAGGGGGAGCCAGGACCCCGTGGAGAGCAGGGACGAGAGGGCTCAACTGGCCCCAACGGAGACCCTGTGAGACCTCCACACACACAAATACAATCATACATGCATGCAGCAAATACAGTGGCACACTGTTTCCCTCTTGTTGTTGCATCCAGCAACTCCATAAAACACCCACTTTTCACTTCAGCTGCTTTTTATTTCCATTCAGAGGAGGACTTAGTGCGCATGTGCGTTCACGTTTCACACTGGTAGGGAGCACACTGGGATGGGACATTTTAACAGTGTTGAACCTGGCTGCAGCCCGAGAGTGCTGATCACTCATGCGTATGCTTTCTCCTCCCAGTTGGAGTGTTCAACCCCTCCCAGGAACATCTACGCTCATTCTTTCCCTTCTGACTCAGTTCTCTCCATCTCCTGCAGCCAAAGCCTCAGTATGGTTCTTAATAAGGCTCCAGGCAGTGTATCAAAAATAATGCTCTACATGGATTACTTGCGGTAGCCTCCGTGATGTCACAGCTTTCAATGGATCCTTTGTGCTCCTATTTTTTTCCTCATCAGAACTGAAGGGAGAGTAAAGAACTACCGTTCAAAGTAGAGGAAGTGGACATGCTGGGCCACCTTCACGTGCTGTTATTTTAGGGAGCTACACACGTATTAACAAAGTACATGAATGATACAACACGTTTGGAATTATGACTCATTAAAATACTGGCACCGGTGAAATAAACCAATAATACATTACGATGCAAGGTGACCACTAGATTTGTGTTTTTGGGAACACTGATGAACATCTCCAAATAAAAGAATGCTATCAGCAAAAAAAATGTAGAAAATTATAAATGGTCAAAGTGATAACTATTTTATGTACTCTGCCTGTGCAAAACATTTTTGTCACAAACATACTTTGCCCCACCCCTAGCATCTTAGCTACATAGCATTTAACAGTAGTTACAGACTTTAGGTAACTGTGTAAGCCGTAAGTAATTAACTATTACGAAGGCACAGACAATTGAATAACAAATGTTATGCCGCAATTCGCCTCTAAAACCCGAATGGAATGGATGTCATCGCTCACGCCTGGATGTTTCCTATAATTTAATGTTGACTACGTCAATATGACTACTGTTCTAAAGTTCATTTAAGCAATAATTCTATTCACATGTCCACTCTATTTAGTGGTTTTAGTCATTACAGCCAAGTCCTTACAGGCTATATAAATCACTGCCTGCAGTCAGGTTTGGATTTTCTATGCCTAACAAAAAATAAAATATCACAGCAATTATTTACAATGTGGACCAAATGTTCATGTAGCAGCTGAGCCCAGCTGTTGTTGACACCACTCCAAATGTAATAACTGAATGAAACTCCCTGAAAACTTGGTATTTCCCACCATGGTCATGGCACAACATGACCTTCAATTACACTACTGTATTTGAATCACTCTTGAGAAGCATTTCCGCCATGTTAAGCTGAAGTGTTGCAACATATTTGTTACTTGAGGGTCAGCCAAAAGACGAAAAAGTAGACATCGCTTCTGTTTTTCACAAACATGCAACAATTTAATCAGTAAATCTGCATGAGATTATGGTATTGAATACTTCCAGAATGGCAAGGAACGTTCACTGTATGCTTTTTTCTGTAGTGAATCCAATAGCAATTAATCAGTCTCAACTGTTTTAGAAACTTCCACAAATTAAAACAAAATCTGAGTTTGTCACATGTTTTTTCTTTTTTTTTGCTCGCTACATTGCTTCAGCCTCAGGTGTGTTAAAATATGATAACAGTGCTGATGTTCTGCAGGGTGAGCCTGGCAGGGGTGGTTCCCCCGGATACAGAGGAGATGAAGGCCCTCCTGGACCAGAGGTCTGGCTCACTGAACAAAAATATACACACACATACAGTAATGGATTGAGATATTTGTGTTTGGTATTGGCCTGTGCTATTTAACCATCAAATGTTGTCACAAACAAGATTAGCAGCTAGATTTTGCACTGTGAGCACAAGTTATTGTCAGGTCAAAGAACCATCATTAGAACATCTGAATGTTTTTAAGTCAAAGAACCATCATTATGTTTTCAATAAGCACGTCCCGTCATAGCTCATGTGTTTCCCATCTTGTCATTCCTTGTTTCTTCCAGGGACCCAAAGGACCAAGAGGAATCAAAGGGTCTGCCGGAGACAGGGGCCCAATGGGAGGCAGGGTGAGTGAGGAAGACTGAGTGGGATGCAGATGTCTGCCATCCGTTACAAGACCTGACACAACATTTGTTTATGTGTGTGTGCGTGTGCGCAAGAATCTGTAAATATGTTCTTCTTGCCATTGTCAGGGTGTGGACGGTGTGCCAGGAAATGGTACTGCAGGTTGCCCAGGCTTCCAGGTGTGTATTTATTGTGGTGAAAAATTGTTTGTGATGTTATGGCTGCACAGTTCATTAACACAATTGATTTTTCCTCAGGGTTATCCTGGCCCTCGCGGAGATGCTGGTGAACCTGTAAGTTTCACCAGATTCAACTACATTTTACAACATGAGTTCACTTACATAATGTTTTTGTCAAAATGTGAATGAGACGCTTAAGGTCCAGTTGTGTAACCTCACTTGTAACACTGCCATCAGGGCGGCAAAGGAACCCCTGGACCCAAAGGAGATGACGGAGAAGCCGGTGACCCAGGCCCTGATGTGAGTCTGCATGTCGTATTTGCTTCTCATTCTTCTTTTATTTTCACTCCAGTCACCTCTCAGAGTGCCTCAGACTCATCCGATGTGACTTCCATATGGCCCGATTACATACCTATTATTTATAAACTAGAGATTCTATAGAATCATATCTGTGGTCTTTTTATTGTCCATCTTTAAAAGGACGGTGGGGCCGGGATGGCCATGTTTTCACTAACAAGTTCATTTTGTATATTTTTTGATCAGGAAAATGGAAAGAGTTGTCATTTTCTGTTTTATCAATACATTTGAGAGAAATTAGGAAATAAGTGACTCCATGAATAACGCCTCTTGTTAATGAGGAGAATGGCCGCGCCCCCTACCGTTCTATCCTTGTTCGGTTGGAGTCACTGGAGGAACCGATTACAAACTCTCCATTGGAAATCATTGTACTTTTATTGCTTATAACGTCCAAAAATGGTGATCAATTGGCACCAAAATTTATGTGGAAATCCTTACCAATGACCACTTCCACACATCAAAAGGGTTAACCTCTCCGTGGCTGATTTATGAGAATGAGGAAATGTGGAAGTGAGCATGAGCTACATAGATTTATGCTGGGACAAGCGCACACTGCTTCTTTGCTTAAATTTTTTTTTTTTTTTTTTTTAAACCACTGCTTCTTTGCTGATCATGGTTAGGACGAGCGAGGCATTTAACACCAGTCAGGATATTTACAGAAGTAAATAGTGAAGTGGGAATGAGTGGACGGGCACATTTATTTGGATGAGGAATGCCCCCAGTTTTTCTAATGACAACACGCCGTGGAACGAAACTGCCGAAACGACACGTTCCAATGCGGCCACACTCGGCTGTGCAGTCAGCCTCCTCGCTGGAACTTTTTGTTCACTGAACATTGAAGCTTGTTCGATGAGGTCTTACTTCACTCTCGCGGCTGCAAGCGGTCTCGGACAACGCACGCTGCTTGGACTGCTTGGTAGGCAACCCCGCAACATGAAGATGCAGGCTCATATCACCTCCACACGCTGCGCGGAGAGTAAGGAGCTAATGTTGTTGTGCTAACGCCCTTTGATATAACGGCCTGAAGCTAGTTGTTGCTATTAACTGTACTGTTATCCTACTGTTAGCTGGGGAGGGGGCGAGGGTGGGTGTTGAAGTGGACAAGAGTAGTAATGTGCATTTGCATTTTGGTGGCGATCGGTCGCCGTTTTAGACAACAGAACTGACAAAGCGAGCAATATTACCACGCTTGCCTCCCTCCCGTGATGTAGACCGCGATGTAGACCGTGATGTAGAGACTGATAACATAACATAAGCCACGCCCCAAACAGGGCGGGGAAATTTGTCTTAAACCTAATCACAAAAAAGCCCTTAAATCACTACAGAATCTTTTGAGGTGGGCATTTTAGTACTGATGTTGTTTTTACATGCAAACCTATTATATAAGCGCCAATGTTAAGATCATCCAAGTGTCCCTTTAATGTTCTCTGCTGCATTAGACTACAGCGTGTTTGAGTTTCTTTGTCCATCCATCTTGTTCGCACACTCTCCTTCTGGATTACAGCTGGAAATAATTCCTAATGTAGATCTGAACAGTTTGTGTGTGTGTGTGTGTGTGTGTGTGTCATTTGGGAAGGGAACTTTGAGCTGATGCAGCTGTGTATATGTCGTCGTCAAGGATACCAGGAAATGAGTGTGGAGGATGAAGGGACTACATTACTCTTTGTGTGCGTGTGTGTGCGAGTAGCGTACATCCATATAGCATGCCAGCCTTAACACGCTAACCTCCAGCTCAACTTGTTCATGTTTACATTGAAATTACTGCATTTCCAAGGTTAGCGTGTTATAACATAAACATTTTTGCACATTGTAACTTTCATCAGATCTCTCAGGCGTGTTGTCCATAAAACACGTCACTCACAAACCACACAATCTTGGAACGATAGGGATTTACACTTTAGATTAGAGATTAATTTAAATTTATATTAGGATTTGGCATGTGCATCATGAACACAGAGCAAGATCGGATCCAGGTTTTAGTATTCATTTGCTTTTAATTACATTACATCAGTTCACAGTTGTGTATTTCATTACATGCCCGGCAGACTGGCTCTCCTAATGAAGTCTAAACATACGTATATAAAGAACAGAAAATGTGGTTTTCTTTGTTTAAAAAAAAAATAAAAAATTGTTGGCAGGAACGGATTTATAAAAAGTTCGTCTTCATACAAGCTTTCCTTTGTATGAATTGTCCGCTCAGTCCTATGTAATTTAGTTTTGTTTGTTTGAAGTTTGGTAAACATAATTATGCCCTTAAATAATTGACTGCAATCTGGAGCATGGTTACCTTATCTCAGCATAAATACAGGAAGGAAGAATGAAGGGTGTTTTTGACTCTGCTCATGAAACATTTGATATGAGATAACGAGATACTGTAGGTCTAAACAGAAATATCGTATTTACATATTGATGAACTTTTGATCAACCAACCTTTTTTCTCTTGTCCTCTGTTTCTAATTAAGTGCTTTGTGCCTCACTCAAGAATGTACTTTATGTATTATTGTGTATTACATGCCACCAGTAACCATAGCCACCAGATTTCTTGGTCAAATATTTGACTCTGAATCAGTTACTTGTTTGCCGCATCCATACACTGCTTCGGAGTGTACAGGCTGATGGAAAACATCAGTCAGCCATGCTTTGAAGGAGACATTGTTTCAGACAGAGTAGTCGGGCAGCCGTACTTTGGCTGTCTTCTTAAAAGTGGCTCTGGATCTTCACCACGCCATGTCAAACATAGAGTATGTGATGTTATAGCATCGGCATGTATGGCTGCTAATAGGCAGAGCCTCGGCCATGTTTATACAGGTTGTGACTGATTGAACTCGTGGTCATACTTGTAGAAGAATCATACAAACGCAGTTTGAGTTCCATCTGTCTTTGTCTTAACCCAACATGACACCTGAAAATAAACAAGAAGTCAGCCAGATTATGCAAGTGTGAATGATGTTTCCCATTTTCTATACATGAGAGTTTGAGAACGTGAACTAATTGAAACATTGTGGGCTCATCCATATACTGTACAGTATATACTGTACGGTACTGTACGCCCTCAATGGACACTTCATTGGGTACGCCTCCCCAGTGATAACCAATACAAGGCATTTATTAAAGCAATGCATATGAGCAGTGTACAGTGTAAACGAACACAGCTGTTTTCCATAGTGACATAAAAGCCAAATCTAGTACTCTGTATGATCTTGCCCGCCATTGTGGACAGACTCTAAAACTTTTGGTGAGCATATATTGACTGAGGCAATGAATTGTTTTAACGGGTTACAATTATTGTTAGTGATAGTATTTGCATTTTTCTTTTCCTCAGAAGAATCAAAATAACGCTGCGCCTGGCCGGCGACCAGTCCAGGGTGTACGTTGCCTCTCACCCAAAGTCAACTGGGATAGGCTCCAGCACACTCATGACCCCTAGTGAGGATAATCTGGATAGATGCTTTATGGATGAATAAACAAACTAGATTAATTGGGAAAGCATATAAACTGTAAAAGTTGATCGCTAAATTAATCCAATTCAAAAGTGCTATAGAAGAGTCTGCTTTTGTAAAGATAATAACTAGGGGTGTCAAAATAGTGCATTAATTAATAATAAAACCCAACATTAAGTGCAAGAACGGTTTTGTGCATGTTTTCACTAAAATGAGATCAATCAAGTATTTTATCATACTACCATACGTTTGCCTTGAATGTTCAAAATCCCCAAATGAATAGGATGTCTCACTCATGAGTGCGAACACAGTGCAGTGGCGCACTGAAGTTCATGCCAGATGCATCTCATCTGCATCGTCGCGGGTGCACCATCCGGAACACCCGCTTGTCCAATCAAGACACTATTCACATTTCTAACACAATTAAGCGTTGAATATAGCCATGTGTTTGGAGGACCATAATTTAGTAACCCCTCATGCACTTCAAAACGAATTGTCAATGTTTCTTGTGGAAAAAAAACAAAATATTTTTGTGCTTTTGCGATCGGTGTTAAGTGGTGACTTAGGTTGAAATCTTTCATGGCTGAAATCATCTTGAAGCAAACTAGGCAGATAGATTTGCATTTAAATTTGGTGGATGTATAATCTGCTTCCTAGATTACCTGAATGACAACATTTTCTTGATCTAATTTTGGCCCTGGCTTCTGGCCAGGATCTGTTCGCTCTTCTTTTCTGATGAAGTCTGCAGCCTTGTCATTGGAGGCACTCTTGAGCGAGCAATATCTGCCGTCTAGCGGTGAACACTGTTATTACAATGTAAAGGTGCTGTGCTTCAGTGAACCTTTTTATTTTCTAAAATGAATGGAGTGACTCCAAGTATGGGCCCTCTTTTTAGTGAGAGAGAGAGAGAGATAAAGATATATTATACTGATAATAATAATACTAATCTGCAATTGACTTCCCTGACATCAATTAAATGAATATTTTATTATTTTTCTGAAGTAGGATTATTTTCTTGAACAATTTTAAAGGCATATATGCATGAACTGTCGCATAAACAAGTGACATATATTTTTTTTAGATATCTTCTAGTACAACCATGCATTTCTTGAATGCCGCTTTTGCATTGAATGACTTCAGCTTTTACAGGTCTGCCAAGTGAAATTTCCAGTCAGTGAAAGTATCTTAAAAGTCAGGTGGTTTGCATTAGTCTTTGTCTCCTTCATGCGTCCACTGGAGATGTTGTATGGGAGCTGTCGTGGTAGATTTAGCTGCAGTGCCGGTTGTCCAAAAGTCTTGCAACGTAACAAAAAGCAGAGCTGATTTAGTGTGATGATTTGTGCCTCCAGAGTGCCAGACTGCCCTTTGCCAAAGCTGTGTCTCTTTTCTGTAATGCGTTGGGTTGCAAATGAGTATTTATGATGAGAATAAATGTGGAGTTGTACCACATGTGGTAATGCCACTGTGCATTGGTGGAAATTATACAATCAAATCTTTTCAAATGCATTTTTAATCATAGAATTTAGCCGTCTAAACAGAATCTCCCGGTGTAGCCAACATTCCCCCAAATGTCTTTTGAAGTTGAATCGGTGGGAATATAATTTCCTTAAATTGATTTAAGCACCATAGACTCCACACTTCCGCAACCTTGGCCATCATCTCACTGGAATCAGCAGTTACACAGACAGTCTTTCTCTGCAGCTGCACTGTTACGGCAGATGATTGGCCCTGGACAACAACAAGACCTGGCCTCGAGGTTTTAGAGGCTTTAGGAAAAGGAGTGACATCATCCGTTGAAAATGTTCTGATATGATACCGTCTGTTGGGAAAATGTGGCATACGATGTTAGAAGTGAGCACAGGTTTACAAATAAGACTCGCTGACTTTAAAAGGGAAGTCAAGGCAAACATTTTTTTTTTTTCAAGAATATGTTCTATGCAAGCCTACTAGTTGAAACAGGGCATTCTGATAAATATTGCGTTTGTGAAATAAGTGTTAATCTACTCGTTTTGAGCCATCTGTGGGGGCGGCCATTTTGTCTTCTGTTGGCTGAAAATGACATCACAACTGCTCACAACGACCAATCACGGCTCAGTATATATATAAAATGTAGAATTATTTCAATTTGGGCAGCACGGTGGTCGACTGGTCAGCACGCCCGTCTCACAGTGCAGAGGTTGTAGGTCCGTATCTGGGCCTAAAGGGTTAAGTTGGTGTAAAAAAAAAAAAAGTAACTTTTCCTTTTTTACAGAACAATCAACCAGGACCTTCAGGACCAAAAGGGGCCAAAGGTCACAGAGGACCTGAAGGAAGATCTGTAAGTATGCCAGAATCCCAAATTTTTGTGTGTGCAAGTCGAGACATTGAAGAGTTTGCTGTCCACACATGCACAATAGAGTCTTGCTGACATCATTAGTCCACTCTCATGCTCAAGCAGGGAATGAGTGTATTTTTTTATGATATAGACAAAAGACGTATGCTTTTAGAATTTGAAATGTTGACTGCATGGCATCAGCATCAGTAAGATTTGATTCTATTGATATGAATGAAAAAAAAAAATCTATTATGTTCTCAGGTTACGAAGCAAACAGCAACAATACAGTTTGTCAGTCTAATCCTAAAGCCATACCTGCAATACTAAAGAGTGCTAATTGTATTCAATTAACTTCCCTTGCATTTTGCCAGATGAAGTTGAATTCCAGGCAGGAAATGCTTAAGATGCTGCAAGGCAGGCAGGAAACACTTAAGTCTGGTTCTACTTTGTTGTCAAAGGACCCTGTTTGAATTTTGTGTGTGGCCTCTGTCTGTCTGTGCATCCCAACTTGACAGCTCGAACACTTTAAAAGATGCCATTCTTCCGTGAATGTACTAGTTGAGGCCTATGGCAAGCGCAAGTATTGTAATGGGACTTATGTTTCTTGTGGCGTTTTCTTTGCTGACTTGCTTCCATTGACGCACAGTGACGAAGCGAAGCACAGCTCCTCTCACCACTCAACACAACATAAAACCACATGCAAAAACATACAGAAAATAACCACCCTCGTTTGAATCATCTTAAATAGGAAAAAATTGTGTAATACCCCCGCCTTTTCCCAACAAGACAATGTGGGGGGGGAAAAAAGAAAAAAGAAATGTCTAAATATAACCATATGTTTGGATGCATGTTCCCCAAATAAAAACCCTCAGCTCCCAAACCCTGTTACTTTCCACACCATGCGCGCTTCACCCCTCCCTGTTGTCTGCTTCCCCTCCGACTTGTGTGTGTTCAGCATATCTTCCAGACCCAGCATCATGTGTTCATGTGTGTGGACCCATTGTCTCTCTTCTGTCTGTCTGAGTTCCTGTGAGCACACATGCAAGCAAGGCGCCTTTGACCAAAGGAGAAAAAAAATGCTCTAAAAGCCAGTTTATCATCCGCTAAAAGAAAACAGATGTTTTGTTTCTGCGGCCAAGTGAGAGAATGAAATGTCGTGGTGATGAATGATTGGAGGATTCACGTGTTGCTATCCCAAAAGTGCAGTTGCAGTAGAATAGTGGTGGTTTTCTGAGGAAACATCACTTGAGAGTTGAGGAGGGAATCACTATTCTGGGAACTTACATTTAAATTCGATTAGATGAATAACTGTCGACTTTGATTTTTTTATTTTTTTATTTACATCTATTAGACAACTTACTGTCCCCCTGTCTCTACCACTCACTCATTTTCTCTTTTTTAGGGACCTCCTGGGCCTCCTGGACCACCAGGAACTGATGTAAGTCTTTAAAAATGATTCAAAAAAACATTGAATCTGATCCCTCACCCATATTTTAGCCAGAAGGCAGCAGACATAGACTTAATTCCCCATGGAGACTGTTTGAGTTCTGCATTTGAATATGATACCCTGTGTTCAGACTCGAGCCACACATCCAATTTCCTGAACACCAAATCCCACAGCCTTTCACCTAACAGTCCTCTCAGTAAAATATCATCATCGTGTTTTCCTTTTTTTGGTTTTCCCTCCACTTTTTTGTTGAAGTAACTTGAAAGGCCGCCTTGGCCATGTTAAACAGTTATATAATGTTATTTAGAGGAGTGCATTGCCATACAGTAACATGCACTCCGCCCCTCTCCTCAGGAATGTGAAATCCTGGATATCATCATGAAGCTCTGCTGTGAGTTATACTGAAACATTTTTACACACACAGCGCACTCGTGTATTCGATCCACTTAGCCCTTTTCAACCAAATCGATGCCTGATTAGCTTAATGTGCAAGTGAATTCAACAGAGTTAAGATTACAGGGTTTTTTTTCTTCCCAGTTCATTAACTAACTTTCTTCTGATTTGTGTGTTTTTCTCTGTGTTTTTTTTGATCCACCGCAGCTTGTTGCGGTAAGTGCTTGCTAAAACCACAACCTTTTAGTTCTGTGACATCTAGTCCTACCCCGTGGCTTGAGAATTAATGTGATTTTACTGTGCGTCTTTGTATGTCATCAGAGTGTAAATGTGCAACTCTGGATTTGGCGTTTATTGTGGACAGCTCAGAGAGTATTGGTGCTACAAACTTTGCTCTTGCCAAGGACTTCATCATCACTGTTGTAGACAGATTGATTAGAGACCAGCAGGTCAAGGTAATATCTTCTCTGATGTGTTTATTTCATATTCATTGTGCGCCGAAATGCTTGGTAGGAAAAAGATGTTAACTCAGAGATGTTAGGGAATTAACAAAAAAAAAGGAAAAAAGGGGGTGGGGGGGGAGCACAGATTGTGTCTTGGGTTTTCGAATTGGCTCTCATTTGTCTCTCCAAAGACTCCCCTCTTCCTGTTTGGACGTAATTAGTCAGGAAGGGCTGGGAACACAACAATGCTGACAGAAGAAAACATAATGGTAGGAATAACAAACAGATAAAACAAACTTGTTTTTCTCCCCAGTTTGCAGGTAATGAGTCCAGGGTGAGTGTTGTGCAGTACAGTGGCGCAAAAGCCCAAGAAGTCGTCCAACTGGGCACCAACGTTGTTACTCTCACTGAGTTTAAACAGTGAGTTAACATACACACACACACACAAACACAAACAAGCATAAAACAAACCCCAAAAAACACTGTTAAAGGGGAAGTCGACCCCCAAAAATTCTTTGCAATATGTTTTATGCGCCTTGACTAGTCTAAATATGGCATTCTGAAATAAACAAATATGGCCCACTACTTGAAACACGGCATTCTGATTAATATTGCGTTTGTGGAATACAAATTAAGCAGCAAAATCCACCCGTTTTAGCCATCTCAGGGGGCGGCCATTTTGTCATTT
Source organism: Filicampus tigris (assembly GCF_054856515.1). NCBI lineage: Eukaryota > Metazoa > Chordata > Actinopteri > Syngnathiformes > Syngnathidae > Filicampus > Filicampus tigris. The sequence goes on from NC_141226.1 coordinate 7,742,425, forward strand.
CTGTCGCCTGAAAATGACATCACAACTACTCAGGGCTCAGGTAATGACCGATCACGGCTCAGCTTTAGAAAACAGCTCAGCCGTGATTGGTCGTTACCTGAGCCCTGAGTTGTTGTGATGTCATTTTCGATTGACAGAAGTGACAAAATGGCTACCCCAGAGATGGTTAAAAATGAGTGGATTAACTCTTATTCCACAAACGCAATATTTACCAGAATGCCTTGTTTCAACTCGTGGGCTAGTATAGAACATATTCTTGAAAAAAACATGTTTGGGTTGACTTTCACTTTAAGCAGCTAAATCCACCCGTTTTTAACCATCTCAGGGGGCGGCCATTTTGTCACTTCTGTCGACTAAAAATGACATGCCATGATTCAACTATTGGCCTGCATAAACAAAATCCATACAAACAAATCCATAACGCAAAGGTGAGTCGTTACACTGATGAGCCCGTTAACGTTGGGTCCTTATTTTACACATCGCTGGAATGGGCACATTCACACAAGAACAGAAAATGTTGTCCAGACTGCCCCCTGTTTGGTTGCAATTACAGTATGAATAAAATAGAATCCTCTTCTCTAATTGGTTCATTATTGTTAATATTGCCAAGGCAGTGCTCGTGTTGGTAAATGCTGGCCAATGGACGATGTGTAATTAAATGGACATGTGTACGTTTGTGTGCAGGGCCGTGAAAGACCTCAACTGGTTGGCTGAGGCCACTTACACTGGCGAGGCCCTGAATTATGCTCTGGAAAACACCATCAAACTAATGAGGCAGGAGAACCGTGTCGTTCTCGTTCTCACCGACGGACGCTCTGATATTCTCAGGGATAGGGTTCCTCTCAATGTTCTCTGCGGGAAAAACATCAGGGTACGAAACACAAACTGAAATACATCATGCAACTGAAAAGTAACCTGAACAACGTACCTGTTGGCCTCCCTCCAGGTGGGAGGTTTGGGGGTGAAGGACTACTCGGGCCGTCAGCCCAACCAGGAGCAGCTTGGAGACCTGGTTTGTAAGAGTGATCCCAAACCGGGCTTTTCCTTCGTCCTGGACAACTTTGCCGAGCTTCTTGATGACACTTTCTTGCAGAACCTCACATCCCGAATCTGCCAAGGTATTTTAATTGAAATGCGCAAAAAATGTGCAATTTTCATTTTTATTTAGTTCTTGATTCAGAGTAAACTAACCTATAATGTGTTATTTTTACATACAGATAAGAAGTGCCCAGACTACAAGTGCCCAAGTAAGTCTGTTTTTTTTCTTTTTTTAAATAACAATTGTACTAATTTTGTAATCATTTCATGTGAAAATACTGAGACACTGATGGTAGTGCTACATTTGCCTGACTTGTGCAGGCGGCGTGGGTTCAGTTCCCATTCAGTGCTGGTGTGTATGTGAGTCTGAATGTTTGTATGTCTCACATATGTGCCCTGTGGCTGACTAGTTGACCAGTTCACAATGTAGTCCACCTTTCACCCAAAGTCAGCTAGGGTAGTCTACAGCAGTGTTTTTCAAACACTGGTGTGCCGCGAGATATTGTCAGGTGTGCCGTGGGAAATTATCTCATTTGTGTGCCTGTGCGGTCTAGCGCCTGGCACGTAATCATATAGTTACTACATTGTAGTACTCTTCCGTGCCAGTAGGTAGCAGCAGCAGCAGCTGCACGTAGCTAATTGTCTTGGTTTAGAGACGAGCGAATTAATGACGCATGTTTATCCAAACAGGCCCATGTTTCACACTGAGTATCAATATGAAACATTATAAAATACTCTTTTCTTTGTGTTTATTTAATTCCTATTCAAGACGTTATAGTATAACGTCATTCTTCAATGTTAAAAAATGCATATATAAACAATAGAACACTTATAGTGTTAGAATAAGATTTTTTTCACAATTTCAGCTGGTGGTGTGTTGCGGGATTTTTTCAATGAAAGAAATGTGCCTTGATTCAAAAAAGTTCGAAAAACACTCGTCTACAGCACCCTGCCACCCTGAACAATTCGCGTTGAGGAGATTGGATGAATACTGGACTGTTTTATTGACATCCTTGTGGGAATCGTCCAATTAACTGAAACGCTATCAACAGGATGCAGTTGAACCCGCATTCAAACACCCTTGAAAATGATTTTTTTCTGAAGACTAAGGTCTTACAGATGTTCAATTTCAAGCTCTCGTCAAAATAATCGAATAGCTCCGTGTCAGTATGGAAGGTCTAGATTCAGATTCGGGCTGTGGTCTGCCTATTGTGGTCCTCTGGTATTTACAGTACACCGTCATGACTAGATATTGGACTGTGCAGTATGAGCTCTCGCTTACAGTCAATTCCTTGGTTTATGTATTAATGTGGTAAATGGTGTATGTTGCAGTCTCCTTCTCTCAAAGTCACGACATCCTGCTGATGATGGACAGCTCAGCTAGTGTGGGCCAGAAGAACTTTGACACAAGTAAGACCTTCCTGCACCGCTTGGTTGAGCGCTTCCTGAATGCTCAGAAGCAGAGGGGCGTGAACGTGAGAGTGGCTCTCGGCCAGTACAGCCGCAACGCCCGCATGGAGCAAGGCCTGACTACAAACATGACCCTGCTGTCCCATCATATCAATGAGATGGCCTTCCAAAACGACGGCACCAACGTGTTAGAGGCCATGGAATTTGCCATTAAATCCCTCCCGAGCCGCGGCGACGCCAGCGGATACAAGAAGAAGGTGGTGCTGTTCTCCGACGGCAGGTCTCAGGCCGTCACCGAGGCCGTGCTGGAGAAGCGCGTTCACGACCTGGCCGAGGCCGGTTTGGAGCTCTTCGTCATCACGGTGGGCAGCCAAGTCAACGAGGTCAACCTGCGCACGCTGGTGAGCAGGGGGCAGCGTGATGACATCAACTACGCTCAGCGCCACCTCTTCCGCGTGGCAGACTACCCTTCCCTACTTCGCGGAGTCTTTCACCAAACCGTCTCCCGAAGAGTGTCCATGCCCTGAGTGCAGGGCCCAGAATAACAGGACCAGCACTCTTTCAATTTTTAGTCCCATTATGAATAGTCAGTTTCATTTACCATACACTGTTTTTATTTTTTTTTTTGTAAAGAATGTCACAAAGCAACTGATGATTGTTTTCAAGTATCTCAAATGTAGACCACCATGGGGCTGCATGAGATTGGATTATTAGACCATAATGAAAACTTAAACTTGGATTTTAGATGTAGGGAAATTGTTTTCGGTGAGCCTTTAATCAGAGTCATCCTACCCCCGTTGAAGAAGTTTGGTCGGTTAGAAATTATTTAAACTTGCATCAAAAAAAAAAAAAACTTGCTTACATGACATCTCATCTGCATATCTGCATCTGAATTATAGTCATGTGTCCTAATCAAGATACCTTTTAGGCTACACCTGCTTGTCACTCAAGGACCACAGCTTTTGCAATTCCAAAAGAAAGTTCTTATTCATGCTTTGAAAGAGAAGAATGAACCTGAGAAAATGTGGTCAACACTTTGACTGGTCCTGAACACAGCCGCAGATGTCAATTGAAAACATGCACGACTTTCCATTTTCCAACTCAATTTCTAAAAGTCTCAGGATTCCATATTACTGTTCATTGAATACTGCAATCAAAACATATTCCTGAGCAGAATAATGAACATGACTTGAAATCTGTACTGGATTAACTTAACTGGGAAAACAGGATGTGACATCATGCGGCCTCCGAAACAAAACCTATCAGCGTTTCACCTGTGACTAATGAGAACAGCTGGGCTCCACATGTGCCATCACGCGCCTAAACGGGTGGGCGGGTGCGCCTTAGTGTTTTCGAAATGTAAATGCATGTGTCGAGTTGCTTTCTTTATACTCGTAGCCTTGGGTGACCGTTCCATAAACAATTGTGCCCGGCCCACCGGTTCAAATAACAGAATGACACAACCCTGCTGTATAATTTCTGCGCAGCTTGAGATGACTCTGTCAAACACACACACATAAACACTCCTTCGTATTTCATTAGTGAGTTAAAAAAACATCTGTCATGGTTGATGGTTGGAAAAGAACCTAACTACCCCCCCAACCCACAAAGCCACCCACCTAGTAGAACCCATGAAAAAGTGTCAGGTCCTCACCTTTCATGTTATTGCCAACGGGTGGCACAGAGTCACTGTACAGTTGTCATTACCTGTGGTGCTATTAGACTGTGTATCAGCCTTTACCCATGTAAAGAAGATTATTCATTGAGGATAAACAACCTCGGGAATGTCCAAAGTGCTTCTACAATAAAGGTTGCCACACAAAAATGTCGTTGCTCACTCTCGTTTTTTGTAAAGCATTCCAATTCCTCTTCTGAAGAATCTCCAAAGTCAAACGCCCCTAAAAGTCACCTTCGAGGGAAGAAAAGAAGAAAAAAAATCTGCGAGAGAATACGCCTCAAAAGTCAAACAAGTTCAAAACAGAAGTTCAAGCCGTCGTTATGGATTACATCACTCAAGACGTCAGCAAATCTTTTGAGAGTGTGTCGAGGATTAAGTCCTCAAAGTGTGGTCTGCTTTTTCTCTTTTTTTGATACCACAAAATGGCACCGGTTTTGGCAAAGAGGAAAAGTGTGATGATGTCTGAACTAGAAATGGAATTTATGGCAATGTAGGAAAGTACTAGTCACTAGCAAATGACTAAATTACTTTATAAAATACTCTTAAGTCATACCGTTAGAATTGATTTTATAATGAGTAATTATAACTGAATTCCTTAATTAGTAGCGTACAAATGACATTATTTTACACACAATCTTACAATTCAAGGTACAGCAAATGCTGAAAAAAATCTGAAGAATAATATTAAAATCATGTTTAAAAAATAACAAATGTTAACAATAAGTACATTATAAGCACTGTCTGTTTACACCTTTTTGTGTCTCACTGTTTTTCCCGTGCTTTTTCTTTATTTAAAAAAAAAGTGAGCGGTGGAAAGATCATTAAAGATTAAGAACAGAAGAGTTCATGGAAGACTAGAAACTTTCTATGGATTCTTTTTTTCTCATTTTTGGGGTCGCATTCTCACCATTATGTTTCCAAGGGAAATTTCCATCATTTGAAATGTCTAGTAACATATTTATTTTATATATATATGAACTGGAAAAATGTTTGCCGTGCAATTGTCTGATGACCATTTAAGGGCATCCTCCCCAAAGTCAAGTGAGAGAGGCTCAAGTTACCTGCGACCCCATTGAGGACAAGCGCTTTTGGAAAAGGACGGATGGAGAGAAAAGTGGTACGGACAACTCTAAACAGACGTTCAAGTCTACACCTGCATGCCGACGTGCCCTTGAGCAACAGCCCAATTCAGCACCAGCTACAAGGATCCTAAACTTAACCTCTGACCTCCTCGTTCAAGACTCAGAGAGAACAAATTTCTCTCCTGCAGAGTACATGCATCTCAAACACCCTCTGAAGTCTCTCAATTTCACCTTCATGGATACACAAAATAGAAACCGTTTATTGATGTGTAAATCTAAAAGCTCGACATGTGTTTTATATTAAAAGCTCACTCTTGGCCTACTGAACAATTCCAGTGGAACAATTTCAGCGTGAGTTACGTTCGAGACTTGACGTTGAGCCACCGTTTTGATCACTGCTGTGTCTGTGTTTTGAGTGTGGGTGGGTGTGCCAGTTTAATGAGACTCATTTTAGTTTTCGATATTTCAAAGATCCTGAGCGAATAATCAAATCATTCAGCAGAGTCCGTGCGTGATGTTTCAGTGCATTCGTGTGCGTGTTTGCGTGCCTCGATGTTTGTGTATGGAGGACTGTTCCTTTCAAATTTGTCTTGGCCCATTGCACTATTTTCTGAGACTGCACTTCCTCCTTCCTCCCGTTTTCGAAAGCTGCATGGCGGCCCTTCGGATTGCTCTCAGACCTCGGCACAGCCCACTCTCCACGAGAAGCTTCCAATGCGAGTGACAGAAGTTGAGCACACGGACTTCACCGTGCACGTGCACATGCGAAGCGCGTGCACGAAGAAGAGCGGCGCGGTAACGACTCTCAGCTGCTTTGCCTCAACAGAAACCACATCTGGAGAAAGTGAGATCAGAGATTCCGAAGGCAAACACGATAAAGAGGAGTATATGTTAGATTATCACAATTTACTGTCTACTTGGACTAAAAGTGATCCTTTTGCGCACGGGAGCCGCACTGGAAAACATCTCAACGTCGTACAAAAAAAGCTGCCAGTGCAACAAGAATATGCATGTTTTGTTTCAACGTTTCAGTGTGTGCATATACATGTTTTCTTGTCAAGCTCAGGGAGCTTTCATGTGTGCATACAGTATGAAGTGAATTTGCAGTTCTTTGGAAAAAGTTAAGCGATACTGGAACTGTTTATGATTCTGGGACCGATTATGCAGAACTCCCCCTGGCCTGAAAAGTCTTCTTGGTCCATGTGAAAGAAATTAAGAAGGGAAAAAAAAATTAAAGACTGCGAGAGTTTGTGAGAACTACGGAGGGAGTAAAAGAGAGAGGCTGCTTTACTCTTATTTGGGGGAGAGGGCCATTCCTGTTATATGAGTCACGGTTTTAAAAGAGACCAGAACACCCCCTCCAACACTTTATTCCGCCATCCCATGCACATTGCTCCACTGCTCTTCTTCTCTTTTTAAGGAAAAACTTTTCCATAGCTAAGACAGAGATGAGATTCACTGCTGACCAGCTGGACTCCTCCTCCTCTTTTTTTTTTCTTCCTCATCCCCTCTCCTCCTCTGTTTCCTTGGTAAAATGCCTTGCCCCCAATTAGATACGGACTCATATTCCATCATTTTCCCATGAACATGTTTCCCATCATTGACATTTATACATTTTAAATACTTAGATTCCAAACTTGAGAGTCATTTGTGTAGCTGGCGTACAGCTGGTGTTGGCTAATTGTCCATTCAAGGCCCCGTTCACAATTGCACTATAACTCACCAGTGACAAGTCCGGTGCATGGTTCACTTTTCAATCTACTGCTTGGAAAAGCAAGCCATGTTTTAGAAAGAGGACTTGGTGGCTACTTAAGTGGAAAAATGTCGTAGGATCTAGCACCACACCACCACAACCCTGAACTATATGCGGTTCCATTTGTGCCAAAAATATGTTATGTGTTGATGATAAGTGTCTATGTTAGACGTCCATGATACGTGTCTATGTTATGTCGATGATACGTGTTTATGTGTTGTCCATGTTCAGTGTTTGTTAGACGATCATGTTAAGTGTTTGTTAAACGTCCATGTTAATTGATTGTTAGATGTCCATGTTAAGTGTTTGTTTAAAAAAAAAAAGGAATAAAATGAGCTAAACAATAGCCTAAAGTATGAAATTTGCTAAACTTGAGTACTGCTTACATTAATGAAAAAGACAAGATTAATTACATCAAATATTACACATTTAGAAAACATGTAGGTTAATTGTTGTTAGTGTATTGTGCAGTGAGGGTGCAGACAGATTGCGCTGTCTACCGTGAAATAAAAAAAACTTCTCATTGACGTCTAACATACACTTATCATCGACACATTACATAGACACGTATAATGGACGTCTAACAAACAATTAACAAGGACGTTTAACAAACAATTAACATCGACGTCTAACAACACATAGACATGTATCATAGACATCTAACATAGACACATACATCGACACATAACATATTTTTTAGCACAAATGGAACCCCATAGAACTAGATTCACACTTCACATTATAGATGGATGGATTCCAAAGTCTCTGTTTTAACCCAATGTAAGTTGTGTCTTAAAGGAAAAAACATGTTTTGTTCAAAATTTAAAGGCACATTTATTCATATAATCCTTAAAGACTGACTGTGAAGTAATTTCTGAAAATGCCAAATGAATTCTAAGTAAAGTAATTAAAGAGGAAGTCAACGCAAATTTTTTTTTTCAAGAATATGTTCTATGCAAGCCCACTAGTTGAAACAGGGCATTCTGATAAATATTGCGTTTGTGGAATAAGTGTTAATGCACTCGTTTTTAGTCACCTCTGGGGACGGCCATTTTGTCTTCTGTCGACTGAAAATGACTTCACAACTGCTCACAACGACCAATCACGGCTCAGATTCAGAAAACAGGTCAGCTGTGATTGGTCGTTGTGAGCAGTTGTGATGTCATTTTCAGTCGACAGAAGAAAAAATGGCCGCCCCTGGAGATGGTTAAAAACGAGTGCATTTTGCTGCTTAATTTATATTCCACAAACGCTGAATTAATCAGAATGTTGTGTTTCAACTAGTGGACCTGCTGGGAACATATTCTTGAGAAAAATATGTTCGGGTTGACTTCCGCTTTTAACATACAAAAAATAAATCATGAAAAAAATAATTTCTGTTTCGTATATTTGACAAAATGACCGTTTTGATAGACGGATGAGCTCAAAACCGGAAGTGCGACGTCATTAGATGAACGACAATGGCAGCGTTCAATAGGGAAAGTGTACAAAGCCACTCAGAAGAGTAGAGCAGGGTACACCTTTTGTTCAGGTAACGCCCAATCGCTGACCTATTTTCTGAAGTAGAGCCATGATTGGTTGTTGTGAGCATCTATGATGTCATTTTCAGTCGACAGAAGTGACAAAATGGCCGCCCCCTGAGATGGCTAAAAAGGGGTGAATTTTGCTGCTTAACTCATACTCCACAAACGCAATGTTAATCAGAATGCCATCTTTCAACTAGTGGGCCAGCTGGGAACATCCATCCATCCATCCATCCATTATCTATACCGCTTCTCCTCACAAGGGTCGTCGGGCGTGCTGTAGCCTATCCCAGCTGTCTTTTGGCAGTAGGCGGGGGACACCCTGAATTGGTTGCCAGCCAATCGCAGGGCACACAGAGACAAACAAACATCCGCACTCACAATCACACCCATGGGCAATTTAGAGAGTCCAATCAACTTACCATGCATGTTTTTGGAATGTGGGAGGAAACCGGAGAACCCGGAGAAAACCCACGCAGGCACGGGGAGAACATGCAAACTCCACACAGGAAGGCTGGGGCCGGAATCGAACTCGACCACGACCTCTGAACTGTGAGGCGGACGTGCTAACCAGTCGATCACCGTGCCGCCCAGCTGGGAACATATTTTTGAAAATAAGTATGTTTGGATTGATTTTTTTTTTTTAATATGTGAGGAGAAGCGGTATAGATAATGGATGGATGGATGGATGTTAAGACATGACCTAAAAGTAAAATGGGTACGGAAATGACATTGGAACATCTGTTGTTCTACTGTATGTCCCCACTGAGTAAAGTCAGAAATGTTACATCTTCCTCGAGACCTCCTTTCCTGGCCATTGACTTGATGCATCGGGCTTTTTCCCACAGCATTTATTCCAAAAAACGGATCGTCGTCATGCAAAACATCAGCATATGAAAAGAGCTCATCAGCAAGCAAATGTTGTGTTTGACTTTAGTAGCTTCACCGTACAGCGATATCTTTGTCCCTTGCTCCGAACCAATTGGCCGTTATTCATGTAACAGATGTGGACCAGCATTTTTAAAAGCCTTTGACCCCTGTGTTTGAGCTGGATAACACATTAGTGGCGGCAAGCCACCGCAAGCCCCTTTTGAAATTCAAGCAAATTAGACAAACTGACATGATAGAACATGTGCTGCTGCAGCTGCCACAGCGGTGATAAAGTGAAGAGGACTTCGGGCTTTCCGTGGACACACAGTGAGGCGCTGATGTGTGTTAAGCCTCTCAAGAGGAGACCTTCCACTATGTCTCGAGCACATACAAACAGGCAAATGAGCACGCACCTATCCACGTAAAGGCGTTGAGAAGGCTCAAGGACAGTCTGTCAGTGTTTACGTACGCTGTGTATAAACTCCTCTAACTTCACCAACTAATTGCAAACAGACACAAGCAAGGGTCCTTTGTACAAATACGAGTGTGGGAGCTTTTTAGTCTGCTTTTCATCCTGTTTAGTTTTATTCACTTTTTCACCACATGTACTGTGATGAAGCGCCTGGAAGTACTTTAAATAAGGGGACATGTTCTCAATTCGGGCGCTTTGGACTTTGTCTACATGTTCTGTGGACATCACAAAATGCCTGTGAAGTCAATAGCATTTATGTGGTATACATGCATGCATGCTTGTGTGTGCATACGTTTTTGTGTCAGTGGTGGCAAAAGTAGTCCCACTTTATGCTTAGGTAGAAGTATAGATAGTCGTGCAAAAAATCTGGTAAAAGTAAAGGTACTGATTCAACTCTTTTACTTAGAGTGGAAGTCAACCCAAACAATTTTTTTTCAAGAATGTGTTTCCTGCAGGTCCAATAGTTGAAACACGGCATTCTGATTAATTTTTAGTTTGTGGAATATAAGTTAAGCAGCAAAATGCACTCGTTTTTAGTCATCTCCGGGGGCGGCCATTTTGTCTTCAGTCGACTGAAAATGACATCACAACTGCTCACAATGACCAATCACAGATGACCTGTTTTCTGAATCTGAGCCGTGATGCCAATATCTTGCTTCTCCAAATCTGTTACCAGTTGTTTAAGAGGAAGTCAATCCCCAAAATTCTTTGGAATAATAGATTCTATGCACCTACACTAGTCTAAACCTGGCATTCTGATTAATACTGTGTTTGTGGAATATGAGTTAAGCGGCATAATCCACCTCTATTTAGCCATTTTCGGGGGTGGGCATTTTGTCACTTCTGTCAACTGAAAAGGACGTCACAGTTGCTCAGGGCTCAGGTAAAGGCCAATCACAGCTCACCTGTTTTCAGAAGCTGAGCCATGATTGGCAGAGGTAGGCATTATACTCAAATTTGCCGGTCCATTTATTGCCATCCATCTGCAGCCCGGGTACCCTTCTGCCGTCAGTCTATCCATTATTTGTCAAGCCGGATCAAATAGTAATCACCTATCAGATGGTCCGTCTATCATGTTAATGCGCTTCCATTAGCGCTATCGTCGACCAACACCACCCCCCAAAAAAAGAGAAAAAAAACATATCATAGTCGAACAGATTGTTCTGTTGTGGAAAGCTATGACTGGATGGGAATTCGTTGGAGCACCTCAGTAGTACAAAATAGTCTGGCTTTACATTTTTACACTTTTTAATTCACTGTCGTCAGGCAGGAGGAGGAGCCAAAAAGAAAGAAAATGATCGAAATGTTTTATCTTGACCCCTTAACCTCTTCCGGTTCACAATGTGACATCACGCGGTCTAAAAATAGCAGGAGTGCAGGATGCCATTAGGACCCATTAGCTGACCCAAAACATGCCTGATGTAAAATACACAAATCAAGCAACAAACTTACCTGCATTAAATGAAAAAACAATCATCAATGTCAGGTTATAGACGATTACATAGACCAGGGGTGTCAAACTCATTTTTGTCGCGGGCCACATCATAGTTATGGTGTCCCTCGGAGGGCTGTTGCCACTGTGAGCCCATAGAAATGTATGATCGCTTTATGTTATACGCAACAAATTGATGGATGAGTAGTTTTGAAATCAGAAGCCAGTAAACAGTTTTTTCAGCTATTTTTCAAGATATTTTGAGGGAGGCATTGGTAACAAATGTTTTCAATATCTCATATGTAGTGTTAAAAGTGAAGAGAATTTGAAAGAAACATGTTAAGTCCACACACATTTTTTGCCTTCGCGTTCCACATAAGAGGATGTCGCGGGCCGGATCAGGCCCCCGGGCCTTGAATTTGACACGTGTGACATAGACGGACGAAATTCCACTTCCACGGTCAGTCGGCTCGGCGGAATGCTCAACTCTGATGATTGGTTGTTATCTGTGCCCTCAGCAACTGTGATGTCATTTTCATTCCACAGAGGTGACAAAATGGCCTCCCCCTGAGATGGCCCAAAAACTGGTGGATTTTGCTGCTTAACTCATACTCCACAAACGCAAGATTAATCATAATGCTGTGTTTCAACTGGTGAGCCTGCATAAAACATATGCTTGAAAAAAAAATGGTTGTTGACTTCCACTTTAATGCTTTACTTTTCTCCATCTCACTGCTGTCGCTGTTATTTTTTTCCACCTTCTATGTCCCACCAGACCTCAATCAATCAAGTCGAGATCTTAACTGCAGTTGCCTTTTCCGCTTTTTATATACTTGTCTTTTTCATTGTGTCAACATCCGCTGAGGTTGTAAACACTAACACGCCTATTTTGACAAAGACTTGAAAGTACAATGATCTATTTTCAAATATAGGGAGTAAAAGTAAAAAGAAAAATTAATAGGTCTACGGGTTATCATTTTCGGCACAGTAACATACAGTAAGTTGTTACATCCCACCACTGTTGTGTGTTGAGGGGTTAACAGCCAGCTCATGCTTTGGCACATTTCCTTGCCACAGTGGCCAGTGTTCCAATGGGCCTGTCGTACGCGCGCGCGCGCACAGTGGTTCCTACAGAGCCACGGCGCCCCCAAGTGGACGTTTACAAACCCCGAGCGCGCGTACGGGAGGAGGGATCAGTACTCTCGGCTGGGGCTGGACCGGGACACGAGAGCGAACGGACCGCTCTTCTGCGGAAAGTAAACGCGTGTCCAGGACTTTATTTCCCATTTCTCTCCCTTTTTTTTGTCTCTTTTTTCCCTTTACTGAAATGAGGGAATAATCCACACTGAACCAGCGGTGCACAAAGTTTTGAAGTTGGAAATATTTTTGGGTAAGTGGTACTTTTTTTAATGCACAACAACGTGCATTCCGATTTCTACTCATCTGCCCTTTTCTTCATCTGTTTCATTCTTGCCATTATATGTATAAAGACGGACTGAGTTGTGGCAGAACAAAAATTGATATATGCAACTTCATTGAATTCCAAAAAGAAAAAAAAACTCTCTGTTTTGTCTCGATTATCACTTTGTATACGTTTGCGTGGTTTTGCAGGTTGAGTTAAAAACGCGTCTCTTTTCCGGTCAATCTGTGGGCAGAATAGAAACATCTGCAAGAGCGACTTCTAAGCATCCTTTTACTTTTTGTCCGCCAGAGGGAGACACAATTAGTCGTCAGATGTGGAATTTTGACAAGGCCCAAATCGAGGCGTGAAACATGATTCGAAAAATTATGTATTGTTAATTGTATTTAGTTGACTTTTGAGTGTGGGGTTTTTATTGGAGGACTTGTTGTTTTTTTGTTCAGGTGGGCATTGTTTGAAATTTTAATGTGGTTAGCATCACTGTTCTAAGGTTCCAGTTTCAAATCTCAACTCTGGCCTAGATATGTGGAGTTTGCATGCTCTGCCCGGGTACCCTTTCCCCACATCCCAATAAAATGCATGTTGCGTTAATTAAAGACTCTAAATTGTCCATTGTGAATTTGAGTGCGAACGGCTTTTTGGCCCTGCGATTGACTGGTGACCATTCCAGGGTGTGACCCTGCCACTTGCTCAAAGGTCCCCTGAGATTACCAAGAGATCCCCAATTTACGGAATCAGGCCAAGTGGTGGTAGGAACACTACAAAGATGGATGGATGGTTGTATTGATGGCCAGGCATCTTGCCAAAATTGACATCACGTTCATGAGATTGAAAGGACAAGTACAGCAGCACAGTACAGTATTTGTATCCCCAGCTGGTGTATCAGTGGGGCTCACCCAGTCCAGTGCTGCAGGGCACAGGTGTCAAATTTAAGGCCCGGGGACTAGATTTAGTGTGCCGCATTACTTTATGTTGCCCACTAGTGCAAATGAAGTCCAGTATGTCTGCTTTATGTTTCTTGCTAAATTGAATGGTTCTCTTTCCATTGGCAGAATTTTTTCTTTACTCAAAGAGATATTACAAACATTGTTTTCACAAAATCCCTTTGTAACTTAAATTTTGTATACTAAGTATTTGAATGCCACAATTGTCCGTAACGTCTGATTTCAAATTCAATTTGTTGTTCACAATATGTAAAAATCAACGGTTGGGGCAATTGCGTACACCATGTGTAATGATGTGATGTGTATGGATGGCAATTGATAAGAATTTTGTGATTCCGATTCCATTATCGATACTGCTTATCAATCAGTTTCCTTATTGATTTTCTATCAATTCTCATTGGGTAAGGGAATGAAATACAGGATTGATATATGACGTCATTATCATTATGTACATTATGTACATATTGGAAGATGTATTCCCCATCTTTGACTAAATTAAAACTTTGCATGCGTGGCAAGTAGCCACAGTATCATCTTTTTGTGTGGAAATATCGCCAAATTTTAGAGTGATTCTGCCTTGATTCCATGTTCTAAAAGTTCAAATCCCCTTGCATGTCATCACTCATTTGCGACGTAAGTCGAATCATTAAGCAGATATCAGATTACAGGAAACTGGTTATCAAAAAGAACTGGTTTTCGATTCCCATCCCTAGTGATGAGTTGACTATACATTTGTATGCTTTTCACTGTCATATCTCTGAAGGAAACTATAACTATGATGAAAATGACGTTGACATCCACATGCAGTGGCGGAGCTAGACTTTTATTCTTGGGGTTGCCCCATGGGGTGGCCATAAGAACACCTTTAGTTTCCTTTCAGAATCAAGATTTTCTATGGGATACTATACTACAAAATACTTCCATAAATGTGGGCCATTGAATGCAAACAAGAGTTGTTCGTTTGTACGGAGAAAAAAAAATTTTTTTTTAAACAAATTTATGAAAGACCATGTTGCACAAATAAGTAGACCCCGACAAAAAGACTTGACAACTTGTTCATTCCAGGCCTAGCAGACATGTTGTTGTCCATAAATGTCATGGAGGTCATACAAAATACTAGATATAATCGTTTTTGTTCTGGGCTGTATTAATTTTTTGCATTCATTAAATTGGTTAAATTTAAGATTTTGTCTTGTATACATTACATTATCAACCTTACTTTCATGTTATGAGTTAAACACATTATGCAAAAAATATTTTTGGAAATTGTTCTAATGCTCATTGAGATATTGAATAAAATCTTCAAGGGGGGTGTACTCATGCACTGTATATATATATATATATATATATATATATATATATATATATGTGTATATATATATATGGCGGCATTGACTGATTGACTGGTTAGCACGTCCGCCTCACGTCCAGAGGTCGTGGGTTCGATCCCGGCTCCGGCCTCCCTGTGTGGAGTTTGCATGTTCTCCCCGTGCCTGTGTGTGGGTTTTCTCCGGGTACTCCGGTTTCCTCCCACATTCCCAAAACATGCATGGTAAATTGATTGGACTCTCTAAATTGCCCCTAGGTGTGATTGTGAGTGCGGATGTTTGTCTCTGTGTGCCCTGCGATTGGCTGGCAACCAATTCAGGGTGTCCCCCGCCTACTGCCCGAAGACTGCTGGGATAGGCTCCAGCACGCCCCGCGACCCTTGTGAGGACCACTTCAGGGCTAAAAAAAATGAAAATAGACCTCAATTAAGTTCATTCATTTAGTTGACTCTTTTCAGCTAGTTGACACACTGTGGAAGTAATATAAACTGTTCTATCAACTTAACCAGTAAATGATGCTAACAAACATATAACTGCATAATAATAATAAATAAAAAGGGACAGAATCTAACAGCTTGCAAGACGTGGTTGCAGTGACATGTCAGTTATCCGAAATGGCACCCAAGAGGTCCAAATATATTCTAGAGGGATCCATGACCCTAAAAACGACAAGAGAAAATTGATGGTTAATCCTATATCATAATCAATGTGTTTGTTAATATTTCAAACTCATCTTTTTATGGGCTTTTTTTGCCACTGACTGACACTTGTCCAGATAGGGGAACCCGTAAGGCGTTGTGCACTTTGCCAGATTTACTAAGTACAAAGTTTGTGTCTATCATCCATATACACTGGAATCAGTCTAGAATTGTATTTGTTTCACAATCTTCATTTGCTTGGCTCATGGGTGTGTGTGTTGTCATCTCTTATACAACAGAACGGACAAGATGGAGGGGTTAAAGGTTATTGCTTTGTGCCTTATTTTTGGATCCCTGAGTAACGCCCAGGTACCCGAATGCAGCAGTAAGTGGATGTTTATCTAAACCTTCAACAGCTACAGTTGCATGTTGTGTTGTTGAAAACAATAAGAACCATATACACTTGATTAGTCACATAGTGTTCTCTGCATTCAACCTACACATCATCTGCAACATAACTCGCACCTTATCATCTTGATAACACATGTGTCCTTATACTTTTGGTTACCCCCCAGAGAAGAGAGATTGTCCTATTGATGTGTACTTCACCATTGACACATCTGAGACCATCGCCCTGCAGGAGAGTCCCCCTGGATCACTTGTGGAGAGCATTAAGGTTCATTTTGAATGGCAACTCTAGCATAGATAGTCAATCGTTGTCTCCCTACAGTTCAACCCAAATGAAATGATATTTTTGTCAACTTGTTTCTTGTGCTGCATCTTTGTATTGTAGCTCTTCAGTGAGCAATTTGCAGATCGTTTAGAAGCGGCCGAAATTAACGGTGCTGTGCGAATCAACTGGAATATCGGTGGACTGCACTTCTCCCAGAGACAGCAAGTGTTCAGTCGCCTCGGACCCAAGAGTGATTTCATCTCTGTACGTTACGCGGACACACTCATATACACTGTGATCATATCATCATGATAAACATTCAAGTACTGACCGTAATTTGCTTTGGATTTTTTCCATCCATCCCAAAGGGTGAATGAAGACATCTTAATGGTGACGATTGGCTTACTTTGGCAAGCGCACTGTTTGCTCATATTTCCTGCCATTGTTCAAAAAAACATATTGGATGGAACCCTTTGGCGCTCTGAAAGATGTCCCCCTAACCCATGTAGAAGTCAATAATCCATCTGGTACTCATAGCTACAGTCTGACTTGCATCTGTTGCACAGCTGAATGCCATCAGCATGGTGACATTATTATTGAACCCAATGTCAAACAAAAGTTTAAGTCTTACCTCATGCAGCATTTCTCCTGTGTTTGACCTCCTTGTCAAGATCATTAGTTGGTACATCCAGGTGGATTTCTGATATTTTTCTCTGAATAGGGCTGCTCGCTGCGATCCTTCAAACAATAATCTGTAGTAATTCAGAAAGACAACACAACATTTTTAAACAGGAAGTCACCCCCAAAATTGTCTTGACAGGAAACTGTTCTATGCTAATGCTAATCATGACTCAGCTTCAGAAACCAGAAAACGAGCCGTGATCATCTGCACTTTGCATGTAGAAGGCTAATAAGCCATTTCGACGTTTTCAGGGTGTCAGAGGAATTCGTTACCTCGGAAAGGGAACGTACACGGACTGCGCCCTCACCAACATGACCATGGAAATGCTGCGCTCACCCTCATACCCCAACGCCCTGAGATTTGCCGTGGTCATCACCGATGGCCATGTGACTGGAAACCCCTGCGGGGGTATCAAAGTGGCAGCGGAACGGGCGCGTGACGAGGGCATCCGTATTTTTGTGGTGGCGGCATCCAAGAATATTGATGAGACTGGACTGAGGGAGATTGCTAACGCTCCAGCCACGGTCTACAGGAGGGACTTCTTGGCTGTTGATCTGAGCTCTGGAAGAGCTGTCATCCAGACGGACACTATTGATCGCATCATTAAGACTATGGTGACGAAAAAAACAAAGCTACAAATGTAGACGCTTATACACAGAACTGAAACCCCCTCCCATATAACACTTTGTTTCTTCTGTCTTTTTTCACAGAAACATCAATCATTTGTGGAGGTAATACAAAAAGGATGAATGATAAAGACTTTTGAGAATGCGATTTCAATGATTTTTCTCTTTATCTACAGTGCTACAAAGTGTCTTGCTTGGAGACAGCAGGGCCACCAGGTCCAAAAGGTCACAGAGGACAGAAAGTGAGATTTGCATACACACACCTTTTACATTGTTTGTTGTCATGCAACTTTTCCACTTTCATCCATCGTGAATTGTGCCTCCTTATTCATTGTAGGGTGCTAAAGGAGACAACGGTGATCCAGGTCCAAAGGGACAAAGGGGTCGCCCAGGTGACCCAGGTATCGAAGGGCCCATCGGTCAGCCTGGTATCAAAGTAAGACCAATCTTCCACTAGAATTTGCAACATGAGAATGTGAATTTTGCTGTATTTCTGATCTCTGATTTTCTCTTACATTTGTGAAGGGAGACCCAGGACTTAAAGGCGAGAAGGTGAGGCTTTAGTCTAATCTGTTACAATTGGTAAGCAAAGAAGGATCACGCCGAGTGACCATTCATGACTTTTTTTGTCTACAGGGAGAGTTGGGAACTCAAGGGAAAAAGGTACCGCTTTCTTTTTTTAAAAGATTATTATTAAGATTAAATATACCCCAGTCATTCTGGGGGCGGTGACCATTTGTTTTCTTAATTGTATCTGGTTCTTGTCATCAGGGTGTAGCCGGAATTCCAGGACGCAATGGGACAGATGGACAGAAGGTGACAAAATTATTTAACAAAAATACCTTTTGATTTTCAGTACCAAATGGAACAATGACAACGCTCTACACACACAAAATAGTTATTGTGTTTGATGTTCCACTTGTAATATTCTTCCCTTTCCTTGCAGGGTAAAATTGGACGGATAGGCGCTCCTGGCTGCAAAGGAGATCCAGGCGACAGAGTACGACGACATTATCAGAGAATCGTTGAACAGGTGTTCTGAGCTCTGTAAAAACACGTTTTATCCTTGCAGGGTTCTGATGGTCACCCGGGAGACGTCGGTGAACATGGCCTCGCTGGAACTGCTGGAGATAAGGTATACGAACTAAACTCCAATGAAATCAAATGTATCATCCGCAACACTTGTTGTTATTATGTACCTGTAGGGAGATCCGGGACGTCCTGGAAGATCTGGTCCTTCTGGCATTACTGGTGAAGGTGGACCTAAGGTAATGAGGATGATCAAGACTCATATCAATGACTAATGACCTTAAACCACTTTGAATGATGAGAACATCTGTGGCACCTTGTTCACAGGGAGAAAGAGGAAGTCCTGGATCTCCTGGCATGCCTGGACTGAAAGGATCTGCTGTAAGTATCAAATATTGCCCAAAAAAATCCCCGATAGGTTCACATTTACTCATCTGTGCGTTGTTTTTTAGGGCACCCCAGGACTTCTTGGAGCGGGAGGAGAGCCTGTAAGGAGGAACAATCCACTTGTTGTTTTTTGTTCTCTCTGTTTTTGAGTTGGTTAGGATTTTGCATTGTTTTTGTGTTCTAGGGGAGACGAGGAGATTATGGACTAAAGGGTGCTCAAGGACCAGATGGAGTCAGGGGGGACAAGGTATGACTTAAAGGATAACAACACCCTTTAAGTCTGTTTTAATCATACTCAGGGGTGTGCATCTCTCCACAAAAGACGATTCGATACGATTTTCGATATGTTAGGTGTGAAACGATTCAAGGACGGTTCGATTTGAAAGTGGAACGATTCGGTTCGGTTCGACAGTGAGATTACGATTCAATTCAATATAGTATGGCTCAGTTCAAAAGTGTATGATGCAATTACTTTTTTGTTAGTATTTTACATATTCGAATGAATTTGTCAGTACTTTAAACGTGCCATTTCCTTATATACTGTACGATATATCTCTCCAATAAAAGACGATTCAATACGTATCTCGATACATTCAAAGATGAACAATTTAATTCAGTTTGATTCGATGCACTCGCCCCTTCCAAAAACATTTTTCCAGTTCAAACCGTTTTTTGTTACACGCCTAATCGTACTCACTTTC
This sequence comes from Filicampus tigris, assembly GCF_054856515.1. Lineage (NCBI taxonomy): Eukaryota > Metazoa > Chordata > Actinopteri > Syngnathiformes > Syngnathidae > Filicampus > Filicampus tigris. The sequence goes on from NC_141226.1 coordinate 7,762,111, forward strand.
ATTTTCCCCCTTATTGTTTGTTGACATTGCCTACAAGCTGAATTCACACGGTATTTGGCAGTTGACACAACGCCATTAATCTTGTCCTAAGGCCACTGATTTTCTCCGAGCCGTACCAGTGGTGGCGGTGACCAATCACAAATCAACAGTGTGTTTGGAGGCGGGATATGTGTTGAAAACTTTGCTCGGCTGACAATTGGTTTGATTTAAAAATGAATGTCGTGTTATTTAAGATGCCCTTTGTCCAAATATTTACTGTATATTTCAAAAACGTCAACTATCACTCAACGCCATGATGCCACCTGTGCCAATCTTCGAGATAACCGGATTTGCTGATCAAAACAAGGCGTATGCCGGTGACGACATCTTCATCCGATGCCGGGATTGGTCAAAACAAAAGTTTGGTAGGCGTGCACAAATTGCCACACCTCCCAATCGTACTGAATGTTGTTGTACTGAATGTCTCGCCTTTCCCGAGTAGATCACATGAAGCAGTCCAAGATTGCTACTGTTGAGAAGTTAAAACTACTTTGAGTGATTCACGTTTCAATCTGGTCTTTATTTATTTGTTCGGGTGTGAACACAGTCATTTATCATCAATGTCAGCGACCCCCTATTATTGTCAGAGTTCATACTGCTATTGACTGGTCTATTATTGCCTTGTAGATTATCTAAATGATTAATTTATTGCAGTACGTTATTAGTTGTTTCTCCTTTATTTTATACTATTTATTAACACTTTTGTTTAACTTGGTTTGTGGTAACACACTTTGGTTTGCTTGGATTTTTTTTACTGAACGACATCTGAATGAACCAGGAAGAAGAGGAATTTTTTTTTTTTGTGGGTTTTTTTTTTTTACTGATTCATTGTGAAAGTGTGTTATAGGTGCGATAGCACCATGTTTTTGTAGTACATTCCCCCAGCAGTAAGGCACTGTTCTATATATTTAGGGCGAAATGGGATCGGAGGGCTTGAGGGGTCTTCCAGGTGAATCAGGAAACAAAGGCGCAAAGGTAAGAGGAGATTCTCCAATCTTTTTAAACGGTAGCAATTCAATGCAATGCATTTGTCCCGTTATCAATCATCTCTCGTCTAAACAGGGGGACAATGGTCTTCCAGGACCAAGAGGACCACCAGGTGCACCAGGAGAGTTGGGCCGAAATGTAAGTCAAATGATTGATTTGGGAATATCACCAAAAGTACTTTTGGACATGAACTCCAGTTTGTTTTCATTTTAGGGTACACGTGGTGACCCTGGCGATGCTGGACCAAGAGGTGATCCAGGACAAGTTGGACCAAAGGTGGATGTCAATCTATCTTCATTGCATATGATGTCGCACGATGAGTGTTTTAATTGTTTCTTTCACATCAATTCAGGGAGACCCTGGAAGACCTGGCTTCAGTTATCCTGGACCAAGAGGATCATCGGTACCAAAAACTGTCACAAGCTTACACATGCATGTGAGCTGTACCGCAACCTTTGGCTGCTTTTCTGTAGGGTGAGAGAGGAGAAAAGGGAAATCGTGGACCTCGTGGCGGCAGAGGAGACTGTGGTTCCAAGGGTGAACCTGGAAATAAAGGGACCCCAGGAGAGCCAGTAAGCATCACTTGTTTCTTGTGTGAAGTCTTTGTCTCGGGCAGGTGTCCGCACACTCGTAACTTCTTTTTCAAAAGGGCGAACCAGGACCTCAGGGTGAGCCTGGACCTAGAGGACCAAGAGGCGACCTTGGGCGTGATGTAAGTAAACAAAAACTGCATCAAAGTAATTTTGAGGCCCCCATCTGACTATGATGTTAGAGCAATAGTGCCTCCGCGCGTTCAAATCCTCATTTCTTCTGCAGGGAGATCCTGGTCCCGAGGGAGACCCTGGCCTCACTGTAAGACTCTTGCTTTATCATATCAATTAAAATGTGAAAGACATGATTTATTGTATATAACGATCATTTCTTCCTGCAGGAATGCGATGTCATGAATTACATCAGGGAAACATGTGGCTGCTGTGGTGAGCCTCCAGTGCCATCCATGATCTCATTGGAATCGTCTGATTGAATGTCACATCCTTACAGTTTGTCTTTCTGTTTGCAGATTGTGAAAAACGATGTGGTGCTCTGGACATTGTGTTTGTGATTGACAGCTCCGAGTCAGTTGGCCTGACCAACTTCACTCTGGAGAAAAACTTTGTCATCAACACCATCAACCGACTGGGATCTCTGGCTAAAGATCCCCTGTCAGAAACAGGTCATCCTTTGTCAGCTCAAGCTTCAGATCTGTCACACAACATGTCTCTCAACTTGATTTTGTTTCCAGGCACAAGAGTGGGAGTCGTTCAGTACAGTCACAGTGGAACTTTCCAGGCCATCCGGCTCGACGATCCCAAAATTGACTCACTCTCCGCTTTCAAGGTCAAGCCCAAATGTGGACAGTCGTTACATCTGAATATTTTCATGTTGCTCAGAATCTCTCAATCTATAGATCACATTTGTATTTTAAGGTGGAGGTAGGTAGGTCATATTCAGTGTTTTGTTGCTCTTTCCTGGGGTAAAAAAAAAATTGTGTTAGAAATTCAAATCCAAACTCCAATGGCACAGATTTACTTCCATATATATTTTCTTACATAGAGAAGGCAAACTGAAAAAAAAATAGACTTTCTTTAATATGTTGCCCAATCGGCTCCTTTTTTAGCATTCACTTGTTGAAACTATTACCGACCTTTACTATAGACATTTATGTTTTTAAACAATTTTCCCATAGGTAATAAGTAAATTGTAATTGATCTGTTCCATCAACCATCAACTTTCATTACCTGTCCAAGAAATAATTCTTTACTGTTACACAAGTGTAAAATGAAGTTGTTTTTTTATTGCACTGAACAGGCAGGAGTCAGACAGATATTTATTTTGGTGACTATATTGCTGCTACATCACAAAATAAGTTCCATTTCCATTTCTAAGGGCATCAACGGTAACCTTATATGGTGGGACAACACACACAAAAAATAAAACACAACACATTTGTGGGTTTAATCCTTTGAGTATTTATTGAGCAGATGTCACATGATGTCATCCACGACCTGACTATTTTTTTGTTGTTTTTTTGACTTCATAGAGACACAGTTCTCGAAAAACATTTGCTCGGACTACAAATATTGTATAACTGCCCGGAAATTCAACTGTAGAGCTTCCACTGTTATGTTTGTTACTTAACGGTGTCAACTATCATCATTTGCAACGTGGCACCTGACAGAATCGTAACTAAAATGAAACATAATTCGAGCACACGTTGGTTGTCTTCATATTCAGGATGCAGTGAAGCGCATGGAGTGGATCGCTGGAGGAACATGGACTCCATCTGCTCTGAAATATGCCTACGACAACCTGATCCGGGACAGCCGTAGAGCCAAAGCCAACGTCACCGTGGTGGTTATCACCGACGGACGTTTCGACCCCAGAGATGATGATTCATTGCTCACCTACCTCTGCAGGTGCCTAACACCGGAAATGTGTTTGGAGATGTCACATTAGCATTTATGTAAAAGCAAAGATTGAGCTCACGGTTTGTTGGGGCGTCCACTCGTGTGTGTGTGTGTGTGTGTGCAGTGATCCCAGTGTTGATGTGAGTGCCATCGGTATTGGAGACATGTTTGACCAGATTGAGGAGAATGAAATTCTGAAGAGCATAGCCTGCCAGAGGGATGGCAGGGTGCTGGGCATGAGGCGCTTTGCCGACCTGGTGGCTGAGGAGTTCATTGACAAGATTGAGACGGTCCTCTGCCCAGGTGCGTGGACAGAAACAGGGCGCAATATGTTTGAAAAGTAGATCCTCGCTAATTCTATGTCTTTGATTCAGATCCTGTTATTGTATGCCCTGACCTGCCATGTAAGACAGGTAAGCTTTTTGAAGGTTTTACCAATTGGATATGAGGCATTTGTCAGAGTCTGACACTTGTATTACAGCATGCCTCTGTTTTTGTGCTTCTTTGCCTTTGGATTGAGTCGATACCACATGAGCCAGTGCCACAAACTGCATTTTACAATAACTGTCTGCATAACATAGTTTGTACGAAGCAAACAAACATTAGAACAACAATATCTCAAGAAAAACATGCAATGCACTTGCAATTAAACCACAGCGTCGTTCCATCTCGACTTCATTTTTGCTGTTATAGTAATCCGGTCTGTGACCAATTACCATCTAAAAAAATGCTAGTCTAAAAGATGTTACTCTTATGTTGTTTTCAGAATTTGAACTTAAAAGCAGAGAAAAGGAGGTTTCCCAATCTTTTTCTCTTCAAATCCCAAACAAACAAACAAAGCATTTCATTTATTGTGTATCAACATTACTGTATGTCCATGTACGTTCATATATACAAACAATAAGTAAAATAATAGATATTGATTTACTACAGCAAGCATACGTCCAAAAACTATTTGCCCATAAACTGGGCGCCAGGTCGGTGCAGCATTTTACCTTGACTATCTGAAAACTAACAAAAACAAACAAACACTTGACATTTCAATCACTTGGTGGACTAAAAGAAACCAGTGTTTTCCAATTACTGAGATGAAATTCGACCTACCTTTGTTTGAAAGTGAGCACACGTGATGTGCACCTTCAGCATCTTATTTTTTGCGTAGTGTTCGCGGGACCCCGCCCACAATGTTATTCCGCCCCCTTGTTGCAGGAGGGCGCGTCACTTCATGGCAAGGTCCTCCCTCATGGAGGCCTCTGGCCGAGGAAGGCACCCCCTCATTGGTCCCTACCTCTTTGGAGGGTGTTGCCGGCCTTCTGAATCAACTGGGCAAGGAACAATATGGTGTTGGCGTGGCAACCATGGCATACACAGCCCAGCGAGCAAAACTGGCCAAGGGAACAGACAGGCAGCAGTGGACCCAGCTGTTCATCGACTCCTTCAAATATGTCTATGGAGACATAATGGGAGACCCTGAGAAAGCTATCGGGCTCTGCTAATGCTAATACGCTAACGCTGCTACCTCATCAATATGCTTAATGCTGAACTTGGAGATCTTAACAACGCTGCACCTTTTTATCCAGATACGTGCAATATACATGTGGTCTAATGTGAGAGAATCGCATGACGTGATGCTGGTCTTTTTGTGAAATCACGACATATCAAGCTTCCCAAAAGCAAAACAAAGAATTCTTTCTTTATTTCTGAAGTACTTAACCTGAACCTGCGTCCAGGGAACTTCGATTATGACACATAATGGATGTCATCCATTTGTTGGAAGAAAGTTCTATAGAGCCATTCATGCTTCTCCAGTGGAAGGTGGATTCGTGATGAAGCCTTTTTTCCATTGTGAATCACTGGCTTGCGTAAATACTCAAATGACTTCATCCATATTATTTGGCATTTTGCACACATCCATGGTGACAACTTAGTTACAACCTCTAATTTTGGCTTTTGGCCTGTGAATGATACGTACCACAAAGGTCGTTTTACACACTATATTGTGTATGAATCAGAAGATGTATGATGTTGTTTTGATTAATTTAATTTGGGATGTAATTATGGTGCCTTAATCTTTTTAACATAGTCAAAACCACCTATGGTTTTTATTTGGGCATGTTTTTTTTTGCATGTGGCATGGCTTGTAGTGCAATAACAAAGACAATTGATGACAGGCTTTCATCACAGCTCTTTTTGTCATATTAGCTCAGTGACTGCAACATGCAAATGTGAATTTTGTACAGAAATGGATATATTCATGATGTTATATATTGTAACCAAATAAATTGGTATAGAAAGCAAATACAATGGTTTCCTGGTGAAGATATAGACTAGACAGATCAGAGGATACAATATCTGATGTTTAAGACAATGTCTTTGTATCTTTGTATGTGTGTGTGTGTGTGTGTGTGTGTTCCAGAGCCCGCTGTGGCCAGCTGTGTGCAACGGCCAGTGGATGTGGTGTTCCTCTTGGACGGCTCTGAGAGGATGGGACTGGAGAACCACCGCCGGGCTAAGGAGTTCATTGAAAACATGGCTCGCCGCCTCACCCTCGCGAACGGCCCGTCTGATGAGAGGAATGCCCGTTTTGCCTTGGTGCAGTACGGCAGCCCGACGGAACAGCGAGTCGAGTTCCCACTCACACACAACCTGACGGTGATCTCTGATTCGCTGGCGAGAGTGACCTACATGGACTCTTCCTCGGCTCTGGGCAACGCAATCATCCACGCTGTCAACAATGTGGTTTATCGATCAGGTGCACAGGTAAACACAACACACACACTCACAGAACCCTGCAAAAGTGCTTCAATAAATTCCCAACAGAGCTACATAGAGTAGATGGACACTTAGGCTGATTTACACTGCGGGAAAGATTTGACCTTTCTTTTTACATCTGCTCCTCTGAATGGGGTAAAAAAAACGGGATTGGCAAACGTCTAAGATAAAAGTAAACAATTACAAGCCAGTATAAAAGTAGAAGTGACAACATCGGAAACCAACAGCGCATAGGTTAATATTAAACATGTCATACAATTTAGAGTGGCCTATACTGACTATTAAATGCAAGCCAGCCATTCATTTTCCTTATTTTATGGTCTAAGCATCTCTCGGCTTTCGCTGTAGATTTGATTTGTTGTTTGGGTGGAGTGTATAAGTCAGTGGTCAATGACATCCATCATTATTGATAGTACCTCCTAGAGGAAGAGTCAACATAATGCACACACTGATGGCATCAGTCACCATCAGGACTAATTGTCTCAAAGTCTCAAATTCATAACCTCCAAGTTGAGCGATGCTGCTAAACCAGGAAAAAAAATCAGGACAGAAAAAAAAGGACTCCGAGCCATGTCGACATTTCTTCTTGACTTTATTAACCAAACCACACACTGAAGAGACTGTGAGTTCCAAAACTCAATCAGCCATTGTTGTTGTTCAGACTCCTCACATCCTCACATCAAGCAACTCCTCCATAATTTCGAGGAAACAACAACAACAGCTGTGTGCTGTCTGTGTCATCTGTTCTCATGATGAAAAAAAGATTTTGGACTTTCTTCGTGGACAATCTTATGTTTTCTCAGTGTATATTATTCCTGTGACTTTAATGACGCATTCTTTCATAAAGTAAATCCCAGAGAAATGTTTTTTCAAACTGGTGCAATAAATAAGATGACTTCCGTACAATGTTGATGGAGTAGACTTGGTATATAGTACCTTTTGAACTTAATCTTGACCATTCCTCGTGTGCGTTGCAGGGGAACCGCTTGGCTCGTCGCAACGCTGAGCTGGCCTTTGTGTTCATCACTGATGGCATTACATCCAGTGAGCAGCTGGAGGAGGGCGTGTCTTCAATGAAGCGAGCTGAGGGCGTTCCCACAGTGATCGCCCTCGGAAGTGACACAGATGAGGAGGTGCTGCGGAAGGTGGCGCTAGGTGACATGTCGTCCATCTTCAGAGGAGACGACTACACTGTGTTGAACAAGTCGTCTTTCTTTGAGCGTTTCCTCCGCTGGATATGCTAGTGCGGAACTGCAGTGCTCTACGCCATAGAATTAGAATTCGTAGAATGAAAGAAGGGGCAGTCCTTCAGCGTACACGTGAACACAAAAGCACCAACCAAACCTCTATGAGCATGATCATTACCGAATGTAAAGCACTGATGCAGCTTGATATCCCACTGATATGGGTGGAGATTGTTTAACAACAACAAAAAAAAGACCATTTAAGTTGGGCCAATCATCTGTCACTAGTTTGTTCTATTCATTCTAAATCTATGGTCCGCTGTCCAACTTAAAGACACTCATCAAAGATTTTTATGATATGCATTTGTATGCAACTAATTGTAGGCTTTGTTTTGAGGTTTTTCTTTTCCTCTCTCACTGTTGTCACAAAGTCATTATTTTTACATGAAAGGTGCTAAAGTAGAGAAAAGGATAATGCCATTTGTAGTCCTGAGGACTTTTTTTTACGTTATTATAATAAACTGTACAATAGTTTGTTAGGGGAATAAAAACAGTCTCTCATATCCCACATAAATGCCACACAGTCATCCACACAAGATAATACAAGCTCATACAAATCCCAAAACAGCCACAACATCTGTAAACATGAAATTCAAATAAAGCCAAATGTGGTAACTTCGGCTGTGTCTTTTGTGTTTAAAAATGCATGTGTTGCTCTCCTTGTGACCCATTGTATTAAAGCGGAAGTCAACCCAAACATATTTTTGCTAAGATTGCCTGCATCTAACATATTCTTGAAAAAATATGTTCGGGTTGACTTCATCTTTAATGTCAAGGATGTTACTTTTTGTCACATGTTTAAATTTAAAGAGGAAGTCAACCCACACAGATTTTTTTTCAAGAATATGTTCCCACCAGGCCCACTACACGGCATTCTGATAAAAATTGCGTTTGTGGAATATGAGTTCAGCAACAAAATCCACCCGCTTTTAGCCATCTCAGGCGGCGGCCATTTTGTCACTTCTGTCAACTGGAAATGACATCACAGTGTCTCTGGGGTCAGATAACGACCAATCATGGCCCAGCTTCAGAAGACAGGTGAGCTGTGATTGGTCGTTACCTATGGCTCAGAGACACTGTGATGTCCTTTACAGTTGACACAAATTACAAAATGGCCGGCCCCAGGGATGGCTAAAAACGGGTGGATTAACTCTTGTTTATCAGAATAACACAATATTTATCAGAATGCCTTGTATTAACTAGTGAGCCTGCATAGAACATGTTCCTTAAAAATATGCTTGGGTTGACTTCCTCTTTAAGATGCAAAAACATTTGTTCTCTTCATCCAGCACATCCCTGAGGAGCTGTAGGAAGCAACTGTGAGAGGCCTCGGGACTGAATCTTGTGTTAGTAGTATTGTTTTTCCAGAATCACAGTATCAATTAAAACGGGCAAAATCTTTATGATTGAGATAGTCAAGATTTTTTCAGTTTGGGATTGAATTGAATCATCCAGCCATAAATGCAAAAAGAATATAACATGTTTTGTTTTATCACTCTGTTTATGGCCTTATTGTTGTTGCTAAGATGTATGTATAGACAATCATACGGGCAACACAATGATGCATGTGTTTAGTACGTCCACTTCACAGTCAAGAGGCTCTGGGTTTGAAGCTTGGGTCAGGTCTTTCTGCGAGGAGTATTCCAGCTTCCTCCCAAATTCCCCCAACACAAATTAAATTTAAATTGCCCAAGTGCGAATGTGAGTGTGAATCGTTGTGTCATCTGCTGTGAATGACTGGCCAACAGTCCGACGTGCCCAAATTGATTAGGAATATGCTAGAACGAATCTGCAACCATGAAAAGGATCAACAGTACAAAACGCCTGGATTCATGGTCAACACAGCCTGAAAAATATATTATTGTGTGGACCCGCCACGTTTGTTAACCGATTACCGGTAGCCCACATGTAGTCCAATTGTTCTTTGCGGATGGTGCTTCACTGGATGGTGCTTCACCGATGAAAGGCTAGGAGGTGCTATAGCCCCCTATAGCCTCAATCTGTTGTTGTGATGTTTTATAATTTGTTTCAAAGGTGAACCCCTCACTACCTTTGCTTTTAGTGGATGGACACAATATCACGGATACTAATATACATAAAGTCATAATCCGACAATTCTTTGTTAAAAAACTGTATCTATTCTCATCAAACCGAATTTCAATTCTACACATTTTCTCAAAAGAAGTTAAAGGTTTGAGATCAAAATTAAATTCCCCATTCCCCCCAAAGCAAAGGAAATTCATTATAAAATGATCAATAGCTATGGTATACCCGTCGTCTAAATTTTTAAGGAATCGCTTTAATTTGGACCACAACAACTGTTTGTTCTGTGATGAAGACATTGAAACAAATGAACACCTATTTTATGACTGTAAACTTGTTAATGCCTTTGAGGATTTGTATTACTGGTTGTTCCCTAAATTGCCCAATCTTTCTACTCTGTCAAAAGAAAATGTTTTGTATGGTATTTTGTCAAAGAGTCAGCCCATGACCTAATAATTAACACACTTATCATTCTCTGAAAATGTTTTATACATAAAAATAGATATATCAAATCTCAACCTAAATTGTATGTTTTTCATAAAGAACTGTTTCATTACTCATTAATTTTCATCATTGAAATGTATGATGAAGAAAAATGCTGTAAAATTATGTAGATTAGTAGAAGAGCTGAACCTTTCTGAAAACTCCTAACGTGCCCCCTCCTTTCTTCTTTTATTCTTTATTGGACAATGTATTTATTTTTATCTTATCAATTTTTTTGTGTGTATGTGTGTGTGTTTTATGACCCTTATTGAGCCTTATGTTCAATACATTTTGTACATTTGAAGTTCAATTAATTAAAAAAAAATTTAAAAAACGAAAGAAAAAAAAACACATTATGCAGCGCGTGCGCAGATGCTTGCTAAGTACAGCAGCTAATTTAGGACAAAAGACGTCGGTAAACGGTGAATGTAAAACCGTGATTGAAATTTCACATATACTTTATGATAATTGGATACGTACACTTGAATTGAACTTTTTTCGACACAGCTACAGGTATTCTACCGAATGTCATCAGTTTCCCGCTATTTTGGTCAAATCCGCAATTGAGTGTGGCTAATATGCAGCGGTTTAGGGTCTTTGAATGTGGACTTCGCCGAAGTGCGTAGCAAGGGCGCAAAGGGGTCGGGGCGACAGAGCACTTCGCAGAATTAGGACACCGTACGCATCGTACCCTCCGCGGAACGCGCAAGTGACATTTGAAATGGTGTGGAAAGATTCTCGGGACAAGGATTGAAGTGGACACGCTCCAATTGACTTTTCTGACATTCTCTGTCGGCTAAGCGACATTTGTGAAAGAGGCATAAGTTAATGTATTCAAAATTGAGACGTAGCCCAGGACTCCCTCTGTGAAAATAAAATACGGCACGCGACAGCTGGTAAGCTTAACTGCATGTGTGGATAGGTGTTACAGTCGTGGTACATAATTTATTTTCGATTTTTCACGATGGGTAGAAGTTACTGAAAGTGAAGTACTGACATGAATATTATTTGCGTCTGCGTGTTTTTGTGTGCGCGCGCTTGCGCCATCAGTGTATGTGTGCATATTGGCCTCAAGAACAAGTGGACAAAGTCCGCTTATAGGTTTTTTTTAATTATTCTAAATTCAGAACAAGTCCGCATTATGAAGTTAAGGCCACAAATGTAATGAAAGTATCACAGTCCAGGGTTTCATTTTGGGCCGGTATGTGATCTGAAGCCAGTGATGCATTAGAATTTAATTGCAGTGTGTCTTGTAGTCTTCCAGCGCTGCCACTATGGATGGGGATCCCCTCTCAGCCCTGTGTACGCCTGCTCTGGTGGTCGATTTGGACAAAGTGAAGAAAAATGCTCAGAGGATGATTGAACGGTGTGAGAAGCTAGGAGTGCAGCTTCGTCCTCACATGAAGACCCACAAAACCCTGTACGAATGCACACACACAACAGATGGATTCAATTATAGGCACTCTTCCCTTAAAATGGAAATCAACCCAAACATGTTTTCAATAATATGTTCCCAGCAGGAATGTTAGTTGAAACACTGCATTCTGATTAATATTGCGTTTGTGGAATATGAGTTAAGCAGCAAAATTCACCTGATTTTAGCTATCTCAGGGGGCGGCCATTTGATCATTTTTGTCATAAATGACATCACAACTGCTCAGGTAACGGCCAATCACGGCTATTAATCTTATTGCACAAACGCAATATTTATCAGAATGCCTTGTTTCAACTAGTGGGCTTGCATAGAACATATTCTTAAAAAATATATATGTTTCGGTTGACTTCCGCTTTAAAGAAGGACTAACAGACCAATGTGATAATGTATGAATAAATATTGTACAAGTAAAAAGAAAAAAGGTAATGAAACTGGCCTGAAACAAATAAGGGTGCTACCCTCACATTAATATTTTATTGTACAAGTTATCATGACAATCACTGCCATCAAAATAAACTAGCGAAATGTGTGCCAGTGTCAGAAAGCCAGAGCTCAGCAACGAGTTTATGGGCTAGGAAAAAAAAAAAGACTATTTTGAAGTGACCTAATCAAAATCATTTTGAATAGCTGACGAAGGAGCTTAACGTGGTGTCTAGAGAAGGCACTATATTTAGTTTTTTAAAATACGGATGGGTACCAACAATTTTGTTTTTGTCTTGTATGACTGAGTACCTAAGTCATCTACAATAGGATGCTGACTTGTGTGTGTTTGCTACCATCTAGCGAGTGTGCTGACATAATAACAGGTGGTTCCCGACGGTGCATTGTGGTTTCCACCGTGGCAGAGGCCTGTTTTTATGCTGACCATGGATTTGATGACATCCTCTATGCATATTCTCTTCCTTTTGATAAGGTTCTTCCTCTTCTCTCTACTACCGACTTTATACATTGTATTACAGATCACATAGCAGAATGATCTACTACAGGGCTGGGCACAACTGGCGGGCCGAATGTGACCCACGCCCACACTCTGAGTGGCCCCTGACTGATTCATTTAGTCCCCTTCCCCCAAAAAAGAAATATTGAAAAATATATACTTTTTTTTTTTTTAGTTTATGAGACTGTATATCATTAGACTGACAGTTTGTAAATTGGAAACCAAGACCTAAATACAAATGTAAGTGTATATTACATATCAATAGTCAGTCAATTTGTGAGAACTAAGTCTATTACAATCCCAGCATCCACAAGCAAAAAGTATGTGATGAGATTTTTTGTGACATCCCCTGCATATCAGGTAATCACACACCGATTCTGTTGATCGTTTCCTAGGTGGAACGATGTGCAATCTTGTCAGAGAGACTGGAACTCTTTCAAGTTTTACTGGACTATCCTGATGCTCTGGAGCAGCTCAAAAAGCGACCGTTGCGAGACGGGCGACTGTGGCATGTCTGGATGAAACTGGACTGTGGCAACGGTAGAGGTAAGGAGGCAAGAATGCCAGGATAGGGCAGACGCTACTGTATCCATAACTGCTGCTGATTGTATTTATTCTTTTGTTGTAGCTGGCATCCTGCACTCGGAACCTGAGGCGCTCAGACTGGCGCAGGCCATTGCTGGGACGGCAGGTGTGCAGCTAACAGGAGTGTACGCTCACTGTGGGAACACCTACAACTGCAGAGGAGTCCAGGAAATTCAGGCTGTCGCAAAGGAGACCACCAACTTTACTCTGCAGTTCATGGAAAAGTGAATCAAGAACACATTTATGGATTTATAGCTCTCAGCTAGTATAAAGTTCTCAAATTTGTTTTTGTCATTATTTTGGGCGGACTTGTCAAGTCTACAAATCAACTATATTAAATGTTTTTGATATTATGTATGAAACTCATATTTATTTTCTGTCAGGTTAAAGGCTGTTGGCATCACCTGCAAGTCCAGCATTGGCTCCACGCCCTCCTGTAGTCACCCAGTCCAAGACATGGCAAAGCTTAGCGAGGTGCATCCAGGAAATTTCATCTTCTATGGTAGGCGCATGTAGAGTAGATGTTGCACGGGCATTATGTGTGAGTGCAAACTCCTAAATCTTGTGCTGTCAAATTCCATTGTTTGTTTCTAGATATGCAGCAGTCTCTCATTGGCTCGTGCAGTGTGGACGAGGTGGCTGTGCGTGTTTTGACAAGAGTCATAGGTCACTGTCCTCACAGGAACCAGCTACTGATTGACTGTGGGTGGGCTGGGTTAAGGTAAATCCTTCATCCAGGCCCAGAGTAATACACAGTCTTGCACACGACCCAAAACTAGGCTCTCCAAATGGCTATGAAAACAATCATTTGATTTAATTCCACGTGGGATGAACACATTTAAATATCCATCACTCAGATGGTTGGACTGATACTAAGTTTATTTGGACACTTTTGAGGTAGTCCTAGAGAAATTAGAATGCAGTACTTGGTGGCAACCAAATGTGGCACTGTTGATTCAGTCTCACCAAAGCCAGGGTAATCAAAACCGGGGACACATTTTAGTAATTACTCAATTTACGCTCTTGTCCTTTCTTACGTCCTTGTGAGCGCATAAAACATCATCAGCCGCGGCCCAAGTACTGTTCCAATTGAAAGTCTGAATAAACCAAGAACATACGGAACACCATGTTGTACTTGGTAGCTAGTACAAACCAGGGTTGTATACTTGTGAAGGCTTGTCAAAGAAAAGATCCCAACGCGCATTTCATGCCGCTATCACGGAAATACGTCTCACGTTCTTAGAAAAAACTTTCTTGTGTACGTTTTTACAAAGACCACACTTGGCGAGTTCACTACACCGAATTTTGAGTTCTACATATTAAGAAACAGTCTTTTAGCTCACCGCATTGCTTGGTCAGTGGTTAACTCCGCTGTTGGGCACATCATCCATCAAGTCAGCATTCTGTCGTTATTTCAGGCTGACTCGATCTGTCCGAGTCGTCGATGACAGCCAATCGGCGTCAAGAACATATGTATCAGTACTATGTCACACTGCGGCGCTGCACGCGAAGCCAAATAAATTGAAAAAAAGTAATAAAACAGTGATGCATAGCTTTCGGTCCCACAGACCGCAATGACATTGTCCAATATTTTTTTTCTTTCACCAGTCAACACGCTGTGTGTCTGTTGTTTTTATTTTATTTTTAATTAAATTTGGCTGCGTGTCTGCTTGTGCTCTGCCTGCATGTGATGTAGTAAGCACGTTCTTGATACCGGTTAAATCCACGTCACATGGTTTATGGACACCATGTTGTCAGCCAGGTTCTCCATTCCTGGCATTGGCTTGTGTTAGCTTTGGTCAGATTTTGGCCTTTTTTAAGTGGCATTTTTGGCGATTTTTGCCAATTAAGTCTCACCTCAATTGATGTCAGAATAAAATGTTATCAGCTATGTGAAGGTGTGTTGCATCTAAGAAAACATCTGCAATGACATCTCATTTAGGACGCATTCTTGTTGAGAGCTTTCTGAGTGAGATTTTGCCATCCCCTTAAAATATGTATTTATTTGTTAATTTTCCCCATATCCATCAATAAAATTGTGTCTAATGGCAATCCCTAGTACTGTACTTAAATACAGTTGTGAATGTATTTAATTGTAGATTCACTTTCCTGCTTTTTGTTTTCATCCCTATTATTGCTTGTCACTCAAGTCTGGATGGGGCTGGGAAACTTCCAACAGGATACGCTGTGATCGAAGGACAGCCGAACCTCAAGTAATTGCATGTACCCTATATACAGTGCGTGTGTGCGTGCATGCGTGCGTGTATTCTCATTTACCAATTGCAAACTCAAATGTAGCTCACAATCGATGCTTTTATGCAGGCTATTGTCCATGACTCAGGAGCACGGAAAAGTGGAGGCTATCTCGGGAAAGCTCGATTACAGCATGTACCCTCTGGGCTCTCTGCTCACACTGATTCCATACCACGTTAGTGTACTAATATAAGACTCTGTTTCATTTCTTTGTCAATTCGGACCCTCTTTAACTCTCTCTTGTTTTTTGCAGGCATGTGCGACAGCAATGATGCATCCTGTGTATCATGTACACTCAGAGGGCATTCTTGTCGGCAAGTGGATACCAACGCGTGGATGGTGAATAGATATAAATAAGAGCTCCTGAAACAGATGACCTTTATAGCAGTAAGCAAGCAAATACTCTATGAGTAGATACTGTACTTTTCGTGTACTAACCAACCATTCAGGCATGGAAGATGTGTAATCAAACATGGCTTTTTGTTAGAATAATTGAACATAAGTTATCCTATATTTACTCTTAATGGTGTTGGAAAGCATTTATTCATCAGGATAAACTTGTTTGTTAAGGTTGTCTGTGAGAGAAGCAGAGCAGGCCTCGAGAAACAGCTGCTGATAGGAAATTGTGCCTTTATCTCAAGAAGACTTTCCTGTCTCTAAATTACTTTATTGCAGCGGTCTAAATTACTTTATTGCAGTAGTCTGTTTTAACATTTTGTGTTTGTTATTTTTAAAGCATTCCAATCTGATTTCCAATTCCAAATTGTTGGAGCAAATGTCAATGTGACCACCCTTTAGTAAATAAAAGAGGCAACGGACAGAGAGTGCGCAGAGCGATCGGAGATTTGTTCATGTGCAAGTCTCGTTCTCTTCGTGAGAAAAAGTTAAACACTCTTGTCTTCTTTCCTTGTGTAGTGTTTTTATTAAACGTTTTAGGTCATCTAGAACCTGATACTTTTGAACAGATGTTTTGTGTCAATGTCTTGTGTAAAAATCATTATCTAAATATTGTAGGATGTGCTTTTAATTGTTGTCATGTGTGATGGGCGAAAGTCAGACTACACCCCGAACTGGTCGCCAGCCAGTCGCAGGGCATACACACAGACACCACCACTGAGCGAGAACCGATCCCACGCTGCCCGCACACAACTCAGGCGTGTGTACCACTACACCATCAGTGACCCGGGCTTTTAATTGTTTGTATTTAAAATGTTATTACAGGCTGCTGTCGACCACAGTGATTTAAACATTTGATCATACGCTGCAGGTATCGATTGTATTTGACATGAGAACTTAACCTCAATAGATTTAAAATAAATGCTTAGCTCCCTTTATTCAAGCTGTGTATCGTGTTCTTTTGATGCAATTTGTGTGTGCGTGCATGCACGAAATCTCTTTCATTACCCAAGATATCAAGCTCATGTTTGGTTGAAGAAGTCTTATTGACGTTTAATGGCAACTTCCTAATCATTGGGTAGTCAGAAATGTTTGACCTTCAACTAGGAAAGGATTCAGGCAGTGTACATACGAGTGGCGGGAAGTAACAAAATACTTCATCATACTTAAATATAGGTTTATCAAGCATCTGTAATATACTACAGAATTTTTTTCTGCCGGCTTTGTACTTTTTGTTCTTACATTTGAAAATCGAATATAATTTTCAACTCCATACTTTGTTAAAATAGGCTAGTTACTTTTTTCAATCTCTGTGGATGACGACCACATGAAAAAAAATGTAAATAGAATTGGTTAAGTCAGTGCAGTTGATATCTTGATTGAATGATTTAGATCTTGTGGGGCTTTAAGTCTGGAAGGGTGAACCAGGGAGCCTTAACAACGATGACAAGGAAGACATTCCCCACCTATGGCCTTATTGAAGAGACTTTCTGGATGTTGTCCGATTCAAGACTTATTTGTGATGAATACGATGCCTTGTGCCAACCTAAATATCTCCAGCTATTGGTGCTCAAAAATTCTCCCTGTAATCTGAAAAAAAAGATTAAGATATGGTGCATTTTTGTTGTTGTTATTGTTAGCTAATTTAGGTTTTTATTGTTTTGGTTTTTGATATTTTGCTCATGCAGGATAGAACATTTCAGTCTTGATTATTCTGTCAGAGTTCAGCTTGCAGCAAAATTTTGTCCAATTCAGATTTCTTTTCTCAGTACAAAAACAATGCGAATTAATCAATTTAGCATTTTGTGTGAATAGAAGTTGTTTTTTTTCCTTGTACCAAATTAGCAAAACAATGATTGTATGTAATTGAGAGTAAAAGTTAATTTTTACATTTGTATTTCATGGGTTGTACTTTTTTAAAAACTTAAGTGAAGCAGTTGAATCAGAACTTCAGTAGTATTTCTTTTTAACAGAAATATTTGTATTTCTAAGTAAGTACATTCTGATTGGTTAAAGCAGTGCTTCTAAAAGTCAAGTACCGCCTCAATGCGTAGCGATCAAGTACCATAAAAATGACCAACATTTAAATAAGAGTAATGTAGTAGGCCTACATGCTCATCAAATACAAGACAGAGATTTAATTCCTCAAAAGAATACATTATTAGTGCAAGACACTCAAACATAATGTACTGTGTTCTTTTTTTAATACGTAGGGAAAAGGGGGGAAAATACTTTAATAATTCATTAAAATATATTGCACATATAAGTAAGTTATTAGTAATTTCTCAAAGATTGCAGATGTATTATACAATACTAAAGTAAAACTAAAAATCCTGTTCCAGATTTTTTAAATAGATAAAATAAAATATTTTTTTAAATAGGCTGCATGCATAGCTACAAGGTCTAATATGTTTGATTGTATTTCATACTTAAAATGTCGTAATTTTTATTCGCTTTTGATATGTGATTCTTTTGCATGTGTCCGTTTGTACCACTATTCACACTTTGAGAATCACTGGGTTAGAAAATACCTGTATGACTATTTGCATCCGTTATTTGTTCAAAATATATTTTTAAATAGAAATGTGTGTTTTGTTGTCAGGGTGACAATTAAAATTATATATTCTCACGAAACGTCTGTACCATCGTATCGAAGTCTGAAGCAATGTTTTTGTTTTTTGTTTTTTGGGTTTGCACTGTTACGTTTTAACGATTGTCATCTAGTCATGAATGCAGCACACCAGGTGCATTCTGGGATATGCTGTTTTACTAAAATGTACGCTCTCATTGGTCTAAATGGGAACTTTGACCTGTCACGTGGTTTAAAACTTCAGCGTTATGGCGCGGAAAGTTGTCATACCACACGGTTAACATGTTTTTTCTTACACTGTTTACCTTTTCTGTTGATTTTATTAATTCTGACCGGTAGTTTCCTTATCATTCCGTTGCTCCTGCCGTAGACCTTTGCCAATTGTTGCTCGTTTATGGCCATCGAGTGCCACCATGTGCACGTATGCGTTTGTCGTTCTATAACGTGATCGACCAATTGTCTTATTGATGTAAATATCTATTCTTGGCGTCATGAGCGTGCTGGAAGTAAAATTCATCGGGGATGGAGATGTTCTTGAGCACATCGTGGACAAGCAAGAGGGTATATATGAGCTCTTGTTATTCAAAGGTCGGTTTCTTCTCTTTCCGTCGTTCTGAGTGATGTGTTGACGTTTTAAAGGGGTGCAAAGCAGTTCTGGCACAATTCAAAAGATGGTCACGTTCAAGAGCCCGATGCGACGGCGAGCCAGAGACGATGAAGAAGTGAAGGAAGGGGATGGAAATGGCCGCCTCGATGAACAGAACTATGTTCAAGCTCTTTGTGGAGAAAATACAGAAGGTAAAGGGAGATGACACTTTGTGACAATTTTGAACAATGAATAATAATTTTAAGTTTCTCTATCAATGTGTAGCCTGCACAGGGTCACAAGGTGGAGCCTATGACAACTAATTGATTAGGGTGAGAGGCTGGGCACATATAGACAAACAACCAATCGCATTTGCATTCACACTTACATGTATGAACTTCACAAGCATATCTTTGGAATGGGGGAGGAAGACGGAGAACCCGGAGAAAACACACTCATAAGCATACGTAGTGGGAAAACATGCAAACTCCACACAAGCTCACTACTAGTTTAGCTTGCTGCCCTTATAAAACATTAGCAATTAAAGTATGTCTGTGTATGCAAAAACTATGAAAATGACAGGTCAAATCTTCCAGATTAATCTTGGAGCCGTTATATTTCTGAACTGATGCATTGATTTGTCACATTAGTACCTTTCACTTAAAATGTGTGTTCTTGTTTAAGATGACGAAGATATGTCCAGAGTTGCAGGATCGTCCATTTTCACTTTTCAAAAAACCAAACGGGGCCATAGCATGGCCCAGACTGGTGAGTCCATTTATCCACCTTGATTATAGTTTTGCTTACATAATGTTAGAAAGTGATAATTTAGTAATATTTGTGTTGCACAAGAAGACTAGTTTGCAAATGTTTCTGTTTTTAGCTTCAGATTGTCTTTGTAAATCTCTGTTACATTTAGTGTTCATATGTAAATGAAAGTATTCGTGTGGTTAAATGTGTTAACATTTGTTCATCATCCTCATCAGTATGTTCACTTACATGAAGAGGAAGCTTTTAGATCAGGGATTGGCAACTTAAACGATGGAGGGGGCCACAATTTTTCGTCAGTGATATTGGGTTGCCACATAGGACAGCACGCTTCCTAACCAGATGTATGGCAAAAATGCAAATTTTAGGACAAAAAATATGCACATCTGTTTATTTATTGAACCAATGTACAGAAGAGTATCTTAACTCATTCACTGCCAGACATTTTCAGACCCTCTTTTACCCTAATGTTTGAAAACATTTGAAACAAATATATAAATAAATTCCTGGGATTGAATGGCTGGTCTGTGAAAAGATACATCTGTCTTCGGCAGTGAATGAGTTTTAATATATTTGAATGCTGGTGATCTGTCACAACAGCCATTTGCAAAGCTGGGCATTCCGCCTATATGATGGTCTGTCTAGGTACCCATGACGGTGACGGACGCCCATTTTGTAGGCGATAGACGGGAAACTTAAAAAAATACAATGCAATTTTATTTATATAGCGCATTTCATAGTTGGATTGAGCATAGTGGGAAGAGCATTTTTTCCGTCTATGTAATCGTTTTTCGTCTATGGCCGCGGTGTGGCTTCCGTTTCCCGTTGGCAGCGGTGAGGCTTTTTGACAGCTTCTGGGTCCTAAAAGGAATGTATTCAGTCCGGCCGCGGTCAGGAATTCATGCCACAGTCAGTCTTTCGTTTCGAATTTAATTCGGCGTGGGGGTGGCGGTGAAGTTTGTCGACGGAAACGCTACGGAAGCTCGTTTAAAATGATAGTCGGACCGACATATAGGCGATGACTATTTGGTCCGGCTTGACAAAAAGGCGGATAGACAGATGGCGGAAGGGTACCCACGGTGCAGCTGGAAGGCGATGAACGGGAAGTTTTTGTAAAATGCCCAGCTCTGGCCATTTGTCCTGTTACGCAACCATATGCATTTGTAACACTATTAACCATTAAATATATGCATCTTTTTGGAGGACACAAATTTAGTAGCTCACCTTGCACTTCAAATGAAATGTCAACGGTTCTTGTGGGGAAAAACAATTGCTGTTTATGGACTTTTGAGATCAATGAATTGGCGACTTAGGTTGAAACCTTTCTTGGCTGAGATTGTATCTTAGAAAACTAGGCAATGGATTTATGTTTCAATTTGATGAACATATAAATTGCTTTCTATTTTACCTGAAAGACTTTCCATTTGCCCATCCCTGGTGTAGATATTAATTGGCTTTGGATTTTTTTCCCTATATTTAAATTGAATTTAATTTCTTACCCATCATTCATTTAGGTTCATAAGTATATTAATTGACTGCAAATAAAAACTAATTTCATACAGCACCTAATCATGCTCACTCCATCCATCCCTTTATTGTCAAATAGTACACACCATTAACATAATCTTATATATCGTATATATTTTAAAATATTTTTTACAAACACCACATGTGTTTTGTTATACTTAGCAAATGAACTGGCACGAACCCCAGGGAAAAGTGTGAGCTTCAGCACAACTCCCAGCATCGAGCCCTCTACACCCACTCGGGCAAGCCGCAGTAAGTTTAGCATCTCCTCACTATGTGACTCATTATTATAATTTTCCACATGTCCTTCAGTTCAATCTGTCTCTCTAAGCAGACCACAGAGGTGAAAACCAAACCTCGCAGAGGGTGAGTCTTGCTCTTTTTTTTTTTTTTTTTTCCTCTGCACTTTATACACTGCTGACTAGTGCAACCATTTTATCACTTTTTTCTTTTCTGACAGCGCAAACGGGTGCAGTTCGTCTCCACAACACCCCACAGGCTGAGGAAGAGAATGTCAAGTAAGTGTAATACTTAAAACAGCAGGACCTTGACTTACGAGTGCCCCTCATCACGAGTTTTACGAATCACTCTATTTGTTAATTTTTATTTGTTTAATAACCGGTTCGGAGAATGAATGTATAATGTTTTGCGAGCAAAATTCAACTTCAGACACTCCACTATTAGATGGTGGCGTCAAACTTCACAACTGCGGCCTGACCGATCGAGTCGGTCGGCCAATGTTAGCTCTTTTAAAATCTGATAAAATAAGCTGATTTTTTTTTTCTCAATTGTTTTTTCTTGCACATTGACATGTTGCAACATAAGACAAAGATATTGACATTCAAACACCCCTCCTCTCCCCCCAAAATAGCTAAAAATATCAGCCAATGTTGCCAATTTTTATCTCTGTTCTAAAATTAAACAAATACGAAAGGACAACGTATTGTAAAACAGTCACATTTGCTGCCGGTAACAGGAGAAGGAGAACTTTATTATACTTCATTTTTTATTTTTTTTATTTAATGCACCAATTAATGCATGATCTGAATTTTATTCTGCCTAATAACTGAATTGGCATCAGCCTTAAAAAAAGATCCATATTGGGTCGGGCCCCCACACACAGCATCCGGCCGCCATCAGTTGGCTATCTTACCTTGCAGTGAAAGTAGAGCTATCCTTTGTGTTTTGTGCTATGTTTTTTTGTTGTTTTTGGAGGTATTTTTGACTTTTTTTTTTCCCCCTAAAAAATTGTGGTGAGAAGAAGCAGATGAAGTAATTGAATTAAAGCATGAACCTCTAGAAAAATGTGAGCAAGCATGGTTAAAAAACAAAGGCAAAAAATATAGGGAGGGTGAATAAATGGTTTGTTTACGTTCTACTGTAGAGTGCTTTGTTTCTTAACAAACAAATGGCAGAGGTGTTTTGGGGGGCCCTGGAACATATTATTGGCATTTCTATTCATTTCATGTAGAAAGTTGATTTCAGGTAGGGATACGAAGGTTTGTGGCTGTGCTTTAACTAAAATGATCTAATCTTGATGGCATGTTCAGCTCCCAGCCTCCGATCAGACAGCGACAGTGAGTTTTCACCTTCCGACTCTGAGGAAGAAGAGGATGAGAATGAAGTCATGGTGGATGAAGAGCAGAAAGTAAAGAAAGATGACGGAGAGAACAAGACCTCAAAAACACCTAGTAAAGGTTTATCAGCAGCACTCTACAAGACCCCTGCCAAAAAGAACAAGAACACTCCTGAGCCCGTCAACCGGCCCACAATGGTTGAGGAGTATTTTGAGGCCCACGGCAGCTCAAAAGTCTTAACGTCGGACCGCACACTCAATCGTTTACGGACACCTAAATTGGACAGGGTACGTATATATCGGCTGGATGAATGCATTTGCCTTGCTCCTGATGCTATCGAATTATATCAACTATTTTCTTGCCTTACAGGAGACACTTATCCAGCTTTTAGAGGGGAAACCTTCGTGCTACTTTAAAGAGATCCAGCACCTCCACAACAAACACAAAAAGCACTTTAGCAAGTGGATGCTGCAATTACAGTAAGTGAGCACGTTCTTGCATTTCGAACAGAATAAAAGGTTGAGTGCTTGTCTTAAGGTTGGGATTCAGCGTGCTGCTCTACGGTTTGGGCAGCAAGAAAGATCTGCTGGAGGAATTTCGTTTTTCTCACTTGTCTCAAGAGATACACCTCGTCATTAATGGGTTCTTCCCTTCCATCACACTGAAATCGGTGAGTACACACTAAAAAAGAAGAATCCAAATAATCTCAACTAATGAATTGTGTTGATGTGATTGACATGATCTTTCA
Organism: Filicampus tigris; assembly: GCF_054856515.1. Classification (NCBI taxonomy): domain Eukaryota; kingdom Metazoa; phylum Chordata; class Actinopteri; order Syngnathiformes; family Syngnathidae; genus Filicampus; species Filicampus tigris. The sequence continues at coordinate 7,785,528 of NC_141226.1, forward strand.
ATAATGTGGTTGCAGATTTTGAATACTTTGACATGTGAGGTCCTTGAGCACCAGGGGAGTTTTCGAACACCGTCTGACCAGATCGACTACATCTCCCAACGCCTTCAAGACAGTGAGTACATTTGGCTCATCTGCTTTAATTTCATCAAAATATTTGCAGGGTTCGTCGAACTTTAAAAGTGCATCCTTGACACAGGCCCAGATCTCCATATCTACGTGTTGATCAATAATATTGATGGACCAATGTTGCGAGGAGAAAAGACCCAGAGTGCTCTGGGGCAGCTGGCATCCCTCCCCCACATTCACTTGGTGGCTACCATTGACCACATCAACGCTCCTCTTGGTTAGTTTTGAGCATTTTGCTCTATTAATTTTTGAACATGCTGTCTAGTTTACCAATGTTTTCTATATGTTCTCAGTGTGGGACCAGTTTAAGCAGAGTCAGTTTAACTGGTTGTGGTGGGAGTGTGTGACATTCGAGCACTACACAGAAGAGACGTCCTATGAAAACTCTCTGCTGGTGCAGCAAACGGGGGCTCTGGCTCTGTCTTCCCTGACACACGTTCTCCGCAGCTTGACCCCAAATGCACGGTACCTTCTGCATATCCATTATAGTTCTGTGTAAAATATGTTTGGAAGCTTTTAATGCTTATGTTTTGTTTTGTGCAGAGGAATTTTCAAATTGTTGGTGACATTTCAGCTGGAAAACAAAGACAATCCTTCATACACAGGTACACGCACATTCAATGTTTCAAAAGTGTCTTTTTAGGACTTTCTGTTCGTGGTAGTCTTTTTTTTTTTTTTTTTCTGTGCAGGATTGTCATTCCAAGATTTTTACCAGCGTTGTCGTGAGTCATTCTTGGTGAACTCTGACCTCACTCTGAGGACTCAGCTGACCGAGTTCAGAGACCACAAACTGATACGAACACGCAAGGTAAAGTCGTGCTATGTTGCGGAAGCCTTGAAGTCCAACGCATCCCGATAACCTAAAGTGAATATATCTATTCCCCGGTCAAACTGCCATCACACAATGTTTGTTAATTGTCGTAGTTGCATCTTAAAGTTTAACCTTCACATAAAGGCACACTTTGACTTTGGAGGTTGCGATCTCTTCTTTTATTAAAGTGAAAGTCAACCCCGCAAAAATTTTTGCAATATGTTCCGTGCGCCTTCACTCGTCTAAACATGGCATTCTGGTTAGTATTTTGTTTGTGGAATATGAGTTAAGCAGCAAAATTCACATGATTTTAGCCATCTCAGCGGTGGCCATTTTATCACTTGCTGTTGAATGAAAATGACATCACAGTTGCTAAGTGCTCAAGTAACGACCAATCACAGCTCACCTGTTTTCTGAACCATGACTGGTTGTTAGATAAACCCTGAGTAACTGCGATGTCATGTTCAGTTGATAGAAGTGACAAAATGGCTGCCCCTGAAATGTACCAAAACGGGTGCATTTTACTGTTGAACAACTACAATATTAATCAGAATGCCGTGTTTCCACTAGTGGGGCTACATAGAACATATTCTTGTAAAGAACATTTTGGAGTTGACTTTAACCTCTTTAACAATGCCAACTTACTCCCGCTTTTGCCATGTTGCATTGGTAAGCCAGCTGTTAAGTCATTGCTATACTACTACTATTTTGCAATGAGTTCCATCGTCATCATCACATTGTAGCTCTTTACCATCCCTGGTACCATTCTGTGGTGACATCAGTACAAGAATATGACCAATTTTTGCAGTTCGTTTAGATGCTCACTCGGCTATGATAATCATTTTGAGTTTTTTTTCTGCACCTTGATAGAAAAATGAGATCAAATTACAACTTGAGTGACATTCAAATTTAGAGAAATTCAAATTTAGAGAAATTCCACTGTATTTCCCAAGCATTTTCTTTCTTTGAAGAGGCATGGGATTCATGTTTAAAACTATTTAATTCCCCAGGGTGCAGATGGTGTGGAGTACTTGATGGTTGCAGTGAATGCAAGCATACTGTTGGACTACTTGGAGAATGAGGAGGGCGACTGAGAAGATCACTATAAATTGGACTGATTTTTTCCAGCTAACGAAAAAAAGAAAGGGTTGTCTAATATACTGGTTAAACAGCCGGTCACCTGACTCACAATATGGATGTAATTCAGTCAAATGATTTATTACTGCTCAAATTAACTTACTATATGCCCCTTCGTTGCCATTTATTGTTTTGAAGTATGTATGTGTGCCAAAAGCAGCATTAATAAAATCAACAAAGTGAATGCATCGCAATTCGTCTCTTTAATTATAGAAATAGATTTACCTTTAATAAAACATACATTATGTTGTTCTTGTAAGGCAGGCATTTTTGATACGACAAAGCCATTGTTTGGTTAATAGAGCACTCAGTGAGGATATTTGAATGTGTAAACGCATGCAGTAGTGCATAAGGAAGAAAGGGGCGGGGGGTTATTGTGACCCTGTTTCAAGAACAGTTAATTGTAAGGGAGACTTATAACTCAATACATGCTATAATCATTTCAGTGTTGGATGTCAGCAGATTTGGATGGTTGCGGATCTCGTAACGTTTCTAACGAGTCCAGTGTGAAAGTCCTGAGTCGGTTCTGTGTCTCCATGTGCACAATGCGGAGCTCCTCGTGATCCAAGTCCCTCAGAAGAAGCAGCACTGCATCAAGAGTGTGTGTCTGTAAAGACATGTTTAGGTTAAATGACAAATATAAAAAGACATATTTTTCATTGGTGCTGCTAAAGAAGAGGTTACCTTTTTCATAGATGATCTGGTTGATTGAGAATGAAGAGAGGGGAACTTGTCTCTGGACAAGGGCTTTATCCTCAACTCCTCTCTGACATTACTGTATGCAAAAATCAAGAGAGGATTTTTTTCTGGTTTCAAGTTGTGGTGAGTCTTATATGATACCCTACAGGACTTACTTGGTTTCCTCCATATCGTGGCTGCGAGAGGCGCTCTCTTTCTCTGCATCAGTAAGTCCATTGGTAGAAGGCTGCTGCTGAGCTGCGTTTGCTGGTGCACTGATCTCCTTGCCCTCCAAGTGTGCTAATGCAATCTCATCCTCTGTCACCACTGTACACGCATACGGCGTGAACTTACAGACGTGAAAAAAAACAGTTAAGTGTAATACAGTAGAATGATTTTAAAGCTGCTTCCAAACAAAGAACAGATGTGTTGACCTTGATTGTCCAGCTTCTGCAGCCCAGGTAGGCAGCGCAGGACAGTCAGCCGGTACTGACCGGAGTTCTCCCCACAACAAGGGTTGTCAGCCAACCACAATACTCGGAGACGTGACATCGGACGCAAGTAGCAAAGTTCCGAGAGTGAGGCAATCATGTTCCTTCTCAGGTAGAGTTCACACAGCGACAAGCATCCAGCCAGAGGCGCAAGAGAAGAGATGCTGTTGACACTGGACAGGGACACGCATGATTCATTTGAAATCATAAACACATATGATGTGTACTTGACAATGAGGTTGTTGTGTGAGGAAAATTGGATTAACCAACCTTAGAGTCAGCACTTCAATGTTTGGCATTTGAGATAGAATAGTAACCTGGCGGGAAATGGCATAATTATAGCTTTAAGCAAACGTATCATATGAAGCAGAATGGCCAAAGCAGTAAATCTGACACAGGATGAGGCGTCTGTACTCACATCAGTCAATTTGCATCCCCTGAAGAATAAAGGAAAGTTTATTTTAATTCGTAAAAAATCCGTGGGATGTTTTGTCAAAATTGACCACTCACCAGCAGTTCAGTTTCCTCACGCTCTCCAAGTTGGAGGCCTTTGCCTCGGTGAGAACATGCTTACGCGTTAGCTTCATCATAGACAGGCTCGGCCAGATATGTTGATGAGTAATACCTCCCATTAACACAGATAATCAATCAACATAGGACAAACATTTCTAGTTAGCAAAAGGGATGCTAACGTCCTCGAGACAAGAATGCGCATGCGCATATCTATTTGGCGTCCTTAGTTACAGAATAACAAAGGCATTTGAAATATTTGAATTCGTTGAAATATTGTTAGAAACAACCAAAATAAAATGCAAATATGCGAACGTGTCATCAATTTCATTTATTTGAAACAACGGTGTGTTTTGTGCGCCATCTTTAAAAACTCACATTCCCACAATGCAGCGTAATAATGCTGGTAAATCGCGCCTGCGCGCTACGTACTTCCTCTTTGGATCTACGTCTCAACTGAAACGATGGTGAGCTCAATTCACTTTCCAAATCCGCGTCAATCTAAAGTTTTCCGTGGTCAATATCACGTACGAATGTATACGGAGGCTCCCCGACAATCAAAACAGTAATATGCCATCCGAAGTTTTATGTATCAAGCTCACCGTTGGCAGATAAACGATGCTTCCATGTCCTGTATTACAAATGGCTGCCTCTATGTTAAACCTACACGGTAGGGGCTACAGTGCTAAATTAGAACTACGGTTCTCTCGCAAACCATACGCAGTCCTGGTATACATATACATAAGTATATAAATATATATTCATAGATGTGTGTGCACCCTACATTTTTGTTGCATTTGAAAATAAAATGTCCCTCGATTTCTTAACGCCGGCGCTGTTTAAAAATTGGGTTAGCGAATGTGCCGGTTACAACTAAGTATGTTTAACATGCTGTCCAATTGCAAATTACATTTATGAATATGTTGTGTGTTCCTCTAGGCCAAGCGCACCAAGAAGGTGGGGATTGTTGGTAAATATGGCACGCGTTATGGCGCATCGCTGAGGAAGATGGTGAAGAAAATTGAAATCTCCCAGCACGCTAAATACACCTGTTCATTCTGTGGCAAGGTAATGCTATTTATATGTGAGGTTTCACACCTGGCTTTATAATGAAAGTGATGTACAATACCATGGATACCTAATGACATCATTACAGGGATGTAAGCCTGTGCTTGGTTGTATTAATAATGTTTTTCCCCCAATGCTCCATGAAGACCAAGATGAAGAGGAGGGCTGTGGGTATCTGGCACTGCGGATCCTGCATGAAAACAGTGGCTGGAGGAGCCTGGACTTACAAGTAAGTTGATTTGTAGTCTGCACATGTGCAATATTTCGGAGACTTGTATGATCAACAGGAACAACATACAGCAAAAGCACAGTGGTGGTTCAAAGAATACCACATTATATTGAGCTTCTCTTTTATACGTTTAAGTCGTGCCCTATTATCTTCATCAAACGTCAACTATGCTCTGACCACATTTGGCTTCTCACATCTCAGGAAGATGTTCCTGTCAAACATTTATCGTGTGATCAATATTAATTAGTCAAGTCATCATATGGTTGTGTAAGAATATACAGAAATGACACTATGGTATAAATTATCCACTACTTTCTTGAATTAATGCCCTTCTGATGTAATTTTAAAAATCTTTATTTAAATAGAAGTGACGTAAGTAGTTGTGCACACCCGTTTGTGTTAGCAGAAGTTCCCCCAAGTAGGTGAATGACAGTTTAGTCCACAGGTGTCAAGCTACGGTCCTGGAGGGCCGCTTTCCTGCATGCTTTCCTAATCTTCATCTTGATTATCAGATCTGTTATAGATTAAGACAAATGAGGCATTAATTAATATGAACGTTTATTCCTCTACTTAAGTTACAGGTTTAAACTTTTAAATTAAATACTTTGACATGTAGTCTAATAAGAATTCACCATGACAACATAATTCTGACACACGTGTGGCGTCAGCATGTATATAGTACTATACTGTAAATCCGTAAGAAATCAACCTTAAGTGGAGATTATAGCAAAACTGTGGCTTTAACACTTCAACATACGCAACTTTTTGCATGAAACATGATATGTAAACAAGTAGTCTGCACTTCTTAAACACTGAACGGAACTACATTGAAAACTAAATGCAATGTACATAGCCTATGTAAAAAATAAAACTTCAATCTCTAGTCAGCAACATCAATAATCAATCATATTTATTTATACGGCACTTTTCATACACAAAAATGCAACTCAGTGCTGTGCAATAAAAATGTCCAATAAACAACATAAAAGGAAGACCCGCTCGCGCCCGCCCTCCCAACAAACCCAAAGAATCCGCCAGTACATCAGCACTCACACATGCATGCACGCAGACACACACAAAGCACACAACCTGATAAACTGTTAAGAAGACATGACAAGGCACAGAGAAACATCACACGTGCTAAAGTGTAGAGAAAGTAAGATTAGACTTCATGACGTAACATTTTTCAATTTAAAAAACAAGCGGCATGGTTCACAAGCAGCGGCGGTGGCACCTCATCAATTGAATGACAAGCAATAATCATTTTGTCCGACTTGATTATACTTCATGAAATCAGACAATGCAACTTATGGCCACATACAGATGTATTTATCGTAAAACCTAGCAGTGCGCCTCTATTTTCAAATCATTTGACGGGAGGATGTGTTTTGATTGGTCACCGCTCAGTAGCGCCTTGTGTACAAACACAAGAGTCTTGTCAATCAAGGGTCAACAACTTGATTTTATTTGACGTGCTCGCACATGACAGGTTGTCTATTAGCAGAGGTACTCATATAGTTCAGCCACACACACATAACAGGACGGCAGCCACACAACACACGGTCAAGTTTTGTTTTTTAACCTACTGGCGTCAAGGTCTCTGCAATTACTTGCACCGACATAGCCCAGGCTTTAGTTACAATGATGTTTGTGCCTGACGTCCCCCACCCCACCACTCTCTACTGCCCTCTGAGTGATGGATAGAAATTGTGACTCCAGAAGTTTAATTCATTGGCCCAAATATAAGTGTGTGTGTGTGTTTGTTTGTTTTTGTCCACAGCACAACTTCTGCCGTCACAGTCAAGTCAGCGATCAGGAGGCTGAAGGAGTTGAAGGACCAGTAAACTAGTGAGATGATCACTGGAGGATTTGGGACTTTGTTTTCATAAATGAACCAACCTGGACTTGGCCTCAACATCCAACAATAAAGCTGTCTGGAGTGGAATTCTGTTTCCATGTTCATCTTTTATCAAAATGTGCTTACCTCAGCTTGACAGCCAAGCACCAATGGAATTAAAAGAAACATTAAGACCATGTCCACATAGAAATGAGTTTTAGTGTACATCTGCAAAAAAAAAGCATTTCTACAGTTTATCCACACAGAACCAGTGTTTAAGTGTGTGTCCCAGAGGGAATAAATTTAGAAAACGCTTCCCTTGGTGTTCTGTGTGTACAGGGCATCTTTCCTGAGATGAGGCTGTGGTAGTCCCACTTCTTGTGTGACCCTGCACCAACACTCCCAACAAAAATAGATCACAGTGTTGGATGTTTTTTGACAGTGATCTGAGCTTTCGCTCTGAACCAGAAGTTCTATGTAGTTGTCATTCAACACAGTTGTCAAATTTTTTTGCTGGCTTTGCCATACCTGCTATTGCATGACAACATCACACGGGCTTCTAATTCTGTTTTGGGTAATGTGGACTTTTTTTTTTCTCTTTAAAAAGTAATAGCTCGTTTCTGTGTGACATGGTCCAAGTTTTTGTGTAATTTTTCTTGGGATAAAGGGTCAACGAATTTGCATTTATTTTGGGTGGTAAATTCAGTAACCTGCCACATGATCACTTGAATGGGAGTTTCAGTTTTGTTTTTCTACAATATTGGTTATTTTTTTAGATATAGTTGTGTCGGACTGGGGTTATTGTCAGGATTTTGTGAGTGGGCGTTTTATAAATACCGCACAGTACAACAACAAAAAATGTGCTGCATAATTCTTACATAACCTTGAGCTGGTATGCTAGTTACTGGTCAATAGGTCAAAGTACTGAATTAATGTAGTACAGCTACAATTCAATAGGTGGCGCAGGTAGACTACTAGGAAAAAAGAAACAAACATGGCCGCGCACAGTGTCTTTCGACCGGGTTTGTTCAACCATAAAGTTGCAATAGTGACCGGTGGAGCGACTGGCATTGGAAAAGCAATATCTACTGAGCTTTTGGAATTGGGTAAATCATCTGGTTTTGTCTTTTGTTTCCTTCCAATTGTCCAACTCGTTAAAAAAATGTTGGAGACTGAACTGCAGAAAGTCGACCAACTCGGTCTGTCCAGTCGCGTTCGACCACCTTGATTTTAATGAGCATACATGTCAGCATAGTACAGCAGACGTTAGTACTTACATGGCCTGATCAAAAGTGAGTTGAAGCCTTCCACTCATAAAGCTGTGCGGCATACGATCCTAACCACTGTCGCACCTTGCTTCTTTCTAAATACTGTACTGACATGATACACGCAAATTTAAATATTTGCAGGGCTAGGGTTGTGCTATATATCTCCGTCAGAAATCGGTGTAGCCCCAGTTAAAGCCCTCCTGCATTATTTTCTGAGCCCATCCCCTATGTATCAGTCAAGCGCCCCTGTAACCCTAGCAGAGAAAACACTCCTGGAGCTGTGCCTGAATATTTGAGATCGCGTAGTTACTGAGTTTTTGCTTTGTTCATAGCATCGTAATCGGTCATCACTCCCAAACTTTTCCTCAGGTTGCAATGTGGTGATTTCCAGCAGAAAAGCAGAGCGGTTGGAGGCAGCCGCCCAGGAGATGAGACAAAAAATTCCAGCTTCAAGCCCTGCAGGTGTCACACCTCTACCTTGCAACATCCGCAATGAGGATGAGGTGCGCTGCACACCCCTTCAGTCTTGGGAGCAACCATTTGATTAAATAGAAATGAGTGATTCCCAGTGCTTGTATACTTCCACTCCAGGTGAAGGCTCTTGTATCTTCAGTGCTGAAGCAGTATGGTCGCATAGACTTTCTGGTGAACAACGGCGGCGGTCAATTCAGCAGTCCAGCCGAGCACATGTCTTTGAAAGGATGGAAAGCTGTGATCGACACAAACTTGACTGGCACCTTTCACTGTTGCAAGGAGGGTGAGGCAATTACTCACATTTACACTCCATGTTTGAAGATAATACATCACTGTGTTCACGACTACACCACGGTTACAATAATTTCCGTTTTTTCATTATTGTTAATTTTATTTCGTTTTGACTTTTTTTTTTTTAATTCATTTACTTTTAATTACCGTAGTTTTTCAAGACAGGTTTGCTAGTTTTTTTAAAAATGCTTTGTTTCAGTTCGGTTATTATTAGTTTTAGTATTCGTTTTTGAACATATGGTGTATTTCTCAAAAAAGTTACAAAGTATTGTGTAGTGAAATAAGCTACAATTCTCAAATGCGTGACCTTCCTTCTTCTGTAACAACAGATGTAGAACAATATAAAAATAAACATATTTCATATGAACCCTTAATGCTGTTGTATGTATGATATTAAGTGACAAAGATGAAAACAAAGGACATATTTGCTATAATTATAGTTAGTTTTACTAACTTTCAGTTAGATTTCATTTTTATTTTATTTCATTAACGGGAATGTTTTTAAAATGTTAGTTTTAGTTCTTTTATTAGTTTTTGTTAACTATAATAACCTTGGATTGCACTCCACAGTATACACTACATGGATGAAGCAACATGGAGGTGTGATCATTAACATCATTGCTGACATGTGGAAAGGCTTTCCGGGCATGGCGTAAGTAGTCACCCTTGAAATGTAGATTAGTCCAAAACTCAAATAAAGCCCTCGACTGTGTTCGGAATCAATCCTCATCCACTACTTAGTCAGCCCACCATTTTGTAGCACTGTTTGAATGTTAATTGAGTATAGGTCATACCCTATATCAGGGGCGTCCAAACTAAGGTCCATTTTTTAGTAATCCACAGCACATACTAAAAATAACATTTGATAAGGCCACCACGACCACTACTAATATGATAATGGTCCACTGGTACTGTAATCAACAATTTCTATTTAGTGATTATAGGGAGCGAGTGAATGATTCCAAACACAGCTGTTGTCTCATTGATAGCCACACAGGTGCCGCCAGGGCAGCGGTGGATAACTTAACAAAGAGCCTGGCCATTGAGTGGGCTGCATCAGGTGTCCGCGTCAACGCTGTTGCCCCGGTATGCACAACGCCTGTGTTGTTATATTTCCATGAGTGTTTGATATTGTAGCGTTTCAAGTTTGTATTCGTTTGACTGCAGGGCACAATTTTCTCTAAAACGGCAATGGAGAACTACAAGGAGCTTGGACCAACCCTTTTTAAGATGTCTGTCCCTTTTAGTCCTGCAAAGAGACTGGGAGTACCAGAAGAGGTGTGAGTTGTGACAATTGAACTTGACAAAGATACCATAACACTTACGATGCTGGTATAGTGAGGGACCGAACCTTGCAATAAATTACGCACATTATTGCCCGCACGAAATATGTTTATAATTGCCTTTATATGCCACAAGATGGCAGCAGAGCACTACTTTTGTCTAAATGAAGCTCCTCAACTGACTTCAACCGTGAAAAGATAGACGTTCTTCTTTGAATAACAAGATTTGTCCCGCCCAAAAAAATCCTCAAAGAGGTGAATTCCCAAATGTCAAACAGGGAATATCAAGGGGTTCACTGTAGTGCTGTAAATTTGAGTTGCATTGTGCAATTATCATAATCTGAAAGACTTGGCTCTGCCTACAGCATCTTCTTCATGGTGAGTGATAATCTTAGATGGATTGCTGGTATCATACAGACAATAGTAAGATTATTTAAATGGACCACACACCCATTGATTATTTGGGGCTCCGCATCTAGTAAAGCAGAGACTACTGTTGTGGAAATACAGTAATCCGCTATTGTCACAAGAGTTTGACAAAGCAGTTGCTGCTCATTTGTGCAATCTTTGACAAATATCCAAAGTACAATAAAATGCATTGCTTTTGTCCTCTAATTTTGTTTGTGTGGTCAGATCTCCTCTGCAGTTTGTTTCCTGCTCTCGCCTGCCGCTTCCTACATTTCTGGAGCCACGCTGAGGGTTGACGCAGGGCAGAGTCTGTACCACTCCATGTGGGAGATACCCAGTATGATGAATTTCGTCACAGCACGCTACCACACTTGCTGTTGCCCTATATACAATTGTGTTTTACTATGCTGTGTGTATCTGTGTCTAGATCACAGTGCATGGCCCGAAGGTCCAGAGGGGGAGAACCAGGATGCACTAAAGGACCTACTCAATCCCAAAAGCAAGCTCTGATTCGGTTGTCCCACAATGATACCACAAAACTAATCTGTGACAGTTAATATAATAATGTGCATGTTGTACATGCCATGTCATTGTAATTACTGTTTCTACATGATAAATTATGCCTGAAATACTAGTTTGTCAAAGGTATTAAATATTTGCTCACCACTCAAGTAATGCTATATTATCATTTCAAAGTTATAAGTTCCCTAATTATTTTTAATATGGTTGATTGTGAGACGTTGCCTTGACACACTACAGTGCAATAATTCTTTTTCCCAATGTACATAAAACGTATTATCAAATGTGACGTTGTCGTTTGATTTTGTCCCGAACCACTTGCCATACTTCTGCCGCAGAGCGATAGAAACTGTCGTGACAGCGCAGAAACAGAGGTCACAACACAGGTTCCAGGTACAATTGAGATTTTAATTACAAAATTACATTTCTTATAACCGCGCCAGTAATTCTTTAAGCGACATGTTGTAGCAATGTTTTACTGATAACGATAAGTTGTTTAGTACTCCCGAAAAATGTTGCAATTTATTGCTAACGAATAGCCACAGATGGCATGCAACGCTAGGTTCCGCCAATGTTTTTTTTAAATATATTTAAAGCCATAGCTTGAGTTCAGTTATTTAGATTGAAATCAAAATATATATATATGCATAAGCCGTTGTGTCATTCACTTGATGTTTAACTGTCGTGTTTGTTAGTTTTTATAAAACTCACGAAATCACGACAGAGGTGCTAGCTGCTAGCTTTACAAAAGTCCAAATTTAGTGTCCTTACCATTCTTTTCGTGTCCTAATGAAAGACGGTATACAGTTAGTAGTGTTGTGTTCGTGCACACTCCTAACTTTCGCGTTAAAACGTAATGGCCAAGTCAAAGAACTGGAGTTGTTGGAGAGATCATGATTCATGTATTCTTGTCTGCCTGCATGTTTTATGTGCGACAACAATATACCTACGTACACTCAAAAAGTAAAAGTTAACACCTGTTGGGAGTTTTATCATTCAGCTCCTTGTTAGTTTTGTTTAGCAAATAGACCATCATCTGTTCGGGATTGGAGCAATAATAGTCCAGCGAGGCTTACTAAAATCCCAATATTTATTTCTTTTACATTGTAACAGCATTCATTTTATTTAAAAAAAAATCCAGAACAGAGCGTTTGGTCGCTGTACTATGAGGGAGATATGTTGAGTCTGGGATTTGAAGGTAAATGCTCTTCTGCACTCTTCAGTATGGGAGGTGACCATGGCCACAGCAAGTTGTCCATGCCAGACTGGCGGCAGTGGAAGACGGAGGGCACTCCACTGGAGTTTACACAGCAAAGGCTTGCAGCCAGGGGTCTCAAAGACCCATGGGCCCGGTGAGCGCTTACAAAGAGCTGACGTTTTACAGTACTTGGGACATATCTGATTGTGCTGTGATTGCTCACTCAACTGTATACCTCTCATCCTTTAGGAACGAAGCATGGAGGTACTCGGGTGGCTTTGCGCGTGCTGTGACTCTGTCGGATGTGCTGCTAAGAGGATTCAAGTGGGGCTTCGCTGCCTTTACTGTCGCTCTAGCTGTTGAGTATGCTCTATTCCCACCAAAGAAGGGTTCCCACTAATGCACACTATAGTCCCCACTCTTGTTTCCTATATCACCTTCTTTGATTCTAATGTTATTCTGAATTCATTCATTCATTAAAAGTCTCTTCGATCACCACATGGTTTCACTTATTGGTCCTACACAAAAATGTGCAGCGCTTCCTGCATTGTTTGTTTGTTTGTTTGTTTTTTTGCTTCATTCAAATCAGATATTCCAGCTGCTAATCTAGTCTTGCTTTCTCTTCCTGCTCAGTTTCCCACAGCATAACTTGAAACATTTAGCTGTCAAGACTATAAAAACCAGCACAATTGTAGCAAGTAGCGCTATTGCGTCCAGACAGAAGTACTGGAACCAGTTGAGTCCATGGACAGCTGCTTTAAGATGTTTGGCCCCTTTATGCCGCATCACAAACTCGGTCCAGTACACTGACAAGTCCAGTGGATCAATGGGACGATCACTGTGTAACGCGGACAGCCTCTTCATGTTCTCTTTGTACCTAAAACAATGACCTTTAGTTGGATTCCCCTTCAATCATTTAAGCCGACATGTTCACACTGAGGGGAAAAAAACATACCTAGTGTCATTAATGACCTCATTCAGTCCCCGCAGCAGGTCTTCTGCCGTTACGGATGAAATATCCAACACGACTCCTGCTCCTCTACTTTCCATTCTTGCTGCATTGTCAGGCTGGTCCCCACCAATCGGTACCATCACCATAGGAACAGCATGACAAAGTCCCTCGAAGAGACCATGTGAGCCAGCATGAGTGATGAAGGCCTGAGCTCCAGGATGAGCTAAATGTTGGTTGAGCAATGACATTATTAGACTCGATAAGAAAACACATGGATTGATAGCCATCCATCTATATAGTTATAACCAGGAGGTTTTTTAAAGTTTTTTTTACCAAGTAAGTCGTTTTGGGGCACCCAGCTCATCATCTTTACATTTTCAGGTGTATTATCAGGCACAAGTCCAGAATATCTCCATATTACCTAATGAAGAAAACAAATTTGGTCAAGCACTGCACTAATACATACACAGAAATAATGGTTAGGTCACAAATATTTGCACAATAAAGAGCTTTTATGAGTTTCCGTTTATAGACCACTACAATTGAAAATCTTCAGTTGCTAACTTAATTTTTGTCAACAGTAAATGAAAATACAATAGTCCGCTTTTGGGTCGGAGAGATAAGCCACTGACTTTCTGTAGCCTGATATAAAGTTCTCAACCCAGTAAAGCATGATTTTCACTTAGATTAAAAAAAAAAGTGTGTATTAAAAAAGGACTCCTAATTACATTTGTCACTTTTGAGCCTCTAAAAATGGAGTTACCTTGCATTAAAAGTCTAATCCTAAATGCCATGTTTTTGGCAAAGCCTCTCATAGCTGGAAGCCTACACATCTTGACTGGATGTTATATAGTGTGTGCGGCTGCACAAAGTCCATCAGTTGCAGTTGCATTCCAAAGGTTATGACGCATAGATAACCAAAATACAATTTAGTATGCTGCAGTATGAACTACAACTTAAAAAAACAAACAAACAAAAAAGAAATCTTAAATTATTCTATATGTTCTTTAATATTAGTTTAACATGTTCATCACACCAAAGCATTACCAAAATGACTACCGTATACCTTCTGTGGAATCTGTCTGAACGCTTCAAGAAAGACTTGGGTTATCTCATTTGGCAATTTTTTCATTGAAGTACCCAGTGTGAACACAACAAATCCATGTTTTCCTGACACCCAGGGCTCCAAATCCTTTGTCAAAGACACAGTAGGCATTAATTTAACATTTGATTGCATTAAAGTTAGTCACCCATAAACTTAACACTCAGGCCTTACTTTAGGCAGAGGATTCCTCACGTTGCAGTTGATGCCCCCGACTGGCACCATGTTAGGCATTAATGGGCGTGGAAACTCCATTGTGAAGTCAATCCTGTTCCAACATATTTGTTTAGAGGTTTCCAAAGTGTGGGGCGTACCCCATATAGGGGACCCAGAGATATTGCAAGGGTGGCGTGAGAAGGTAATTGATATAAATGAATCGTTGGTAATTGTGTCAACTTTTTTAGCCAAAGACAAAAACATATGGAGTTTGGAAGAAAAACAAAAACTTAAATATCTAAAAGAAATTCACATGCACAAAAGATTAACTACTACACTTCCAACGACATTGATGTATCCCCAGCCCCATATAAAGACTTGTAATAATAGATTACAAAAAAGGCTGGATCCCAAATACCAACCTTTTTTTTATGCATAATTCTACTTACTTCTGGATGTATGACTTTTGCACATTACCTGTGCAGCCAGATTGCAGAGTCCGAAAGCACCTCAGCTACACCCACGTCCTCTTCCAGGAACTTGGAGGCAATTTGGTCAAAGCGCCAATAGATGAGTCGGCACAGGAGTGGCTCCAGCGCACTCACCTGAAGAACACAGGATAGAAAACAAGCTTGAGTTCGACACTACTTTACTACAAGAAACACATTAAACCTCTTTTTTCAAATAGTGTTTTTGTATTCTTTAACTGTAACTTAAATCTGAAAGACAACAGACACTGTGCGCACAATGAAAACATGCTCATAATTGTGTGTGTCTGCATATGCGTGTAGGTATTCACCAGAGTGTTGAGGACTCTTTGTTTGAAGTCCATTTTGTCTGTGAGGCCCGTGAAAAAGCGAGGCACATAGGAAGGCGGTGATGGACACCCGGTAGACTGCATGTCCAAAAAACACGGAATTCCCCTTAGTAAATTAACTGTGGGAATACCTGAAAGCGATGCAGAAACATGTTAATGAGAAATATAGCGCTGAAAAATCTAAACCAAACCGTTTGCTACAGACACTCCGGGTCCTCCCACATTCCAAAAACATGTATGTTAGGCGAAATCATTTGCTTTGGCTTTGTCCCATTCGAGGTAGCCACAGCGCAATATCTTTTCCATCTCAGCCTATTTCTGCATCCTCCTCTCTGACCCCAACTGCCCTCTTCACTTAACCCACAATCTCTCATCTGAACGTGTCCAAGCCATCGAAGTCTGGTCCCTCTACCTTTGTCTCCAAAACAACCTTGTTTTGTCTCCAAGAACCTTGGCTGTCCCTCTGATGAGCTCATTTCTAATCCTTTCCATCCTGGTGACTCCCAAAGAAAACCTCAACATCTTCACGGCCGCCACCTCCAGCTCTGCTTCCTGTTGTCTCTTTACTGCCGCTGTCTCTAATTGGTACATCATGGCCGGCCTCACCACTGCCTCGTAAACTTTCAACTTGATATGAGCAGAGGTTATTTTATCACAAAACACACCAGACACTTTCCTCCGTCCTTTCCAGTTTGCTTGAGTCTGTCTCTTCACTTCTTCACCACGTTCATTACTCTGGATTGTGTTGATCTTCAGTATTTGAAGTCCTTCACCCTTGTTATCTTTTCTTCTCAGTTTAGCCCTACTCTCCCTCCTCTGTCCCTCAATGGAGATTCCATTCTGACCTCAGTCAATCCATCACCATTGCAAACAGGAAGGGGCTCAGACATGATCCCTGAAGAAGTCCGACCTCCACCCTAAACTCCTCTGTCACACCCACAGATATCCTCACCACAGTCCAACAGCTCTCATACATACCCTCTCGTATTCTAACATATTTGTCCGGCACCTCAAACCTCTGTATGCAGTACTAAAGTTCTTCATAGTCATAGGTTTTCTCTAGTTCTACAACGACCCAATGCAGATCCTTCTTCCCCATCAATACCCACAAGGCAAATAATGCCTCTGTTGTACTCTTTCATGGAAAAATAATATACCGCTGCTCAAAAAATACTTACATCTGTCCTGAGTGTCGCTCTAACCTCCACTGCTCTTTTGCTTAACTTTACCGTATGACTCATCAATTTTAATCCTCTATAGTTCGCACGATTCTTCCTTGTTCTCCAGAATTGGCACCAGCACGCTTTTCCTCCATTCCTCAGGCTCCGTCCCACCCTCTCGAGTTCTATTGAACAACCAGGTCGAAACCGCCACAGCCACCTCTCTTAGAGGCTCCCATATCTCCACAGGTGTGTCATCAGAAGTCAGGACCATCGTTTTAGTGACTATATAACTTACCCTTTAATAATCATTGCTACTCCCTGGTCCACAACAATCCCCTCGATTACTTGAACTTCTCTCTCATTTTCCTCATGCATCAAATTTTCAAAGTATTCTTTTTTACCCATCCA
The DNA here is from genome assembly GCF_054856515.1 of Filicampus tigris. Lineage (NCBI taxonomy): Eukaryota > Metazoa > Chordata > Actinopteri > Syngnathiformes > Syngnathidae > Filicampus > Filicampus tigris. The sequence goes on from NC_141226.1 coordinate 7,802,454, forward strand.
ACACACATTTCCATCTCCTTCCTTAATCACCCATATCTGCTTCACATCCTTCCTTTCTCTGTCTACCTGGCCAACCTGTAAATATCCTTCCCTCCCTCCTTACTGTCCATCCTGGCATGCAAGTAATCATATGCCCCGTTGGCCTCCTTTCGCCTTGCATCGCTGTGCATTCTTGTTTACTCTTCTCAGTCCTCTCCAACAGTGTTAGGTTCCTTGAAGACTCTAAATTGTCCACAGTTGTGAAAATGAGTGTGAATTATTGTTTTGTTTGTATGTGCCTGTTTTTGGCTGGAAAACCAGGCAGCCCAGGGTGTACCCCACCTCTCAGCCAAAGTCAGCCAGAATACATTGCAGCTCAGCTGTGACCATAATGAGGACAAGTGCTGTAGAAAACGGATGGACGGAACATATACCGGTGCTGCAGCATTCACCTAATTTCCGAGCTATCAACGAGCCTGTAGGTACCATGGGGTCTGTCAGGACAGCGTCAAATCTCTGTGGAATAAGGAAGAGTTTAGAGTTATCCACATAAAAATTACAGTGTAGACAAAATTATGAACAATTTACAGTATCCTCATCATTGTACTTAACTTGATATGGCTGAAAAATGCACTCATCACGAAAAGTTAGGGATATTCGTCTTAAGGTTGTATTTTCAACCTAAAATGCACTTTAACATTTGCAGGTGAACTTCATTTGGCCTGCTCTAAATTTTGGAATTTATATGCCCAACTTTTCAATGTTTAAAGACGAAGTCAACCCAAACATACATTTTTTCAAGAATATATTCTATGCAAGCCCATTAGTTGAAACATTCTGATAAATATTGCGTTTGTGGAATAAGAGTTAATCCAACCGTTTTTAGACATCTCTGGGGGCGGCCATTTTTTTACTTCTGTCGACTGACAACCAATCACGGCTGACCTGTTTTCTGAAACTGAGCCGTGATTGGTCGTTACCAGAGCCCTGAGCAGTTGTGATGTCATTTTCAGTAGACAGAAGAGAAAAAATGGCCGCCCCCCTGAGATGGCTAAAAAGGGGGTGGATTTTGCTGCTTAACTCATATTCCACAAACGCAATATTAATCAGAATGCCATGTTTCAACTAGTGGGCCTGCATAGAACATATTCTTGAAAATAATATGTTTGGGTTGACTTCTTTAAGTACTTCTTTGCTCAACTTGCTGTTCTCTAACAAGGTAGTGAACGGCAAAATTCCCAACAGGTGTTTGATCCATGAATCAAACAATACAATTCCAAGTCTGTCCACTTCTATAACTTCCTGTGACGCGCTGATGACACTGAGCCAGTCTAAGCTCAGTGGCCACTTCGCTTGCCATCTCTTCAAAGCTTTGCAGGGCAGAGGTGCTGTTGACCAAATGTTAGGCTTTGTCTTGGCCAATGACATCAACAGATGTGAACAACATGATGAAGAAGACTTAAATACTCATTTTAATTGAACCAGGAAATGTATGGGTCCATACATGCATAACTAGTCATGCAAGTGACTCGCTGTGGTGACCCCTGCTGGGACAAACCAAAATTTGCAACAACAATAACATGGATCAAACACCTGTTGTCAATTTTGATGTCGGGCTCCTTGTTACTAATTAGCAAGTCGTGCAAAATTACTGAAACTTGAACAGTTTGACATGCTAAAGATCAGAGAGAGTCAAATTAAATTCTCTTGTAAAGTTAAAAGTGTAATTTAGGTTCATCCTGAAATTTCACCCAAACTTTGAATGAGTGCTGTATAAGCCCACTAATATGAGTTTTGGCAGATACTTCACAAATGCAAAAATGCAATAACCCAATGTGAGGTTTTATTGAAAGGCCCTCACCTGCTGAGCCAGATGTGAGATAAGACTGGCATTGAACAGAAGACTCTCTGCAGTGGTGTGAAGCAAATCAGCAATTCTTTGAATCTGTGAGAATTTCTCCTGAATTCTTTCCATGAAAGGCTGCGTGGATTTTTGCAGCACGTCTACATTCTTGGACATCACAAAGTCAACAAATGCCTTGTCATATGGAAGAGGGTAGGTCAGCGTCTCATAGTGCTCCCCTGGACCGATCAGTATGGTGATCTCTGGCATCACAACAGTGACCTGGTGTCCACGCCGACCCATTTCCTGAGAAATGGCCTTCATACCCACCCAGTGACTCCCATCCATTGGTATCACCAGCAGTTTCCCCACATAAGAACCAGTGTGGCCTGCAGGATTGTTGTCTCTTGCTTCAGATCCTCTGACCTTGTGCAAGGTATCAGCCATGTTTAGCAGCAAGAGCATGCACACTACTATCCTCCTCATTGTTGTCTTTTCCTGCCTGGGCGGCACAACTAGTTGAAGAAAAAGGGGAAGTGAAATTCTCTCTGAGGCGACTGTGTCTTGCTTGCTGAAATTCCTCTGTGAATATGTAGCGTTGTGTGTGTTCAAAGTCCTCCCTGTGAGATGAGGGAGTTGTTTGATAAGGCATCAGTCATTGATTTCCTGAGTGGATACTTTACTATTTAGATATAAGAACAAGGCGTAAACATTATCAGGTGTGTGGAAAGCCATGTGAGCATTTAGTTGATACCCTTGAGATCCAGATTAAGGTTAATATAATTCAGTGCACTAGTAGAAAGACAATGGCACACTAGTTCAACAACTGTGTCATACTAGTATTCCACAGCTCCTTCAGTGACAGACTGTTACACCCTCGCTGTGCAAAGGAGAGATTCCGCCGTTTCTTCTTGCCTGCCGCTGTCAGACTCTTTAACAAGAACATTGTGTAGTCTCTACAAACTGGCGGACATTAGTGCAACTGTGCAGTCCTGCACCTGAGCTCATATCGTGCAATACCCAATATTACCCACTACTGTAATACCGTGAAATACTCAACATTCCCCACTACTGTTAGTCTAGTTTTATTTGTATCCAATGCTGTTCCTTACATTTCACTACAGCACTGCAGCACTGTCACTTACTTAGAGTATTTTTCCTCTGTACTATGTACAGGCTAAAATGAGTGTTCCTCATACTTTTTATGTAGATGTATGTTGGTGTGTATATACATGTGTATATACACATGTTACTGCGTATATTGACTAAGGTTTGATCCTGAATGTTTGCCGTCAATGTTATACATTAATGGCTACATTATGCCGCCATCCCTGTGTGACCTATATCTTTGCTGCTGTAACACTGAAAATTTCCCCACTGTGGGATCAATAAAGGCCTTCTTATCTTATCTTATCTTATTGTTTTCCCTACTACCGTACTACCTTCCACTTCTGTATGGCGTTTTTGCACATAAGTAGGACAGCTTTGGTGTTGATGTTGCAAATCCTACTATTTAAAAACCGGCATTAAGAAATAATATTTGTGCGTCGATGGTTACCTGTGCACAGTTGTGCCTTACTGGTATCATGTAGTTGTCCTACTAGCAAATTTCCCTCTTAAATGCGCGAGTGAGCAATTGCGCGCTGCTCTCACACTCTCGACACACACGGTGGCGCTCTCGCGCGCACCACACACACGCAGACACACACGCCCACACACACACACGCGCGCACGCACACACACACGCACACACACTCGCGCGCACCCCCCCCCCCACCCCCCCACCCCCCACAGTACATTACATTTCAATCTTTCCTTCAATTCCACCACAGTTTAATCTACAAACAGGACACCACACTATTCCCACTTCCCTTAAAGTTTCAGTTGCGCGACCAAGGGTGCACACTCTTGTTCTATTAAAGTTAAATTGAAGCATACATTTACACACACGTGTACCACTGACCATAAGGTGTAGGCGACACGCCGACCGCTCCATTCAGGAAGTCAAAATATGGGCGTGGTTTACGAGCCACTCAAATGAGGCTCTCTAACGCATTTCTTGGTCAGGTGACTAGAAATGTTAGTGCTTTATTAACTCATTCAGTACCAGACTTTTTCAGACCCATTGTGAAATGACATACAAATACATGTATGTCATTGGGATCGAATGAGTTAAATGGTAAGTTTTCCATTATTTATGAGTCTATGACCATGCACTTCAGTCTTGCGCCTACCATGTCTTTCGCTCGCTCGGCGTAGCTTCTACAAGCTTCCAGAAATGCGTATACTGAAATTACAGATGCGCGCACTAAAGACAGTTTGTTCCAAAATTTCGGAATGAGTGTTTTCATGCGCTCCGATCGGATTAACAATCGACATAAACCACCTCTCTCGTTCAGAATAAAGTATTGATCGGAATGGGTCTGATCGGGTCAGAATATTCAGAAGAGGGTGTGTACCAGGTCGGAGCCAAAACGTGTTTTATGGGTGGGCCTGGAAAAATCCCCTGTCCCAACACATCGTATATTCAGATAAAATGACAAACTGAATAATATGAAGTTCAGATCTTCCTTAGAAGACCACAATTATGCCATTCTTAATATTCAATAAAATAAAATTAAAAAAAAAACGCCAGCAAACACAAATGCAATAATAATTTAATAATAATTTACAACATATTTAAAAGTAGATTTTTTTTTTCATGAATCTCACTGGGTGGGCTGTCTGTCAATCAGTGGCTCCGCCCCTGGTGTGTACATGAATAATTTTTATTCCGATCATGCAGGCATTTAATCCGAATAATAAATGGATTGGATAATGGATAGAAAGGGAAAATATACAACTATTCCTACTAGAAATAAAGAGGATTAACAAAAAATATTAATATTATCAATAATGTTATTAATATTCAAATGTATTTACTACTACATTATTTCATTATTTAATTTGTATCAATTTTGATGAACCCGGCAGGGCCTATAAATAAGAAACAAAGCTTTGAAGCCTTGTTTTTTGTGTGCGTGTCATTTTTGTGTTGGGTTAGCTTTTCAAGTTTAGGGGACTAGATTTATCCTTAGTTTCACTTAAAAAACTTTTTATGAACACTTACTGTTTTATTCAATAATAAACATATTTTCTGTAATGCCAATGTAGCGTTTCCATATTGGTCATTTAAAATTATGATGCACTCCAGTTGAAGAATTTGACACATGGAATATAATTCAAAACACATTTATAAAAACATGTAAAAGATAAAACCATAAACGATAGAGATAAAAAGACAGAGATAAGTGATAGCATTACATTTGTAAAGCATTTTAGACCAGGTGTCACCACTGGTGCCTGCGTAGCTTGTTTTAAAAATACCTCGCCAGTGATGGGACATGGTGCTGTAAAAGTGATCATTTGAAAATCAAAATACTTGCAGAGATTACAAAAAAAATCTAAATGCCTGCAGAGATTACAAAAATAAAGTGTTGGCTGATAGCCCTTTGCATTAAATCAGTAGCTCTAAAAAAATAAAAAATAAAAAATTAAGGCTTTAAAAAAGTTAGAGATCCCTGTTTTAGACTGTGACTTGAAAAACAGTAGTACTCTGCAATTAAAAAGCTTAATAATAAAAAAAGATTACAAATAATATATTGATCAAGTGCATAGATAGTGCAGCATTACTGCCAGTCATCTTTACAGTTTATAACTGGAGTGTTCACCAGTACTAATGTCTTGCGTAGTAGCTCGAAGTGCATGCATGCATGTCAGGTCAGTCTCAGCCCTTTAAGAGCTGCGGCGTCATCAGGTTGAACGAAACCTCGCTCTCTGCATCGAGGCGGACGGGAAGTTGGGGAGGACGCATCGGCCACTTCCGCCGCCACTGCGGCTTTTAGCTGCTTGAAAAGGGTGCAGGTCAGATCGGATCAGACCCCTCATACAGTATGCTGAAGTCGCTGACAAGTGACTGGAACGACTCGGCCGCACACATGCATTTGCTCGGCACTTCGTCCAGCAGAGGGAGCTCAGCTGCCGACTCTGCAAACACAAAGGCAAAACACCCATTAAGGCTTTATTATACTACCGCGGACAACTGTGGCAATGCCGCACGCAGTTTCCCTTTATACTCGCGCTCAACCCACATGCGTTGTTCTTAAAATGTGTTGCAGTTTCACTCCAAGTCGGGGGGCGTCGCTACGGCGTTTACTGACGTGGACACCGTAGGGCGGAATTTCCTCTGCCTTTTAGAGCCAATTCCGATCTGCGTTTTTACTGCTGAGCAAGGATCAAAACGACAGCGACGACAACGGATATCATGCCTGCTACAACAAAGGGACCTAAATGACTCGACGATGCATTTAATTGTATTGTGAAAACAATCTGGAAAGTGGCAGCGAAGGTGGTACTTGTATAAGCCACACGCATACCACATATGCCAAACTGGCTTCGCAGCAGCAATAAGCTGCGTGGTGGATCCTCTCCTCCGTGGTGACAAATAAATTGCCCTCGAAGAACCGAGCCGGGGCAAAGTGTACGTTATTGCAAAATGTGACATAACGGACCAATCACGAGTGAGAATGCGTGCGGCGTCATATATGCAACAACCATTTCTGACATATTACGCCAGTTTTGAAATTGCTGCATTGGCTCCCTGTGTGTTTCAGGATCGATTTTAAAGTACTTTTATTAGTTTATAAATGTGTTAATGGTCTTGGGCCATCTTATTTATCTGATTTGCTTTTATCATACCAGCCCTCGCGGATCCTGAGGTCCTCTGGCGCCGGCCTTTTATTTATTCCAAGGGTGAGGACCAAAATGCATGGCGAGGCTGCATTCAGCCATTTTGGTCCTCACCTTTGGAATAGCCTGCCAGAGGATGTCAGGTCTGCAGAGACTGTTGATATTTTTAAGAGGAAGCTCAAGACACACCTTTTTAGTTTGGCTTTCAACAACTTTTAAATAATTTATCTTTTCTTTTGATTGAAGATAATTCTATGTTTTGCTTTGAATGTTTTAAAGCACTTTGAGTTGCATTTTTATGTATGAAAAGTGCTATATAAATAAAATGTGAATGTGATATGCGCAGCATGTTTCGTCTTTTTGATCTGCACGGCTTGTCCAGGATGAGTAGAACAGCCTAAAGCCACACATCCATCCGTTTGGCCAAAAATCTACTTAAAAAGGCCAACCGTCCTGCGCTAATGTAAAGCAATGCCGCAATAAAGACATACCGTCCATAAACCATGTCACATGGATTCAACCAGAGCGGAGAGTTCACTGCAATGCATCATACTGAGAGATGTATCTAATATTGTGTTAACTAATGAAATAAAATGAGTTTTTCCACAGTATCTAATTCATGAAATGAACCCTTGTTCACAGTGTAAAGCAAAGCAGAGCATTCTCATCTTTGTAAAGAGAGAATTTTGGAGCTTGAGGTGTACCTAATGAAGTAGGCTGTGGGTATTTTTTTTAATGAATTGAAAATACAGAAAGAAAACTTACTGGTCAATTGGTTTAATCTTATAGCTGCACTGTCCCACTTTCTCTTTTTCTTTTTGCCCTACACAAAAAAAAAAACATTCAGTCAGTGAACACAAAACAGACATTAGCCAAATGCTAATGATTCACTGTATAATAACTATAGGACTCACATAGTTGTCCCTGCAGGACCAGTCCGGATACTTGCTGGTGTGGATTTCCTTAAGCTGCTCGGATAACTCAAAGTATTTATGCTGCTCGTCCTTCGTCAGGGACTTCCACTGTGAACATGATCACAGTATCAGCACACATGCATTAAAATATCATACAAGCTATAAGGACGAGTATCGCAAATACACTAACCATCTGCCCTAGGAGCTTGTTGACGGAGGCGCTGTCTTTATTTACATACTGGGCTTTGACGAGGGGCCGCTGCTCCTCCATAAACAATATGAAGGCATTGGGGGGCTTCTTAATGTAAGGCCTGCTAACATCCTGGGGTCTTGAATTCCTCTTTTTCCTATTAAGAAAACAAAACATAAGAAAACACACATCCCCTCTGTGTGGTGGTGCCAGGAAAGCACTTTGCAAAGAATCCTTACTTTCTGGAGGTTTGTTGGGAATTTGTTGTGTTTTGGGGAGGAGTTGCAGGAAGGACAAAGCAGGAGCCAGGCTTTAACTGATGATACAGCGGTCCATCGCTACACACGCACAAAGACGAACACGTTAGACAACAAGAAGTGTGTGTGTGTGTGTGGAGATGCAAACATGATGTGTACATTACATGTATGTTACTTACATTATTACTCCAACAGGATTTTGGTTCACCGCCATTGGTGCCCAACTGACCTGCAGAAAAACAAGAATGATCAAACTACTTGTAACAATTTATTAGTAACAATAACATGTAACTGTAAGTTCCCATACAACATTTGTTTGAAACATGAAATCAACTATTCTAGAGAAAGCAATACATTAAAAATGCATATTAAAACAATCAAACCATACAGCAAGCAAACAAACAACTAAACTAATTTAAAGCTAATGAATTATTTGCCTCAAATTTGCATGCGTGCTTCCAAACGTTGAGTGCATTTAAATTACTTCGAATTTAATCTTCTCCCTACCTGTTCTTGACCACGAGTCACACCCTGGTATTGCACGTTAGCCAACTGTATAAGTTCTTGAGTCTGACCAAAGTTGCTTGGGGCATCGACAAACTCAGGCTGCAGGTGGTGGGTAGTTTGCGATACAGTCGGAGGAGGCGTACAGCCCAAGTCGGCGTTGATCACCTCAAAAATCAAGTCCCAATCCATGCTGCTCATCGCGCCTTGCGTCTGCATCTTCTCGAGTCGAAATCGTCTTTGATCAACGTTTTCCACCGTTAATGTTAATATTATTTAGGGCTCCTGGAATTCAGCCAATTACATGGCAAAGATTCTGGTTTACGTCACCGGGCGCACCCATCCTACACTTGACCGTTCTGTAACGGGCGACGGCTAAGCTAACGAGCTAGCTGACTAACTACGGCTCAGAGAGGAGCGTGGGTGGGTGTCGCGTCGAAATTGTAAAGCGAAAGCAAAACAAATAAATACCTAAATAAAAAATAATAACGTGTAAATCAAACCCACACAAAAAGTAACTCTTTTTACCTTGTGCGATCATTGCAATGTGGTGAGACTTGCAGGTGGCGGCCATTTTGATAGCCGGGCTGTGGATAGGCCTATTGTAAGTGCAACGTATTTTACCATACACGTCCCGTTATGGGTGTTTCAATTTATTTACAGTAATGTCACATACAGTGAGGAATGGGTTTTTTTTCTGAGTTATGTTATAAATGTACTTTCACTGTCACAACCCAGTCCATAGGTTGCTTAAATTATTTGCCTGACAGCAATTGTCATACTAACTGGAAATAAACACAGTAGAAACAAAATGTCGGATCCGTGCTGTGTATTTACCCATCTCCTGTACAGTGTATCATTAAAAATCACAGAACTTCTTATGGTGTTAGAAAGTGCATCCCAAATTTACAGACTGTGAAAAACGTTTACATTGCATGAAATCAAATACATCTGCATTTCAGAAAACAAATTAACAAATGCTGAAACGAATTTAAATTTAATAAAACAAATTAAATGAAAGCAGAAACATTTTTTCATTTAAGGAAACAAAGTAACAATACACAAAACAAATGTACATTTCAGAAAACAAATTACCGGTACTTTGCAACATAGGCAGATACACTTTTACATTTCAGAAAACAAATTAACAAAAGCTTAAACAAATTACAGTTGCAACAACCCAGAAAGGGAATGGACCATATTGTGGACTGACAGGAAGAGACAGGAAGTCATAGCATAACCGAGTGTGACATTTTGAGTTGTTAAGAGACCAGGTGATATTTTGTCCGTTTTGTGGTCAACAGGTAGGCCAACTTATGCGATTATGTATTTCATGTGGTTGTTGTTTTGTGTTTGAATAGTACTGAACAAAGGCCAAATCCTAAGTAAGTAAGTCAGTACAGTACCAGTACAGCATAACGCTAGTGATTTGAAGCTATGTTGGTTAGTGGTGGCTAACTTTCTGACTTTTTCAAATAGGACTTTTTTCATTTTAGAAGAATAACCTTGCCCATCATATCATCAATTCAATCAGTACAGAAGCGCAAAGTCAAAACAACAACAATTGTTTAACTGTGGACCAAAACAAAGGGGTCGGGCTTGAGATGGAGAGAAAAAAACAAACAAATATGCACTGGTAAGGTGTTACAAATGGCCCGAGTGATAGCGTTTGTAGAGGAATAATTCTTTCTGTGACATAACCCAGCTCTTTTGATTTTGCTTTTCAAAGACCTTAATCTGAACCGAATACCGTGTAAACATGACATGTCCACGATTATAGTGTATGAGTGGCCCTCATTAAAATAGTTGACACACTCGTGTGGTAAACCTCATCCTTCCGTCTGGCCTAATATCCCTTAAACACTCGAAAGAGCAACCACATGTCATTCAAAACCAAATCAAGCGGCTTAATTTGTTTCTGCTTTTGTTAATTTGTTTTCTGAAATGTTTATTTGATTTGTGTCTTATTGATTTGTATTCTAAGATGTAAGTTTGTTTCGTGTAATGTACCTAGAAGTGTTTAACAGTTTGTTATTTTGTCTTGCACTTCCTAGCCACCGTCATTTTTTCACCTTCATGTACATTCAAAATATTGCTGCTAACATTATACATGAAAAATATAAATATTCCACTGTCAGGTCCCTTTAGGTGGGTTTTGCCAAACAGAAACCATGCAGTCCGTAGGTCAGTTCAATTATTTGCCTGACAACAAATGTCATAACTAACTGTAAGCTCAAAATGTTAGACCAGTGCCGTGTATCCACCTCCTGTACAGTATGTCATCAGAAATCACAGCCCTTCTTGTAATGGTACAAGAGCATTAAAATTATATTATGAATAATAATTCACCAAATGGCATTTCCAGTTGCTCCAAAGCTTGACGGTATTGTGACTTTTTCACCTGATCATCATTTGTGACTTCATGCTGGTGACATATTTAATGTAAAGGTTGAGGTGTTGCAATATGCGAGTTTACTACTATGCCAGTAAAAGAAAGCGTCTTATGTTGAGACGCACACTGGGCTTATTGTCAATGTAGTACAGTAAATAGTTTTGGAAATTACATCAGTGTTACAAGAATAATATTTTCATGCTGAATTAAAAAAAAAAAAAAAAGGAATTATACAGCACTGCATGTTCTCCCCATGCTTGCGTGGGTTTTCTCCGGGTACTCGGGTTTCCTCCCACATTCCCAAAACATGCATGGCAGGTTAATTGATCACTCTAAATTGCCCCTAGGTGTGATTGTGAGTGCGGATGTTTGTCTCTGTGTGCCCTGCGATTGGCTGGGAACCAATTTGGGGTGTACCCCGCCTTACTGCCCGAAGACAGCTGGGATAGGCTCCAGCACGCCCCGCGACCCTTGTGAGCATAAGCGGTATGGATAATGGATGGATGGATAATATTAACAGTCAGGATAAGCGGTATCGAAAATGGATGGGATGGATTATACAAAAACATGCATGGTAAGTTGATTGGACTCTCTAAATTGCCCCTCGGTGTGATTGTGAGTGCAGATGTTTGTCTTTGTGTGCCCTGCCATTGGCTGGCAACCAATCCAGGGTGTCCCCCGCCTACTGCCCGAAGACAGCTGGGATAGTATATATAATCAGGAGAAGGATACTAGCTTGCATTATTCAAATGTATCGATTTGTTTTGGGTAAAATAGAACAAAACTAACGAGTTTCAAATCGCCCCTGATAAATGTGGAATATGGCTACGGCCCCCTCCCCTTCCCTCCATGTCTTGGTGGGAGTCACGCGAAGTACTGATCGCAATTTGTCCATTCAAAGTCGTTGTAAATACATTGCTAATATTGTCAAAATAACGGGGATCAATCGGCCCAAAATGTATGTAGACATCTCTACTTAGGCCCAGGGGCGGAGCCATGGGTGGCACTGGGTTTGCACAGGCACACCCAGATTGACAGACTACCCACCCAGTGAGATTCATGAAAAAAAATCTTCTTTTAATCAGTGGTGTAACTAGTATGTCAGGTGTGGGTGGGCATTAGTCTTACCTGGGGGGACAAAAAAGTGCTACAATGCTCAAGTAGGTCAAAATCCAGCAAAGGGCTACGACACCTTAAAACATATTTTGTTTTCTCCCTCCTTAATTGAGATAACTGTTGTAGTACTTGGGCTACACAAATACATTTTAAATCTATTTTATTTTATTGAATATTAAAGATGGCATAACTGTGGTGGTCTAAGGAAGATCTGAACTTCATATTCAATTTGTCATTTTATTTGAATACGATGTGTCGGGCCAGGAGCATTGTGCTCAGTGAGAAAAGTATTTAGGCCCACCAAGATTTTTCCAGGCCCACCCATTAGCCACGTCCTGGCTCCGCCCCTGCTTAGGCCCACTTCAACCTCTGTAAATATCACAAAACCATTAGCCTTTCCTTGGCTGATTTAACCCATTAAATTCTAAAGTGCCCGGTGAAACATCTCTCTAAAACTTAAGGGCGACTTTAGAATCACCCTCTAAAACCTGAGGTTTTCACGGAATTTCAACACCTACAAAATCCTTCACCTCTGTACTCCCTGCACCGCCTATCCAAAAATTAGGTTCTCTAAACGGCCACACTCGGCTGAAGAGTCGATCTCTCTGGAAGTCCGCAGCTCTGAATTTTTTCAAGTCCAAATTTGACATTTCAACAAGCCGTCCTCTGGGACTTGTATTTATCCGGAATTGGTACGGGCTGGCCCACTCGCACCGCAACGCCGCTGTATCTCTGGCTGGACAGAATTAAAGTATTCGCCCTGCTATGGCTGCATGGATAGCGTGCGACCACCATGAGGAGGATTTTTCTTCGAATTCGTTGTCTATTCCTGTCTTTTAGCGGCTGCAAAATACCGTTTCACAAACTCCTAACCCTACTCTTTCCAAAAAATAAAAATGTAAACCTTAACTCTCAAGAACTAAAACTATCTCTTTATTCAAAGATACTTGGTTACCTTTGAGCACATAATTAGTTCTTGCCCTGCAGCCAGCCTAACTCATGATTCTCACTTTGGCGTATACCCCCAACCTACTGTACATATACGGTCAATGCAGTCTACCCCAGGAAGCATGCATTCAAAACAACACACGCGAGACAGGTGGGTCGCGTTTCCGTCTCTTGTCAGCAAAACGGGCATCTGTCAATGATGGACTGTGAGGTCCGTCGAGACTGGACCAAGCGTCAGCAAAACATGCGTGTGTCAGTGACGGGCAGACCTACCGGTCAGTCAGTAAGACTGAATACACAACTCTGGTAATTTATTGCTATGATGTTTCATTAAAAAAAAAAAAAAAACACCTGTTGTTTAACGTAACTTTTCATTCATAAATATTACAAAATGTTTTACTATATTATTTTTGTTATTATGAAAACCCAATGTGCTAAAGAAAAAATTAGGGCAGACTCAGATTAGATGCAAAAATGCATATAGAAAAATGTACTTCCCTCTGTGATTACAAATTTGCAACATTTTTTGATCTGTTTTATTTTATTTATTGTTGTAAAATATTTATCACAAATTTGTGTAAAATTCGAATATGTTTTCATACACGGTGACCCAAAAAAAAAACAGGCCCCGAAAGATTCTGATGTATAGAAATTTGAAATGGATTACTGAAGAAGAAAAAAACAATGAGTATAATGTTATAATGCGATTTCTACACACAATAAATTACCGGTGGTTATACCTCAAGTTGCATTTGGTTCCGTAAAAAAATTTAAGAAATTATGTCTATTGAATGTCGGGGCCCCTTTTCTTTGGGGGGTTGGGGTCACCCAGTGTGCCTTCAACTTAATTCTCAAATTTACAAATTTGTTCATGTACAAAAAATACTTACATTTCTACAACTTGCTTGTAAAATGACATTTGTAATAGAATCTTTATCCTCATAACATTACAATTCTACTTGAAAAGTAAAAGACTTTATTCTCATATCATGCCTTTTTTCTTGTACAATCATCACAAGAAAGCCGTTTTAAAGTAGACCAGCCTATGGATGGGTACTATTTTTCCCCCTGGGAAAAATGACGGAGGACAGAAGGGTACCCTCGCTGCTGATGGATGACAGACGCTCAAATTTTAGTAAAACGCCCAGCTCTGCCTGTCAAGTTGTGCCAAACACAATGTGACACTGATCATTGTTATTTACACCCCCAACAACGCATCAAAACGGATATCATCATACAGAAAGAGTAAAGTTAAGAGATGAAAAACTAGATTAACATGATTAAAAAAAAACACTTTTAACAGTGAGTGCATTAATTGCGATCAATGAATTACAATTTTGACACCCCTAAAACCCCTGTTTTTTTTTACTGGACAGGATCCTCTTCGTTCCTCTTCCTTCCACAGGCAACGAACTGCTCCTCTGATATCATTCACTTCCCCTAAGAAAAATGCAACATTCTCATATTTTCGATGCAACGTTTTACCTTGAAAACATAGATTATGAAATGTAATATTTTTTTACTTTATTGGAGTAAGATTGTCTTGATTTTTCTCGCGTACTTATGTCCATGTTTTCACCGTGGCCCCAACTCTCCTCTAGAAAATCAAAGGGTGTGGATGATTGTCTAACTTTGAATAAAGCCTCAACTTAAAATTAATCAGATTGCACTTGTTACACGGCGCTATATGGCTCACGGCCACTACTGAGCATATTTGCACATCATAGAAGCTGCTAAGGTCAGACGGCTAAACAGCTTCCACTGTCAATGTTACCATCCACTGGGATGGCGTCTGACTGAAAAATAGGCTGTGTAGCAAATGTGTCACAGTTTAAACTGGTGGCTGCAGTCCCTCACGGTCTCTTTTGCCCCGCACGAATCCCTATTATGCCCGCCCAGAGATAAAGACTGCCTACTACATCCGTTGCATTGCTTCAGATGAGGCATTTCCCTTGGAGTACCTCATGAAGCCATACCCAAACTGCAGGCTACCTGAAGAGCAGCGCATCTTGAATTACAGCAAGTCACAAGCTCAAAGGGTGGTAGAAAACACTTTTGACATCCTAGCCATCCGCTTTCAAGACCTTCTAGTGACACTGCCAAAGTGGAAGACATTGTTTTGGCTTGCTGGCATGGATTAGTGATCAGGAGGAACCGGATCATTACCATGTCCCAGGACGCTAATCCACAGGAAGCCTCGCTGCCACAAACAACCAATCCTGCAAAATGAGCTAAGCACCAAAGGGATGAACTATGCCATGACTTTACTTTTTGCAGTGCATTTTCAGTGGGGCTAAATATCGCAATAAAGGGGGGCAAGACCATGCAATACAGTTTGGTCGATGTGGATGCATAACTTGACATCAATGCTTTTTTTTTTTTTTTTTTTTTTTTTTAAATTGTGCCTGCACTTTTGCATTTCTTTCACATTGCTAATTTAATAAATCTGTCTTATTTTATGAGGACTAAAACGGTATATTGTAAAACATACTTTTTTATTGTATAGGGAAGCCAAATTCTATTGTGACACGACAATAATAGCACACGATAGTACATCATCCAAATGTTATCTGCTTCAGGAATACGCATTTGTGATACAGTATATTTAACACAGATAAGCAACTTAAAATAATGTGTGGCTCTATTCACACAAAATGACACAACTGGTGTTTGAAACAACAGACCAGTCAAAAATGCAGATTCTTGATTCATGTCACTTTGTCCACAACTGCAAGTGATTTGAAGTTATTAACTTTCATGCTAAGAGACAATGACTGTTCTTGTAAGTATTAGTATTGCAAGGGAAGTTTACCTGTGAAGTTTACCTGTATGTCTAATGCCTGCCTAATAACATATGTCTAATTGGTTTATAGATGGATTCACAAGATTTTAGATGGTAATATGAAAGCTAATGCTATTCTTTCTTATTTCTATACAACAACTTCAAATTAATAGCTTGCAAAGCCTGAAGTAAAATCCAAGTATTTATTACAAAACATAAGAATTGTAAAATGGTGGTTAAAAAAAAACAACAACAAAACAACAAGTGTTGGATATGGTAAAAAAAACGGCTTTCACTCTTCTACTCAAAGGGCTTTTACACTGCTTCCTCATTCACACACCCACACACACTTCACCGTGGTCACAATGTCCAGGGATCAAACCTACAACTTCTGGGTCTGAAGACGACCACTCTACCACTGAGCCATGCCGCTCATTGGCGACATTACTGTACACTATGCATGCCGTGACATGCAAAATCATACCAGAGGGAGGTGAGTGTCAGAGGTGTTTGGCAGGCTCTGGCCCACAGAGTACCTGTAAAGACAGTTGTCCACTTCATGCTGGACGTGTGGCAATAAATGCGGGGGCAACTGCCGCAGCCTGTGTTCTAAATGATTGCAATAAGCAGAGATGGCATCCTTGGAGTCGTCCTGTGTTAACCTCTCAAGGGCTTTGCCAATGCTACGCATCAACACTGTTGACTCCTCGCTGATTGTCTCGTCGAGTGTCCGCCTAGTGCGCTTCACCCGAGGCCTTGGAGTGCTTGTGCGGCTGCAAGCGATGCGCGAATGTTCCTCTTCCACGTGTGAGGATAATCTCTCTCTTCCATAATTGATGCGGTCTGCTGAGAGAGTTCTGGGCCTCGGGTCAGCCTGAATGAAGAAGGGCTCCTCCGGCGTGCTGGCAGAGATCTCACTGGAGCAATCTGAGGGGGATTCAGCAACAGCAGCTGAAGGTTCCTCCTCAAAAAAAAAAAAAAAAAAAAAAAAGGACACACGATAAAGGATTTGAAACCATGGATTCCTAAAACTAAAACTTGCAGTGTGTGGAGTACAGGTGACAAACTCAAAGCATGGGGGCCAGATCCGAACTGCCATATAATTTTATGTAGCCCACGAGAGCAAATCATGTGTTGTTGACTTCATGTTTCTAGCTAAAATACCAAAACTGCAAATCGTCTTCACTTAAAATAACGTTGAGGTAACACAAGCATTTTTTGTTACTAATCACCTTTCAAAAGCAATTTAAATATTATTGCTTCTGATTTAAAAAACAAGTCATCCGTCAATTTTTTGTGTGTATCGTATGTAATGTAACATTGAGGCCCTGATAGACCAAACCGACGTCGGAGGTCGTGAAGCGCCGTGGCGTCTGAATGCGCCGTCTGTTTGGTGTAGTGGCCACCGACGTAGTGTCGTAACCCGTCTGTAAGCGCCTTGGGGGCGTTTACGCATATGGAATCGGCGTCGCCAGTCGTGACATTTGGTCACTCTGATTGGCTGTTAGCTAGCAAATCAGCGCGCGGAGCGCCAACGGACAGTGACAAATGCGGAAAAACAGTGAGCACGCACGCCTCCGCTGCCTTAATCTTCTTACAACTCCAAGAGCGAGGGTTGACAATGTAATTATTTCACAATACCGTGTCAAGAACGTGATGGTTTACTTCACGTGGGAGTTCATCGTGAGCAAAGAATATAGCTGAATGCATTGTTTGCGTTTTTATAAACCGCCCCCGGCCAACAGCTTTCCGGTTGGATTTTTCTAACCATGAGAAATGGTGACTACCGCCTCAGATGGTATGGAAGAGTATGGAAAAATCTTATGCATGCGCAGAAGGTACTTTAATGGTCAGCGTCGCTGTCTGTCGTTGCGGTGTGTTTTGCCAGCGTGACGTGCCGACAGCCGGCCGGACGCCACAGGGGGTAAGCGCCTGTCACTGTTGGCCAGCGTCTTTTTGGTCTATCAGGGCCTTTAGGGATAGACCGATTTGGCCAGGCCGATTACGCTGGTCAACAATTTCTTTTAATCAGAGATGCAAGTAAACTTTAGATGATTTTTTTTTTTGCGCCGATTTGAAATCTCTCCTTGTTTTTTCTCTAGCACATCAGGTTTTCATAATAATAAAATATTTAATACAATACTATATTCAGTAGCTTTGGTTCAACAATGGGTGGATTTTTTTTTTTACTGAAATGGCATAGCTATTCGACTGGTCACGACGACATCAACAATCAAAATCATCGATAATTAATTTACCAGTCGACAAGGCGTTTATTTACGTATTTATTTGGTTTTTCTGTTGAAACTGCCTCATCTAGCACTTCTCTCGCTGTCTGTATGGCTTGTCTGTGGTGGTTGGGGACCACTGGTCTAGACTGCCAAGGAAAGGAAATATACTACATAAATGAAAAGGCAGGACTTCTTCTTCTGTGTTGTTAATAAAATGCAACAGACTTAATGCACTTTTTGAATGTAACGAGATATGCATTAAACAGATGGATTGAGAATCAAAAAAAGTCCAGTTACCTTGGTTTGATTGAATGTGGCTCTTTTGGAGTGGGGCTCTAGGAATTGTAGCCTGGTCAGGATCCAGTGCTGCCTGCCAGTCTTTTTTGCTCCAATACTTTCAGAGGGTGGAAGCTTCTTGTATCTTGAGTACTGGGTTCGAAGAGACTCCCACCTTCTCTTTAGCTCTTTCTCTGGAAGACAAAGGCAGTTAGTTTTGTGCCTTGGTAGCTTGTCCAATTCCTGTCTACGTGCTGCACTAACAAGTATTATTTTCCTTCTTTTCCTGAGAAAGGATGAATAAAGTATTCCTAGGTAAATGCTAAAAATAATAACATATGCCACAGTCCCATGCGATCAACCATTTTGGATGGCCACCAATGAGTGAGCACAACAGTGAGCACGCCTCCATCGCCTTAACCTTCTTACAAGTACAAGAGCGAGGGTTGACAATCTAAGTATTTCACAATACCGTGTCAAGAACGTAAGGGTTTACTTTGTGTGGGAGGTTATCGTGAGCGAAGAATAGAATGCATTGTTTACGTTGTTATAATCAGCCCCCGGCCAACATCTTTCCGGTAGAAGTTTTCTAACCATGAAAAATGGTGACTACCGCCACCGATGGTATGGAAGGGTATTACATCTTATGCATGCGCAGAAGGTACTTTAATGGTCAGCGTCGCTGTATGTCGTTGCGGTGTGTTTTGCCAGCGTGACGTGCAAACAGCCGGCCAGACGCCACAGGGGGTAAGCGTCTGTCACTGTTGGTGAACGTCGTTTTGGTGTATCAGGGCCTTTATGCATGCGCAGAAGGTACTTTAATGGTCGCTGTCTGTCGTTGCGGTGTATTCCTCCAGCGTGACGTGCTGACAGCCGGCCGGACGCCACAGGGGGTAAGCGTCTGTCACTGTTGGCCAGCGTCTTTTTGGTCTATCTAGGCCTACCAGGCTGCCGCCCCTCCCCCCTCTGCTCAGCGCACTAAGCACCACATACGCATATTGACCAATCACGTGCAACTTCAAGTGGAAAAAAAAAAAGCGTCTCGGACTCGAACGGAGTCGGCTCCCGTCCCCGTCGTTCACTTCAAAGAGCCGGCTCATAGAGCCGTTACGTTCGCGAACGAACCTGGAACAAAATCCTGTTCCACCTTTTCATGGCATAGCAAACGCACTTCTTGTTTCGCTTAACAGCAACAAAATAAGGAGTAACGGAGGGTGGCAACGAAAATGGATGCGTGCTCCATACGGGCAGTGCATTCTGGGTGAACTGAGACCCCGAAACGGTCTATTGATTCAAGATACTCGATAGCATGCTTACGCTTGCTAGATTTGAACAGAAACAATCAATGACATTTGCCAAGCGCAAGTGAACAATAACGCCGATTGTTACGGCCCGTTTCTGATAAAGACCTCTAGAGAAAAAAATAAATCTCACCTGATATTTTGAGTTGCGTTTCCATCTGCTGCCAGAGTTTTGCTCTCGTCATTTTGTCGACGTAGAGTTTCTCTGTAGCATCATACAGAGACGGCCTCTCCTGAACCATACGGATGAATTTCTCTTCACTTTCTTCCGTCCAGACGGCCATGTTGATGAAACGTAAGGTTCAAAACGATCAAAATCTTCTTGCACCTTTTTCGAACACTGCGGCTGATCCCACTTTTTTTACCTCCCCCTTCTTCTTCTTCTTTCACTTCTTCATCCTCGTCTTCTTCCTCCTCCTCAGCATTACCGCCACCTACCGGGCTGGAGTATGGACCAGTAGAAAGGCAGCAAATAAAACTGCAAAAAACAACAACGAGGACAACAGCAACAATGTACTCCTATCACATTAAAATACTTTACAGTAGATCTCAGAATTAATTTTGATTCTTTGTATACGATTTTTCAACTGTGTAGAACAATTCACAATATCTACCATAAACAATAAAAAAAATCCTATCTACAGGCAGTTTCCATCTTGAGTTTATCACAAGACGCTACTCCATTATGAGTCGGCACTGAAATTTTCTTGACTGCTTCAGAATAAAGATCTGTTCTACCTTAATCCATTGTATTCCTCCAGCTTTCTTGCTAACCATGCACCCTCCGTATACATTATTTAACTTTTTTATTCCTTTTTCCCATTTCCCATATTCGTGGTCCCCTTCACACCGACCACATCTCTGCGTGACTTTACAAAATTATGCCTTTATGTGAACGTTGTTATGTTTTTTTCCTCAGCACGAGCACCATGCAAGTTATGAAATATTTTGTGGTTCGGTCACCCTCGCCCACCATAGCATTATCTACCCCCGACCCACTAAGCCAATTAATAGTATCAGATAACAGAGCGACAGACTTGCCGCGAGGGGGCAGTGTTTACTAAAGTCAGGTTGATGTGGCGCAGACGAGGAAGAAAGGAGGCTGACTGATTGAATGCTGGCAAAAATGATTTTTTTAAATGAATGTTTTCTACCTTACCTGGCATGATGTTAAGAAGCACACGCGTCGCTACCTATTTAACGTTTGTTGTCGAGTCTAGCTATGAAAACGCCAACACACGGAGGCTGTGAGCCGTCTGAGATTAAGTAAGTTGAACGCTACTTCATCAAGTTCTTGGTTTTGATAGAGTGCGTCTGGGCGGACGTTCTTGACTTTAGCTTTTTTTTGGGGGGGGGGAAGTTTTAATCAGCAGTTGACAAGCTGAGATGCATAAAAATGTGAATTGAACATCTCGGCGACAAATATTTGATAACATGCGGTCTTGTATTTCAGAAGAAGCTGTTTCAATTTCATCTTCACTACTTCATTTGGCTTTGTTGAAGTGTTTTTGTTGTCCCCAATTCAACAGAACCCCAGGTAGCACCACCTCCTTCAGCAAAACAAAACAACTGAAGATTTTCCTTCAAAGGTTAGGGCTAATTTGAACTAAACGTTGAGTATCCATATTGTGGCTTCGTTGATGGATAAAACGTTTATGCTTACTTGGTACCAGCTCTTTAGTATACAGACTGAATTGGAGAGTCACCATGAAGAGGAGAAACTCTTCCAGATTGAAAACAGCTTCAAAGAATAAGATTGACCAAAGTCCCAACCCAAGTGAAGAAGTTGTCCAACGCCGGATTCATCCAAATAGGAGGAGGAGACGGGAATTTGATGAAGACAACATTAATAATGAGGACGAGAGCATCCGTGACATCGAAGTCATCAACAGTCATGTGGAGGAGGATCCTGGAGAAGGTAGTAGTGTACAAGTGGTTGATCGGGGATTAGATGATTCAGATGAGCAATTTTGCTCTAGCACTGCTCCTTCCCCTCTAACATTCACGGCTCCCAACATAAAGAGAAGACCAACAACAGGCCTATGCCCTTCCTGTCGGAAGCTCTACCAGAGGGCAAAGAGGTTGAAAAAGCCCATCAAAGATAAACTCTTGGCTTATGGTAAGTGTACCTAGGGTTGTTTATTGCGGGGGAGACATTCCACATACACCAAGTGAAAATGTGTGGTATAGAGACAATAATGGAATGGTCCTTGTTTATTGGTCTACTTGTACTTGGTATACTTGGTCATTGGTCATATTTAAAAAATAATAATTCACAAATTATGCCAGTGTATTTAGACTTATGAGCACAACTGTACATATTAGCAGAAAATGACTGGTACTGTTTAATGTATCTGCGCTATTGTCTTACTACAAGAAAATCACTTTTCAACTGTCTCCAGAAAACATTTACAACTATCAGCCTAAGCTTAGATAGCCCCTCTTCTCTTAAAGCCACTACAAATACAGCCACGGCTCAAAATATTGGCACCCATTTGCTTCTGTCAGATAATACACTACCTCTTCCAGAAATTGTAGTTACAAATTATTTTGTTTGCATTGGAGCAACACAAAAAAACTAAGGGAAACAAGCCAAATCTGATCATTCCAAATCTGATCATTCCACACATCGCAACAAATGATTGTTCAAATGGTGGATAAAGAACCTTGTTTGATTTCCATACAAATTCAAGTGCACCTCCCGCCGCCATTTCAATAAAAGGGATGCTATGGTAGGAGGACCCCACTGCTAACACAGACATATAAGAAAGCCATGATGGAGTTTTCCAACACTTATCTTGTGGTTCTATACCCTTCTGGGAGATTATTCTGTGGACAGATGAGACCAAAGAAGAGCTTTTTGGTCAGCACCCCACTGTAGTGTTTACCGAAAACTAAATTAGGCCTTTAAAAAAGAACACGGTCCCTATGTTCATGTTCAAACATGGTGGAGGTTCACTGATATTTTGGGGTTGCTCAGCTAATTCTGCTACTGGATGCCTTGACTGTGTGAATTGTATCACGATATCTGAAGTCTACACTGTCTACTAGGGGTGTAACGGTACACGTGGGTGTATTAATACGTTTTGGTATGGCATGTTCGGTTCGGTCCACTTGCATGCGGTTCGGTCCACTTATTAGCGCGAGCTTACGCACGGACGTTGACTGTTGCATGCGGGAGACGAGAGTGGCGGCACAAAAGCGAGAGCCAGAAAAGAGCCAGAGCTCGAAGGTCCCCGCGTACACTGCGGTCTACTGTTTGGGAACATTCTGGCTTTCCTGTTCCCCATCGCCGACGGGGAAAGGTGCGTGGTTAAGTCAGAAAGTTGTGCGGCGACATTGCTACATGAGATGGGCGGCAGATAGCACCTCTAACATGCACGGCATCATCCGACTGTGAATGTTTCTTAGGGAGCAAAAACGTCCAACTCAAATAGCGAGATTTATCATATTGTAGCGTCTTCCAGGAACACGCCGTCAGACGTAGTTTAATTATCACGTTTTTATTAATCCAAGTACAACTGCTCGCGCTCTCCTTTCTCCGCTGCTCCACTCGCTTGCCATACGATGCATTCATGAACCTCGGAAACATCACAACTCAGCAACACACAAATCCGACCACAACACAGATAACCCAATTCGTTGGGTTGTATACAATTTCATAAAGACTTTTTAAAGTTACTGTATTTTTTTCATTATAAAAATAGTTTTAATATAGTTAGCAATAATTGTAACTGTTTTTGTATGTATTTTTTTCACCACAAAACGTGTATATGAGCCATTCTACCGAATTGGTTGAAATTGCTGTCCCACAATGAAAATCAAATTTCAAAAAAACAATGAAGTGTTCAGACCTTGCACATTTCGTCATATCTTGTTATGATCTATTTTACCACAAGGCATTAATTGAATTACTGTTAAACTGAATGTACAAAGTCATCTTTTCTATGTCACTTCCTATTGGGAGGTGGCTGTCCCAATCTCGTAACTCCTGAATTTCAATTCATGGAAAAAAAAATTGTACAAGATTTTTGCCATTTTACAAAATACTTTACTTTAATAGAACATTTTGGTTGCTTTTAAATGTATTGTGAAAGATTTACATTGATTTTGTAGATTTTTTTCCACTTAGAAGTTTTTATGTTAAAAAACCTGTCCCAACTTTTTATGTCACTACCGAAAAGCAAAAAGTATTTGTCTGTAGGCAGGGCTTGCTTTTAGCCACATCCCCTGAAAATAAACGTGGTTTTAGGGACCGTCACTACCGAACACCTCATTGCGGTAATAAACTGAGCATTTTTTATTTTGATGCTAAATGTACTGTTTTCTATCTCTGTACACATGCTCAAAACTGTCTGTGGTAGCCACGTTGTGCCTAGCATTGTTGAGTATTGTCGACAACTATCATAAAAGGTCACTACCGAAACGTTTCGTTAGTGACATAATGGTTTCGGTAGGGACAATATGATGTTTCTTTTTGAATAAAGTAAGTTTTGAATAATATAATACATAGATACATATGTCATACATAGATCTTTCTGACTTTAATAATATTCTATTACATATTTTATCTTAATTTGAAGGGAAAAATAAAACCGAAGCAGTCACTACCGAAACATACAGAAAGGTTTCGGTTGTGACATAATGGTTTCGGTAGTGACAATATGATGTTTATTTTTTAATAAAGTAAGTTTTACATAATACAATACATAGATACATACGTCATACATATATCCTTCTGATTTGAACAATATTCTATTTCATGTTTTATCTTAATTTGAAGGGAAAATGCCAAAAAGCCCAGCAGATACAGAGTACAGGCGAAGGGTTAGAATGACCCAGTGAAATCCGAAGAATATTTAATAAAGGAAAGAGAAAGAAATAAGAGATGGAAGGAAGAAGGAAAGCTGAAGTCTACCAATGAATTATCCAGCAGAGAGCAAAGGAAAGTCAGAAGAGCATGGAGCAAAAGACAAGACCACCAGATGTCTCTCAAAAAAACAGAGAGAGAGGGAACATACATACAGGGATGTTTGTATGTTACAAAAATGTTTGTCATTCCAATTAAATTTTCATTGTGAAACCACAGTTTTTCAATGATGAAGAGCCCTATGATGGACAGGTGAACGGTCCAGCGTTTACCCTGCTTTTGCCCTAAGTCAGCTGTGATCAACTCCAACCCCCTGCGACCCTGAGTACAGCACAAAGCACTAGAAAATGGAAAAAATAATGTTTCATTAGTTATAATAAGCGTTAAAAGTTAAAATATAGCAAAAGTAGCTAAGTGATTACAATGCTACCCTGACACAAACTATTACTGCAACGGCAGCAACAATATGGTCACATCTGGTGCAACATGAATACAATAAAAGTTTTTCTGAAATAAAATACAAATTTCACACATTTTCCAACCCTGAATTTGAACCAATTCAGTAGAATGACCCATGTATGTACTGTCATGGTAACTTGGCTTTAACTTGAATACTTAGATGTGTCATAGGCCGTTGCTGCTGAGTGTTTAAAGATTTCAGTGTCTTAATAATTTACAAAATTAAGAGATCTTTATTAGTGTATTTTTTATTCTGGTGCAATTTCTTAGAATATCACCCGAGTGGTTCGCTTTTATTTATTTTTTCGAAAAAAAAGTACAGTTTACTTGTCATCTTTTGAAAATAAACATTTTTTTTTTAAAATCTTTTTTTTTTGTACCGAAAATATACCGAACCGAAGTTTCCCAAAAAAACGAATCGAACCGAAACGTGATTTAGCGTACCGTTACGCCCCTACTGTCTACCAAAGAATTTTGAGGGTGCGATGGGTGCCAGCTCAGTCTTAGTCAGAGGTCATGGGACTTACACCGAGGCACACTTCATAAAGCATCCAAATGGCTTGAGGAAAAAGAATGAGCAAGTTTTGAAGTGGCCAGCAATGAGTCCACAACCGAATCTCATAGAACACGTCTGAGAGGACTTATTATATTCTTGTTACCTGAGAGAGGCACAGGAGTGCCAATGTTTTGGGCTATGGCTGTATGACTCATTTCAGGTTCAGTTATGCTTAGTTACGCCTTCCTCAGGCAAGTAAATACCGTGCGCCCATTATAAGTAAAGATGGAAGCTTTACTTGTGGTATGTATTTCAGATCCCACCTCCTTAACGTGCGACCAGTGGGTCCTGCTGAAAAAGTGGAATCCAAGTAGGCTGCCTCACTCAGGGTAAGTAAAGTCTTCGGTGCAACGCTGGAAGTGGCCTGTGAGCAGCCTGTGAATGAAGACACTTGATTTTGTTTTGTCAGGAAGCTTTCCCGCTGCATGCCCCTTGTGCACACACATTTCAAGAGGAAGAAGAAAGCAAAGCAGAACAAGCAGGATGGGCATAAAAACTTGTGCTCAAGGCTGCATGTCTTCCTTCAGAGGTAATGCTCTAAAGCTGAGAATGCACTTTAAATTGACTTGTGTTCTGTCAAATGTGATGAATGTGTTTGTGTGTCAGGAACCTCAGGCGGCCTCGCAAAGTGCTAGCAAGAAAGGAAAGGAAGAGAAACCAGAGGAAGAGGGCAAGAGATGATTCCCAGGATTCTCAAATTGCCAAGCAGAAGCATCGCCGTGGCAACAGCCCCCCGCAGGACGACAGCGGCAACTCTAACGATCAGAGCGATTTGGACTCGACTTGCGCGAGTCTTCATGTTGAGCAATTTCGCAGTGGAGAAAGCACAAATTTCAGTGGAGAAAGCACAAATGAAAAGGACTCAAATATGACTGCTAACATTCCCTGTACTTTCACCTTGGGAACCACCAAGCTCGGCACCATCCCGCCCAAGCCAAAAGCACCAAGGAAGAAGGCGGCGTTCCAAGACTTGCTCGCCCAGTTACGTGGCAACAGGAGCATGATTTTCAAAGAGACCCAATAGACACTTGCAGCTAAAGTTGGTTGTACTGTGGCGAAGGAAGTCTCTAACATAAGAGATTTAGCCAACAGTAATAATTTACTTATTTTCTTAGTGACGTAACTGTTATTAAAAGTTGAGTCAACAGGATTTCAGAATAAATGTTTCTAAATTACAATTCCATTTGAAATGGGCATACTTTTCTCTTTAATGCCACAAGTATCTGTGCTTAAGAGACTGAAGGGATCACTCTTGTTGCTTTATTTCAGTTAGTCAGGCTTTAAGTCCAGTCGCTTTATGTGTAAGGATGGGAATAATACGTAATATATTGATGAAGAATTGAGTGGAGTGGCATTTTGAATAATCAGGTCTGAAGCCATTGGGCAAAAAATGTGGACAAAAGATGCACTGCAAAAACTGGGCTTAACAAGGAGTAAAAAAGTTGTGGAACGAAGTATGTTACTTAACTGCAACAAATGTAGCTACCAATAGAACGCATTTACCTCACATGGCAAGCGTTCTTAAAACAGTGTAAAAAACATCCGTGTTCAAATACCAGGTTTTTGTGCTATAAGAAGTGAAGCCAAGATAAATTCAACACTTTTTCCACATTTAATGGGACTTATATAACCTGTACAACACAACAAATCTAACAGCATGGCCAGAAAGTTGAACTTTTCAGACCATTGCAACGCGACAACACATTTTTACCACATGCAGTTGGGAGATTTCAAGAGTGTTGTTTGCAAAATTTGGCTGGTCTTGGAGGTTTTCCTTTGTTAGGCTTTCCAATGTTCAAGTGCGTGGCAATCTTTTCTTGTCCTTGTCCTGATACACTGTTGCTATCCTTTTGGTGTGATGGTCATCAAGACGTTTGGCTGGGCATTTAGGATTGGACTTTGACTTTGTGGTGGGCCTGATGTGTATTTGAGTGAAACGGGGTTTGGTTCTTTGGCAGAGGGGATTTGTGTGTTTTTATGTGACCAATAAAACGCATTTTCAAAGGCTTCCGTCTTGCCACCCTGTAGCCCAGACAGAATAGGAAGATGTGCGTTACTGTTGTCACATGTACTGTACTAAATAGTCAGTACTTTCCTAAAATCCCTGCAACTCCTTCAGTGTTGTGGTTGGCCTCTTGAAAGCCTCCCTGAACAGTTTTCCTCTAAAGTTTCATCAATTTGGGCGAGAGGTCCACTTCTTGGTAATGTCACTGCTATTTTTTTTCTGTATTTGATTGTGACTGTCTTCATTGATTTACATGTTATACTGAATGCCTTGAGAATTTTTTTTTTTTACCCTTCTTCTGACTAATGCCTTTAAACAATGAGCTCTCTGCAGACCATGACTGTAAAATGTGACGAAAGAAATGTCAGGAAAAGCCTACTAGTACACTGAACTTCTTTTGGGGTTTATCCAAGACACTTCAAACGGTGGCAGGTGTGTGCTGAGTCTGTAGGCTCCCATTGCCTGCAGACTCAGCACACATTGCTTAATTAGAATCAGAATTAAGGATTACTTGATTCTGATCACGCACCAGTTATAATATATTATTATTTATAGTTAAATATATATATTATATAATTAGTTATATATGTTATATATTCGCCACCAGTCGGACATGTGAAAACAATGGAATGCCTGTCTTTTTATTGTGTGATAATTTCTATTTTGTTTGTGCTGTTATTGTATGTTGTTTTTATTTGAAGGGGACCTTGAGTCTGGAATAAAAATTGATTGATTGATAAGAGTGTGTGCAACCACATCTCAGTTTATTTTGACTTCCCCTCTTATGTCACAAAAACCTGCCAGTTGAACAGGTTGTGTAACATTTTTATACCCACTAATATACCTAAATATTATCTTTTTTTTAAAAAAATCTCTTTACAGAGAAAAGCACATTTTGCTTTGATTTGCAAGATTTAATCTCAGTTAACCTTGATTTGAGGTGTTTTTTGCAGTGTGGTGCGCATGCTATGGGCTAAGCTAAATCAATGCTGTCGTCCTAAATGGCACAGGCCTTCTGGACATTATTATACAACAGTGCATTGGCATCAAAACAAGAGCCTGGAATATTCATAGAGATTGTCCAATCCCATTAAAAACAATGTCATAATAATTAATATTGCTGGAAGAAATGGTTGTTGTTGTCTGTGACTTTTCTTGACAAAGAAGTGCATAATTCAATCATTATTATTCTTCTTCTTATTATTTTTTTGTAGGTATTTGAAAAGGAAAATGTGTGTCGATTTTCCGAATTTGTCTATACAAAAGAGGTCAAACAAATAGTCCCACCCTGGGAACCCAGGTGTCCGTCAACGTGTTTTACTCAGTAATGTTGTTTCTGAGATTTTTTTAGGCTGATAGCGGTGAACCTGGAGGAAGGGAGAGGAAGTTGAGATAAGGGACTGGCACTCTTTAGAAAGTGTAACGCTTTGGATTTGGGAGGTGGTCAACTGTTTGTTGATGGGATTGGTGTATTAGAAGAGGATGTACATTCACAGCTGAAACAGGATGTGTGTCTGCAGACCTGCTCCACGGTGCATGGTTGGTGTACAAAGGCTGCTGTATTCGAATTAAATTGATTACACTGACTCTTCTGTATAATAGCACACAGATCAGCCACACCGTAGAGACCGCTTGCACAATCTAAGTCCCAATGTTGCATCAAAAAGTCCGCCCTGTAAAGATGTTGATTTGCTAAGATATGAGGCATTCATTTTGCACTATGTTTGTTATTGTGGCTTTAGCGCGACATGATACTGAGAGGTGTTTCTGGTCTGATTTAGCAGAGAGTCAAAACACGTCTTAGTCGTCACATAGCATTTCGTCACTCTAAAAGAAACAGCTATAATAAACATAATTAGTAACGCTGAAAACTGAAATGATTATCTTTATGAACGCAATTTTCTTATTTCATACATTTGGATCGCATTATATGCTTGTGATCATGTTGTGGTTTTTCCTGTGTAAATATGACCTGATCTGTACAAGCCTGGAATTAAAAAAAAAACAAAAAAAACACAGTACATTAAATTGAATTGGCAAAGAAATGTGAAAGGAGGTACATGTACAGAATTTATCTTGGGCTGAACAATTTGAAGTTGAAACTGAATTGATTAAGAAATGTGAGTTAAATGTGTAAAATCCCTCCTAATTTCATAATCGCATTGTGGAAATGATTCAAAAGTGCGTGAATGCTCTTCAGCATTTACACAATTATCATTGTCCATCTCTCGGCAAACTCGAAACATCGTCGTCATCACCATCATCATCATCTGTGACGCAGAGAGGGCTCGCTCGACTGAGAGCACGTACACGCACGCGCGCGCGCGCGCGCGCACACACGCAAACACACACGCATTGTCTGTGCCCCTTCTGCGTTCTTTCCGATTGCCAATAGACCTTGGTGATCACAAAGCCGGGGTCTCAGGGCCAAAACAATTCAAGTGGCGTGCACGCACAGGATGGCATCCTGTGATAGAAGCAGTATCAGCACCTGACACCTCCAAAACAAGAAAAGCATTTTGTCAGCGCCGCAGATGGGTTCGAGCGTGTGAGGGAGGAGCACCAGCAGGCCTTTATAACTCGTCCACTTGAGTCTCAGCCTCACTCGGCAGAGGAAGGAGAGTCCATCATGTCGTACTATGAGGTAAGCTTTGTGCAAATAATGTAAGAGATAAACACATTCGTTTTTACCGTCACATGCATTCGATCATCGCTGCTGTCTGCAGCATATCCTCGTCGACTTCGAATACAATGACACCAGTTCCGGCTCTGGTTCCGGTGACATCGGGGTGGATCTGGAGGAGCCGTGTGCGGTGGAGCACGCGAGGACCTCGGACTTCCAGCAGGTCTTTTTACCCGTGGTCTACGCTCTCATCTTCCTTCTGGGCATCACCGGAAACGGTCTGGTGGTCTTCGTGTTGGGCTGCCAGCGTCGGTGAGTCAGCCGGATGGATCATTTGTCCTTCGGAAATTTCGGTTAAAAGTCCAATACTTGGCCGATTGCTTTTCAGGTCCAAATCCAGTCTTACTGACCGGTACCGACTGCACCTGTCGGCCGCCGATCTCCTCTTTGTTGTGGCGCTTCCGTTCTGGGCGGTGTATGCGGCGCTGGCCGACTGGCGCTTTGGCGCCGTCACCTGCGTTGGCGTGCACGTCATCTATACGGTCAACTTGTACGGCAGCGTGCTCATCTTGGCCTTTATCAGTCTGGACCGCTACCTGGCAGTGGTCCGAGCCACAGACACCAACACGGGTGGCCTGAGGCAGATGCTGGCTCACAGATTGGTCTATGTGGGTGAGTGTCTGTCTCTCTTTGCGTTTTTTACCACGCCCGCTGTCGCTTCTCCTTTTTCACTGGCGCCCACTGGTCTCTAATCGGTGTTTGGGTCACCACTGACTGCAGGTGCCTGGCTGCCCGCTGGCTTGCTAGCCGTTCCCGACTTGATATTCGCCCGAACTCGAGAAGGCGGCGAGGGAAGCACCCTGTGCGAGAGATTTTACCCGGAGGAAAATGCTCCTCTGTGGGTGGCGGTCTTTCACCTGCAGCTAGTCCTTGTGGGCCTCGTGATCCCGGGTCTGGTGCTTCTGGTGTGTTACTGCGTCATCGTCACCAGGCTGACCCGGGGCCCTCTCGGGGGCCAAAGGCAGAAGCGGCGAGCGGTGAGGACCACCATCGCGCTGGTGCTCTGCTTCTTTGTGTGCTGGCTGCCCTACGGAGCGGGAATCTTCGTGGACGCCATGCTGCGTTTGGAGGCTCTGCCCCGCAGCTGCCACCTGGAGGCCGCGCTGGGTGTGTGGCTGGCGGTGGCCGAGCCCATGGCATTCGCACACTGTTGCTTGAACCCGCTGCTGTATGCTTTCCTGGGGGCAGGTTTCAAAAATTCTGCCCGCAGAGCCTTGACATTGAGCCGAGCATCCAGTTTGAAGGTTTTACCCAGACGACGCAACGGGGCCTCAACAACTACGGAGTCCGAGTCATCCAGTTTGCACTCTAGCTAGACTTTGCTTATTCTGGAAGTGTGTGTGTGTGTGTGTGTGTGTGTGTGTGTAATAGAAATAATCTGAGAATTTAAGGAGCAGTCTGCTGGCAGTCTTCTCTTGTAAATACTTTCTTGGTGGATTTCTCCTCAGTGCTGCTGTGCTTTCACTGTATTGTAATGGTTTCTAATAAAAATAGACAAACACTTGTGAAAGTCTTTCGTGTCATGATTCATACTGTATTCTTCCTCATTGAGACGAGTTAAATACAACAACAGCAACAGAATTGCCACTTTAGGATATTAAAGTTAATATAGACATTAATGGACTTTTCTTCAGAAAACTAAAAGTCGCTACGCCTTACGGTTCCCTAAACAGCCACTGAACAGTTTCTTAGTTGTTGTTTCTGTTCAAAGTTTCTGGACTTTATTACGAAACGCGGTGCACTTGCAAAAATTTGTATTCAGACTTATTGTATTTTTTCACTTTTCAATCTTTTTTTTTTTAATTTTTTTATTTTTTTTTTATCCCGGGCTGCTGACCTCTTGGCCAGATCACCCTTGTGAAAGGTTTTATCTGGTTTAATAAAGGTTATATACAGTATATTTAACATATGGTTAAAACAAATCATTTTCCAGTAAAACTGACCATTATCCACTTCGTAAGGCCAATATTTTTGGATACAAAGCAAAATGTGCTGTTATTCTTAAAATGATGAAAGGGGGCATAGAACTGGAACATCACAGCTGAAAGCACCCACGACGAGAATGAAAGCAATAAACTAGCACATGAATCCATTCACCAGTGGATGGTTGATGGTCCAATGCTTCTTACGGGAAAAATGTTGCAATCGGTTTTCAGTATGGCGTGTGCTTAATCTTAGCACCCTTGTACAGTATTATTTCACCATCAACCAACTGAATCCAAACATCTGAAGCCGCCGATCCGAAGCATGGATACAATAAAATTCCAGTGCAAAATGACGTGCGAAAGCAGGTGAATCAGCCATATTGCGTGTGGGTGAATGTGCTCTGTGGTGACATGTTTGTGTGTGAATACGATAATCGTTTTGTTGTGTGAGAGCACAGGGTGCAACAGGGGGTCAGGAGTAGGGATAGACCGATTATCAGCCAGGCCGATTATTGGCTTTGATGAATATCGGCATCTGCCTTTTTAAAAAATCTGAAACCGCGTTGAAATGAAAACAAAAATATGTGAAAGTTTAACATTTCTGTTTATTTTTGAAATTCCAAAATTTTGAAATTTTGGAAACACGTCCGCCTCACAGTTCAGAGGTCGTGGGGTCATGGGGCCTCCCTGCGTGGAGTTTGCATGTTCTCCCTGTGCCTGCGTGGGTTTTCTACGGGTACTCCGGTTTCCTCCCACATTCCAAAAAAATGCATGGTAAGTGGATTGGACTCTCTAAATTGACCCTAGGTGTGATTGTGAGTGCGGATGTTTGTCTTTGTGTGCCCTGCGATTGTCTGGCAACCAATTCAGGGTGTCCCCCGCCCACTGCCCAAAGACAGCTGGGATAGGCTCCAACACGCCCCGCGACCCTTATGAGGATAAGCGGAATCGATAATGGATGGATGGATGATATTGTCCAAATTTATAGTAATAATCATTTTGAAAAATCAACATTCAATCAAATCTGAAAAACTGTTCAATAAACATATGCTTAAAGACGTTTAAAAAAAAGTTAAAAGTTGTTTTTTGTTTTAGATTTTGATGCCAATATTTTCCTTTTTTCTTTTTAAAAATATATGTCGGATCGAAATATCGGTTATCGGCCTCCTTGACTACTATTACTCTGTATAGGTATCAGCCCTGGAAAAAACATATCGGCCTATCTCTAGTCAGGAGGTGTCTTTTCTTCTTTTAAGACACAAATATATTCTCATAAGCAGGTTGTACAATATCAAATGAAAAAAAAAACATCCATAGAAAAAAACGCATATTATATTATGTGAAAAGTCTTTGTATTACTGAATCAGCTCCAAATACAATAACGGCAAAATATAATTTGTTATAGTTTTGGGCCGTGGAGGGCTTGCTGTACTCAAATGCAGCTAAATATTTGTAATCCAAGCAAAATTGCCTCTAAATACTCATCACAGTGAGTATTTAAATGATTATAGCATCTTTTTTTTAGAAATGTTCCCTTCTCCAGACTGGTCTACAGTCCATAGTGTAGTCTTGATTGTGCACCCGGGATTGTCTCCAGCATCCCACAAACCTCAACAGGATACTGAAAATGGTACTGAAAATAGATGGACGGTGTTGCTTGCACAGATAACTTAAGAAAAGTTTTATGCGTGTTATGAGCTGATGATTTTTGATGTTTGTGTTTTGTGAGTGTCACGCCACCACAGAAGGCAACCAGCGATGTCAAAATCAAAGTTAAGTGTTAGCATACTAGTTTTCCTTACCATTTCACATTAGCAGTGGTTTACTTCTTTTTAAAAATGGATGATGGCTAAGCAATGTCTTCAGATACACATCACATTATATGTCATCAAAATTAAGAGTGAGCACACAATTTTTTGGTTTTAAATACCATCCTTTTTTGGATTAGAATAGTGGTTTTCAATGGATGCTTATACAGCAGTTGACATATGTAAACACTTGTTTGATCATTAGATGTTATTTTCAGTGGGAAAATGTCAATCCGAAACAATTCCAAGATGATAACTTATGGAGATTCCGGTGTAAAATATTTTGTATGTTGCTCTGCAAGTCAACGCTTGGCAAATATTGGGTTCATCTGGTATTCTACTTAGTGCTCATGGGAATATTTATGACACAAGCACACACACACACACTTAGAGCGCTCCCCACATCACTACTTCCACTCGGAAGTGAGCGAAACAGAAGCTGGAAGTTTACTGTGTCCCGTTTCCTGGATCAAAGGAAAGGATGAAGATAAAGATGACAGTTTGGAGATGATGAAGTTTAAAGTTGCACCTACAAAAGAAGACTTTTGTCTCATGCCTGTGATGATCGGTATGCCCAACTGCGGTATGTCTACATGGGGACAAATTCTACCTTAAATTCTACCTTAACCTGTGGCCTCTCTTTCTCACACAGCAACACATCACCCCCTTCTATTCATAGGGCATTCAAAACAGGAAAGACTTCCTGCAACTCATTTTAGGAAAAACAAGCAGCTAAAACAATCAAACAACCAAGGCGCACTGCACTCTGCAACGCCAAGCGCAGCAATAAAGCAAATGCATGGAGGAGACATAAAGAGATGTTTAAATCACAGCGATGTACTACAAACCTACTGTAAACATGCAAGCAATAAAAATCAAGATGGTGTTTCCTCAAAAAAACATACACCTACAAATTACGACCCGGATGGAATTCTCTCAACACTGGCTTCCTCTTGCTGGTGACGATGAGAATTTAAATGAAATGTTTAGTGCAAATAAAGTTCAAGTTGAATATTGAATGCTTGCTTCATGAGAACGCACAACAGTGTTAGTCATCATTTCAATTAATCTGCAACCGCAATGTTGAGGAACCCCTCGCCCTCCAAAGTGTTTGGTGAGAGAAAAAAGGCTAAAGCAATAAACTAAACATCGCAGTACTGTATTGGAGCGGAGATGAGATGTCTTTGTTTGTTTTTATATTTGGGGTTTTATTGGATTGCAGCTGGAACACCCCTCCCACCCCCAACACCCCCAATCGCAAGTCATTAGTACCAAATCATCATGTCATATTTTTGCCTTGCAAAATCTCTCAATAATGTGGGAAATACGTGATCCCAATAACAGGCCATCGGCAGTCATCCCCCTGACTGTTGTTTCTTCCTCTTCGGAACTTTAGTCAGGAGTTTGTGTTTCATAATTTGATACATGGACAGATGCTTAAAGAATAAGTCAAACCAAACATATTTTTTCAAGTACTGTATGTTCTATGCAAGGCATTCTGACTAATATTGCCTTTGTGGAATATGAGAAATCCAGCTGTTTCTAGCCATCCCCGGGGGCAGCCATTTTGTCACTTCTGTCGACTGAAAATGACATCACAGTTGCTCAGGGCTCAGGTAACAACCAATCACGGCTGACCTGTTTTCTGAAGCTGAGCCGTGATTGGTCATTCCCTGAGCAGTTGTGATGTCATTTTCAGTCGACAGAAGTGACAAAATAGCCGCTCCCTGAGATGGCTAATTATGGGTCGATTTTGGGTCGACAACATTTATTTCAATACCCACAGATGGGTTTTAATAAATGCATGTAGATTCATTGAATTGGCTTCTTGCTGCTGCTTGAGTGTCGGCTAGAAGTAGGAGACGCATCCTTCCTGTGGCTATGAAAAGTCTTCACACCCGTGTTCAAATGACTGTTTTTTTCTGGTCTAATAAAGTAATCATTTAGAAGCTTTTTCCCACCATTAAGGGGACCTAAAACCTGTAAAAAAAAACCAACAAAGAAATGTGTGAGAGGGGAAGTAAACATAAACAAGTGAAATAATGTGGCTGCACAAGTGTGCACACCCTTTTATAACTGTTTTCAGAAGTAACCATTCACATTCAAGCATGTGTTAAACAGGTGTCAGCACATACTTGTGGCCACCGTTTCAGTCGTTTATTTAGACTTCAACTGAGTTGTACAAGTTATAGGCCATGATAAAGGTGATTAAAAAATATATTCTCATTTCTTTACAACACAAAAATTTGGCATTTGAACAGGGATGTGTATACTTTTTATATGCACTGTTCTCCTCTTGGCTCCCTGTAAAATTTAGAATACCATTTAAAATCGTTCTCCAAATCTATAAAGCACTGAATGGTCAGACGCAATGTTGTCTTGAAAGTGGTAGGTGGTGGCTTATCATCTTACCGGTACTAGAGCACCATGCTGTTAGGAGTCAGGACTTGCTTTTGAATTGTAATTATGTGTTGGACCTGTTTAAGATGACTGTGTGTTCATGAGGCGTGACGTCCTTCTGTGTCTGTGTGGCTCGTCTCGTTCCGAGTATTACCTGTATGTTTTCCCCTCATACCAGTAAAATTGTGTTCTTCTTCATTTGAGTCCATGCCTCAATGTTAATGTAATGTAAGAATTCACATTTTCTTGTGATTCCTCAAATTTGTAAAAGCAGTTTGGGGGGCAGAGCCGTCCATTATTTTTAAGGGTTCCAAGTACACCAAAATCTTCTTTCAAAACTTATTGTCATACTAAGCCTTACTCAGGCTTGTACACATTGAAAGCGCACCGATTGAAATACTCAAAACATAAAGAGAAAATAAGAGCACATTGTAGAGGAAACAGATCAAAACAACGGAACAATTACTACTTTCAGTTGCTGTGGTAATTTCCCTACATTAGTTGGTTATTTTAACAAATCTGAAATATATAATATAATATAACATAATATAATATAATATAATATAATATAGGCGGCACGGTGGTCGACTGGTTAGCACGTCCGCCTCACAGTTCAGAGGTCGTGGGTTCGATCCCGGCTCCGGCCTCCCTGTGTGGAGTTTGCATGTTCTCCCTGTGCCTGCGTGGGTTTTCTCCGGGTACTCCGGTTTCCTCCCACATTCCAAAAACATGCATGGTAAGTTGATTGGATACTCTAAAATTGCCCATAGGTGTGATTGTGAGTGCGGATGTTTGTCTCTGTGTGCCCTGCGATTGGCTGGCAACCAATTCAGGGTGTCCCCCGCCTACTGCCCAAAGACAGCTGGGATAGGCTCCAGCACATATTATATAATATAATATAATATATAATTCTCTGGCGGCACGGTGGTCGACTGGTTAGCACGTCCGCCTCACAGTTCAGAGGTCGCGGGTTCGATCCCGGCTCCGGCCTCCCTGTGTGGAGTTTGCATGTTCTCCCCGTGCCTGCGTGGGTTTCCTCCGGGTACTCCGGTTTCCTCCCACATTCCAAAAACATGCATGGTAAGTTGATTGGACTGTCTAAATTGCCCCTAGGTGTGATTGTGAGTGCGGATGTTTGTTTGTCTCTGTGTGCCCTGCGATTGGCTGGCAACCAATTCAGGGTGTCCCCTGCCTACTGCCCAAAGACAGCTGGGATAGGCTCCAGCACGCCCCGCGACCCTTGTGAGGATAAGCGGTACGGAGAATGAATGAATGAATGAATATAATTCTCTCAGAATTTTATAATATATATAATCAAATCTGAACCAAAACCAAAAAATCCACATATCGGTTGTTTTAATGTTGATCTTTTAAAAGATTGAATATAAAATATGTTCATGTTATATGTCCTGCCGTGTTCTCCCATTATTACACTTGTCAAAAGTGTCCAATTTGAATTCAAAGTGTATGGCGTGCACAGCTCATATGAAAAAAAAAAGTGTCTTGGAACATAAACAAACGCAAGCAACTGTCTTTCATTTCCTTCCATGCATGAGTACAATTGTTATTTCCCGCCCTTTCCTTACGTTGTCTGTGATAAATGTGTTGAGGTTCTCCACTGTGTGAATATGTTTATATTTGACACTTGACTGTACATTTTTTTACAATTCCAATACAATTCCTGCCATCTTCAAATTCTCATTTCCCTACATGTAGTAATGTTATCGTGGTTCCTTGCACATTGGCACCATTTTGCCTGTAGGAAATAGGAATTCTTTCACAGACTTGAAATTGGGCGGTGTGCTGTTTTCATACTAGCAAAACTAGATTTTCAATAGTAGTTTCGCTACCTAGTGTATTTGAACAATCGCATTGCTCTCGGGATTCAAAGTTTGAAAGCTCTTAATGCTGACTTTCAGGATGCGGCATGTAAGCGTGCGTGTGTGTGCGCATTTGCTTGCGTGTGTGTTTTGTTTCAAAGTGTTTGCCGACAGGTGGTCAGGTTCCCTCATAGTCAGACACGGTTTGTCTTGAGTTTCCTGCTGCTGAACAATCGTGGGAAAAGCAGAGGTCAAGACAAAAGGAGAAATAAAGAGGGCGAGAGAGACGGGGCTTCATCCAAATGGCGTGCAACAACTTCCTGCTTGGTTCCTAGTGGATTAATACAATGTGACAGGTGAAACCAATTGCCTCCTGACAGTGTTCATAATGACCGCCATGTGCGGATGGAAACCCAGCAAGGATCTGGGAACCGCGAGAGAAGTGAATGAAATAATAAAGTGTTTCATCTCGCAGATGGTGCTGAGAATGAAGCCTGCGTTGGTCAGATTTCAGATGCTGGCGTTCCTGTGCTCATTGTAGAGTTTTGGTGTGTAAACAAGTAGCCATCTGAAAGCAGTTGTATAAGAAGTATAACCTTTGTTGGGGATATTTGAGGACTATCAATCTGGATTGGATGGGATTGAAGTTACTGTTACTCTATCTATCTATCTATCTATCTATCTATCTATCTATCTATCTATCTATCTATCTATCTATCTATCTATCTATCTATCTATCTATCTATCTATCTATCTATCTATCTATCTATCTATCTATCTATCTATCTATCTATCTATCTATCTATCTATCCATCCATCCATCCATCCATCCATCCATCCACCCATCATAGTACTATGAAAAGGTATTTGCCCTCTTCTCGTCCCCGGTACGCTAGAAGCTAAAACAGAGAAGTGCTTCGGCTTGATCTCACAAACTGATGACTGAACATTTTCCCTCAGAATTTTATGTAAACAGCAGAATTCATAGTTCCATCTTTCACAGCAAGTAGTCCAGGTTCTGAATTAGCAATGAGCCCCAGAGCATCACACTTCCACCATCCTGTTCAACTGTTGGTATGATGTTCTTTTTTTGAAAACTGAAATTTTTTTAATGTGAAACACACCTTCCATAAAGTTCAACTTTTGACTTGTCAGTTCATATAGCCTAATATTCTCCCAAGAGTATTGGTCATCATTCACATGTTTTGCAAACGTGAGCCTTTATGTTCTTTTGGGTCAGCAGTGGTTTTCACCTTGTATTGTGTTGCTTTGCATTCTACTGCCAATTGCTGTCGACTGAAAATGACATCACAGTGCCTAAGGGCTAAGGCAACGTCCGTCACAGCTCGCCCGTTTTCTGGGTTTGATTATGTGACGTTCACAAGGTGGGCCCTTGGCCACTGTGATGTCATTTTCAGTGACAGCAAGTGCCATTACAAGGCAAATTGGCAGCCCCCGTAGATGGATAAAAACGGGTGGATTTGCGGATTAATTCATATTCCACAAACACAATATTAATCATATTATGGTGTGTAGACTTGTCTAATTAAAGCATGTAAAACGTGTTTTTGTACAGCCAATTTTTGACTAGACTTTCTCTTTGAGCACTGGAAGCAGTGCATCCAAGAGTACTGCTACAAAATAAAGATAATAGTCTGTTGAAATATATGAATACAATTTCATGGAACACGTTTTAGAATTTAGGTTGTAAATGCAGGTCATTGCTTGTCTGTCCAACATGTAGGAGTATGTTGGGATTTTCACTGCCCCCTCGTGGACATTATGAAACTCAATTCTGACAGGATTTGGTTAAAAAAAAAATACTGGGGCAATTCCTCAAAAAACTACAGCGATCAACAAAGCATATTCCAAGCACGTTTAAAGTGGATAAAACGCAGAAAATAGCATACAATCGAAAGCATTTGGCCAAAATGATCTTCCCTAAACGTCATTGGATTCGGTCGGACACGGCACTTCCTGCATTTCAAGAACGTAACTCTTGATTGGCTACAAACCCTGGAATATTTACATACCAGTTCTGATTGGACGAAAGCGACGCGCCAAACGTCACGTGGTGTAGCCTTTCGCGCGAAACTGTACCCTGTTTTGTCGTCCTCGTTGCTCAGTACGGGAATTGTATTGTTTCATATTTCCAGTTTTATCCACTAGTTTTGGATCATTTCAGCATGGATGTTGCCACAGCGACCGCAGAGAATGCCGGGGAGACGGTGAAAGACGAGTTGGCGGACAAGTGTCAGAAGTTATTCCAGGCTTTTTTGGAGGAGTAAGTCAAGCAAAACTCTATTGCATTGTTGTTGGCGAAAGAAAAGTGTATGGCCGTACGCTTCTAATATACATTCAAACAGATGGCAAAAAGCACTCAGAGTATGAAGTACAGATACGTGTGTAAAATAAAACTGGTAAAAGTATTGTATTATATTGACTTTTTTACTTGGATGTATCGGAGGCTTAAAAACTAACGAGCCTATTTTGACAGAGTAAGGGGTAGAAAGTATTGGTATGCTTTCACATGATGGGAGTAAAAGCTCAAGTTGAGAGGTTTAAGTAAAAGTACAAATACCTGCGAAAATTACTTTGAGTAACGAAGTATTTGTACTTAGCTATTTCCCACCACACACACACACACACACACACACATATATATATATATATATATATATATATATATATATATATATATATATGTATGTATCGTACATGTATATATAATATATGTATATACATATACATGTATATGTATGTGCATATGTATGTG
The DNA here is from genome assembly GCF_054856515.1 of Filicampus tigris. Lineage (NCBI taxonomy): Eukaryota > Metazoa > Chordata > Actinopteri > Syngnathiformes > Syngnathidae > Filicampus > Filicampus tigris. Next base: position 7,843,217 of record NC_141226.1, read on the forward strand.
CATGTGCATGTGCATGTACATGCATGCAAAGCCACCACTCACAAAATAATAACCAGAGAAGAAACATTGAGACTACCTGATCCACTTTTATTGATAGAGATGGATAGATTTCTTTCAATTAGATTTGACCCCACCCCTGTGGCCTGTGTGCAGGTTTCAGACTGCGGATGGAGAAGTAAAGTATGTCCGGGAAGCCGAGGAGCTGATCCGACCTGAGAGGAACACACTGCTGGTCAGCTTCATTGATCTCGAGGTCTTCAACCAGGAGCTGGCAACCACCATCCAAGAGGAATATTACCGGTGTGGTGCCTTTTTTAAGTGCCTTGTGCCTGCTTATATGGCTGTCAAACTGGGGTACTCGAGGTAATAGGTATCAATCAGACCTGTCACGTGGCCAACAAGAGGGAATAGGCTGTACTTCATGTTTCTTGCTAAACGGCAATTCAGCAAAAAATAACACTGCAAGTTTCACCTAAACACATTTATGCTTTGTCACAGCATTGAGAGCATGATGTAAGAAGATGTAATACTGTTGTAAGGTCTTTGGGTCCAAAGTAGGAGGGTTGGGATGATTATTGAAAAAGCAATATATTGAAAAAATATTCAGCTACTAAAATTAAACTTTAAATGTAACTTAAAAGATCAACAAGACAATAAATTAGTAAGAAGTAAAATAATGTAGAACAATAATAGCAATAAAAAACTAAATAAAAATAAATATCTGCTGTTCCTGCTATGGGTGCCTTGGCCTCTTAGGGGGAGTGTTGGTGCAGTTGGTGCATGCATGGAGATTTATATAAAGGGGATTAGAAGAAGAAAGAAGCGAAAAAAGTTGCGATTGACCTCTATTATTTGTTTTTCACCGGAAGAATTAGGAAGAATGTATGCCTGAGACTATTGTTAAATTACCTGTCTGCATGTGTTACTACAGCATTTGTGTGTAAATATTTGTTATTTGAAGGAATACCACTCCTGGAACTCAATGTCAATTTGATTTGAATTAGCCAGTCTAGGATTTCCCATTTACTACTAGCATTAGCGTTAGCACTTTCATTGCTAGCATTAGTATTAGCACTGGTGATGTTTCTAAAATGAAGTCTTGTTTTTAATTACTGTATATAATGTGTGTAATTTTTGTTGTGTGTCTAGTTTTACAGTAAAGTTCGACTAGGGTGCCATTAAGCATCTTAAAACACGCTCAGAGAGGGCAGAATAACATGTACACATCATACACTTGCTGCAACAAACACGGTGCATTTAGGGTACATTCACATTGTAGGAATTTGCATGCACACACTCAGTTTATAGTGTCTTCCCTGATCGTTTGAAGCCAAAATGGAAATCAGGATTAAATTGTGATTAGTTGCACCGTTCTACAAAGTAATAATGTATGCATGCATGTCCGTGATTGTTGCTGCATCCTGTTTTCAGAGTGTACCCCTTTCTTTGTCGGGCCGTCCGCAACTTTGCGAGGGATCATGGGAATGTTCCTCTCACAAAAGAGTTCTACGTGGCCCTCGAAGATCTGCCGACTAGACACAAGTAAGATTCATATACACTACTCACAAATAAAATAGGTATAATAAACACTCAGGTGAAATGCGCCAGAACATTTACAGAGGAATAAATGCACATTTCAACTGTTAATGAATAGACCATTACATTTACTTCGAATTTGCATGCAAACAGCATTGGCTCCCCTCGTTGTTGTTATTAAAAATTGAGTGATTATAAGATTAAATGATCAATGTTGCTGTGTACTTCAGGATTCGTGAGCTGTCATCCATGCGGATTGGCACCCTGGTGAGGATCAGTGGTCAGGTTGTGAGGACGCACCCGGTCCACCCTGAACTGGTGAGTCATCTGCTCGCACACTTTGCTGGTGACCTGAGCTGTTTTTGGTCATGACGTCTCGGTGGTTTCAGGTGAGCGGCACCTTCCTGTGCATGGACTGCCAGGCGGTGATCAAAGACGTCCCTCAGCAGTTCAAGTACTCGCCGCCCACCATTTGCCGCAACCCAGCCTGTAACAACCGCTCGCGCTTCCACCTCGACACACACAAGTCCAAGTTCATTGATTTCCAGAAGGTAACTTTGAGTTTGCGTGTGTGTGAAAGATTACATTCGGTTGATGATTCGCTCTGTGTTCGTCTATGTCCAGGTGCGTATTCAGGAGACGCAGGCGGAGCTGCCCCGTGGTTCGATCCCACGCTCACTGGAGATCGTCCTGAGAGCTGAGGCGGTGGAGACCGCTCAGGCTGGCGACCGATGTGACTTCATCGGGACGCTCATTGTGGTGCCAGATGTCTCACAGCTCAGTACTCCTGGTATGATTTCACATTGTCCCCATCATTGTCACTTTTGGGCTTTTATCAATTCATTCATTAATTTAACAAACCATCTAATTGTGTGGATTCCCTTCCCAGGTCTGCGAGCAGAGACCAGTACCAGGGTAGGCGGACCTCAGCGCTCTGAGTCGGAAGGCCTGAGGGGATTAAAAGCTTTGGGAGTCCGAGAGCTGTCCTACAGATTGGCCTTCCTGGCCTGTAATGTCGCGCCCACAAACCCTCGGGTAAGAGTGGAAAAAATGCACAGTAAGCCCAAATTCTTGGTTCAAATTTTGAAAGCATTTTTTTTATAGGAAGAAATGGAAACTGCTCCAGTCAAACATAAATACACAAACATAGTAGTCAAACATTAGAGCAAGATTGAATTATTCTGCAGTGTTACCTTGATTTAGCCCCAATTTTGTTTTCACTTTGTCAAGTGATGGGCTGGTGCTTGGCCTTTATTTATGTGTTTATTTATTTATATTTGCAAGCCAAAGTTGGAGTTACGAGCAGGTTTCAGATATACAAGTGGAAAAAAAAGAGAGTAACAGTCACCGATGCGCTTTCAGTCGTTTATTGAACGTGACAAATGGCCAAACACGTGAAAACAAAATGAATACATTTGCGAGGAGCTGCAGCTGGCCAAACATCGCACCTAGACGGTCATAAGGAGACAAACCGGACAAGTTGAGCCAACTCGACTTCGGCTGTTGATGTCACTCAGAGACATACAGACAACACTAGTTTGTTGTTGTGATGTTGGGCTTATCCAAATGTGCAGTAATTACACTTCAGTTCATTTTCCTTTATTTTTAATTGTATTTTTAGAGAGCCTGCCCCTGTTTTTTTTTTTTTTTTTGTGGAAAACGCCTATTGGTTGTTTGGTTTCTTCTAGTTTTTTCAAGAAATTATTTTGAGGTTAAAAAATTAGCAGGGGTCCACTGTATTTAAAAAAAATGTGACAAAAAGTGTTTTGCGGAAAGCTGGAACAGATGAATGGCATTTCAGTTCATCTCAAATTGTGGAAAATGGATTTGATTAACTGTACAAGTCTCGCAAGCTTGGTCATGGAAAAAAATATATGCATATAAATATTCAAATCAACATTTTAACATTCTTGGCTGTCATACAAGAGTAAAAAGAAGTTCACCACTGTATAATACAGAGATAAAGAATTGTATGTACTAAGCAGCTAGGACAAGGATGTACTACAGTGACTTATCATCATCACACTTTCAAACTCATCACTGTTGTACGTCTGTGGGGGATTACAAAAAGGCAAAACACCTGGAGTTAATCCTTTACTGTCTCACTGCACTGACATCAGAGTTTTTGTGCAATTGGTTGAGTTCCAATTTTCACGCCCTTCTGAGGGCGTCGACGTTGTCAGCGATTGCTGCAATCCAAATGTGAACTTTCTCTCTGTAGTTTGGTGGCAAGGAGCTTCGGGAGGAGGAGCAAACAGCTGAGAGCATCAAGAGCCAGATGACGGAGCGAGAATGGGAGAAAGTGTTTGAGATGAGCCAAGACAAGAACCTGTACCATAACCTGTGCACCAGCCTCTTCCCCACCATCCACGGTCAGCGCCGCAGTCCTTCCCAAATGAACGACGAACGACAAATGTGCTTGGTATAAGATGCGTGCTTTGAACGTGGTTGCGATTGTGCAGGCAATGACGAGGTGAAGCGCGGCATCCTACTGATGCTGTTTGGGGGCGTTCCCAAGACCACCATGGAGGGAACCTCGCTGAGAGGAGACGTCAATGTCTGTATTGTTGGAGACCCCAGTACTGCTAAAAGCCAGTTTCTCAAGTAGGTGCACAAACGAGTCCAGTTCAAATGGTCTCCAATGTTCTAAAATACCATCGTATGTGGGGAAAAGAGAATTACAGCCGCCGGGCTTCAGTCTTTTATCTCCATCAGCTGCCGTTTGCCACATCTCACACCCAGACACTCGCATGCATACTCACCATTGTCCATGCCACCCCAACAAACCCCGCCTCTTAATTTATGTACTTTGGACAACATGTTGGTTTTGAATTTAATTTCAAGTGGTATTAAAAAGTCTTGAGTGTAACTTGCCTTAAGATGGTCCAAATACATTTACACTGGGTTTAAAAAGTCTCTTCCAATAAGTTCAAATATGTTTCAACCGTGCGTGCGTGTGTGTGCGCGTTTCAAGGCATGTGGAGGAGTTTAGCCCCAGAGCCGTGTACACGAGTGGCAAAGCTAGCACCGCTGCGGGTCTGACTGCCGCCGTAGTCCGAGATGAAGAATCCCACGAGTTTGTAATTGAGGCCGGAGCTTTGATGCTGGCTGACAATGTGAGTTTCTGTCTTTTCGTTTTTATTTAATCAAGCAGAGGCTCTACAGTACTATTTCTTGTATCCTGCATTTATTGTCCTAGTCTGCAGCTGGGAACGTACAGTATGTGTTATAGCTGAATTTACAGTACAGTATTTGAGATGACAACAGAATGTTTTGATCCCTTCATTGTGATAGGTTCAGATTTTTCTCAAGTGTCAAATGTATGACTATGAGCAAGGTGATGTCCAGTGGGATACATTGTAATATGTAATGTAAGTCTTATGCTTGAATGTAATTGGTTGAAATAAGTGTTTGCCTTTAGGGTGTGTGCTGCATTGATGAGTTTGACAAGATGGACCTCAAAGACCAAGTGGCCATTCATGAGGCCATGGAGCAACAGACCATCAGCATCACTAAGGCCGGAGTCAAGGTGAGAGCGTAGATTTAAGTCAACTCAAAGCAATGTTTTAAAATGTTCACATATATAACTCAGGTTAGAGATACTACCGTATTTTGTCACCTGAAAATGTTGTATGTCGGGAATCTGTAATCTGCCTTCGTCTCCAGGCCACCCTGAACGCTCGCACGTCCATCCTCGCCGCCGCCAACCCCGTCAACGGACGCTACGACCGCAGTAAGAGCCTGAAACAAAACGTCAACCTGACCGCACCCATCATGAGTCGCTTCGACCTCTTCTTCATCCTTGTGGATGACTGCAATGAGGTCGGTTGCTGCCCTCCTCGTCCGGAGTGACTGGCTGACCTCGGCCCCGCGGCGCCCCGGTAAAATGGAGAATGCTCTACGTGCATTGCAGGTTACGGATTATGCCATCGCCAGGCGCATTGTAGATCTCCACTCGCGAGTGGAGGAATCCGTGGACAGGCTGTACTCTTTGGATGAAATCCGGCGATACCTGCTGTTTGCGAGGCAGTTTAAACCCAAAGTGCGTTCGCCAGATCTTATTGCTTGAGCGGCGATTTCTGATTGGTAAACGAGCTGCATTGCTGGCCCATTTATACAGATTTCCAGCGAATCCGAGGAGTTCATCGTCGAGCAGTACAAGCGTCTCCGGCAGCGCGACGGCTCGGGTGGCGTGACCAAGTCGGCCTGGAGGATAACTGTGCGCCAGTTGGAGAGCATGATCCGCCTTTCAGAGGGCATGGCTAGGATGCACTGTTGTGAGGAGGTGAGTCCAAACGGAAAAGGTCTATCGCAAAAAAATTAAACGCACGTGTATTTTAGCTTGAAAGTATTATTTTCTTTTACCCCTTCATGAATCCAGGTGCAGCCCAAACACGTGAAGGAAGCGTTCCGTCTTTTGAATAAGTCCATTATCAGAGTAGAGACACCTGACATCAACCTGGAGCAAGATGACGAACAGGAAGAGGAGGAGCTACCGGAGGAAGGTACCAATGGCTTTCATTTATGATTACATCCACTCCTTCGTATTGAAGACGTACTAAAAATGTACGGTTTGTTATTTGCGCTTCTGCTATCTGCTGATTTTCAAGTTGTCCTTTTTCTCACTTGTTTGTACAGTGTACGTATAATATTCGGAAAACCTGTGTGATCAAGATCCAACACAAGCTGTATCAAAAATTCTACCTTTACAAACATGACTGTTACTCATAGCTATGCTTTCATTGTCAAGCCATTTTTACACACAGCAAGTTCTTGTACTGGATCTCATTGGAGTGAGCTTGGCTGGTTGGTAACCTGACCCAAATCCATTCTTAGTTTGCACTAGATGTAGCGCTGTCTCAGCTTCTACTCTGAAGTCAAAAGACTAGATTTCCCCACTGTTTAATTAGTAATGGATTGTCTCATTTTTTTAACTCCTTAAAATGCAGGAAACATCCCTAACGGTGTCAATGGTGAGGTCAATGGAATAAACGGGCACGTCAATGGCTTCGACGGCCTTGTCAACGGTGTGAACGGCCACGCTGAGGCTGGCAGTCAGCCCAAACCGTCCCTCCGCCTGTCTTTCGCCGAGTACCAGCGCATCTCCAACTTGCTTGTCCTGCATCTACGCAGATCAGAAGAAGGTATTTGCCCTAGACCATTAAAGAGGAACATGAATTTTTTTTTCAACAATGTTTTATGCAGGCCTACTAGTTGAAAAAAGGCATTCTGATTAATATTGCATTTGCGGAATATGCAACAAGCAGCAAAATCTAGCTATCTCAGGGGGCGGCCATTTTGTCACTTCTGTCGACTGAAAATGACATCACAGTTGCTCAGGGCTCAGATAACGACCAATCATGGCTCAACTTTAGAAAACAGGTGAGCTGTGATTGGTCGTTACCTGAGCCATGAGCAACTGCGATGTCATTTTCAGTCGACAGAAGTGACCGAATGACCGCCCCCCAAAGAGATGGCTAAAAACGGGATGGATTAACTCTTATTCCACAAACGCAATATTTATCAAAATATCTATCATATCCTTGAAAAAAAAGTTTGGATTGACTTCCCTTCAAGGCCCTTTTTCCACTGCACTGCACTTGCTCAATCTAACTGAATCAGCTCAGATGTGCTTTAACGTATTTGTCTAAGAAAGCATTGAGGATGGAAAAAGGCCTTTTACATACTTAACCTCAGCTGTGTGTTCTAAATGCAGCCTTGCAATTTTAAAAGTTAAATGCATAGTAGTGGCAAAGGGGATTTTAAACAGATGAGAGGTTCTTCAATCCCCTCCCATGTTTTATGAACTGCTCAACAATTAATGTTGTTTTTAATGATCTTGCCTGCAGCTGAGGACGAGGAGGAGCTGAAGAAAAATGCAGTGGTCAATTGGTACCTGAAGGAGATCGAGTCTGAGATCGACTCGGAGGAGGAGCTCATCAATAAGAAGGGACTGATTGAGAAGGTCATCCACAGGCTGGTGCACTTTGTGAGTCTACCTGCTGCATGAGGAAGTATGACTCCTACTTGCAAGTCTGGCTCCATCTCTTCAGCCAGTGTGTTTTTACTTCCCCAGGATCACATCCTCATCGAGTTGTCTCAGTCAGGCCTGAAGGGCTCCAAGCCTGCAAGCACAGAAGAAGAGGTGGTTCTGGTCGTCAATCCCAACTACACCCTTGAAGACTGAACTCCTCTTTCCCCTCCGACTGGTTCCGTTCCTTGATATAAATGAAACCTCTGACACAAAAGCTCAAAAAAATAAGGTTGTTACCCTGGTGTTTAATACATGCTCATATGCAGTATTACAACAGTAGCCTTGTACATTGCGACTGTTATGCAAAGATTTGCTTGGGCTTCCCCTAAAAAATGAGGCTTGTCACATATGATGTAAATATGCTGTTCTTCTGAGTCAACTGTCCTGAATTATGTACTGTAATAGGCGATCACCAATAAAATTGTTTCATGTGCTGTATTATTTTCTCTTGTGCCATTATAATGGAATGTGGTTCAGGTAAATAAAAGAATATTGTTGGCCTTCACTTACTGCTTATAATTTCTATCCATTTTGTGTAGTGCTTGTCATTATTTGGATGGCTGTTGAGCTGCAGCCTATTTAAAGAGGAAGTCAACGCAATTTTTTTTCAAGACTATGTTCTATGCAAGCCCACTAAGTTGAATAAGTGGCCTGGAATAAATGTTAATTCACTTGTTTTTAGCCATCTCTGGGGATGGCCATTTTGTCTTCTGTCGACTGAAAATGACATCACACCTGCTCAAAATGACCAATCACGGCTCAGATTCAGAAAACAGGTCAGCCGTGATTGGTCGTGAGCTGGTGTGATGTCATTTTCAGTCGACAGAGGACAAAATGGCCGCCCCCGGAGATGGGTTAAAACGAGTGCATTTTGCTGCTTAATTTATATTCCACAAACGCAAAATTAATCAGAATGCCATGTTTCCAAATAGTGGGCCTGCTGGGAACATATTCTTGAAAAAAATGTTTAGGTTGACTTCAGCTTTAAGATTACTTTGAGAAGCGCTTCATGTATATTGTAAAGACGTATGCTGATGCACCTCAAGTTAAAAAAATACAGAAAGATTAATATAAGAAAAAAAACATTATTAGTCCCAAAATGAGGAAATTTGCATTGTTTTATCAACAATAGTGGATAGTAGAATTTACAAATAGCATGCAAGGGAAGACACTCGTGCAAGAAACACATGGCACAAAATAGAAATAATTGTCCCTGCATAAAATCAATCTATCAGTGGTTCGAATCAAAACATGAAATTCATGTATTATTCAGCTTTATTAAACACATAAGAAAATACTTTCCAGAGGATAATTGCGACCAGTAACACCAGTCTAGTCTCGAGATGTTGAGTGGTGAGTTTTCCTTTAGACTGTTAGCTATAGTAATTAAAAATAAGTGTTTATATAAAAGACAATCATGAGATAGTACCGTAGAATATTAAAATGTTTTCAGTTGCAGTACATCTCAATATGTCACGGTTTAAGTCCCCCAAAAGGTTTGGGAATTTTTCATTTAGCGAACGAGTGACATGACAGATACTGTCGACTAGGTGGCAGGCTATACAAAAACAAACCCACCAGGCTGCCAACTGCGCAATGCGCATGTGCTAAACATTGCGTAACAAACATGGCGGCGTACGGGACAGTCGTCGTTGGCACAGCTTGTAAAGGTAAAATGCATTTAATGTTGGTTTCAAGTGTCGACACTAGAACACCGTTATGTGACACATACCCTATATTGATGACTAATATTAACCTCCTAGTCCAATGAGAAACTGTCTGTTTACAATCAATTTACAACGTTCCAAATAGATACCAGTCAGTGTTAGCAAAAGCATTCCAGGCTTCTGCTGGGAGGCAGAAGAGAAACTTCACCTTTCAAGCCTGACAATGACCCAAATTAACAAAAGAACGGCTTCACTAGAGGAGGTTGAAGGTTTTTGAATTACTCAGCCAGAGGCCAGACCCGAATCCGATCGAAGGTCCGTATGGTGAGCTGAAGGTGGCAGTGCACAGGAGATGCCCCACAAATTTGAAGCACGTTTGCAAAAAAGAATGGGCAAATTTTGCCAATTGAAGATCTGCCACACAGTTAGATTCTACAAAAAGACAGAGTGCTGTTATGAAAATAAAAATAAAAGGTGCTGCATCAAAGTGTCAGTTTGATGGTGGGTGGACAGTTCATCGTTCATCGTTCATTTCTCATCCTCCCCACCCCCCGAAAGATTTTGTCTTGAACACAAATGCAATAATTAATCATAGTGTCCCAAAAATGGGATTAGTAGTGAAAAAAAAAACATGTTACTAGTATGACACAGTAGTTCAATTAATGTGCCCTAGTCATTGTACTAGTGCGCTGAATTGTCTTGTGAGGACAAAGAGCCAGTTAATGGTTGGATTTGTCATTATTATAATTACTTTTTATTTCGTTTTGAATGTTCTTTTCTTTTATATTCAATTAGTTTTAATTATAGAGAAAAATTGTTAGTTTTTTTAATGCTTCATTTTATTTTTTTATTAGTTTTCATATTTGTTCTATTTTTTTCAACATGTATTTGTTGAATGCAAGATTTTAAAAAGTTACTAATTATTGTGTCATAAATACAAACTACAGTCTCAATCAACTGAACTTCTATAGCTAGTGGTACAGCAATACCGAACCCCCGAAAACTCATGTATGATATTGATAAACATGAAAACGAAGAACATTTTCACAAGAATTATACTTTTATAATTGTAAGATGTACAGGTAGTTTCATTTTTTCTAAATCATTTTAGGTTTTTTTTTTTAAATGTGTGTTTTTTTTTCAATTTTAGTTATTTTGTTGGTTTTGGTTAACTACAGGGTGTTGTTCCACAAGTCTTGGGCACATTTTGACATTTGATATCCTTAATAGTTTCCGAGATATTCAAACGCATCTGGTAAATTCAAAAAGCTTGTAATCTCAATTTTTACATGGAATGTTCAATGTGAGCACCATTGGTCACACGACACACATCAAGCCGATAGTCAAATTCTTGCCAAACGTGTTCCAGCATTGCATTGTCAAAGGTTGCAACATCTTCTGTTATTCGTGCCTTCAGCTCATCCACGTTGGAATAGGGGGCACATAGACCTTTCACAAATCCCCATAAAAAGAAATCGCATGGTGTGAGATCTGGAGATCTGGTTGGCCAGGACATGAGATTGTGATCATTCCGCCCAGACCGTCCAATCCAGCTGTCTGGCAGTGTTGTGTTCAGAAACTGTCTAACCCTGAGGCTCCAGGGCATAAGCACCCATCCGTTATGAATTTACCATGCCATCACACTATGGACTTCCTCTTTGGCTCCTTTCCGAATTTTCTGCGAAATGCACGTTGAACAACAGTCCATGATTTAGTTTTTGCAAATTCAAGCACACAAAACGCCTTTTCTGGTTGAGTGAACGCCATTAACACATTAAGCCCGAGAGCGCATAACCGCGTTTCTACCACTAGAGCCGGGAGCGCTGTTGCGTCTTTCTACCTTTCAAACCGGGGGAGCGGGTACGTCACTGTCCTTTTTTAATCCAATTCTCCGTCTCTTAGCCAACTTAATGCATCAGAATATACACGTGACGGTGTCGCAAGACCGCGGAGGATGTCGTGGATTTTTTTCGAGCCGTAGGTAGGCTAATGGCGGACGCCGTCGATTGCCGCGAGCTCTGATTAAAGTAAGTAACGGCAGTGATATATAGACGACGTGCACGACCAGTGGAACCAGTCGAACGTGATATGATATGGTTTGTGGACAATTACAATATTGACATCTTTGTAACAGAATAGAGGATGGTAATTACCACTTTTTTTAAATTGAAATAGTGCTTCTCTTGCACTGACACGTTATTTTTCCGTCTTCGATTGAAACAGTAAATAATAATAAATTCTGCCTGTGTGAAAGCCACATGTCTAAGCTCTTAAATTCTTTTGGAATTATGTTTCTGTCTGCTGCAGGGGCTGGGATATTAATCATTTTGTAGGTGTTGAATTTCTGGGAGAACTTCAGGTTTTCAATTCCAAAGGCGACCTTAGGTTTTGGGGAGCTGTTGAGAAAGGCACTTTAGGCCTTAATGGGTCTGAAAAGAAATAGAAAAATCAATAGCCTTACAAAAAACTTAATGTAATTAGCTTTAAAATGGTACAACTTGCATCTTACTACCATTCATAGTTAAGGAGATATGGGGACTTCAAATGTGCCCACTTTATTGCTTATGTCATTTTTACCTGCAAACCTATTATATAAGTGCCAATGTTAAGCTCACCCAAGTGTCTCTTTAAATGAATGCTATTATGGCTTTCCATAATGAGTCAACACATATGCCTTGTAAAGTGTGTCAAACATTCACTGGGGAAAAGTTCACCTTATTTTTCTTACACCAGGTGCAGCCCGTGTTCCTGTTGGTCGGTGGTCAGTGGCGAGCTACTTTTCCCCGACACTCCGCCAGTGTTTGAGGCTGCAGACCGCATCGCTTTGTAGTCGCGGGACGGAGCCACAGAAGAGTCAAAAGGACAGCGGAGGGGATGCGGAAGAGGAGATGGAAAGCGAGGGTCCAGAGTACATTCCCCTTAAAAAGGCCAAGAATCCCATGATGAAGATTGGGTATGCATGGTGAGTTTTGTGCGCACGTGTAGTAGTATCAACACAACACAGCAATCCACTGTTGTTAAATACATGCTGATGCATGCTCTTGATTGTAATACGGACTGAGTCGTTCCTCTATTTACTGACACAATGTCTTCATCACTGAGCAACATGCATTTTTTTCTCTCTTGCCTCCATCTAGGATGATTGGCCTCCCCACTGGTATTATAGGCTTCCTGTTGGCCAAAAGGCAAGTGGACAAGAACCGTTTAAAGCAGCTGAAAGTTCGACAGAGGATGCGAAGGTCAAACGAGAGGGACTACGAAGGAAACCGCTACCGCCATACTGCCGAGACTGTTAAACTTGACCAGTAAAGCTTTTGACCCCTGGTACTGCTGCTAAAGACCCGATTCTCCGAAAGGCAGACCTTGTTCTAAATATCCTGGGACCTCCAGAGGATTTATTTACTGGATAACTACGTCCTGCAGGCAAGGAACTTTAGGAGTAATAGAATGGAAAAGTATGCTTGTTTAAGAGAGTTGTATGGAATTTCGTTTTTGTGTTTTATCCATAAAATCTCCATGAAACACAAAGCTCACAAATAAAACTATTTATTGTATATGAAAAGCCAAACAATATCTTTACAAGCAACACCACAGGGATCACCAAACTTCCTGAAAATCGGAGCTACTTCTTGGGGATTGGTTAATGCAAAAGGAGCTCCGTTTGGTACACACCTCAAATACATTTGCATACCTTGAATTACTGTATGGTATTATATTCATCCATGTGAAGACACTGATCATTTCTCATAGCAATTAACAACTATTCAACAAAATAGGAATGTTCAAACGATCACTTCCACAACACTCCTAGGAAATTACAATGTCTCATCACTGGTGAGCTATTTTTAGAACAGACCCGTCGGTTACTCCTGTGGTCCTTGTCGGTGACCCCTGCCATACCATTTACCGTGTGAAGGTGTGACTTGCTGCTGACAGTTTGTGGAAAAACAAAGTGTTGACGCACTAAGATTCCAAATTATAACGAGACACCAGAATGGCAACACAGTATGCAAAAAAATATACAGTAGTAGTTAATCCATGCAACTCAGTAACATTTCTATTCAACCAATCCTCAAGCACAAGTCAAACGTGTGCAACAATTAGAAACACAACCCAGCAAAACATCAACAGATGTAATGGAGACATTTCAGCACTACATGAGTACATGTAGATACAAAAAAAAAAAAAAGTCTGCTGTTTACTTCAAGCCAGAAAGAATGGCAACATTTTCACACTGGATTTTTTTTTTTTTCCTCAAATAGGCGTATAAATGTAGAAATATACTATAAGTGAGAGTATGTCGGAATGTCTTGCACAGTAATAAAATGTCAACTTCAGCCCTTAAGTAATAGTCATTGAGTGCAGCATGTTTTACCTGATATACATTCTAGCGTGGAAGCAAACAAAGGCTTTAAACAGCATGGGGTGGTATTGCAGCAACTATGTTGATATGACTGCTTATGTATCCCCAAAGACTTATTTGCTTGAACCAATAATTTGTAGCAGGAAGAGGAAGATCTGAACGATGTCGACGTAGATATTAAGTGCAGCGAAAACATATTCCTCAGGACTGATGGAGTACTTCCTGTTACCGATGAGGAGTTGTGTGTCGTACGCCAAGAACTGCAAAGAAAACACAAACCAGTTCAGGAATGATTTTTTTTTTTTTTTTTTTTTAATCATCAAAAATGTGAAGGCCTCACCAGAGAATACTCACCAGAGTGAAAGCTATAGCTCCTATAGCGGCGTAAAGCATGTGAAGCCAGTAGATCTGCCAGAGCAAAACAGTCATTCAAATGATGCCGACATGGAAGTTGGTGTCAGCAGTCCTGTTATTGTTCAGAAGTTGAAGCTTACATATTTGAAAGACAGCACGATGACGGTGATGATGCCGGTCACAAAGACGACAATGCCAAGTACACAGAAGAAGCCCTGACATTTGGTGAAGTCCACCTGGACAGGCAAATCAATAATCAATAATCAGTTTAATCTAAGATGAAAATAATGGTTATTTGCAGCCGTAATATGAGTAACCTGATATATACTTGCACCTGAAGCATCCTTAGAAATGTACATCAAACTAGTAGCCCTCCACATTAATCAGTATCAAAGAAGTAGCTTACAGTTCCAAAAAGGTTGGTGAGTACATAACTCCCTCACGTGTGATATTGCTTAAATTGTTATTTGGTACTGTTTAAACATTAAACAACACCAAATAAACAACAATAATCAGTTAAACAGTAAGTGGAAAAAAATGAATAATTGATTCTAATAATATTAGACAGCTGTAGCCAGTTTTGATTAGCCTAAAATGGGCCTACTGTATGATGCAAACAGTAGATTACTGATAAAGAGTGAAAATTGAAAATGACAAAATCAGACAAAAATCCCCACCATTTGAGAAGTGAAGAGCCCAGAGGCTTAAGAAAGTCTAAAACGAGTGAGCTCCTGCGCGCATCCGGTACCTTGGTCTGGAAGCAGAAGACTGTGACAGCGATGCAGACGACAACAGTGATGGCCAAAGCGAGAAACACTGCCTTTGTATCATAGTAACTGAAAGCACCAATCATCACAGTTATTGGAACAAAATGGTTAGGCACCTTTATCAAATTGGAAATTTTTTTTTTTTTTTTTTTTTTACCTGGATATGGAGCCAGTCATGTAAGACAGCGCCAAGGTCTGCATAAGGGGGTAAAAAAAAAAAACAAGCATATATCCAGTAGTTAACATGAATTATGATTACCGGTAGGAGAATGAGTATCTTTTAGCTGGGAATGACAACAAAGTGGCAAGAGGTTAACGTCGTCTTTTACATTTGGTGGTTACATCTTCTAAAAATTTCATTCCCTGCCCTCTCAATACAAGACACAACGAATGTATATGTATATATATATGTATATGTATATATATATGTATATGTATATATACGTATATGTATATGTATATATACGTATATGTATACGTATATATACATATATGTATACGTATATGTATACGTACATATATATATATATATATTATATATATATATATATATATATATATATATATATATATATATATATATATATATATATGCAAACGATTCGGGCGTTTCTGCAGCCCCGTACAAATAGGACTATTTTAGCGTTGCCATCTGTGCACGGAACCTTTCAATACCACAAACAGAAATAGAACTTCTGTTTGTACAACAACACGATCGTTTGAGCACGCTTCACGGCAGATCACATCTCACTTCCCTGTTCCCACATGCACACTGCAAAGGGCTACCTCAACTTTTCAGTAAACGGCATCACTTCCTAGTACAACACTATGCTACTATTTAACTAACATTCTGCATTTGTGGCTTACACCTCGTGATTCTGGTTTTTGATAACGAGCAATAAGGGTGACGACCAAGGTCGCATGTGCATGTGTGGCTATTTTCACTACATTTTTAAGTCAGCATTGCATTCAATTACGCATTTACAAAGACAACTATGCTCAGTTTTAGTCGAAAATTGGCAGGATTTTGGGTGGGTTGAGTTTCTGAGTTAGTTTGTCACTATCACACAATCTGACAAAGGCCCTTCTCATAAAGCTAAATAAGGAGCGACCTTAAAATTTCAATCTAGTATCTTGATGGGTCAGATTTTTGATATGGTGTTTGTTTTGAATCTCACTCAATTAAGCAAGCATGGCTAATGTCACAGGGATCTTAACGATGTTCGCCGGAGAAAAAAAACAAAGAAAAACAGCAGCAGTAACTCCCTGAACTGTCCATACCTCAACTGCTGTCAACAGCAGCACGAAGTCACGCATTTACTTACAGCAGCGAACCAACAAACAACACAAAGAGAAAGAAAGTGTGTGTCATTGAGGGCTCTGTGCCAAATTGTGCTGACTCAATCCTCCTGCTGCCGTCTTAGTGAGACACCACCCAAATGGAAACTTTACTGAAGACAGTTCCATTTTCCAGTTTGTGACTCGCATGCAGAAAACTCCACGTTGTACCATTTCCTGATTCAAACCAACAGCGGCTTTTCAACTTACAAAGATGGACAGCAATATCAAGTTCCACGGATGCTTCCTCCTAAAGAGATTGTGAGATTGCAAAACATCATGCAGGTCCATTTCATTATTTGCGTCAACTTTATTTTTAGTTGTGGGATCGCACTTACCGAGGACCCTTGCAGCAGACCAACACAATGTAGGAAATGAAATACACAGCACTGCAAACATCAAGCATTAAAGATGAATAACATTCACACATTTACTTGATCCTTGTTGACACTTTTTAAATGTGTTACAACTCACTATGATGCCCAGTAAATAGCCTGGTTCCGCTGTACAAAATATCTGACCGGTTGGCTGTGAGGAAAAGAAATGTGGCACACACAGTCACAAACAGTAGACGGACAGGCAGGACAAAACAGAAAAAGATCATACCGGTACATGATACTCACACAAAGGTGAAAACGGCCACAATGGCTGTTGTGACAAGGAGCTGGGATGCCAGGATCAAATACACCTGAACGACACAAGACATTAAAAAGATCATCAAGATACTGTGTACAAGGTTATATCAGACGTGTGCAGGGAATGGTGGAAGTTTTTATACATTCAGGAGTCTTGACGCATTCTGAATTTGACTTGTTTTACCTTCCGGATGAAAGCGTGCCGAATGCTCAGACTGTCCCAGTCGCTTCCCCCGGCAGCAAAGTCGTCATCTGTCGCTATGACAGCAGAAATACGAGAAATATGAGCGCTCGGCAGTTGGCGTTTTTTTTTCTTCAGAATGACAAGATGACTGCAGGTGGACATAATGTGCAACACATTACTGATCACAAAGCACGACGGCAATGGTCCTTGTTATCACAGCGTTATGCCGTTTTCGTGTTTGTATCCCATTTGAGTCAAATGTAGCTAAAGTTGTATTTTATTTTAACAGGCGTATCTCCAGTGTTGATCACCCCTCCAATGAGGACTGTGCAGTAATCGCAAAATATCAGCAATTGCATTTCTGCCAGAGGTCATCAGCATTGTTAATGCTCTGTAATGTTAGCCAGAACGCTCAGTCAGTTTAGCACTAGATTCTGTGCTAGCATGATTGTTTTGGGTTGTTTGCTCTGCTCAAATAAATGTGGGTGGTGCAAACTGAAAACAAACAGTGGTTAATTTAAACCACAAAATATTCGGTCGATTAATTTAGCATGTACAATCATTAGCCTGACATATTTGGCTTTTAAGTCAATTACAGTAACTTGCTGAACACTCGCTAACAAGCAAAAACTATTCCCAGAGCTGATATACACTCTATTATACACCAAGAAGTTATATTTTGGTTTAAGACGAGGAAAAGCATTTGGTGTGTGACATAGCTACGGTGAACACATTTGCCGCTGTGTGAATAGTAACCAATTTATTAAGGTTGTTGTGTGCATGAAGAACTTCCAAAAAACACTCCCCCGCCCCTTTTTTTTTTAACACCACTGTCATAGGAAATTGCTTCACTGCTGATATGCCTCAGTGCAAACAACCCTTCTTTCCCTGTCCCCAAACTTACATAGCGCTGCACTACACATTCAGCTTTGACTTATGTGTAAATGAAGTTCTCCAAAATTTCAAAATGACAGAAAATTAATTGGTTTCCACTTGTCTTTTCTGTTTCATACACCGGTAGTTTAAAACAGACTGTTGTATATTATTTTTGTGACATCACGTGGTCACATGGGCTACATGGCCAATCGGGTTCATTAACATGGTGTTTAACATGTTTTGGTTGAAGCAGGTGCAGACACCCCGAGTGACGAGTTGCGCGTGACTTTTTTTTGGTACTGGTGAGTAGCACAGCTGACCCCATTCCATCTAATTGAGTGTCATTTGTCAGCTGCTTGACAAACAATATGGCTTTTCTCCAAAGTGGAACATGTAAATAAGATGATATGAAAAGCCAAGTGTCCTTAGGGTGTCCTTGAAGAAATGTGGAATGGAATTGTCACACTCTTCCCCAATCTAGAAATGAAATGTTGTAACATGTTTTATTTCAGGTAGTGAGGCATGGGTAATTTTTCCCCGTACTCTATAGTGTTGACATGAACGCTCATTGGTGTTATTCCAAACACTCAATAGTGTCATTGCTACATTTTCAACACTTCATTTTGTTGCTGTTATTACAGCAACAAAATGAAGTGTTGACACACTTTGGTGTGTTGAAAATGTAACACTTGATAAAATGTTACTTTTACACCATGAAGTGTGGTTGCATATAGACCAGGGATGAACCGATTATCAGCCGGGCCGATTATCGGCACCGACATTTGGCTTTTGACGAATATCGGCATCTGCCTTTTTTTTTTTTTTTTTTAACTCTGTTGGCCGATAATAAATCAATTTAAAACTGTGGAAATCAAAACAAAGATATGTGAAGGTTTAACATTTCTGTCATTTTGAAATTTTCATTTACTGTAGAAAACTACATGGAGCTATTGTTTAAGTTTTCTTTTGTCCTTTTTAAGACATGCTGATAATCCTGGGTGCTCCCTGAACTTTTTGTTAAACAGAGATGTATACAGTCAAAAATTTCTTGTAATAATGATTAAAAAAAAATAATCACCATTATGCAAACCTGAAACATTGTTCAATAAACATGCTTAAAGACGTTATAACAAAGTTAAGAGTACATTTTTCTTTAGATTTTGATGCCAATATTTTCCTTTTCACAACATGAATATCGGCTCTCGGCCTCCTTGACTACTAATAATCGGTATCGGCCCTGAAAAAAGCATATAGGTCTATCTCTAATATGGACACTTTGCCATATTTTGAAGGATGAAGTAATTAATGCTGTACAGTTACACTGCAAATCTGCTGAATTAACACCAGCAGATTTGCAGTGTAACTGTACAGCATTAATTACTTCATCCTTCAAATGCAAGCTAATTTGATTTGTGAGGCTAATAACTAATTCCGGTGAGTCGTTCAGGCAAGTGGCAGCTTTTCAGTCGAAATATCAACGCAATGTTTTCATTCATTGCTTTTACACATGAACAGCTCACGTCTTACCAGAGTTTATATCTTCCGCACGGATGGTTCTTGGGACCATGGGAGGCATGGGGGGCTGACTGGGATAGCCGGCTCCAGGAGGCCCAGCGGGATGAGGCTGTCCTGGGTACAGACCAGGGGGATAGCCTGGCTGACCCGCCGGGTAAAGAGGCGCGCTTAGATTGGCGGGGTAGGGAGCAGGAGGCTGGCCTGGCTGAGGTCCACCGAAGGCTGGGAAGCCATACGCAGGAGGTGCTGGGTAACCGCCGCCCTGGGGTGCGTACGGTGGGCAATGGTACTCATCGTACCCTGGGGGGTAGTCTGATCTGGACATGTTGCCTGTGAGGGTAAAAGAACAGTCACTTGTTGAACACATACTGTATTAGTGGACGATAAGTCTTAAAAGAAAAAGTCCATTCGGGCTGGGTTCAAGTGACAATTCCAATATTTTGCTCTCTGAACGCAGCCACATCGCCAGTCTTTTCTAGATTTCATTTTTGTTTTCAATGCAGTTGTAAAGATTGTCGGCCAGATGAAGAGTTCAGAAAGTATTGAAAGTGTTTATATTGGTTCAAATCTTTCCCATCACAAAAACCCGGCATTTGAGAAGGCATGTCTAGACTTCTTTTTAAACACCCGCTGTCCATCCTCGCAGATCTTTGCGATGACAACTCATTGGGGAAGCACGATTCTGATCTCGAGGAAGCGTCGGCTGGATGAGGAAGGGCAGACCTAGCCGCCATCTTGAACCAGGAGTGTCCGGCGATCGCTTCCATTCACCTATATTGAGGTAACTGTGTTTGGCTCCAATAAATGAATAGCAACTTGTCAAATTCTTTATCGATTTTTGACACAGATTGGTTAGTTTCAAATGTCAAACATGCAGTTATGATACATGGGTAATTTTATAATCGAGGCTTTCATAACATAATGAATGTAAAAGTAAAACTAAATGCTTTTAAATAAAAGAGAAAAGATCACCAACAACAAACGTGAACTTAATATTTTGTTTTTCTTGCACTCACGTCGTTGAACAGTGTGGAATTAAATGAAGCATAATTACACATTTTGAAAACAAATGTTTAAATTAAAGTCACTCAAAATTGAAATACAGTCCAGACTAATATTCTATTTTGGGTTCATATTTTTATATCAGACTCCAGATGAGTCGGTGACTTATGAGCATCATCGCACATCAAAGAAATAAATGAATGCAAGACACCCCTCCATCAAATGGATTAAGCAAATTTTGTGAAATGTCCATACAGAATCACCAAATTACACTGCAGCACATTTAACAAAACATTGGAGCAGAGCACTTAAGCACTTTAGATAGACAGAAAGTTTACAGTTATCCAACTGCCTAACTGTGTCTAAATTTGTTCTGAATTACTCAGAAATAGAACATCCCTGTGCTCTATTTTGACTGTGACTTTTAGGGAAATACACAGTAAAGGAATTCAAGAGGAGGCCCCACCTTGGATTGCCGTGACGTCACATCCATATTAACGAGCAACGACACTCACAGAGTGGAAACACAGCTTCTTCCTATCTAAGCAAGAGCTTTCCCGAAGAAGCCAGACAGAGGACCACTTCTCTGGGATTACCGTAGAAGCTTGCCAGGCTTGTGCCCCGGTGACAGAAAATCAAAGCCGTTTAGTCTGATGAAACATTTGCATTATTTTCATCATCGTATTGTATGCGACTCGTGATACATTTTACATTTCTGGCCTTGCTATCTACAAATAATACAGCTCAGGTTAGGTGACATACCAAGTGATGTAAAAATACTACAACGCCTTTTACAGTTAAACAGGTTGGGTGCTGCCAATATTAGTTTTGGGGGATTATGACCTTTAGGGGCATCACAAAATTTTCAAAACTCAATTTACCGAGCCCCAACTTCTTAATATTCCTACGCTTCCCTTCAGGGAAGGCGCTTGCTCACTCCAGGTTGAGTGTTAAGGAAAAATGTTTACAATAACAACACTGCGTAGAAAACCTCCCCATTAATGAACTATTTGCTTGTTGCTCAAATGTGCTGGTTTTGAAATATGAATAGAACATCAGGCCAGTCCTTTGAACAGAATATAATTCTGACTATTTACCGCATGTTGCATGCTGATGACACTGGTAGCACTGTAGCTAGTCATTTTTTCAGTTGGTCGCATCGCACATGATTTGGTCGCACATACCGTAGTTTTACATGATGTAAAGATTAACAGTGACTCACGATGGGACGAGCACAAAATTGGACAATTCGTTTCTATAACTTTAAAAGAAGAGATTGAAAGAAAAGGCTTTGCTTTTTTGTCAACCTTATTTTGTCCAACGCAGAGGGACCAGCTCTTATAGTGAGGCCTCCTAACCCTCTTCCCCTTGGGAAAACCAAAACTTCACAGCCTGCCTAGCATCATAATCCAGTCCTCAACACTGCTTTGGATTAGGGCCTCCAAAGCAATGTTTCCCAACTACGTGCACAAGAGCAGATTGCAGGAGGTACAGTATGGAAACTCCTTAAAGCTCAGATGACTGTTGATAAGAAAACTGCTATACTATGGCTCTGAATATTAGTTTTGTTCAGGGTTCTGTTACCGATATTTAAAATACAGTGTAATGCCTGTTTAACTCATTCACTGCCATTGATGAATTGATTTGTTTTTTCACAGTCCAGCCATTCAATCCCATGAATTTATTTATTTATTTATTTATTTATTTTCAAAGGTTAGGGTAAAAGAGGGTCTGAAAATGTCTGGCAGTGAATGAGTTAAAGGGGACTAATTGAACCCTTTACACTCCATTTTTTGTGGTAAATGTTTTAATTACTTTTATTTTTGTGTTAAAAAGAAGACAGTTCCTAAGAATGAAATGTTCAAATTAAGGAATCAAAAGGCGATCATTTTCATTTAATAATCAGTTGAAAAAGGAGAAAAGACAGCAGAGCATACCTGCTAATTTTACATGATCTGTTGTGACTGGGAAATAAGTATTGTGTCTCGGAAATAAGTATCGGGTCTCCGTCTCTCTCACATCAATGCTTCAACTTCATAAATGATACTAATTCCAAAACTTTTGATGAAATGGAAAAATGCATTTTGAACATCTTCAAACACTTAAGAACTGGCATGTCCAGCCCCAGTCCTCATAGAAACTGTCCTGTCTGATTTCCATTTCTCCCTGCTGCAACACATCTGATTCAAATGATCAGCCCATCTGCAAGTTCTGAAGAAGCAATGAAAACAATCCTGATCATTTGAATCAGGTGTGTGGCAGCAGGGAGAAATGGAAGGCAGAAAGGACAGCGGCCCTTGAGGACCGAGTTTGGACACCCCTGCTTTAGAACAATTGAACACAAAACATTTAATTTATTTAATTTTTGACACAAGTAATTTCACCACAATCATTCTTCTTGAAGTATGTCACTTTTTATAGATGGATAGAAAGCCCACACTGTTTAGACATTTGCAGTTATTAATGTTTCATGCATTGATGGGCTTTTTTCCCCTGAGTTTGAGTTTGAAATGTCCGACTGCATATGAATGCACCTCATGTTTGGTGTAGATCACAAGAGACATCTATAAGGTTTACTCCTGTTAGCAGCCTTGGCATGTCTTTTTTAAACTGTCACCCAAAGCAGAAAAAAAAAAATCATTGTAGGGTTTAAAAAAAAAAAAAAAAAAAAAAAGAGGTACCTTCACACATTACTCAAGGACTCGTTTCAACTCCATTTGCCATAAAAACACACATTTTCACCAACCAATCTGTGAACCACGTGCGGTTCAAGCTGTGGCCTGACCCTTATTGATCATGGATCAAATATGATACATTGCACCACTAATTAAAACATGTGCTTGCGCTCATGCGACTGGATGACATTTTTACCAGCACACTGTAAAGTTGGCCATATTTGCAGGCATATTAGTCGCAGTGTCCAGCCCTGCTCTGTAAATCACTACAGTATTCACAATACAGTGAAGTGTGTTCTTTGAGAAGCTCCATACAGGGATCCGAGCATAAAACGTGCACTGATAACATTGTTTTCAGTGAAAACCCAACAGAGGTTGTCAGTAGCAGTGGCAATTAAGGATGGCTGCCCTCTGACTTCAGCTGCGAGGGGCCAAATGTTTATTCACTATATAAATGATCGCATAAGGAACATGCTGATGTTTGGCAGGATGTATCTCCCCCCCCCCCAAAAAAAAAGATTTTACTAAAACTTTGCGGTCCATTTACCGCCTTCCGCCTTTAGCCTGGGTACCTTTCCGCCGTCCGTTTATCCGCCATTTTGTCCGCCCGGAAAAAATAGTACACGCCAATGGGGCGGTCCACCTATGATTTTAAACGGGCTTCCTTTAGCGTTTCAGACTACAAACTGCGACCAACGGCCGCTAAATTGTGATCCGTCTATTACCCATATTGGTATAAGCTTTGGTGCAAAATATTACTGTGGATGCATAAAAGAAACAAACTTCCAACTTCTGTGCAACAGTTTATCAAATATAAACTACCTAAAATGTAATTTGCTGTTATAATCTCCTGGATGAGATTGTAACCTAATAATGAACGTATTGGCCAGGAAAACCATCAACACTAAAAACTATCAAATGTTCCGATGCAATGACATCCCCACCAGGGATGGCGCTACGTGGGGGTTCGTGGGAGCTATAACAATCTCTGCACCCAGTTAAGCCACTCAATCATTTTATTTGATATTCTAAAATACATACATTATTTTCTTAGAACCCCTATGTATCGGTTAAGCAAATCCTGGAGCCGTCCCTGCATCTCTACTGACAATTGCGAAAAGGGGTGCGCTCACTTTATGACCACACAGGATAATCGGAGAGGGTGGAAACGCTCACAATGGGCCCGATTATCAGTATGCGTGTGTAACCTTCCTCCCCTAATAATGTCAATCATAGAGTTTCAAATACAAAGTACAAGTAGGACCTATATTCTGTCCACAGACCATAAATGACATATCCATAAGTACAAATTGGGATATATATATATATATATATATATATATATATATATATATATATATATATATATCAAACACGTCTCTTATGTAACCTTTTTTTCCCTGATGGCTCACCATTGGTGTAACTTTCAATCCAAGCAAGCTGGAGCAGCAATAACTCCAATTCCACGCATTTAAACCTCCTCGCATTTAAACCTCATGCCTAAGTTCACTCACCAAACTATTATTTGTGAGGCTGCCAAAACAAACACGAATAAAAATAAGGGGGGGCTGAGTTGGAAAGTACGTACCGAGCTAAACATCCACAGTGGATCGTAACGCTAGACGACATTATGTGAACAAAAAACAACGACACGTGTAGCACAACATACCGAATGTGAGGTCCCACGGATAGTTCCAAACTTGAAGACTTCCCTTCGTGTCGTGGAAAAGAGTAGTGACTTTAGAGTGGGTCTTGGGCCCCGCGAGACTCCGCGTTGCAGTCGAACATTTCCCGGAACAGAGCAGATCCGAGCAGCTGGGTGGAGTCCACAGGAATCTGTCTCCCACACCCACTTCACTATCCACTCACGTAGCCTAGCCCAGCATTGCTCCGTGTGAAATGGAGACGTGACGAGACCACGCAATGTATGACGTATTTTTCCTAGTTTACGCTCATAGTTTTTTACGTAAACACGTACTGTATGGTCACCTTAAAATACGTTGGCTCGACATTATCAGGAAACAGAAAGAAAACATTTTCCCCTGTGTGTGATTTGAACATAGATCAATAATAGTATACGTGCTGTTTTTTAATGTATTGTTTCTTTTCTTTTTTTTTTTTTTTTTTTAAATGTGTTGTTTCTTACAACTCAAACACCGCCTTAATGACGTCAGTTAACTGGACATGTTTGCGCACTGTGGTCCTCGGTTTACGACGATAACGTCATTTGGAGTTTAGGAACGGTGCGAGCTAAACTTGTTTCCTCAGTTGCACAATAACAAGCGCCGTACTCACTTTTATTTTACTCTATTTATCCAGGTAAGAAATTGGAGAACAGATTTTCATTTGCTGCCGACCTGGCTAAAACGCCTTAGAGTAATCGTAAAACAGCTTAACGTTGCTTAATGTCAGAGAACTACGATCAATCAGCAAAATTAATGTGATCATCTGTACTTCGGCCCACTTCAACATGGCTTTAATGGACCTTATGCGTTTTCCTTATTAAGCGACAATAAGTCTCTGGTGAGCATCGATACGTAGAGGAAAACATTTAAACGTTAACAAAAATTCTAAATATTTGTTTTTATTCTGAATTTCCAACACTAATACAGTAATGTTTTTGTTTTAAAATATTGTTGAAGGTTGTATTAATAATTTTGTATTAGTTGAGTGTGCCTAAAGCCTGATGGTTATTGCCACAAATTTGCTTTGGTGCTGGTGGAGGTTAAATCCACAAACAAGATTCTCTTGTAGGTACCTTATCACAGAGCACATTTATGTTTTTCTTAAATTAACATTCCACATCAAACTAATACTACAAACAGCATGTATTTTACATTCAGTGACAAATGACAAAAATAATCTTTTCAATTTCAATAATCCTATTAGTGGGATTATTTATATTTTCAAAAGAATTCTTTTCACATTTTTATAAATGTCAGCATCAGTATATAATCTCATAACCACAGTGATATCAGGTACTTTCGGAGAGTTTCACTTGGTCCTCATCAACAAACTTTAGGATAAGTGTCTTAGTAAGGGTGTATTTTGGTTCAGGCATTTGCTTGTGACTGAGATACACTCCTTTGCTGACCTCCCTGTTCACACGTGTCAAGATAGAGAGAATATCTTCCTCCCGTGACCTGCAAACATCAAACACAACACATTACAACCAAGTCAAGCTTAGAAGACACCATGCATAACATCACAGCAGCACAGCGTTTGAAAGTAAAAAGAAAAAAAGCAAAGCAATAAAAAAATTCATATCGATAGCGCACAATATCACTTTCTCTTGCATTCAAATACTGATACACAAGTGTCAAATATTTATAACAGTGTCCGATGTGAAGCTGTGCACACTTCATGACAAATTTGACCTCTTGACTATGACTATGTGAAATGTTGTATTTATCACTTTTTGGAGATTTGTTATGGCGGTGTGAACTGGCAAAAGGTGGACCATAGTACAAAGAAGCAGGCAATCAAGGCAGAGTTCAGGGCTATCTGAAAAAAGTACTGGTACTTATTTATCAGTATTGGTCAAGTGCCAAGTGGACTACATAGAAAATGCAGTGAGCTAAGCTACAAGCTATTCTACATTATGTCTATCTTAACTACACAGAAGCTACTCACCAGAGAAACACAGCGAGCTAAACAATATTAAGTGACAAAACTTCAATGCTCTTACTTGGGTGGAACCTCATAAAGAAAAAATACATTTTAAAATTGTGTAACTGTGCTACTGGACTTAAGTATAAATAACCAATGAATTCTAAAATCTTTGGATAATCATTCTTCGTAGTACCACTGCAACATCAATGTGTTGGACCTATGCAGTGACAGCACTGTAATTAACATTTGGTATACACTAAACAGTGTGCACTAAAAAATATATATTTTTTAAGAATTACAGTGTGGTCACCGTTCTCTATTAAATTTAGCATTTTTAAAAATACATCAAATTAATTGTTTAAATTGATCGAAACAATTTGGTTTTGTAGAGAAAATAATCCACACAAATAATATTTCTGAATAACAAACCAAGTTATGCTTTTCAGCTTCATCTAATATATCTACCATGTGCTTTTTTTTCCAATTAAAACAAATACATTTTATAATATAATAATAATTTATGTTAGCAATGCTAATGCAATAGCAAAAGACTTCACATTATTGATAGATTGTTTATTGTCTGACGACATTTGATGAAGTTTTACAGTAAGGCATGCAAGTGTTAAAATGCACATTGTAGTTATTCATACAGACATGGTGTTTCTAGGTTGCTTTTAATTGCATGTTTAAAATATTTTGTAATTGAGAATTTTAACCTTATGAAAAAAATGGAGGCTACTGTGTTACATTAGTCAACTTTTGCTGGCTTTGTATTCTTACTTGGATTTGCTTGTTTATGTAGATGTTGGATAAAAATGAAACACTGATTTTGGGTCTCATTGAATGCTAGCACCGGCAACAAACACAACACCAACTGACTAAGATGTTGTTTCCGGCTGACTTGGTTAGTTAGTCCAACCAACTAGTTTGGTAAGTCAGGTTGTGGGTTTGAATCCCGGGTGTAGCCTTATTCTTTGGGGTTTGCATTTTCTCTTAACTTTGCTTTACGTACGACTAAGTTTCACCAGTATAAACTAAATTAGATTTAATTTGACGAAACAAAATATGTACAAACAAGAGAGAATGATGAAATTGTTAGGATCATGTTGCGCCTACTAAAGAATACTTTTTATTCAAATAACATGATGAAAACAGATTGAAATTACAAAATAAAATCATGTTTTACTTTCATACGTTTAATTTTTTTGTAAATTATGAAATTATTTTTGAATTTGTGTTTCGTTGTGAGGCGGCACGGTGGTCGACTGGTTAGCACGTCCGCCTCACAGTTCAGAGGTCGCGGGTTCGATCCCGGCTCCGGCCTCCCTGTGTGGAGTTTGCATGTTCTCCCCGTGCCTGCGTGGGTTTTCTCCGGGCACTCCGGTTTCCTCCCACATTCCAAAAACATGCATGGTAAGTTGATTGGATACTCTAAATTGCCCCTAGGTGTGATTGTGAGTGCGGATGTTTGTCTCTGTGTGCCCTGCGATTGGCTGGCAACCAGTTCAGGGTGTCCCTGCCTACTGCCCAAAGACAGCTGGGATAGGCTCCAGCACGCCCCGCGACCCTTGTGAGGAGAAGCGGTACAGATAATGGATGGATGGATGTTTCGTTGTGTTTTTTTATTGTATTGAATATTAAGGAATAGCATAATTGTGGTTGTCTAAGGAGGATCTGAACTTCTTATTATTCAGTTTGTCATTTTATTTGAATACACGATGTGTCTGGACAGGAGGATTCTGCTCAGTGAGAGAACTATTCAGGCCCACCCTGATTTTTCCAGGCCCACCCATTAGCCACGTTCTGGCGCCGCCCTTGTCCAATTGATATTAATGTCTCAGAGACTGACCTTTTTACTAGCAGTTTGTGTTGTATTTTTGTAACTGCAGATGATTTCAACTTCAATTCTGTGTTCTGTGTTTTTATTTGTAGATCTATAATTTGTTACAATTTATTATATTATATGTTACTGAACAGTTGACAAGCTGTGCCATATGCATTTTTGGTGTCCGTCCCGAGCGTCAGCTGCATCCCACGTTACCCCCCACAAGCATACTCCCTGTCCCACATCTGGTGAGTTTGGATCTGGTCACTATATTTATCTGTATTCTAATCATCCTTGTTAATTATTGTGAAAAACTTTGACGTGAGCCGTCTATTCCTGTTAGAAAAATATGCCATTTGCATTTCTAAAATATATTCTGTTAATTATAACCTCATACAATATTTTGGATTAGTGCAAGGACAAGGAAGTATCCATCCATCCATTATCTGTACCGCTTCTCCTCACAAGGGTCGCGGGGCGTGCTGGAGCCTATCCCAGCTGTCTTTTGGGCAGTGGGCGGGGGACACCCTGAATTGGTTGCCAGCCAATCGCAGGGCACACAGAGACAAACATCCGCACTCACAATCACACCTAGGGGCAATTTAGAGTATCCAATCAACTTACCATGCATGTTTTTGGAATGTGGGAGGAAACCGGAGTACCCGGAGGAAACCCACGCAGGCACGGGGAGAACATGCAAACTCCACACAGGGAGGCCGGAGCCGGGATCGAACCCACGACCTCTGAACTGTGAGGCGGACGTGCTAACCAGTCGACCACCGTGCCGCCGACAAGGAAGTAGACTGTTAATATTAACCATCCATCCATTATCTGTTCCGCTTATCCTCACAAGGGTCGCGGGGCGTGCTGGAGCCTATCCCAGCTGTCTTCGGGCAGTAGGCGGGGGACACCCCGAATTGGTTGCCAGCCAATCGCAGGGCACACAGAGACAAACATCCACACTCACAATCACACCTAGGGGCAATTTAGAGTGTCCAATCAACTTACCATGCATGTTTTTGGAATGTGGGAAGAAACCGGAGTACCGGGGAAAACCCACGGAGGCATGGGGAGAACATGCAAACTCCACACAGGGAGGCCGGAGCCGGTAGCCCTTTGCATAAATCAGTACTCAAGAAGTAGCTCTCAGTTTGAAAACCATGAATGCAAAATCCAGAACAAAACAGACACAATCTGGTCCAATGTCAAACCAAATGAACAAAAACGCACACCCTGACGGTAGCGCAGTATACCGTTAACACTGTGCTATCGAAACGACCAATGGAAAAAACATTTTGTTTCAAATTTATTAGTGTGTAAGTCCTTTAAATTTTAAAATATTAAGTGTAAATGTAAAACAGAGTAATGATTCTACCAAGAAATTAGTACTTTATCTGTTTTTGTTAATCAAACACTTAGCTGTTAAAATGTCTTCATGCCCTGAGTCCTGAAAAAAATGTTGATTGTAATGATCATTTATTTTACATTGGTACTGAAGTGCATTTTCATATACAATAACATATTTTATGCTTGATGTAAAAGACTTTTTTTTTTTTTTTTTAATTAGATGTTCCCTTTTTAATTCCCATGGACATTGTTCTATATTGATTTGTTGTTTTCTTCCAATACTGCTTATTGTTTTTTATTGTACAGAGAATTAATATTGCTGTCATAGGACATATGCTGCAAATATCTTATTGTGAGTAACTCTGCGATTGCCATTTTGACAAGATAGGATTGTGGATTTCTGTTCGTTTGACATGATGCCCAAGAGAGCCAATGTAATAATATACTATATTTGAATGAATCCCAAAACCTACTGAAATACTTTAATCTCACCTCTCAGCAGATTGTCTGAGTTGCCTGCACAGCTCTTGGATGTAGATGGAACCTGTGTTTTTGTTTCGAAATGACTTGCATTCTGGCACAGTGGCCATGCCCAGCAGAAAGTCGGCATCTGAGGGCACCGTCTCGCCATGGATGGGACCCGCATCGTCTTCAAATTCACTCCGTCTGTCCTCACCAACCTCTCTTTGGGGGCATGGCAAGTATCCTTTCTGTAAGCCTCTTCCCTGACACGCTTGGATGAAGAACAGTTTGGGTTTCCCTGCCAAGGTGGGGGCAAATCCACTTGTAAAGGGCTGTGTCATTTCTTGTAGGGACACCTTTTTCTCATCAGTCCCGAAGACACAACCATTTTCCCCATGGGAGAGCACACACACAACCTAAAAACAAAAGAATGCACGGTGTACTTTTCATTCCGGTGACAATTGTTCTATTTGTGTTCACCTTGACATCGCATCTAATTACAAGACACAAAAAAAGTATCGCTACCAACAATGTTGATCTAAAAAAATGATTACTAAAAAAAAATGGATTCAGCATATATTGCCTTCACGTTAGAAGTGCCATATTGCTCACCAGAGCATCATCCTCAGAAAAGTTTCTTCTAGCAATGCTATTTAGCTCCTTTCTGATTCCTTCTGCAGTCAAGTTGCTATGGACAATCACACGGAAGCCAAATTGGGAGAACAGTGAGTCAAGAGTCCCTGTGGAATAACACATTCACATAAAAAAATATTGTTAAAAAACAGGCCAATTTGTTAT
The DNA here is from genome assembly GCF_054856515.1 of Filicampus tigris. Classification (NCBI taxonomy): domain Eukaryota; kingdom Metazoa; phylum Chordata; class Actinopteri; order Syngnathiformes; family Syngnathidae; genus Filicampus; species Filicampus tigris. The sequence continues at coordinate 7,874,207 of NC_141226.1, forward strand.
TACTGTAGTGAATTGGGAGTATGCAGAGGATTACAATACATGACGAATCAGATATGAAAAAAAATAAGATTCTTGCTTGAATATTGGAAAATAATGAATAATGCACAAAGAATTTATAGATGGTGGCACGGTGAGAGTGTTTAGCACGTCTGCCTCACAGTTCTGAGGCTCTGGTTTCGAATCCTAGCACCGGCCATTTGTTGTTCGGAGTTGGCTTGATGTCGCTGTGCTGGCATGTGGTTTCTCCAGCTTCCTCCCACATTCCGACATACATGCACGTCATCTTAATTGAAGACTGAATGCGAGTTTGTCTGTATGTACTAGCTAGCAACCAATCCAGCTTGTCACCTGGGATAGGCTCCAGCTCATCCATGATGCAAGCGGTATAGAAAATGGATGGATTTAAAGATCAGATGAGAATTGTGACTGCTTCAGCAGATGATAAGAATTGCACTATAATTGTGGCCAATGTGGTCAATGCCCAATTGTACGTAGTTCTGTCACTTCCCAATAAGAAGACATACGGATTGATGCTCACTTTGACTTTGTTCAACCCTTGACCAAACTTGACCCTTTTTCTCGTGATGTTGGGCAAACAGCCTATGAGTACATTGATGTCACCTTCTGAAACGGGGGGTTGATTGTAATCATCTTCTACATTGCTTTTCCTCATTAAGGTCACGGGTGAGCAGAAACCAATCCAGGTGACTTTTGGAGGAGAGGCAGGCTACACCCTTCAACTGGTCACCAGTCATTTGCTACGTATACGTGGACGAAATTTCGTTAACCCGATCAGAGTTCGGATTAAAATTATGATCGGATGCACTGTTTTCATGTGTTTCATGTTCAATATTGATCCAATTAGGACTCGCGTATTCATGCATCACAGTTTTGATCGGAACAAATTATTTTGACATGCGCAGATTGACCAAATAGGACCGGAAATAGCACAACAGCAAGAAGAAGCGTAGCCGTAACACCGCTCCGTCCATTTCTACTTTAAACCTCAGCGTTATTTCACATATTTTACCGCTTGCGCTGTTACGACGAGTAAACAATTCCTAATGGAGCTGCAAATGTACGAGTTCAGTCTTGCGCCCGCCATGTCCTCCTCTTGCTCTGCTTCTATCAGCTTTCGGGAATAACAGAAATGTGCATACTCACGTCACAGACGTGCGGTAAAAACGATTTGTTCCGAAATTTCTGAATAAGTGTCTTTATGCGTGCCGATCGGATTAGCAATCGTTATAAACAACCCCTCTCGTTTAGAACTCAGAATTTTCCGAATGGGGTGTGTAACATGAAGCATTTTTATTCCGATGAGGCTTTTAACCCGAATAAATGTGTCCATGTAAACGTAGCCATTCAAAGGGCTCCATTCAAAGACAACCATTGACACTTGCATTGGAAAATTTAGAGTGTTACTGTTTCCTGAATGTGGGCGGAAGCCGGAGTACCTGGAGAATACCCACACAAGCAAGTGCAAACCACAAATCCAAAGTGGTGACTGTAATGTCCCGAATAAATGTGCACATTTTGCAACTATTACCGTACAATTACTATTGTATTTTTCCTTCCGTATAACCTCATTATTATGTGCAAAACTACTGAAGGTGAGTGAGCTATCTGGATCAAGACCTCTCATGATAAATAAACACATCCCCGATTCGTATGAATAAAATAACATTGTTCATCTGTAGAGGTGAGATTAATGACTTAATGAAAATACGCACTCTTGTCCGCCTGAGTTCCTTCCCTTTTTGTCAGCTCCCATCCCAAAAATTCCTCATTGTTGATGATCACACACAGACCATGAGGGATGTGATCCATTGCATAGTACTCTGTCTGCAGCGCAAGCACACAAACAAATATAAATAATTAAAGCGGAAATCAACCCAGACATTTTTTTCAAGAATATGTTCCCAGCAGGCCCTCTAGTTGAAACACGGCATTCTCATTAATATTGTGATTGTGGAATAAGAGTTAAGCAGCAAAATCCACCCCTTTTTAGCCATCTCAGGGTGCGGCCATTTTGTCGCTTCTGTCGACTAAAAATGACATCAGGTAACGACCAATCACGGCTTACCTGTTTTCTGAAGCTGTATTTATCAGAATCCTTTGTTTCAACTCGTGGGTTTGCATAGAACATATTCTTGAAAAAAATATGTTTGGGTTGACTTCCCCTTTGAGATGATTATTAAAGTCATTGGATGGATGACCTCTCAGTTGCACACAGCAAAAATGCTCTCTTACTTGTTTCTGATTTCAAGTGAGAACGTCTTATTGCACTTAGATGAACAGTTGTGACTTTTTTTTTTAAATAACAAGACCTGTTTGAAGATAATTTAATGTAGAAGTCAAAAACTCTTATTTTACTGTATAATTTACTTTTATTTTGATCATTTTGACCCATCATAAAACATTTGTCTTGCTTTTAGACAAATATAACTTAATTAAGGGAATAAGATTTGATGAACAAGAAAAAAAAAGCCTGACGTGAATAAAGATAGTGTATTTATGAGATTGGTCCCTATTAAATATGCGTTTGGTCAGTCTAGCGTCCAACATATTCATTAACCTATTCCATAAACATACAACAAGGCGAACATTGCTCACTTTGCATCGTTGCCAGTCCATGTCTCCATACAGCGCTAACTTAGGAGCATTTGTATGTACACCTGCAAGATAACGCCTTAAAGTGGAAATCAACCCAAACACATTTTTTTCAAGAATATGTTCCCAGCAGGCCCACTAGTTGAAACACGGCATTCTGATTGATATTGTGTTTGTGGAATATGAGTTAAGAAGCAAATGCAGCAGGCAACCCCACAAGGGTGCCGTTTTGTTAACACCAGAACTTACAGAGCATCAATTTGATGCTTCTCAAGCTTTGATGTGTTATTACTGTTTACATAGATTATCGATGTTCCTGGCCTTTTGACTTTGCTTCTGTCTGTATGTACCTGTGTATTATTCCTATGCTGCCATTTTACTGTATTAAAAAAAAAAACATTGATTTTCGAGAAAAGTGCTCGTGGTCAATAAAAAAAAAAAACAGTTATACAGTCGAGGAGACATTACATCTGTTTCAAAATATTGACGAGGCCGAGTCTCAGGATGATTGAGAGAGTGAGTCCGAGCAAGAGTGCCCCCTCCCAGTGAAGAGGAGCCATGTTGCCCGCTGCACAGGAAGCGGTGACAGCGTTCGGGGCATTATTAGCTTTTAGTAAAAGATTGGCGGTTAGATCGTGTGAGCACATTGTTGACTGTCCCGGCCAGACAGATAGCCAGGGGACAACAGGCTCCGTCTGAAGCCCCAACGCCTACCCGGAACCCGTCTGCCTCACAGGGGGAAGGACGCTACTGTGTGGACTCTGGTGGAATGTTACTAAATACTAGTAGCTTACAACTCAAAAAGATGGGCTAAATACAATATCTTACGTTAAGAAACCAGTCAATTGGCAGATTTTCTTTCCCTTTTCGAAGGGACAAAATGTCTTCTTTTTAGTATTTCTTTGCTTGTTTTGAGAATGTCTATTTTCCAGTGCACGTGTGAATGATACCTGATCAGAAAGCGATGAAGGCTGGTTGTTTGTTTCTGCATCTGAGGATATATGGCCACCTTCATCGCAGAAAAAACAAAACAAACAAAAAACAGTAACTGCTTATTGGCTCTATGTGAAAATGCCATTGCTAGTGAGTATTGCAGTTTGAAATACATACGACTGTCTTGAGTCTCAGATATGGACACAGGAGGGGAGATGTTGACATGCTGCAGGAAGGAATCACAGTAGTGGGTCTTAATTTTACTCTTGGCACTGCATACATGACGCATATAAATACACACCTGGAAACCAATGAGGAGTCTAGCAGGAGGTGGACTAGCTGGCTGCACAGCTGCACCTACAAGTGAAAATGATTTCATGCATTTGAAAAGAACAACTTATTTCAAGGTGCTATGCTTGCATCTCTTTTTGTCCGATGCGGATGAAAATCTGATCAACTTTTACAAGTGTCTACAGTACCCTGTGCGAATTGCTGGACAATCAATGTCAGTTGGAGATCCACCTCCATCAATATTGAACGCAGTGGTTGTAGATTTGATTGAGACAGTAAACCCCTTTTTTCCAATTCAACAAAGATGTCCAGCGCCGTCTGGAATCCGCAGAAAACAAATTCAGTAAGTACGAAGTGTGTGGAGTGAGCAGAAGAATGAGCAGAAAACTACCATGTGGTCCACAAGCATGTAGTACAAAAATAAACACATTACGGATGCTCCGATCGATCGGGCACTGATCATGATCGGCAGATGTTCGTGAATGTATATATATATATATATATATATATATATATATATATATATATATATATATATATATATATATTTTTTTTTTTTTTCAAACCTAAACAACGGCGATAAAAATTCATTATAAGTTTTCCACCAAAAACGTGACTAAAGCCAGAAGGGGGGCATTTTGAGCAGTGATTCCATAATTTTTTCCCAGTATTTGTACATTAGCTTCTTAAGCTTCGGACCAGTTCTGTTTGTTTACAAATGCTCTCTCTCTCCAATAAAAATCTGTGCCTCAGCTTTTACAATGAATCTTTCCAAAGTGGGTTTGACTGTGTTTTCAGTGCACAATACCTTAAACAATATAACATTTTAATGTAAATGTGGGAAGTTTCAGTATGATGTGGAAGGATGCGACAAAACTTGATGGGGTATTCTCACATCGCATTCATCCATTCGCCTCCTGCCAATCTTGTCGCTCAACAGAAACTTCATCTTTTGGAGATTTTTTTCCGTTGTTTCGTCATATAAACGGTACAGCATCACCCTATTCACAAAGCATGGAAGATTGGAAAATAGGATTAGTACCGATGGTCATTAAGAACAACACACGATCCTTGATGCTATTACCTGTAATCTGATAGTTTGTTAATAGGATTTGCATCAGTTTCCTCCACACCCTGTCTGTTTATCTTTAAGAGACTGAGGAGATCTCTCCGCTTGATTGTGAGCAGTAGCTGATTAAGAAATTCAGCGCTCAGGCAATCTTTTTCTTCTAGTCTGTTGAATAAAACTTTTGCATCTTTGACCTGTGTTGGAAAGACCAAGCAAAACACAATTTGGAGAAAAAGTTAAGTAAAGTAAAAATAGCTGAGATTCAATAAATTAAAGTGTAAAACATTCTACTTTGTTATTTCGTTCAATCTGCATGATTCCTGTTTTAGAATTGTTGAGTAAGTTGAAGAACTGAATGAAATTACATATTTGTGATCAAAAAAAGTAATGGGAGTAAAACACTGTATGCGATCCTCACTTCTTTGAGATGCTGCCAGTTGAGAACTTCACAGCACAAGAAGCAGAGAGCAGCCACTTCAGAGGAAGACAAGGCCTCTGAGATTTCCATCAACTTCCGCCTCTCCATCCCAACCCCACTTTGGAGGGAAACTTCCAAGAAAAGAGAAAGGAGGAAACAGAACATAATAAACATGAAAGGTGAAGGTTAGATTCGACAAATTAAAAACAAATTAAATGTTTAAATACAAAATAATGCTTTGATACTGAACTAATTTTAACAAGCTACACAAATGGGCTTGATTTGATAGCTTTGGCAAAGGGAAACTTTGAAATACTGTACATAGACCGAGGGGTGGTGTTAGGGAGAGAAAAGTGGTCATGACAATTCAAGCCCATCGTGATCATTTTTCATGTGGCATCAAATCTCAGGCAGCGCCCTCTGTATAAACTTGTCAAAACCTCATGAAATTCACCTTCAAATTGGGGCGGAGAACAATTTCTCTATCAAAAGTCATTTTGTTTTTTTGTGAAGCGCTCTGAGAGCCGTACAAAATTGATCAAAATATGAAAACACATTTCCAAACAGACTATGTTGCCATCAAGTGTGGGTTCGGTGTTTTTATAACAGTTTTTCTGAATATTTCTTTTGCTGTTAGAGTTGCACTGCCATCCAGATGAAATACTCTCACGGGCATGACATGGTCCACGGGCTGTAGGTTCCCCAGCCCTGCTTCAAACAGTCACATTTGTTTTTTTATATTTTATTTTATCTATTTCAGTCACTTTTATCACAATTACCATTATCCAATGCGCATGTCCTCACAAAGGTCTTGGTAAACAATAATATAGCACATTGCATCAGAGCTGTACAAAAACATAATGTTTTTGATAAGACAATGAAAATGGTGAAAATCATTCCATATATTGAAATAATTTAAAGAATGAAAACTTTGAAAAATTAATGAATATTTATCGGCATATGTTAGGGATCAAGTTTGAAGTGGAATCGCTCATCTAAGTTTTTGGTGAAAAGAGAAAAGCCAATATTTTTGCCCAATAAAAATCATGATTACAGCGCTGCAACAGGCAACTCACAGATCCTCTTTGATCAGCTCAATAAAATATATTTTGTTCAATCTCTCTTCATATATTTAATAGCTTTCTGGAAGTTGCTTACAACAAGTGGCAACATAAATTAATTTGTCATAAAATATCGTCTGGTCTTCATCTAAATCACAAGACTAAACAAACAAAGAGTGTTTGAACTAATACCACACAAAAAAATAGATGTTTGCTTGTTCTGTAGAACACAGCATGTTAACATTAATAGGACATGGAGGAAAATGTAAGTGAACCTTTGGCTTGAATAAGTGGTTGACCGTACAGCCTGCACAGCAAAAACCTCAACCAAACGTTTCCTCTAGTTGCAGATCAGATGTGCAAAGCAATCAGGATGAATTTACTTTCCAAAAATGTTAGAGTACTGTTATTATTTACGGAGTTATTTATTTATGGAGTTATAAATTGTTTGAATAGCACTCTTGAGGTCATACATTCTTAATTAATAATGTAGTCTATTAATGTTAATGCCGTGATTAAAAAATTAGTTACATCCAAAGTTACTTACCAGTAAGCCACTACTTGAGTAGTCTTTTCACTTAATATTTACTTTCGCTCACTCGTGTAATTATCTGGACAGCTACTTTTTACTTCATTTGAGGATATTATTCTAAAGTAACAGTACTCTTACTAGAGTACAAATTTTGGCTACTCTAACAACCTCAGACTCCTATGCGATAATGTAGTTTTCAAAAGATATGTTTTAATTCAATTATTCATGAAACATCCTGGATGTTATACTGGGATAGTCTAATACAGGGGTCACCAACTTTTTTTAAACCGAGAGGTAGCAAATTAGCATAAAGCCTTACCAGTTTGACACACATTTCTGAAATAAGAGATTTGGTCAAATTACATGTAATGGTGTTATCATTATATGAAATTAATAATTCATTATATCTTGTTTTGTGAAGACACTGATCATGCTAATGATTTCTCTCATTAGGAAACCGAGCAACATAAAATACAAGACTTTATTTCTATAAATCTCTGCTAATGTTTTCAGCATTTCTTAATGATCACTTCTAGAACATTCCCAGGAAATCACAATGTCCCTTCACTGCTGAGCTACATTCAGAGGAGGCCTGCGGGCTACTCATGCGGTCCTTGAGGGCTACCTGGTGGGACGGGTCCAAGGTGGATGCCCCTCGTCTAAATATCTAGAAGTTGAATAATTGCGTTTTAACAAATGGATTAATGACACTTTTTTAATTTTTCAGCGCATTGGTGGTGCGTTTCTGACCGTGTATAAACAGAGCGAGACTTGATTATTATCTCGTTAGTACACAAAAATTACGTCAACGCCGCATGATAGAAAGTTTAATTCGGTAAAACAGTCCGGACGAGTTAAGATGTCAAAACTTACCACTGTTGGGACGTATTTCTCTCCAAGCCCAGTAAGAGGAAACCAACACAATTCTTTTTAGGTACAGTGACTACTTGGGAAAAAGTTTAGCGAGTTATGTGAAGAATTAGGCCTCAACACTTGAAGTTTATCTCAGAAGTACTTACTTACTTTTCTTCTTCTGGCAGTATTTGATGGCGGTTGGCAAATGTGTTTCGGTTAATTACCGCCATCTACTGGCACAACGCGTTTAGTTTGTGCATCAACAGTTTACAATACTGTACATGCATTGAAAAAACGTCAATGTCAACGATGGCTCAATAAAGTCGTATACTTATTTCCAGTGTCAATATTGTATAATTATTTTTGCAGTATTTGTAAACATAATATCCTTTCTTCTCCCTCCCACCAAAGATCTGTCATATTATTTCCATATGTATTCATTCCTTCTGGTGATTCTTGTCCTCAATGACATTTTCTTGAAATTTCGCAATGTGTGCTATCCAGTCCAGTGTTAAAATGTTCTGAAATGCTGAAAACATTCACACATGTTATTCTGATATATTGCGTCATATATAGTGTCAAACTCTTTTTTTGTCATGGACCACATCATAGTTTTGGTGTCCCTCGGAGGGCCGTTACGACAGTGAACCCATATAAATGTGTGATCGCCGTATATTAACATCCATACACAACAAATTGATGGACAACTAGTTTTGAAATCACAAGACAGTTAATAGTTTGTTCAACAATTTTTCAATTTATATTAAAGCGGGGATTGGTAACAAATGCTTGCAATATCTAATATGTAGTGTAAAAAGTGAAGACGATTTGAAACAAACATGTCAAGTCAAGGCGGCACGGTGGTCGACTGGTTAGCACGTCCGCCTCACAGTTCAGAGGTCATGGGTTCGATCCCGGCACCGGCCTCCCTGTGTGCATTTGCATGTTCTCCCCGTGCCTGCGTGGGTTTTCTCCGGGTACTCCGGTTTCCTCCCACATTCCAAAAACATGCATGGTAAGTTGATTGGACTGTCTAAATTGCCCCTAGGTGTGATTGTGAGTGCGAATGTTTGTTTGTCTCTGTGTGCCCTGCGATTGGCTGGCAACCAATTCGGGGTGTCCCCTGCCTACTGCCCGAAGACAGCTGGGATAGGCTCCAGCACGCCCCGCGACCCTTGTGAGGATAAGCGGTATCGATGATGAATGGATGGATGTATTTAGTAATTGATGTTTGAATATCATATCGTGAATTTATTAACAATTTCACATCATTTAAATGCTCCAGCCAGTGGCATTAGCCTTATATGCAGAATTCTTAGCAATTCTTATATGCAGAATTGACCAAGAGGCTATGACCAACCATTATACCAATCATCAAACACTGTTTTTATTGAGAATTGATGTACCGGTAATGCTATTATGCTAACATACAGCCAAGAGCAACCTGAGTACGAAATCTGCCAAAACAGATCCATAAAGATTTAGCATTTTGTCATGTACTGTAATCACTTACTGTTTCTAATGAAAATAGATATGGCAATACAGTAATTGATATGCTAACATATATCAAGACAACAACAACTTGAGAAGAGAAAATGTAAAGGGAACTTCAAAGGTTTTAGTACATCTTGCCTTGCATTCAGGCACAATTTCTGCAATTGGTGAAATGCTAACATGCTAAATTGGTACGCTGACATTTTTTTTTTGTAGCAAGATGCTCTTAACCATTCACATCATAATACTGGACAGCAGTTGGTCAAAATGAAAATACTGATGTAATGAGAGATTCACGTTTGTTCTAAAGCTGAAGGCTTTTAACAGCAGCAAGAATATTCCAACAAAAGGCAATTGATAGTCAGTATTGATACAATGACTCCCATAAACACCCACTCTTAAATCACTGAGAAGTAGTATATGAACTAAAGTTGTAGTGTGTAGCTTCTAGATAACTCCCAGGCCAGATCCCCTTGAGGAATTTCTGCATTACAACACCAGTGCTGTCGCTTTGATATGATGTAGGATATGCTTAGCCTTCGCCTTACCGCAGTGTGATTCTACAATATTTTCAGTTTTCAAGGACTGCTGAGGGGGAAAAGAGATGGATTATTCAGAAGAGGTAATTATTGTATGATTAATTTCTTCAACAGAAACGTAAAATAATGTTTGATTAGCTTTTTTTCCAAATTTGAGATAAGGGGCCTTGCTACATCTGTTGCTAGGTAAAATGCCTCCTTTCCAATTTTCAGTACATCATTTTCACCAGTGCGGGATTGTCATATGTCAACACGAAATATAAATAGATAAAATACTGAAATATACAGCAAGATGTTAGAAGAGCTGATAGACTTAATCAGGTTTGTGTCATCTCTTCTAATATTAGTTTGTGTAATAATGACTTAGAAAAAACAAAATGTAATGCACTACAGTTTTAAAAAAAATCACAAAGTATCTGAGAAACACACATTCTTTTGATCACACACTAATGCCATGTCACTCAAATGAGCCAATGATGATTCGTGAACAGCAGTCATATCAAAGTGGTTGTTAGAATGTGAGATTTCAATATGATCAGGTATCCAGGCTTGTGTTTGAGGTGAAGGGGAGGAAGTATTCTCTGGCAAACTGGAAGATGTCATTTGGTTTCTTGAGTAGTAAAAATTGCAAGAAGTCAGATATGAGCGCACGGATCTCTGGGTGTGCTTTTAAGTAGGACGCATGATCAGCTTTCAGCTCCTCCTGCAACAATGCCACAAACACACAAAATGTCCAAATCTATTTGGAGGAATTAACAAGGCATATTGACAAGTACAGAATTATCCAGAATACACACACTGGCCAGAATACTGTGACCATAAGTGTCAACACAAGAGCTGTAGAAAATACTGCAAATTAGGTTTTGAAAAAAAATCATTTTAATAGTTAGAGTCGGGGGGGATACAGTAATTTAATTTAATGTTTGTTTTTATTTTTTAATTGTATTTTACTTGGAAAGGAGTACAATGGCACTGCATCATGTTGGGGGGTGTTTATAATAATTTGGATACCTTACTTAGCCGTACAGTGGTCCCCCACAATTTATTACGGGTGGGTCAGGAACATAACCCCTGTGCTACATGCGGGTTTACTGTACAACATGGGTGTTATTGTTATTGTAAAGACATCATTTTTGATAAAATAATTGTATTTGTATACTGTTAGCTGGTGCTTGTGTAACTGATGAAGTGTACTGATTACGTCATTACTTTAGATGAACATTTATTCTGACCTTTCTGTCCAAGAACTTAGAACGCATCTGTATGTCTTCTTCCCAAACGAGGGGGATTTTTTCATATGCTATGAGAAAACATGTAAACACACATGCGTATAAACAAACCCATTCATTATATGGTAGAATTAGTACACTTTATGTAATGTAGGTGTGAATACCTTGTTCTTTCTGTGAAGGCAGCTGCAGTAACCTCATCGTAACCGGAGATCCCACCTGCAATCTGCTAGCAAGATGCCTAAAGAAACAATTATCTCCAGTACACTTTATGCTCGATAACATTAGGTGTTTTTTGTCACTAGAAGGGCACAGATGTCACATTGCATGCCCTGACCATGGATTCAAGATAGTATAGATGTGGTAGTGCTAATGTACGAAGACCCTCAGGTGCAGAGGTGGGCAGTAACGAGTTACATTTACTCCGTTACATTTACTTGAGTACATTTTGGGAAATTTTGTACTTCTAGGGGTAGTTTTAAATCACTACACTTTTTACTTTTACTTGAGTAGATTTGTGAAGAAGAAACTGTACTCTTACTCCGCTACATTAGGCTCCATTGAACCCGTTACTTAAATCCCCTCCGCGTATGTACGCGTCTCTCTTTCTCTCTCTCTCTTTCTCAGAGAAAGGCACATTTATTTTGTCAGAGACCTGCGCCAGGCTCTATCATGTGACTGTGCTTCGCCAATCAAGCGTAGTCGTATGGCAGTCTCATCACGTGATCATATTCAACTTCACCTGCGCTGAAAGAGTTGTTTTTGGATTAAATGGATCGAAAATGTCTGCATCTGCAGCCTGTGAGAGACTTTTCAGTCATGCTGGACTCCTATTTACTGCTAAATGACCACAGCTTCACTGCAAGAACCTTGAGAGCCAACTACTGTACTGTTAAAGCTTAATAGACATCACTGAGTGAAATGTTTGTTTTGCATGTTTTGTCACATACATACAGACTGAAACACACGCACACACACACCCCCACACACACCCACACACAGTTTATACGAGTTCATGGGCTACCTTGTTCTGTCTGCGAAGCCTGTTAAAAAAAGTACAGGGGCTGAAATGTTGTGGTATTTGTGCTTAATTTATTTCTTTTATTTATACTATTATTATTTTATTGTTTATTAAAGCGGAAGACAACCCAAACATATTTTTTTCAAGAATATGTCACAGGAGCCCCACTAGTTGAAACACGGCATTCTGATTAATTTTACGTTTGTGGAATGTGAGTTAAGCAACAAAATGCACTCGTTTTTAGCCATGACCAGGGGCGGCCATTTTGTCTTCTGTCGACTGAAAATGACATCACAACTGCTCACAACAACCAATCACGGCTGACCTGTTTTCTGAATCTGAGCCGTGATTGGTCGTTGTGAGCAGCTGTGATGTCATTTTCTGTCGACAGAAGACAAAATGGCCGCCCCCAGAGATGGCTAAAAACGAGTGGATTAACACTTATTCCACAAGCGCAATATTTATCAGATTGCCCTCTTTCAACTAGTGGGTGGGCTTGCATAGAACATATTCTTGGAAAAAAATGTTTGAGTTGACTTCCCTTTTAAAGTACTTGAATTTAATTTAAGATTATTTTAAGATATTCTTTAATTAAATGTGATTCATTTTATTGATTGGATGGACCTTAATTTGCCTGAAGATGATTATTTTGTATTTTCGTCTGATTGAATGGTTGTTTAAAAAAAACAAAAAAAATGAGACGTTGCTACAGTTACTCAGTACTTGAGTAGTTTTTTCACCAAGTACTTTTTGACTTTTACTCAAGGAATTATTTGGATGACTACTTTTTACTTCTACTAGACATATTATTCTGAAGTAACAGTACTTTTACTTGAGTACATTTTTTGGCTACATTACCCACCTCTCCTTAGATGCCACAATATGAGGAAAAAATATTGCTAATCTGTTCCCCCAATTTACTAATCTGTAACCACAGTTTAGTAATCTGTTCCTACAGTTTAATAATATGTACCCACCATTTAGTAATCTATTCCCAGTTTACTAAACTGTACCCACAGTTTTATGATCTGTAACCACAGTTTACTAATCTGTACACAATTTAGTCACCTGTTAACACAGTTTACTAATATATTTCCAACGTTATCTCAACTGACAGTTTACTAATCTGTGTCCACAGTTTACTAATCTGTGTCCATAGTTTACTCATCTGCATCCAATTTACTCATCTGTACTCAGTTTACTCATCATTTTAAAGTACTTTTATTAGTTTATAAATGTGTTAATGGTCTTGGGTCATCTTATTTATCTGATTTGCTTTTATCATACCAGCCCTCGCGGATCCTGAGGTCCTCTGGCGCCGGCCTTTTATTTATTCCAAGGGTGAGGACCAAAATGCATGGCGAGGCTGCATTCAGCCGTTTTGGTCCTCACCTTTGGAATAGCCTGCCAGAGGACGTCAGGTCTGCAGAGACTGTTGATATTTTTAAGAGGAAGCTCAAGACACACCTTTTTAGTTTGGCTTTCAACAACTTTTAAATAATTTATCTTTTCTTTTGATTGAAGATAATTCTATGTTTTGCTTTGAATGTTTTAAAGCACTTTGAGTTGCATTTTTATGTATGAAAAGTGCTATATAAATAAAATGTGATTGATTGATTGATTGATCTGTACCCAGTTTACTAATCTGTGCCATATCTGTACTCAGTTTACTCATCAGTACCCACAGTTTATTAATCTGTTCCCTCAATGTACTAAATTGTTTCCACAGTTTAGCACATCGATTTGATACTACGAACACACACGAAGAAGAAACATTAGCGTGACGTCATGTTGAATGGATACTGCTCTCTGTGCTAAACAGATAACAGATACAGATAAACTGTCAATTACGTGAATAAAAAGAATACAAGGTTGATTTATTTGAAAGCTGGGGTCGTGTGGAGTGTGAAACTGGTGAGAAACTCCATACCTCTTTGATTTTATGGAAATTGGAGCAAGCTAAAATCTGTGTTTTGTAAACAATGAGGAAATCAGCGTTCAATGCAAAACTGTGGAAAACGCTGCCATTTAAAGGCTAAAAAGCGCAGTTGCCGTCTTTTAAGGGTTTTTTTGCAGTCTTTTAAGGTGGAGATCAGAGGTGTATTACCGTTTTTTTTCTGAATGCTTATTAAACTCTTATCAGTGATTTTTGTAACATTTCAAAAACGATTAATATCTATCTATCTATCTATCTATCTATCTATCTATCTATCTATCTATCTATCTATCTATCTATCTATCTATCTATCTATCTATCTATCTATCTATCCATCCATCCATCCATCCATCCATCCATCCATCCATCCATCCATCCATCCATCCATCACACAAAATTTGTGAACTGAAAGCACAAACACTGCTTTGTAATGAGCTTGTAATTTTGTAGCACACAATTTGAGTGCCCAGTACTCTTTTTGCAGAACTGTAAACACAACTTACTCACTCACACACTCAATTTGCAAATGATCAACACACTCCTGACAAAACTATACACATTTATAGCTATTACTTATTCTGCCAACTGTTTGGCAGCACTGTCACAGAAGAAAACAGTTTAAAAAAATATGTTCACTTTGCAATCAGCCTGAGCACTAGCAATAAGATACAGGTACCGGTAAGTTGTTGACAGAGGCATGGTGGCCATCGGGAATTTCGTGAGGTTCGTGAACGGCCGTCTATTTCCGGGCTGGTCCAACCCCCCGATCATACATCGACAGCATGGCCATGAGGCAGAATAGTGTAAATAATAACATATGTGTGAAGGTAACCAGAATGTGTATAGTTTTGCAAGGAGTGTGTTGATCTTTTGGAAATTGAGTGTAAAACGGTGAGGTGAGTTTACAGTTCTGCAAAAAGCATGTTGGGCACCTTAAGTGTGTTACAAAAATTCAAACTCCGTACTACAAGCAGTGTTTGTTTTTTCAGTTTTGCAAATGTTGTCAGTCATTTTGCGACAGTTTTACAAATTGTGCTACAAGAATCATTGTTAGTGTTAGCGCCATTTAATAAGTTTAGCTATTTTTATGAATAATAATTGTAAATATTTAGTTTTTCAATAATTCTCTATATTGGTGAAAAGAAATGATGCATTTTTTTTCCTTTTGTAATTATTTGGGTTTTTGAATTGAAATATGTGTGGGATGTTACTACTGTCTACGTTAGAGGGCGCAGTTCTTTTTATTCTTACACACGAAGAAGAATGTGTTGTGCATTGTTGGAGAAGAAATAAAAATGATGGCGGACGAGCAACACGGTCTTTTTACCGTGCTGCGATCGTCAGTGTTGGCTCACACGTAAAACAGTGTTTGTGACCATCATTAAATGAAGAGGTTGAACAACGAAAAGAAGAAGAAACTAAAAGAACTAAAGATAGCCACTACAGTTAGAGATTAGGCATTCAGAAAAAAAATGTAATCAGTATCTGTTCAACATGTCATCACGCTACCTTTACTTCCTTGGGTGTGTTATAGGACGAAAATTAATGTAAAGTGCCCATCTCTGCTAAAAACACTATGGTTTATTATCAGTTGAGATAGGCCCCCTGGTGGCCATGATGTGCAATATAGATTTCATTCAGTGTTCTATTCTGCACTGATGGAATGGATCTTACCCATCATGCAAAAAGTAGCACTGCCATGTCGTAGGGCTTTCATCCACAGAATGCACAATCCTCTCCACCCCGAATATCTCCACAGTCTCCCCCTCAATCTCCATCTGTTCCTGTTCTAGTCCTCGCTGATCACACACAAACATAAGATCACAATGAAAAAATTCACTGACTCTTAGTACCAATAGTTCTTAATGGGTTTTCCACAACAGTTATTTGTATTTACCAATGTATTATATACTTTATTTATTTCAGACCCCAAACTAGACAGAATTAAAAAAAAAATGTGATGAGGAATTACATTACAGGAATTGTATGTGTGAATGAAAGGATGTTTATATTATGTGCAACACAACAAACAAACAAAAGTCAGATGCCGTGTTCATCCTGTATTGATCTGACTACGAGGCTGGATAGCTGTATTCTACTGTTTAGAGTTTTAAAAAAAGATCAAAATATTTGTATCCATACAGTGAAACCGAAAATGTACATACTGCAGTTTTGTAATCACTTACAAAAGTTGTGTAGCTGATGCGTAATTTCTGGTCAAAGGAGATGCAAGTCATGTGCTCTGGGACTTTCTTCCTCAATGCAATAAGACGCATGAGCAAGAAGTTGGAACCCTCAGTTACAAGGCCTCTGAGGGCAGCCATGGAATATGAAACACTGTCCCTTGTCACCTCCTGGATACATACACACACACACACACAGCCACACACATATACAGAGCATCTCACAACTAGAGTCCATTTGGTACCTGGGTCTTTGGTGTGGATTTATCTAACCCAATCCACCTCTTATTACATGACTGTCATGTCACATTTATAGATACCAACAATAGTGTTCAAAAAGCCAAAATAACGTGTACATCATCTGAAGCAGTTCAGAATTAATATTCATCTTATAGCATGACAAAACATTTAGAAAGATTAATGTAATTCATATTTGTCAGAGATGTCCAATATTACATTTAGTAATGTGTGCAGAATGCTCTGGATGTGTTTTGCTGATTGAAATTGGCTGTAACAAGTTTTCCTCGGACCAACCAATCAGCAGATGTCATCGAGGGCCAGCTCATTGATGAAAGATGAATTTGAAATCTGATTGGTTGAAGAAATTGTTCCATTGCTGATGTTTATGTCATTTCTGGCCTTGAAATATCAAATAATTTGATTGGTCAAAGAAACAGGCCCATTTCTCGCTCAGTATATCTTAAGTTACATTGGTCAGCATGAGTGATTATGAAGGGCCTGGTCAGATATGACTGACATGGCAAGCACATAGAGGCTGAAATCTGATTTGGATGAAAATGCTTCCAGCGGTACAGCCATTAGAAACACTATCAAATGAAAGCAAAAGACTGTTGGAAATACAATAATGCAACTTCACTAACCAAATATTAAAATTTAGGCTGTAAATGCAGGTCAGTGCTTTTGAAAGTGTTTAAGCAGAGAAGGCCTTCCTGACCCTGACCACCATTACTGTACTGC
Source organism: Filicampus tigris (assembly GCF_054856515.1). Lineage (NCBI taxonomy): Eukaryota > Metazoa > Chordata > Actinopteri > Syngnathiformes > Syngnathidae > Filicampus > Filicampus tigris. The sequence continues at coordinate 7,891,359 of NC_141226.1, forward strand.
ATGCATAATCAAATTGGTATTTCACCTGTCATCTCACAGACACATTCTGATCCCACTTGAACCTTTGGTTACACTTTAGTTGTAACTCACCTTTCCATCAGTGGTGACTCTATCAATCGTCATCTGTCCATCACATTGCACCATGTGACATCGCTTGTCCAAAATATGGCCATCAAGCTAGAAAGAAATGCAAATGCCCTTAAAGTCAGCACAGGAGGCATGCCATGTGTTCACTGTAACACACTCGGTGACCTGCCTTGACATACTCGTGGTGGTCCTCCTCCAGAACCTCCAGGTCAGCAGTTAGGTAGGCTAACATGGAAAACCGAAAAGAAAATGACAATAAATTATAATCACTTCAATCCAATAACATCAAAGAGTTGTATCAGAAATGTGGTCTTGTTCTGATTGATGTTGTCCAATTTTGGAATGCCGTTGTAGTCACAGTCCTATCTCTAGAACTATTTCAAAATTAAAAAAACATAACTCAAAAAAGAAAGAATTCACTTAAGGACAAGTAAAGATTTGTACACATAAAAATAATTAAGAGAGATTAAAAACCAAGCATGGCATTTTCAGACTAACAATAATGTAAATATAAACAATCAGTTAGAGATTAGAATTAGAATTGCAGTTGGAGCAGTGTAACACTGAGTTTATAGTAAGAGTATGAATGATCAATAATCAATGATACTGGCAGAAATTGAGAGCCCCTGAAAAAATGTTTTTGCTTAAAGCTTAATGGAGGCGTGCGCCAACTCTGGATTGAATGTTAACCCACTTGTCACTGTTGTTCCACATGGGGAGTCGTCGATGGCCCCCTGGCTTTGTGCGTGTAGCAGCATACATGGTTGATGGGCTCTTTGGGCAAACTCCACTGACACACAGAACCTCCCCAAATCTCGACCGCCCTCTGACATGGTCACCAGAGAGTCCGTAAACACACATTTTGTCAGCTCCACGGGCTCTGGCAAAGAAAAGATTGTGCCTTTGAGTATAAAACATCACCTGCTCATTCTTATGTTATTAACTAACCTAACAACAGCCAAGTGCAAGTGACAACAGGTCTACTACTGCGGTAGCAGCAAACAGCACAAAGCAGTGATGCAATATGACTCGAACTACATCACAATTTGGTTTTATTTGGAGTAGGAGAGAGGAAACGCCCAAGGTGCAGTGTATGTACCGTAGCTGGCAAAGTTCATAGCGTCCATCCATCTATTATTCAAACCGCTTGAATATATGAAACTATTGCGTCTCAAATGCCAGAACAAATCAAAGCACAGCACATTTTGTAAAAATGTGATGAACAGAAGGAGTCCACCATTCAAGTGCTTTGGTAAATTAATTTAGTTTTTAATTTAGTAACTTAATTATAGTTTCCTATATTTAAGCCCGGTGTTAATGTTCAAACTGTGCTTAATGATAGAGTGGTCTAAACTTTGTGGAATTCAATGATGTACTTTTTTTTCCTTTTTACTTTTCATGCACAGCACTTTTGTTAAGGACAATTCAGTTCTATTTAACTTTTAAGTACAATACATTTGCATCTAATTTTTCAGACGCCTTTGTCTTTAAACACTGGTTTAGGAACAGTTTTATTTGACTTTTATGTGCAGTACATTTTAATTGAATACATTTTCAAATGCTGTTTTATTATTTTCCTATAGTTAGCCATACTGTAAATCCTCAAAATTGATACGTTGTACTGGCTTCCACAGGAGTAAAACCTCTACCTCATCTTTGCAGAACACTTTGACCTACTGCACTACAGTATTTTAATGTTGGTCATGATGGTGGTACTTGGAGAGCAAAGTATTTATTTAGGTGATACTGTGCGAAATTTTTTTGAGACAAAACGTTTTAGTAATAGGGCTGTAATGATACACATCTTTAAATTATAAATACTACTGTTTTAAATATGTGTGATTAAAAAAATAAAAATATTTTTAAGGTTTCAAGAAAGACATATCAGTAAAGTTACATTAAAAAAACGGACTTATTTTGTCTGTTAGGTGTTTTTTTAGAAGGAGGGACGAGGAAAAAAGACATTATAGTGCGCAAGGGATATTAAATTCATATTTAGGAATTGCTTTTATTTCAATTATTTTTTGTGCATGGTGTATTTAAAATCTCATTCCAATTATGTACGGACTCTCGTGAATAAGGTCTAAAGAGTCTTAATTGTCGTACGGTTTGAGCGTCTCAACGGGTGCCAAAAACAGGTGGTCGTGTTCTCGGACGTGTGCATTAATTCGGTCGCCCGTGGACTCACCAATGCTGGACATGAACGTGGTAGCGTCTTCGGAGGCCCCCATTTCTGAACCGTCCTTGCCCCCCTTGATCCCCGTCGAGGGACGAGCTGGAGTCTCAACCCTATCAGGCGGCTCCATTGTTGTCCTGTGTTGAAAACTGACTTTCCACTCGTGGTGGGAAATATGAAACACCGCGTCAACTGTGGCAAGACGGACGACTGTTACGACGCACAATTGGCGGTCGACATTGTATGCAGGTCTTCTGCGCTCCTCTTTTATGTTTCAGAAAGCAGACGACAACAAGTTGTCACAAGTTGTCACGGCAACCGTGGCTCGAGTGCCGTAAAGTTGCGTGTAAGTGGGCAGGCCAATTTCGAAGAGAAGAAAAAAAATGATAGGCTATATTAGGAAAGATCGTGACTATTAAAGTTCAGAGAAACAAACACGAGAAGAGCAAAAACAAAATATTGAGGTTTATTTTGGGTGAAACACTAAAATTCAAAAATAGTGAAAACTAGTTCACGCAAACATTCATAGACGGTAATGTTCCCTAATCCTGAGGGATAAATTAAATTAGAACTCATTACAAAAAATGTCTAGACAAGCATCTTGTGAACGAGGTTCTTGTTAAAATATTTCATTTCTAAAATGTATAAATTTTTTTCTTATTCTACTATACTTTTTTATTATTATACAACTCATTATAATGCCTCAATGCAGTGATGAATTTTATAATGTGTCATGTGTCATGTGTCATCTTCCAAACTGCGTATCCTGTACAGGGTCGCGGGCAGGTGCTGGAGCCTATCCCAGCTGACAATGGGCGAAAGACAGACCACACCCGGAAATGGTCGCCAGCCAGTCGCAGGGCACACACACACACACAGACACCGTCACTGAGCGGGAACCAATCCCCTTGCGCAGTTTGCATGTTCTTCCTGTACTTGCATGAGTTTTCTCAGGGTACGGCTTCTTTCACAGGCCAAAACACATAAAATTGTTCAATGTGTTTGTAAATGTTTGACTGATTGACTTTCGGCTAATTCAGGCTGTACTCTGCCACCTGCCCAGTCGGTCTTTTTGGCTACGGCTCACGAATAAATACAGAAAATTGATGCATGTCTTCACACACAAGGGTAAGGAACAGGAAGCGAGAAATGTCCCAATGTCCCAAATCCATTTTTATGTACATTTTCACTTCCTGCGGGTGTAACAAAGGTGTTCCAACACTTTTGCCCTATCAGAGTGACTCTTGAATTAAGTAACATTCAAACTTAAATTGAACTATTGACTCCCACCCACCCTCAACCCCCCAAAAAAGAAAAAAAATCCTGTTCAACTTCGGGATACTTGTGGGGAAGTAACAGGATGTAATTAGACAATTTTAGTGTAAAATTCAAATTTCCACAGAATTTGTTTAGTTTTCCCCTTAAGCCCACAAGGTTGTATTGTAATTATTAAATCACATTACAATACTGTACTTGTAAACAGTGTAGAACTGTTGAACACAAGAAACAGGCAGTTTCCTGAAGCTCATGAATAGCGTGTGATATCATACTTCTTCTTTCCTCAGAAATGTGACAGTGTCTTCCGACAGAGAGCGAAGGAATGTCAACGAAGTGGTAGGTAAGAACTTTTTGTTCAAGTTATGATCTTTAAATTGTCATTAAAAAGGTACTAAGTGAAATTTACCAAGCATCCTGTCAATTCATCACTCTTTTTAGTTAGATTTTAGACATTAGTAAAATTACAAAGCATTGCTAGCATGTTGTTCTTGAACATTACAATACGTGAGTACTTGTTTATGTCACTAGAACCCACATTTAAAAGTAACAGGAATGTTAGCAGGTCAAATGTCTATCTTATGTAAAATGTGAGTGGCTTATTCAAGCTCTTTACTAGATGACTATAGATGAAGCTCCTTTGTGTGAACACTGTCAAAGAGGAAGTTTAAGAAGCCAGGAAAGTATTTTGCATTGGCTAAAAACCGCATGTAATAAGAAGTGTGGCCTCAAGAACATCTATTCTCTTTCTTTGCTTGCTTGAATATGTGTGTGTGTAGTTGAAGGTTGGCTATGAAGGTGTGTCCAGTTCATCCACTAGTTTGTTGCAGTCTGCTGATTCTGTGGGCCTTTCTAAGCGGTAAATAAAACACAGTCGCATACGCACTCACGGTCACGCACACACATGCACACGCACACACACACCATGACCAGCAACAACATATAAGCCATTTTCACAGCCTTAATGAAGGGGTTAATATTCCAGGGTGTGGTGGAAAAGGGGTGGTGAAAACTTTAAACAAATTTAGATTTTTTTTTCTGTTGAAATTCATAATGCAATGCCCTCTGAGAACTTTGGAGCAGTTTATATATTTTTTTGACGCCACCAGACTTTTGCAGTCTTTTTTAGTGATGCTTTTCCGAGCCTTTACATCTATCCTTTTCCAATTTTTTTTGTCTGATGAACTCCATTGTTGTGGAAAGGATGAGAGGACCAGCAGAGTAGTGGGAATGAGACAACAATGTACCTAAGTGTAGAGGAAGAGTTAGGCTTGCTCCGATGTCCTTTCCAGCTCATCCAATCTGCGCAATGGGGGCTTAGTCAATACAACATTATGCCCCCCCGCCAGAGGAAAATGATCCTGGAGCAAATACTGAGTTGCTGCCCAAAAGCTCTGGAAGAAGGCTGATATCCATCCAAATCCGCACAGAGATGGCAGAAAAAGTCTCTAGGTGGTTTAGCGTGTTTGGGAATTTGGCTGATGGCTCTGCGACATACTGGGCGTTTCTGCATACCAAGGGCATTTTCTTTGACACACTCCTGGCGCACCTGACAGTTTGATGGCTAAAAGTAGATTAAACTTTACACCTGCTGGAACCACATCTAAGTATTGGTGAAGGGAGCATAACGCCATTTTGGTGAAGGTGATTGAGGTGCAGGCAGACAGATTCTGAGCTCCACGGACGTGTGTGGTAGATGTCAGCACCTTTCATTGATAAATATGACAAACCTCTGAATCATTTTATAAATCAATTAATTGAATACATTATTATTATTTGTATTATTGTCGTCTTTATAATATTTCTAAAATCCCACCCGTGACTGCGGCACAGCTATCGGTGGTACGGGGTGGGTCACACTCGGACTCGTACTATTGGGGTGGGAGGTGGTCTTCAAGTGCTAATTTCACAGTGGTGTACTGTGATCGCCCTGCCCAACTTTACGTCATACACCAGGGTAGGTCTGCTTGCGGTTCCTTATAAACATACTTTACATACACTTGGTATAGCTCCCCCATTCGCACAATTAGACCACGCTATGCGCCAGATTTGCACCCTTAGACTTAACATCACTTTGGCAAAAATTCACATTTGTCTCATCAATCCATAAAATGCTGTAAAATGCGTTTTTCTCATTTGGCCATGTAGGCATACAGGTAATTGTTTTGTGTTCATATTCTTCTGTCTGTTATGGTTGAATTTTGCAACATATGTGCCCACTCAATAATTTTTGAAGGGCTCTATCTTGGATTATGCCACCCCCCATTTACAGGAATGGGTATGTTTTTGCATTGAAACCCAAACAAACAAACAAGCAACACATTAAACATGAATCTTGATGATGGAGGTAAAAAAAAGCATGGTTGCAGTTAATAACGTCATCTAATATTCTGTGTCCCTTTTCAACAGAGACCGCCGATGTCTGTCAGGATGAAAAATCCATTGAAAATGTATGAAACACATGCTTGAACTCCCAACGTCCTAAACTGTGTGAATACAATTTGCTAAAATTGGCATCTATTTGTTTTCTAGCTCCAAGTGTTGAGTTCCTCAGGACAAGATTATGACTTTACGGATATTGACGAGAATGACAACTTTCACTGCTTCCTTTACCCAACAAATCTTCTCAACTGCTCATGGACCTTCCACACTTTACTTATGAATACTCATCTCTATGTTTACATCAGGTTTATATCTCTATTATCTCTATTACTTGCCCATTACCCAATGGTGCAAATGAACATTTTCAAAATGTTGACACCTTTGCATTTCCTATCCTTGCAGCATTTGTGATAATAATAGCACAGTTCACCCCCTCAGTCTTGTATCTGAAGAACATTCTGGATCAACATCTATTGCTCTGAGGGAATATGAGATGTTGCATGTCATCATCCAATTCAATGTGTCCCTGCACCATACATGGACTGTCTACAGCTATGTATACAACACTGAAATGATGGGTAATAGACAAAACAAAACTTTATCATGTTTCAATTACAAATGACTGTTTTGTCATCATGTCATTTTGTCAGTGGAATACTGATTCAGTTTCAAAAGGATAGGATTTAGAGGATTATGACATTATTTTTATTCTCAAAAAACAGTTGTAAGTAATCACATGTAAAAATGCAGACGTTGTACGTTGTACGTGTTACTTTTTCCAGTCATTTAATCAGACTAAAGTTACTTTTATACTATCACAAAGCATTACAACACAGACTATATATTTTCCTCAAGGTGAAGTCAGTCAAAGAATTGCAACGTTCACTATCAAAGGCAGTTGCAATGAACTGCCTGCAAGTTGTAGCAGTGAGAGGGAATTGACTTAAATAAACAGCACATACTTCTCAGCCACAGTGCCTCCCTCTCACATGTATTGTGTATGCAAGAAAACAAACAAAAGTTAACGAATAATAAAATGCACACCTTATTCCTACCATAGTATTCACTCAAGGCACTCAACAAATAACTATGAATTATAGAACACGTAAGAAAGGGAAACTTTGGAATTTACAGCTGTCGGAGGGGGTGATACAGCGCGTTGACAACTCATCATGTGTCCATACTTTACTACATAAACAGAGATTTGCGTTTTTAGGCTGGAAATAAAGTCACTATTTTGAGTTTGTGTCAGCCAAAAACAAAAATACTAAGTTTTGTCGTACACTCTGTGCTGTCGACAGTGTTAGCTAGCTTCAATAAGACTACGTCAAATACAAATAAATCAAGGATCACAGCACGGTATGCATTCAAGCTTAAAGGGAAATAATTATGGTCAGTCAAAAAGATTGTCTTTATTTCATTTATAATAAAAACAAGCCTTAAATGTCACTGTTAAAAACACACTTCCAATTAAGTGGCAAAACAGGGTGTCCTTTATATCTTACTCAGTATCTGCTGAATGTAACTATGAAGTAACTTGTCATCTAAATTAGTAACTTTTAAAATCAACTAATCAGTAAAGTAACAAAGTTATTATATTTTTAAAAGCAAATCAGTAAAGTAACTATTTAGTGACTTTTTCAAGGTTACTGTGGCAACACTGTTGATGGTGTGTTAAAGTGAGTCGCTCCTGGACCAAACAGATTTTCATTGTATTGTGTTGACAGAAGTCTTGCCTCCACCTGGAAACATTTCTGCTTCAGTCAAAGATGGAGGCCTTGTGGTGAACTGGGACATGCCCCGTGGTCGTGCTAACTACAACTCAGTGTGCTTTGAATACCAGTTGGATGTGGGACATCAGGTAAAATATGAATACACTATACTGTATATCCAAATGTTATTCCGTAAATAAAATATACCACATATTTCTACATGTACACTCTGATTGATTGGTGAACAGGAAAAAATACCAACCCCGAGCGGCCAGCTGTTTCATACAGTCCCAATTACCAACCCAGCGTCCACCTACAGTGTAAGGGTCAGAACCAGGAAAATTTCTGATTGTTTAGGGTCACAATTATGGAGCGATTGGAGTAACACTGTTAGTAAGTATGAAGTCATTGTACTCTAAAATATTATACCACCTTACCAGCACTCGTTCTGATTTTGGTTTTGACCACACTTGTGAATAACATCTGTCACTATGATGGTGATCAGGGTATATTATGTTAGTGTAGCATTTATTTACACATATTGGCTTGACTTATTTAGTTTCTCACAATAATGCCATCGACAGATCTGTTTCCCTAAGGAGGACACTTTACGCAATTTAAAACATTTCCGAGATATCGTAAAAATAACATGTATGATGTGCTTTCATTCAAATAACCCAAGAATCAAGAATTACAGGGGATGATTCTAGTCCATGTCTCATATGAATATGGTTACCGACTACCGGGCCAATGTTGAGCAATGCTTTGACCATGACAAGTGTACAGTATACACTTACTATATGCATCTTTTGTTTGACAGCAATAGAACCGTCAGTTTCCACACTCAACATCACGGTAATCGTCGCAATTGTTCTTGGAATACCTATGACCCTCTTGACTCTGCTGCTGTTGGTCCGCAATCAGAGGTACTGTGTCTTGGTTTAAAAATGTGTCACTTCTTCACTGAAAAATGTTTTTTTCAACATCAATCCGAAAGCATAATGTTAACATTAACATCTGGGAAGGTGGCGTTTAGAAGAAAAGAGTGGAGAAAAGATAACTAAAATATGGTCTCGATAGGTAAAGTATAGGTATAGTAATCATCATTAAGAATTATTTTTGATTAATTTGTGTGTATTCAATTCGCACATCTAAGCAATTGAGGCAAAATTGAGTGCATTACTTCGTTGCAACCAGGAGAGGTACTTTGGGTTTTTTTTTTTCTCAATTGGTTTGCTTCTGAAAGAGAGCCATGACGTCGGCCAGTTGAGCTGCAGTACCTCCACACATACCCGCACTGTTATCACTACTATTACGCCGCTCTATACAATGCTGGCATCAGCAAAGGATTTCACAACATTAGAAGACTGATTCTCTCACTCCATCATGAGCATTTAAAAATAGCTTGGTTTTTGTTTAGCCAGCAAAGAAGCACCAAACTACAGATGCTTAGTACATACAGTCTGGATCATAAAGACAATTTTAATATCTCACAAATGACAACAAGCCAAGTAAATACAAAATAAATTTTCTAAATAAGGATTTTAGATATTCAATAAAAAAAACAATTATCTGGTCCTATGTGAAAAAGTAATTCAACCATATGGAAGACACTGGGCAAAAATGGGCAGAGATCCAAAGCGCTGCTGAGAAAAAATGGGAACACGAATGTTTGTCTCACAATTGCTAAAAAAAATAACAAAACATTGCGGTGATCACCGATACATTTTGTGGACCAATGAAAAATAAAGTGTAACATTTTGGAAGGTGTGTTGCCCATTACACCAGGCATAAAAATAACATGGCATTTGATAAAAAGAACATCATGTGGTGGCAAAGATTGCCTGGGGCTGCTGTGCTGCTTCAGGACCTGGACGATTTAGTGGGTGACTGATTCCCACATCCGCCTCACAGTTCAGAGGTCCTGGTTTCAAATCTGGGTTCTGGCCTTCCACTGAGGAGTTTATATATTCTCCTCGTGCCTGCCTTGGGTACTCCGATTTCCTTCCACATTCCAAAAACATGCACAGTAGATTAATTTAAGACCGTAAATTGCCCGTGGGTGTGAATACGACAGTGAATGGTTGATTGGCTGGCGACCAGTTCAGGGTGTACCTTGCATCTTGCCCAAAGTCAGATGGGATAGGCTCCAGCACACCCATGACCCCAGTGAGGATAAGCCGGACTTTAGTCCTATTTAAATGCTGTGGTATGATTTTAAACGGGAAATTCATTTTGGAAATGTCTCCAATTTGCGTGGATTAAAACAATTCTGCGAAGAAGAGCGGACCAAAATTCCTCCACAGCACTCCTCACCAGTCATTGCAAATGCTTAATTTCAGTTATTGTAACCAAGGGTGGCACAACCAGTAATTCAGGGGGCATTTATTTTTTACTAAGGGCCAAATAATAATAAATAAATACAGAAATAATAAACCAACATTTAGAAATGTAATTTCATATTTACTTGGATTGTCTTTGTGAGGTATTAAAATTGGTTTGAAGATCTGAAGCTTTTAAGACATAAATAAATGAAATAAATATCTGAAATATGGACGCTTTTTTCATTCCATTGTCTGTATTTTTTTAAATTTCACTTTAGCACTCATTTCAATAGAAATTCCAAAACCAAATGACTGTTTCCCTCACAGACTCTGATAGAGAGCAGGGGCGGAGCCATGGGTGGGCCTGGATGGGCACAGACCCACCCAGATTGACAAACTGCCCATCCAGTGAGATTCAAGAAAAATATATATACTTTTAAACTTTTAGAAATTATTAAAATATTTTTGAATTAGTGTTTCGTTGTGTTTTTTATTTTATTGAATTTTAAGAATGGCATAGTTGTGGTTGTCTAAGGAAGATCAGAATTTTGTCATTTTATCTGAATATACGATGTGTCAGGATACGAGTATTGTGCTCAGTGAGAAAAATATTCAGGCCCACCCTGATTTTTCCAGGCCCACCCATTAGCCATGCTCTGGCGCCGCCCCTGTTACAGAGTAGTCATTAATTCTGTTTTTTTTTTTTTTTAGGGTGGCACAGGTTCTGTATCCCACAATTCCTCGTCCCCCATTAAAGTACAAATATTTCCTGGAGGAAAACAACGTATTCAATGTAAGGACATGACTACACATGTTCTCACACTGGACATGCAATCTCTCTCACATCTACAACAACAACAAAAAAACCTGTTAGTCTACCATGTGCTTTTTTTCCCAATTAAAGCAAGAATCTCTTTTTTTTTTTTTTTTACAGTTTTATCATCCCACTCCATCTGTGAAGAATGAGGAGGAGATCACAGTGGTGGAGGACACAGAGAAACAGTTTATAAAGTCATTTTAATGACAAGGATTAAAGGATTGTTATGACATTGTCATAGTTAAAAAAAAAAGTATTTCATGCTAATCCTTTCATCGAAATAGGGGGGCGTTACCAGGTGAGCTATCCAGCTAGCTAGTCATCGTTGGTGGTTATGGGCTGTTCACAGCAACCGCCATTTATGCTGTAATTTATGTTAGCAATGCTAATGCAATAGCAAAAGACTTCACATTATTGATAGATTGTTTATTGCCTGACGACATTTGATGAAGTTTTACAGTAAGGCATGCAAGTGTTAAAATGCACATTGTAGTTATTCATACAGACATGGTGTTTGTAGGTTGCTTTTAATTGCATGTTTAAAATATTTTGTAATTGAAAATTTTAAACTTATGAAAAAAATGGAGGCTACTGTGTTACATTAGTCAACTTTTGCTGGCTTCGTGTTTTACTTGGATTTGCTTGTTTATGTAGATGTTGAATAAAAATGAAACACTGATTTTGGGTCTCATTGAATGCTAGCACCGGCAACAAACACAACACCAACTGACTAAGATGTTGTTTCCGGCTGACTTGGTTAGTTAGTCCAGTTAGTTAGATCGTTTTTTTAATTGAATATTAAGAATGGCATAATTGTGGCTGTCTAAGGAAGATCTGAACTCATATTATTCGGTTTGTCATTTTATTTGAATATACAATGTGTCGGGACAGGAAGATTGTGCTCAGCGAGAGAAATAATCAGGCCCACTGTGATTTTTCCAGGCCCACCCATTAGCCACGTTCTGGCTCCGCCCCTGACACAGACAAACCCATGCAAGCACAGGGAGAACATGCAAACTCCACACAGGAAGGCCTGAGGTTGGAAACACAAATCTTTGAATTGTGAGGCAGAAATGATAACCATTATTTCACCATGCTGCAATTGAATCTCGTTGTCAAAATAGACAAACACATTCAGGGCATACTGTTCTAGGGCTGCTTTTCATTCATTGCCAAATTTCCTGTGTCAAGCACACCCATGGGGCCTTGGATTCCGATCAGACAGAGCGAGGGAGCAGAAAATGGTTTTAAAAAGCCTACTTTGTCAAACTGAGTTCCCTAAAATGGATATAAGACAAACAAGCAAAAAACAGCTACGACTCGTAACATCAACGTGACCCATATCACTTGATATGCTATGTAAAATCGGTATTGTGATGTAGTTTGACCAGTTGTGACTGTAGTTTGTATCTTGAACCTGAAATAACGACAATCCTGTCGAATTTACAGTAGCCATATAGTGCATAGCACGTGTTTCTGTGGTGCTTTGTCGGTATAAGATAATATCAAGAGTAAAGTCTCTTGTATAATGTTAAAAAGGAAGTCAAGTCAAAATATGTGCCCCCACTAGTCTAAACACGGTATTCTGATTAATATTGCATTCGTGGAATATGAATTAAAAATAAAAATCCATCAATTTGTATCCTTCTCAAGGTGCTACCATTTTGCCTTGTCGGCCAACTGCCGCTTGCTGTCGACTGAAAATTACACCACAGTGTTTATGGGCTCAGGTAATGTCACGATTCACCTGTTTTCTGGGTCTGGTCACGTGACGTTCGCAAGCTGAGCCCTTTGGCATTGTGATGACATATTCATACATCTTATTACATGTTATTGTAATGTAAAGAACAATTCTGACTTGATTTCACCTTTACTTTTGGTTGAAAAGTACATAATATTATTAAAAGGAAACTCCCACTGTTCAGACACGTTTGACTTCTGTGACAGACAGACTGATGACTCTGACATACCATGATTATAACAGAAATGATATTTGTCTTTTTACAAATAACTAAAAACATCAAGAGACTACCTACAGGTATTGTTGCATTAGGGCCAAAGAGAGGAACTAGTCATATATTGATGGTCAAAGACAAACACATATTCCAGATATGAAGGACAAACTGCAAGATCATTTACAAGTAGATATGCCCATAAGAGTAAATAATGGGCCATGCATAGTAAAAGTGACATGATGACAAACACTAAGTGCAGCAGAGACAATACACAACACTGACACTCCGTGACAAATAATGAGTGTCAAATGTCCATTTGGACTAATAAATCAGATTTAAGAAATAGATTAGGATTGACAAAGGGATTTGAGAGCATGGCATATTTGCATAGATTTTGTTTTGCTAAAACACTGCTTTTGTAGTCAGAAAAGGAATTTTAATATATTGTCCCGTCAAGGTCAAGCGGTTGGTGAAACTGCAGCCTGAGGTATTATTAGTCAAAATGATTTAAAGCAGTGACATCTCCTTCATAATCCTGTCGCCGTCAGTTCACCCCATGAGATTTTTTTTTTTTTGGGGTCCCGATACTTTTTTGTAATTTGACATAAATGACAGACAGAACACCAGTGATGGATCATGTCCTTGCACTGCGTTAGTCTTCTCATTTTCAGTTTGTCCACTTGATGAATGCGTTGTTGGCCAACAACACTGCCTGAATACACATTGTAGATCAACTGCACACAGACTCTGTGCAAGAGATCATTAAACTCCTTTGGACATGAGTGTCACCACTTGCACAGTAGATGACACACAAATTGATTCTGAAATGTCACGGTACAGTACCTTCAGCTTTATCTTTTAATTAGCAATGAAAAGGTTTTTCCATAATCAGCCATAAAAAGGAAAGGAAAAAGGAAAAAAGGAAATTAAAAAAGCTTCTCTCAAAGGGCTCTGAAAATTAACAAGGCTCTTGTACTGCGAGGAAAGAGAAATAGATGGAGTATGGCAGCACTAAATCAGGTAGACTGTCCCATTAAGGTGTAGTAGGTGACAAAGTATCTAACAGAATCTATCCAACCAATTTTCTGTCCCTGTAGTTGCTTAAAGTGAAAATCAACCCAAACATATTTTTTTCAAGAATATGTTCCCAGCAGGCCCACTAGTTGAAACACAGCATTCTGATTAATATTGCGTTTGTGGAATATGAGTAAAGAAGCAAAATCCACCCGTTTTTAGCCATCTCGGGGGGCGGCCATTTTGTCATTTCTGTCAACTCAGGTAAAGACCATTCACAGCTCGCCTGTTTTCTAAAGCTGAGCTGTGATTGGTCGTTACCTGAGCCCTGGGTAGTTGTGATGTCATTTTCCGTCAACAGAAGTCATAGTCCACAAACGCAATTTTATCAGACTGCCTTGTTTCAACTAGTGGGCTTTGCTTAGAACATATTCTTAAAAAAAATATGTTTGGGTTGACTTCCCTTTAAGTTATTATTAACGGCTACACATTGTACATTGTAGTAGTAATACATAAAAATAATACTTATATTAGAGTCACCATCATTTCATAAAGTATATATACTTTACATATACATACATATATATATATATATATATATATATATATATATATATATATATATATATATATATGTGTATATACATCCATCCATCCATTTTCTATACTGCTTATCCTCACAAGGGTCGCAGGCGTGCTGGAGCCTATCCCAGCTGTCATCGGGCAGTAGGCAGGGGACACCCTGAATTGGTTGCCAGCCAATCGCAGGGCACACAGAGACAAACATCCGCACTCACAATCACACCCCTTAAAAAGGCATACAAAAAGGACGGATTATATGTCCCAAATTATTAGCCATATTTTATTACAATGATAGAAAGGGCACTTTTTAGCACTGGTATAGGAATGCTTTGTATTGTGTAATTTGTTGCATAATACACATGGAATATAAAAAGAAAAATACAATATAGACAATAGTGCAAGAGACAAATGGATAGCAAAATAAAGAAACCAAATGTTTAGGTATCCTTCTTATTCGTGAATGTACCTGAATACATTTCAGAAGTGATGACTTTTGTACTTCTAGTTCTTACAGTCACATACTGTACTTCTTGACTTAAAAAAATTATCCCAATTAGGAACATAGTACATAAAAAAAGAAATTGTTGGCAGTCAAACAATCAGACGTCCCCTCATTTTTATCCCAAATCTCCTGACTGTTTGCTAACTCTTCCTTTGTCCAATCCCCATTGTGCTGATGGCCTGCAGCTCTGCAGAAAACCTTTGGCTCAGATCTGTGTTTTCCTGCAGGAAACCGTCCAGCATCCTCAGCTGCTCGGTGTCCTAGCAAAAGAAAAACAAATGCTAAAACTGTGCAACAGTTTCCGTCTAATGTACAGTGAAGAGAAGACGTATATGACTATTTATATGATTCCTAAGATGTTAATAACACATATTAAGTAAATATTATTTTGGAGAGCAAGACACAAAAATATGAATCCCCATGAAACCCATGTAGAAATTAAAGTAGGAATGACTGAGATATGCGGAACTCAAATTTCACTTTCTCACCATTGTCTCATCTTCAGCCATATTACGCAACTCCCGCAGCCTCTCGTGCAGTAAGTCAGCCTCCCATTGTCTGATTAATTCAGGCTTTATATTGTAATTCACAGAATCAGCCGCTAATGCTAGGTTGGTATAATCCACAGTGTCCACAGCACAGATTGACAAATCAACTTCCAGCATCTACAACACAATGGTGTAAAGTGGGATTGTAAATGTGTCATATAAGTGCAAAATTTCTCCACAAACACGGACATGCTCACCCGAATAAGGGTTGGTTCAGCAAGTGCCACGCTGGGTACGTGTCTGAACAGGTTCACAAAACATTTCAGTGTAACCTTGAATCCTTTCATCCATGCATCCTTCACACGCAGGTTAGCCGAATGCATCAGATGATTCCTGCATCTGATCAGCTGCGACACACATCCAAAAACAGAAGCAAATGGAATGGAACCTGTGTCTGCTATGTGAAACACTATACCAACAACTTCCATACAAGACAATCTTTATTTAAAGAAAAAAAAACAAAAAAAACAAAAAACGTTTTAACCTTTTAGGGCTCTTATCAAAATACTTGAAGAGAAACTTACTGTGGTACTTCACCAGTTTTTATTTACTATTGTTTTACTAAAATGTGGACAGTAATATGTTATCAATAAAATACAAGTTTCTGTTATTATATATTTTCTGCTCACTCATATCATAGTGGTTTACATGCCTACTTTTCATTTTCCCACTCAATAGCGTTTTTTTGGGGTGGGCTAACCAACGGACTTCTGACGGACTTAAGTGACAAACTGACGATTACAATTCGGATCGTCAAGAAAGATTATGGACTGACGAACGACGGACAGGTACTCTGACCGCTGATGGACGACGGACCAGCACAATTTTGTAAAATGCCCACCTCTGGGGACTATCTGCCTTTGAGTAATGCATTTCAAATTAAACTTAAAGTGGTTGCTTGGCTGAATACAGGGCTTCAAGTATCCATCATTCTCCACAGAGTCTCCATAGAGCTTGTATTGCTCACAAATTAATTACACTTACTCCTGTATTAAAGTAGATCAAACTTATTCGCTGTCATTCATGTCATTTCATAATTTAAGTCAAACAAAATTCCAAATTCAAATTTTATTTTCACAGGATTGATCTATGTACAGTGTGGTTCCGTTTTTGAAAATAAATAAATAAATAAATAAATAAGTAAACCAACGTGATCACCCGATTATGGATATGTTCACCCGATTATGGATGTGCAGATGAATATATATATATATACGTAACAGTGTGCATGTTAGTTGCAGTTGAATACACAAGAATGTACAGTTTTGCAGAGTGGAACTTTGTATTGGGTATGAGGATACATGAAATAAACAAATCCAAGTGTTATTGATTTACAACCATAGCATAGTACAGATGCTTACCTCGCTCACATAAGATGACTGTCCAACTACCGAGGCAAAACAGCCACAGTAGTTGATGAGGTTGAGCAGGGCAGAAGGATCACACTGATGAGCCACATTCACGTGGACTTGACCTCGTGGCATATAAGCCTGGAGAAACAAACACCGAAGGAGTTTTGAAAATGCAAATACTTAGGTACTACAATGGTTCAAATAGTCTTACAACTTTAAAATTTGTACCCTGACACATAGGGGAAATCAGGAAAAAAGATTCCGGGGCTTGCTGCAACTCAATTTTATGCTAGATGCATGTGTAAATTTGCATCTAAAGGCTTTGGTTTGGATTTGGCAACTGTTTGTTTTTTATGGCCAAAAACGATTTTTGACACATTTTCGGGTAAGTTATCGACCTTAATAAAAAATAAATTAAAAAATCATAACTCTTCTGATGAAACATTGACATACAACTGGTTGAATGGTATGTTTGTCATGGTCTGAGGGGCTCTGTATCGCTTTTACTGGCACTAAGCAACTTTGAGAATGGTAGCTCCAACCCTGGAACAGTTCTTATGACAACCCCGGAACAGTTCTTCTGACAGCCTTTAACTCATCCACCTCTTGCCATTGATACAACAGAATAAGTCATAGCTTCCTGACACTATATCAGCTTTGTGTGTAGAACTCTGAGGCAGACGTGCCAACCACATTGGCACCGTACTGCTCTACTGAACTTATTGTTGAATGAATACTATAAACTAGGGATGTCTCGATTACATTTTTTTTTGCACCCGAGTCCAAGTCACTTGATTTCGAGTATCTGTCGATACCGGGCCCACCGATCCAATACATCTGCAATGCAATGCAATGCAATGAAGAAGAAAAAGAAGACCACATCCAAATTGTCTTGATTATCATTATTATTAATCATTTGAATATGGGTATCCCAAGGTGATTCATTCTATTCTGTTTTTATTGACACAACATCCCAACTTCACTGGAATTGGGGTTTGTAAATCCTCACTTTAAACTGAGTACCGGTACATTTTCTGTAAATATACAGCCCCTGCTGTGTTCCGATCACACTAGTTATTTCTGGATCGTGTACCTTGGCCAACTCCCAGTGGTGTGTCCTCCACGCAGAAGGAGTACAGTTGTCCCAGTTGAGAGTGCAATCGGGTTTTCTGTGGTGGTTGAGGATCTCAGACTTCCATTGTAAACACAGCCTACAGGCCCTGGAAAACTGCACCGGCATTTCATGTGATTCAAAAGCAGTGGCGAGGAGTAATGGCGTCCAAATACTTTCTGAGATTTTACAATAGACTTTACAGTTATCTGCACTTTACCTGACTATTTAGCACACAGGCTACGGAATATTCAAGCTTTTGAGATCGACTTCTACTAAATCAGGGCTGGGCAATTCCAGTCCTCGAGGGCCGGTGTCCTGCCTGTTTTCCATCTCTCCCTGCTGCAACACACCTGGTTCAAATGATCATATAATCAGCAAGGTCTGCAGAAGCTGGATAACGATCCTGATCATTTGAATCAGGTGGGTTGCAGCAGGGTGACATTTAAAACATGCAGGATACCGGCTCTCGAGCACCGGAATTGCCCACCCATGTACTAAGTACAGAGCGTGAGTACTTTTGCCGTCTGTTGAAAACGATACACACATGGTGACCGCCAAAAGTGACCGATGCCTTTTACGTTTGACTCCAAACCGCCAAACAGAAAGTGTTTGTTTCCACACCTTAATGTCCTCGGGCTGACATGTTCGTCGGCATTGTTCGCGGAGATTAGGCCTGTCACGGAGCAAAGCTCGGTGAAAAACTCGCATCTGCTCATCGCAGAAGGGATGGAGGGCGTCCTTCAAGATGTACAGACACTGTCCCGCTTTCAGCCAGTTTGTGTATTCTCTGTCGTTAAGACGCACCACAAGATCCTCGCACATGGCGTCTCCTTATTTCTCCCAAACAAGCAAGAGCCGAGACATTCGAGGAAGTGGGAGAAGAACTCCGCCTCCTCGTTTCGCAGGCAACCATCTCTTCGTTAGATGGCGCTGTTGGCCCGCTCTTTACTATGAAAGCAGAATTGACTTTACAGGTAGATTTTGCCGCTCCTCTAGTGAGGATAAGCGGTTGGGATAATGGATAGATAGTAGGTATGAGTAAGCTTTTTTTTAACTAAAGCAATTGCTTATCTAATGTGTGTGTCTGTGTTTCGGGGGGGGGGGGGGGGCGTTGGGAGAAGTGCAGGTAATATATATGCAGTACAGTACACGTGTTTAAAAAAATAGAATTCGGTTAGAGTTTACTTAAGAGAGTTTGAAAAGCAAAAGGTAGAAATGATTTTTTTACAGAAGACAAAACGAACGATGGCTCAAGCTTTTTTGTTATCAAAATGTGTTCCCATTGATAACATTGTAAACTGACTAACAAAATAAATACTAATATAGCTGACAACTTTAAAAATACAACTTAGTTGTATGTTACTTCATATTAGACAGAATTTTTGAATGTCTGACGCTCAAATAATGCTCTTAATTAAGTCAATGGATGAGGAATATCTTGCTTCTCTGATCTGTTGCCCCATCAGCGTCAATGCTCCCTAATTCCATGTTGCTGCTCTTCCTGTTTTTTTTCTGCCATATAAGTCTCCAAGATATCAATCAATCAATCAATCAATCAATCAATCAATCAATCAACGCAGGTTGACATCACTGCGATATATATATATATATATATAAAAAAAATTAAACGTGTCGTAATCCACGCAGGTTGAAAAACAAACCAAGCCAATTTTGACAAAGTAAGATGTACAAAACAAAACAAAACAAAACAAAAAAACCCAAAACAAAACAAAACAAAACAAAACAGATATCTGTTTTCAATTATAAGGACTAAAATAAAAAGTTGTCAAATACTGTGAGACATACTCAACAAAAGTACAGATGACTGAAAAATCTGCTCTAGAGTACTGCAGTATTTGTAGTTTTTTACTTCCCACCACTGCTAATGATAGCTTGTACGAGAGCTATATTTAAACTTCAGCTTTGAGAAGTGCTCCTAGTCGTATTTGCGACATTGAAGTGGTGGGGCCCAAAGTGATTTTTTTTTTTTAAAGGGGCTCCAAATCCCTGGTGGCATCCCTGTTCCCAATTGCCTTAAGGCAGATATATTTGGAGCTGGAGAGAGCAGGCAATAGTTAAAGGCAAATAAATGCTCTTTTAAGAATACTGCAGATTATACCACCATCCATCCATTTTCGAGAGCACCATCCTTCTGTCCTTATTCTCAGTTGACTTTGGGCGAGAGAGGTGCACTACACCTTGGTGCGGTGCACCCTGGACATTGATAACATTAATCAAAAATAATGATTATTATCCAGATGATTTTTGTTTTTCCTGGTCAGTTGTTGAGAAAAGAAACCACAGCAGAAAATATAGGCTGACACATTGAGACTCATCCTATCGTGCAATGCATTTTAAAATCAGTAAAACCACCTAATAGAACCGTAACAACCATTTGGGAGTCGGCTCACCCTCACCCCAGTGGAGTCGTCACGGTGCCATCATGAAGCTACACTCTTATAAGAGGTGGCGTAACCAAGCTGCTACATCTGCTGTGAAGAGCAGGGATGAAAACCTTAGAAAAGCCAACAGCTGTGTGCACGGATGTCCCTGACATCGCTGTTGGAAATATATTCATCTGGGACGGGTTCGACTTACTGGCAGGTGCCACGCAGCATGGGGCTTGGTGCTTGTGGGCGAAGCAAAGTCACCAATGTGATTTCAAAGTCTGAGCAGTGCTGTAAGAGCACACTGCTGGACGCGAAAAACATGAGCTCCATCCTTAGAGGTCAGCTATCAGTCTTGTCACATTTTATGCTTTACTGAGGGTTTATTTGTTTCATTGCTGAAGATAAAAGCTCAAACATACTGAAGATATTTACGGGCAATGTCTGCACCGTCACAGTAAAACAAAGTCTCAGCTTTTCATTTAGAATAACTGCTGTTGTCACCTGAATTAGATGAAGAATTGATCACAATTTATGTTCCTGCTGTATTCAAAACATGCACATTTTTACTTGTAGTTTTATTTAGTTGCATTATACAGTAGAAAAATTTACATTTTCCAATTGGTCGGCAATTGAATGTTAATATATAGTTATGCTCAACGATATGCGTGAACAAGTTTTGTGCTGGCCACAATTTTAGCCAGGAACAAATCAAATTGCATTATGTCGGGGTCAACAAAAAACTGGAGCCTATCCCAGTTGACTTTGGACACCCTGGATTGGTCGCCAGTCAGTCATGGGTTACACAGAGGCTCAGAGTTCAATAAAAATAATCAGTTCGCCATTCAGACTAGCTTTGTGGCCAAGTCAGTTTTGGAAAAAGGGCTGGGCTGCCCCACACGGCATAAAGAGAAGAGAAAGAATAGGAACACAGAGCAAGGAACACAGACAACAAGTATCCAACACAATTAATCAAACGCTGAGAGACGACTAAAACAGACAATACAATTATGCTAATAACGTTACGAGAGGTTATTGACAATTTGAAGATGGACCAGCCCACTCCCCTGACATAATATACTGTAGCTTTTAAGATTAAAGCTTTTTATACTTACCTCACCTGCATCCTTTACTGTCTCTGTCCCCAAACGCCCTATCTCTTCTCGCATCTCATCTATAGAGGGCGACTCCACAAGGGAGCGCTAAGGCTTCATACACACGCCAATGACTGACGTGTGATGCAACGAGAAAAACTTTTCATGAAAGTTTTTCCCCCCTGTGCAGCCGCACGTTTTGCACATACAGAAAGCGCCACTGATCATATACAATATATTCCATTTTGTACGGAAGATATTCGCAGGTAACTGCTGCAGCATCACCGATGAAAAATGATTAGCTCTACAACCTCATTAAAATCATTTGACCAAGGTTTTGACCCTCTCCAATAAGTACAGCTGTAAGTTTATATTCAAGCACTAAATGTAAACTACTGAATGTTAGACCTTTCAGATGACTTTAGCACTTTAACATCCAACAACTCAAGTTATTAGCCTTATACTGCGGTGGTGTCTGTGTTTGTGTTATTGCTTCTTTGAATTCATGATAGTAGTAGTCACAATAGTGCATGGTAATGCAGGCTGACTTCACCTAAATAGTAGTTATGTCCATGTTAACTGCCCACACATACAGTGAAGGCATTATCAAGAACAGATGCATGTACATTGGAAGGCCTAAAGGGGTCAAAGGCCAGGAGCTACCGGGGGGCTTGCACTCGTATCAAAATCCACACCAAGCGGAATTCAAGCATGAGGGAAAATAATCCTGACATTGGTAGAAAAAGGTTTTCTGACCAATTAGAAGAAAGGGAGCTTTACCAAACAGTAAGGATGTAACGATTCACTCAAGCCCCGATTGGATTCGATTATCAATTTTCAGTTCCCGATTTTCGATTCGATTAGATTTTTTAAAAATCGCTGCCATGCTTGTGTCTGTGCGCTAGTGTGGTGCTGCAGCCATCCACAAACGATATGCAATGATGTTTGGCGCAAGCGCATAATTTGATCTGCACATTCAAAATGTGGTATGCATCTGGAATGGGGAAAGACATCATTTTTTAGCACGCTAAATTAGTATATTCTAATGACCCAGGTATGTTATGTTTTTTGTTAGAATCGATTATTAGAATTATTATTCGATTAATCATTTGAATCGATTTTAAAATCGATTTTAGATTAATCGTTACCTCCCTACCAAACAGTGTATAAAATGTGTTACTCTGTTCATGTCTGCTGCACTATGCATAGGGGGCAATTCTCTGAGTGTTGATTTAATAAACTCATTTTTGATCAGCTCAAGCCTGGACTCTGGAATTCGTTATTCCTGGTCTGCCTGAAGTCAATTTCTTCCAAAGCTTTGAGTGTATCTATCAAACCAAAGATCCGACATGTCTTCTGTCAGCCCTCCGATTGCCACAAGGGGCCTGAGAGAAGGGAGGCGCTGGTGATCAACGTGGTGGCCGTCATGGGCTGGCACAACACTGCACTTACAGTAACCGCTCTGCAAACTGTACAGTTCTTCTATGTAGCAGCCTCCCTTGCACACATTTTGATCTTTTGTATTGTCAGAACTCACCAATGTAGTTACTCTTCTGTATACTGTACGACATTCAATATCCCAGAGTAAACTACCGTACGCTTTCTTAAAATATTTAACTATTTATAAAATATCTACCTTCCTACAATGATGCAGTTACACAACAAATTACGCCCTGGGACCAATAACGTTTTCTGATTCTGAACTAATGTGGGTGGACATGGTCAAGGTTTTCCATGGAAAACACCAACATGTTAATATGGTCAGTATTGAATAGTGTATCAATAAGCTATTAATTAAGCGGTCAAGGAAGTGGCAGGAGAGTGTTATTGTGTGTGCCAGTGTTTGTTTGTACATATGTACAATATGTACTTATTTGTAACCACACATAAAGCCGGGCAATGACATTAGCGAACCGCAAGCACTTGCTCTAATCATCAGTCGCTTTTTCAAGGTAAGTAGCCGTATATGCAAGGTAAAAATGGGCCTGCAAATATTTCATTCCTCTTGGGTATAAATTAGAATCCTGAGTGTTTGTGCTTTGTCGGCTTTTTGATTGATTGCCGTGTGCCGATAGAGCGTGCCGGGATAAGCTGGAGCCTTGACATGAACCTCACTGGAATGACACAAAAAAGAAAGGTGAGAACCTTTGATGACTGTATCCGATTATGCACCATTTAAATGCATTCCCATTAAATTATGAAAATGAAAAGACATTTATGATGTATCAAATAATTTTAGCTGTACATGAAAATTTAATGAGTCTTTTAGGATGCACCGGGAAAAACAAATACCCCTCTATCTTTGTAATTGGATCTCAATGGATTTGAAGATGGTTAAAGTAGATTAGATGCCTCAGAGTGTATTTATGTGAACCACTGAGTGTGCGTATGCATATGAGCCCTGTTCTGGGATCCTGTGCTTGTAGGTAGGGTGTTCAACTTATATGTATTGTGTGCATATATTAGAAAGAGAGAGAGAGAGAGAGAGAGAGAGAGAGAGAGAGAGAGAGAGAGAGAGAGAGAGAGAGAGAGAAAGTGTGCATGTGTAATGTGTGCCCAGCAGTCCCACCGTCCCAGCAGGGTGTTTCTTAAGCAGAGGAGATCAAAGCCACATTAGTATTCTGAAATAAATCACAATGTTCAGTCCTCACTGCGCAGGTCCCCAAACACACACGTGCACTAACACACACTCCCCCTACCATCCCTCCCTTCAAAAGAGAGCGCCACCCAACCCTTTTCCTCCATCCAATTCCTACCCCCCCAAACACCTCCCCCTCCCGCCGCCGCGGGCCCAAGTGGCTGTCAGAGCTATCTGCCTGCTGAATCCTTTGTTACATCCTTTCACTTTTCACCTACCAACACGAGCTTCATCTCCTCCCTCCTTCTGCAATCAAGCCTAAAACGCTTTGTCAGAGGAAGCCGTTGTTCACTGGAGGAAAAAAAAAAAGGCAGAAATCTATGTTGTTTTTTTTTTTGACAAGTATATCCTTCGGAAGATACCTCTGCGTCTCTCATCGCATCTCATTTTATTCTGTCTCCCCGCAGTTCCCTTCTAAGCAATTACCTGAGCAAAATCGGTGTTATTAGTTTTTGTGAGTCCTCACGAAGGTATTCCAAAATTTAGCAGGACCTTACTTAGCTGCTTTGGCCAGGAGGAAAAGAATTGAAGGTGGGGGTGGGGGCCGGGGGGGGGGGGGGGGGGAGTGTAGGTTGGTGTGATTGAGAGTTAGGAGAGGAAGGAGCTCATCTAAGGAGCCAGAATCAGAATGAGAAGAACATACATGCCCTGTGAAGAATGCTGACAGTTGCAATATCTGTGACATTGCGTGAGCCTTTGTGCTTACTTGTCCTTGTGCGGGCATTTGCATGTGTGTGTGTGTGTGTGTGTGGGTGTGTGTGCGTGTGCATCTGGGCACGTGCGTGGGATGACTAAGTTTGGGACAATGTGTCCATGCATGTAGTTATTTATGTGCGTGCATGTTTTCGTGCGTGTCGGAGTGTGTGAGTGTGTGTGTGTGTGTGTGTATGTGTCATTTTGATAGCCGCCCACATGAATATGTAGATCAGTTTTAGGGAGCGTATGTGCTCAGCATTAAAGCCCACTCTCCACTGCTGACCCAATTTCACAGTGCACTCTGTGTGTGTGCGTGTGTGCGTGTGTGTGTGTGCACCTATCACTGCAAGCTTGGAGAAATTGTGCGGTTTCAGACGGAGGAGTGCGAGTGGGCGTTTATGTTTGTGAGGTGGCCTATAAGTGTTTGTAGTGTTCATGAAGCGAAAAACAACAACAACATGATAAGGCTTAACCACCACGCAGTTTAATACGTCCAACCAAATTCATATTACAGGAGCATGACTAAACCCGTGGAATGTCAACAAACCCCCAGCATGGACCTGAACATTGTTTCGCCAGATTTACATGATTATTTTGCATACATCTTGTTGAGAGCCAAGCTTGCTTTTCAATTAGTGAAACAATAGTTGACCTTATAAATACAGCTGTCATGCCTTTGTCCATAAGCCACCCCAAAAGCTCATCAAATGTTACTTTAATGTGGACCAAAAAGAAAATCACTGGCTTTGGGCCAAACCCTCATAAGTCACATTTTGGTGAATTTCATATTTTTTCCAAAAAATCCATACGATTCGTCAATTCGGCGTGGGTGTTATTTTTACACATTATTGACCAATCTAAAGTGTTGAAAAAGTCTTGCTCTCTTTCAGGATGCAAGGCTAATGGTTGAACAAACTTGCCATTTTTGGGGGCTCCTGAAATGAGACCATTTTGGTCTTATTTATGTTTTTTTCATTACTTTTTAAAAATAGAGTAGGAAAATACGGTAGACTGGACTAATGGAAATGCATTGTGTGCATGCAAGGTGACTTTCGTGCTCCAGCATGCTCATAAAATACCCATACACATAGGTGCGGAAATTATTTCCTGAATTTTGCGCAGGCAAGCCACAAGCCTCGTCGCACATGTCCTCCAATTTGGAAGACCAGTCTGTGCTAAGATGTGTGCTCCAGCACAGCGGAGGTGTTTCCTTGAAGATATGCCCGTCGGAATGACAATTCGGTTGCAGTAAGTCGGTCAAACGTTGCGCCTGCTCAGACAACGTCTAAATACTGACGCAATTTTATGTACGCCAGCTTGAGAGCATCTCCAAAATTATCAACACTCGGTCTAACCCGCCTCTGTGCAGCTCTTCCTCGTTTGCCGTGCTGGATTTGCTTCAGTCACGAGAATGTAGCCCATAGTGTTGCAATTGGGTGATGAGCACTAGTAGCGCGGCGATACATGCTGATGCCTTTCACGCAGATGGTGTGGGATTCAATTCCCAACACCCAGCCACTGATGGTAACAAGCACAGATGAAATAATGCGTGGATTGCATCAAGCAATAAAACTGCTAAACCAATCATAAATGTGACTTGCATTCAATTTCTTACTTCATTTCTGTAATAATGATAATGGCCAAAGCAAAATTATGGAAAAGACTTAAAAAAAAATACGTAAGGGTGCCATTGACTCCCATTACCCCAAAATGGGACAAGCGCAGTGCTTCCATGAACCACAACAACTAAAATGAGTGTCATGGTGAGTTGTACGTATTTTACCAATTTGTTTTTATTTGATTCTATGTTGGTCTGACAAAATATCGCTTTAGGTGAACCTGGCCCATGGCGCAAATAGGTTGGTTCACTGAAAGCATATTTTTTTTCAAGAATTTGTTCTATGCAAGCCCTCTAGTTGCAACAGGGCACTTTGATAAATATTGCGTTAGTGGAATAAGTCTTAATCCACTCGCTTTTAGCCATCTCTGGGGGCGGCCATTCTGTCTTCTGTCGACTGAAAATGACATCACAACTGCTCACAACGACCAATCACGACAAGACAAAATGGCCGCCCCCACAGATGGCTAAAATGAGTGGATTAACACTTATTCCACAAACACAATATTTATCAGAATGCCTTGTTTCAACTAGCAGGCCTGCTGGGAACATATTCTTGAAACAAAATATGCTTGGGTTGACTTCTGCTTCAAGGAAGGTTTTTACAGTGGTGACAGTATGACTCTGGACAACACTAGTTTGAGTTTCATTATATTTGTTGCCTTTGGGGACACTGTTTTGAAATGAGAACAAGTTGGAAGTCTGCCATGGAACAGATTCCGCTGGACTGTGAGTAATGAGCTTATACATTGTCTTGATTTTAGTTACTGTAAGTAAAGATGGGGCAACCGGCCACGGCATGATTACAACACAAAAGTTTTATCAAATATTCTGCCTTTACACACTGCCTTTAAAGCCGAAGTCAACCCAAACATATTTTTTTCAAGAATATGTTCCCAGCAGGCCCACTAGTTGAAACACGGCATTCTGATTAAGTTTGCATTTGTTAAGCAGCAAAATGCACTCGTTTTTAGCCATCTCTGGCATCTCATTTTGTCTTTTGTCGACTGAAAATGACATCACAACCGCTCACAACGACCAATCACGGCTGACCTGTTTTCTGAATCTGAGCCGTGATTGGTCATTGTGAGCAGTTGTGATGTCATTTTCAGTCGACAGAAGACAAAATGGCCGCCCCCGGAGATGGCTAAAAATGTGTGGGTTAACACTTATTCCACAAATGCAATATTTATCAGAATGCCCTGTTTCAACTAGTGGGCTTGCATAGAACATATTCTTAGAAAAAATATGTTTGGGTTGACTTTTTTTTGAAGGTAGTAATGTTCCGTTTTGATTGACGTAGTAAGTGAGGTATTATTGTGATTTTAGTTCACAACGACATTATAGACCTGTACTTCATGAGACCTGCTTGAGATCTGTTTCAAACTAACTGAGGTAACCATCCATCCATCCATTATCTGTACCGCTTCTCCTCACAAGGGTCGCGGGGCGTGCTGGAGCCTATCCCAGCTGTCTTTGGGCAGTAGGCGGGGGACACCCTGAACTGGTTGCCAGCCAATCGCAGGGCACACAGAGACAAACAACCGCACTCACAATCACACCTAGGGGCAATTTTAGAGTATCCAATCAACTTACCATGCATGTTTTTGGAATGTGGGAGGAAACCGGAGTGCCCGGAGAAAACCCACGCAGGCACGGGGAGAACATGCAAACTCCACACAGGGAGGCCGGAGCCGGGATCGAACCCACGACCTCTGAACTGTGAGGCGGACGTGCTAACCAGTCGACCACCGTGCCGCCCCTGAGGTAACCATATTTTGGAAATAATAATAAAAAAATACTTGTCAATATGCATGTATTGGATGCCATACTGTGCATGGCTCATGATTTTTAGGTTGGGCAGTGTATGAAATAATGTGGCATTTTTTTGGGGGGGAGTGGGGGCTAATACTTTTGTTGTTAAAACAATTACCATTCACACGTCTTTATCCACTGACAGTTAATGTTTCCATCACACGGGCTATACATTTTCTTACCGGGGAGTTAATTGCTTGTGGCAGTTATTCTTTTAGCATTCTATCCATGAAGTCAAGTCAGCAGAACATTCTTGCAGCCTTTCAAGACACCAGTAGATGGGGACGTGGAGTGGCACAAGGTCTGCATTTGGCTGAACTGAGGTAATAACTCAGCTCTATTGTTCCCAGTTTTCATCCACACCTTCCAGCCCTTCTTTGTGCCTTCCAGTCTAACTCCCCCTCACGGACTTCAAAGGGAAGGAAGGAGTAAGGCGAATTAATTTGTCCCCATATTTCACGCAGACGTGTTGCGGCGGGAATGCCTTTTAATTGCTACTACCGTACAGTATAGAGAAAACCAATGAATGCAGCCTTGACTAAAGGATGAAACTATGCAAATGCAAGAATACGGGTTAAAAGATTGAAATCAATTCAGAAGCAAAGCACCTTGAGAACAATTTGTGGAAAGGACGCCGCCCGCTCGCTCGGTAGGGCTTTAACAAGCTCTGGCACTCAGTGCAGCAAACTCTGGCAGACGTTCCTCGGCATCTTTAACCCTCAACCCAGAAGGCCCGACGCACTGAACTCTGTGAAACAGATCAATGAGAGGATTATGGCAGGACCAAGATGCCAGAGCGGCTCTGCGCTGAGGAAAGAAGATTGAGACGCTTGCCTTTGATCATGTGCTGGTGCGTCCGAGAGGCGCTGCTGCAGATGATAATGATGCTGATGCTGAGGACCTTTGCACAGCCCGGCTGGGACGGACGGGGCCGCGCTCTCGCTCTCGCTCTCGCGCTCGCTCACGCTCTCCAATAAAAGGCTGCTCTGTGGAGGCTTGAACGGGACAAACACATTTAGTCAGATGGATTAAATGTTCTTTTTTATCTGAAATGCAATGCGTGTGTGTGTGTGTGAGTGTGTGTGTGTGTGCCCCAGTTGTTTCCTCCATCACATTAGATCCAGCTGAACACCTCTGTCCTCCTTCAAGGACAAACCCTCCCTGCTTCGGTTCCTCCATCCCTCAGCTTCTGTTTCTCCCTCTCTCTCACTCACACACGCGCGCATACACACCCGCACACACACACACACACACCTCAGATGCATTCTGACATTCTTTCATTCTGTGACAGGCCATGGTGCTGGGAGATGACTGCTGACATTCTGGACAGTAAAACGCTTTAGGTGGAGTGCGTGTGTATTTTATGTGAGTTCACACATATTCTCTAGCGGGTGCTAACGTTCAATTTTTGACTTTGCTCTTTGCCTTTTGATCAAGCTTGATGGTGATGATAATTGGATGAGAGGTCAATAATCTCTTAATTAGTGCTAAATGGGAATTAGATTAGGCTTTTGTTCATTTCACAAACAGCTCCAGTTAACCAGATTAGCGCTGCTTGGATTAGGTCTGGGATGAGGATGGAGTGACGGAGGTCGCTTTGACGTGATTAATATTTGCAAATGTGTGCATTTTTAGGCCTGGACTACATTCAAATGACATAATCTGCAGTCAACATACTGAAATATAACATTAGCGTTATGTTGACAGTCGAGGAAAAGAGTACCGAAAGGCTTGAGTGTCTTGCTCATGGGCACACACCGAACTGAGAGCGAAGCGGCGCGGGGGGCCTTGACCCCACAAACGTCCAATTCCAGGGCAGCCTTTGAAACACAGCGGGGTGAGTCATGATTGGTCAACAGTTGTCAAGCGACTTTGATGACCTCAACTACTCGAAAGACTTCCACACGCCTTCTCCCACACGTGTATTGCTCTGTAATGCGTTATTCTCCCTTTCCCTCGTTTTCCTCTCTCTCAAGCTCTCTTTCCTTTGCCGTCTTTGCCCTTTCTCTCATCATCATCATCATCATCCTCCCCGCCTTCCTTCCCTCTCTACCCCCCGTCTCTTGTGCGGCCCGGCGTGGGTGGCTGAGTTTAATGAATTCCCTTTTCTCTCTGCAGCCATCCGCTGATTTCTGATTGTGAAGAGGTGTGCCGTGAGCATGCGTCTTGGAGTGAGAGACGAACACACGCACTCACACGCGCAGACAGACAGACTAGACGAGCACACGCGGAATTTGGTTTTATACGACCAAATAGAGCTCCACCTTTGGGTTCCACTTTTCTCTCAGAAGTAGAAAGGAAAGTCACTGATTGTCATCTTTAAAATAGTTCTGCCCCTGGATGTTTCTGTTGTTGTCAACAGCGTCGTCTCGCCTCCAGTCGTCAGTCAAGCAAAAGTTGTTGTCCTCTGCCTCTAATGTCTTCCCAAAGCACGGGAACGCTTGTTAGAATGATTACAACAGTTTTGAAACCATTTTTTGTATGTTTGTTAATACCATCAAGGGCTATTATCATTTCCTGAAAAAAAGGGATTGTTGTGGCCAATCACCGCAATAAACACTGAAGAGGAAAGAGTATTCTTGTCCTTTTTTATTCTATGCATGGAGGAAGACAAGTCGGTTAAAGCATCTTGCACACTCTGTGCAACACAAAGTCTTCTGATTAGCAAAGTGCCAGTGGGGGCACTTATAGAAGACTCAACATCACATAAAATTAGTTGACAATTACAGCATACAGGAATAGCCTTGGATAATGGTTCACATTCTACTTCAGCAAGTCTAAAGACAAATACATTGTTCTCTGATCACATGCCGCAGTCTTTTCTGGTAAATTTCCACCGCAGCTCTTTTCCAAATATTCAGAACAAACTGTTTAATGTACCGCCTATTCAATTTAGTATCAAGTGATTGCTGCCACTATGTTCTTTAGTTTTCCCACAATCTTGATTCTAGATCATACCAAGACATTTTTGGACAATCCTTTCAGGTTTGGGGAGGGAACTCTCAGAAATACTCACAAACATTTGGGTTTGACCTCAAAATATGAGATCAACATTTAGCTTTTATTTCCAGACGTTTACATATGGAACTGATTAAAAAAACAACAACTCAAAAAACTCAAGAATGCTTTATTTGTAATCCAACAGCATATTTTTATTTAGGAGCAAAAAGTATTGGAAAAGATGAATTTTAAATTATGATTTGGCTTGATTTGCTAGCAGATAAAATGCATGCCTAATAGGGTTTAAGTCTTGAGATTTTCAATCTAAAACATTTGCCCCCACCATGAACTACATTGTTGTTTTTGTGTCAATATCTTTGTGGCAAAGGATCTCCCAATCAGTTTTTTTTTTTCAAATAGACAAAATGTTTCTGTAGACTTCGGAGTTGATTTTGCTTCTGCCATCATGTGTTGTGACACATGAAGTCATCAATGAAGGATCATGAACCCGTCTCAACATGTGTCTGTCTTCGTCATTACTCTTGTTGTTTCCTTCTCTCCCATCTGATGTTACTTTATTGTGGTTTATTTCTTCATCAGGACAGTCCTGATAGGTGTTTCAGCTACGATTGATTTTCCTTATTCCCTCAGCTTCCCAATTGCTTGTTTTTTTAACCTACAGACAGCCCATTGCTTTTTACTTTGGTTAAAGCTCTAATTATCCCAAATGCAGTCTTGCATAGGCAAAAACGAAATTGGAAACTTTACATAGACATTCAGCACTATTGAATAATCAATATAAGATATACTGTATATCGGGGCTACAAATCACAACCGTCAGTCAAGCGTTCCCATACTTTTGCTCACATGATAAAAGTCGGGTTCCAACAAAAGCTATAAATAAAAAATAAACAGTTGAGCTCTTGTCTCATATTCATCCTTTGATGTCAAATCAAATCCAAATGTTTTTCGCCTCCAGCAAAACGAAAGGAATTGGCCTCAATGGATGTTCCTATACTTTTGAAGGGAAGTGTGCACAGACAGGTAGCAGTCACAATCACATTCACGCCTACAATCACTGAGTGGGACTCACCACTGTGACTTTTCTTGAATTTGTTACATGTGGATATAGCCAGGTCCTTTTATTTCTGTCCATATAGTGTATCGTAAAGGTTGTCTGAGGTGATAAAGCTTCATAAACCAATTACATCAACCATTCTCTCTTGACCTTGGCAACAGGATTTTCTACTGCTTATTTCTTCCTATGCACTAGTGAATTGTCCTCAGCAGCAGCAGAAGCTCAAGTTTGCAAAAGAACTGCAGATGAGATTTGACTTTTCACCGTGCAAGGTCATTATTGTTGTGTTCTGTTGGGCTGTTAACTGTTATCTCTTCAAGACTACAGTGAGAAACATTGTCATTGGGAACCTATAAGCATGTGGAGAAATTTCTGATTGCACTGAAGAACGAAACTGTTATTATTTACTTCAGGTTTGTAGCATTAAAATTCATCATTTTCTGCTTCTCTTCATTCTGCACATGTATGCAAACCATTCACATATCGTTTCCCTGAGTCAGCTGCGTCAGCTAAGTTTAACATCTCCCTCCAGACACATCCATTGATGCAAGTGTACATTTTCTTTAAATCCTACTTCGACAGGTGGAGCTGGGAGCATGATTTGTGACACCAAAATGAGTTTGGTCAGCAATGTGTGCAATCCTGAAGCATCCACCGCACCAATGCTAATAAAAAGCTTTATTGTTAAGGAGGGGAAATATACCTGCAGTTAAACCTGTGAGATGGAAAATTGTTTCTAATATACAAATGAATGTTGTAATAACTGGGAGTGGGTGGCTTTTTCAGGAATAATTACAATATTCTCTGGAATCGTGCAGTATGTCAGACAGACATTACGATTACGAGAGGCATTACAGCATACGTGCCTCGATGGGTGAGTGGGGGTATTTTGAGTCAAGAAAATGTTCAAACAGCGCTGATTATTTGGTGAGTAACATTAAGAGCGAGCTCAAAAAGAGTGGAACCTTTAAGATTGAGCACAATCCATACCAGAGACTGACTGACCTCTCTTTTACTCCGTGTTAAAGACAGTCATCAGCTAGAGTGAAGAAAATATGGCACAACTGTGACATAACCAAGCACAGGATGTCCATCCAAAATTGTTTAAAAAAAAGTCCAGAGGAAAACTGCTCACGCAGGCTGCCAAGAACAACACTGAAGGAGCTGCAGTAAATCTATGGTAGAGGTGTCCAACTCCGGTCGTAGAGGGCCACTGTCCTGCATGTTTTAGATGTTTCCCTCCTCCAACACACCAGATTCAATTGATCAGCAAGCTCTGCGGAGCCTGATAACGATCCATTTGAATCAGCTGTGTTGGAGGAGGGACACATCTACAACCCCAATTCCATTGAAGTTGGGACGTTGTGTAAAAGGTCAATAAAAACAGAATACAATGATTTGCAAATCATGTTCACCCTATATTTAATTGAACAGACTACAAAGACAAGATATTTAATGTTCAAACTGACAAATTGTATTTTTTGGGGGGCAAATAATCATTAATTTAGGATTTTATGACTGCAACACGTTTCAAGTAGACAAGTAGCAAAAAGACTGAGAAAGTTGAAGTATGCTCATCAAACACCTGTTTGGAACATCCCACAGGTGAACAGGCTAATTGGGAGCTGGTGGGGCCATGACTGGATATAAAAGGAGCTTCCCCGAATTGCTCAGTCATTCACAAGATGGGGCGAGGTGGGTTAGAAAATTGTTGAACAGTTTAAGGACAATCTTCCTCGATGTACAATTGCAAGGAATTTAGGGATTTCATCATCTATGGTCCATAATCCTGTGAAAAGGTTCCAAGAATCTGGAGAAAAAAAAGGCCAAAAACCACCATTGACTGCCCATGACCTTCGATCCCTCAGGTGGCACTGCATCAAAAACTGACATCATTGTGTAAAGGAAATCACCACATAGGCTCAGGAACACTTCAGAAACCCAATGTCAGTACATACAGTTCGGCGTTACAGCAAAAAGTGCAACTTAAAAGTCTACTATGCAAAGCGAAAGCCATTTATCAACAACACCCAGAAATGCCGGCGGCTTCTCTGGGCCTGAGCTCATCTAAGATGGACTGGTGCAAAGTGGAAAAGTCTTCTGTGGTCTGACGAGCCCACGTTTCAAATTGTTTTTGGAAATTGTGGATGTCAGGTTCTCCGGGCCAAAGAGGAAAATAGCCATCTTGGACTGACGCAAAGTTCAAAAGCAAGCATCTGTGACAGTATGGGAATGTGTCAGTGCCAATGGCATGGGTGAGTTACACATCTGTGAAGGCACCATTAATGCGGAGAGGTACATACAGGTTCTGGAGAAGCATACGCTGCCACACAAGCAACGTCTTTTTCATGGACGCCCCTGCTTATTTCAGCAAGACAATGCCAAAACACATTCTGCACGCTTTACAACAGTGTGGCTTCAAAGTAAAAGAGTGTGGGTACTAGACTGGCCTGCCTGCAGTCCAGACCTGTCTCCCATTGAAAATGTGTGGCACATGACGAAAGCGTAACACACGACAATGGAGACCCCAGACTGCTGAACAGCTGAAGCTGTACATCAAACAAGAATGTGAAAGTTCCACCTACAAAGCTTCAACAATTAGTGTTCTCATTTCCCAAACGTTTAGTGAATGTTGGTAAAAGAAAAGATGTAACACAGTGGTAAACATGACCCTGTCCCATCTTTTTTTGGAACGTGTTGCAGGAATCAAATTCTAAGTTAATGATTATTTGCTAAAAACAATAAAGTTGATCAATTTTCACATTAAAGTTGAAGTCAACCCAAACATTTTTTTCAAAATCAAGAATATGTTCAATGTAGGCCCACTAGTTGAAACACGGCATTCTGATAAATATTGCGTTTGAGGAATAAGAGTTAACCCACTTGTTTTTAGCCATCTCTGGGGGCGGCCATTTTGTCACTTCTGTCAACTGGAAATGACATCACAACTACTCAGGTAACGATCAATCACGGTTGACCTGTTTTCTGAAGCTGAGCTATGGTTCCCATATGGTTAGCTGAGCTCTGAGCATCTATGATCTCATTTTCAGTCGACCCAAATGACAAAATGGCCGCCCACTGAGATGGGTGGATTACTGCTTAAACCATATTCCAAAAACATAACATAAATCAGAATGCCATGTTTCAACTAACTATTCTGTTGTTATATACATTTTCCACAACATCCCAACTTCAATGGAATTGGGGTTGTAATACTTGTAGGATAGTGGCCCTTTGGATGGAAATCTGTGATCTATGGTTAAGTACTGGCAGGTTAGTACATTACGTGACAACAATGTTCCAACTTCTCCTGTACGGTATGTCTTGGCAATGGGGTAGGGTGGCAAGACCTAAATCTTATCTTTAAAAGGAAAACACACAGATATATATTGTATATTGAAATTTCCCAAAAGCATGTGGGAAAATCTGTCCAAAGAATCCAAAATTGAATTCTTTGGCTATAATTCCAAAAAGCATGGTAAGGGTGACTCAGATGGTAAGATCATCTGCCTCACAGTTTTGAAGTTGTGCAGGCTGCAGATGGCCCCTCGGCCGGACTTAGGACACCACTGCTGTCGTGAATCTGCTGTGTTAAAATAAAAGAAAAAAATTCAACTCACATAGAAAACTTCAAAACCATCATGCCCTAAATCCAAACAGCAAATCTGGATCATCTCTGC
Organism: Filicampus tigris; assembly: GCF_054856515.1. NCBI lineage: Eukaryota > Metazoa > Chordata > Actinopteri > Syngnathiformes > Syngnathidae > Filicampus > Filicampus tigris. The sequence goes on from NC_141226.1 coordinate 7,927,145, forward strand.
ATCTGTTCATGGACACCACAGGTGTTGCTGCTCTCCTTGCCACTAATTTGCTGTAGCTGCTTAACGAGGAGAATCGGTTTAATCTGATCATTGTCTACGTGATTAAAACATATTTAGTAATTCTCTGCGGTCTCCGCTTTGCTGTCCCCCTGATTAGAGACACGCTCATTCTGGCCCACACTGACAAATAATGGAACAGTTGTTGTTAGGACACATGCTCACAATGCTCGGAGGTACGGTGGCGCGCGTGCGCACACACGCGCGAACACGCACACACACAGGAAAAACACACAGACAGACAGAAACACGTAGGGCCTCGTGCACAGCCCCCCTGTGGTATGGTAATGAGCTGCTAATCTCTCTGGTTTACACAGCCAGAATGTGTGTAGGTGTGTGCGCGTGTCAATGTCTGCGTGTGCACATTAAGGTGCAGTGTGCAAAAGCCTGAGGTATTCTCTTAGGCCGTCATCCTTCTGCTCTCACTTGCGCGCAGGCTGTCAACACATTACACTGTGGAAGCTGCGCACGCGTGTGTGTATGAGAGAGAGAGCGAGAGGGACACACAAAGACAGTGGGAAACAGAAAGTGGAAACTCAGAAACAGAGTGTAAAGGCCAGAAATTGAGGAGCAGCAGTATGGATCAAGCCGCAGTATTTCAGTTGTTTACTTCCCTTTTACATACAAACTTTTTCCATTTAATGTGAAAATCCTCTCACTTCTCTGTTCTTTTTTGTGCTTCTGTTGCAGCATTGATGCTTGTGTATGTGTTTATTTATTATGCTGGAGCCACATCACTAATTAGTCCCTGGGAGAAGCCTGAGGCCATTTGCAAAATCCCACTGATTAAAAACAAGACCGAATCCAACCTTGTGTCGCATGCATGCAAACACACACACACACACGCGCACCCCCACGCACACATTCATATGTTGAGGAAAGCTACTTACTGTCAAGGCTGGAACACATGTGGGCGAGTGTGTTTTGAACCGAGCTTGCCCATCCATGTTGAAGGTGTGTTTGAGAGCTTTCAGTTATTAAGGCCTACTTTAATATTTAAACTCTCTGTCTCCAGTAATCATCAGCATGGCGTGGCACCTGTCACACAGAAAACACGCACACGCACGCACACATGCATAAACACACACACACACACACATGCAAAGCCATCAAGATCTTGGCACAACTTGTATTCAAAGACTTCAAGGGCATCATGTAGCGAAAGCAAGACGAGAAAGAATAGTGTATTCCTAAAGTATTTGTTCATTTGTTTTTAGTGTAATGATTATCAAATTGTGTTAAAACACAAATATTTTTGTTCTAACTTTTCATGGCTCCAATCGGTGAAGATGCAGAGAACAATTTTTTTTTCATTCATCCACATTACTATTATGTTTACTTGTCTGCTGCTAAAAGAAGCAACAAGGCCAAACCTGATAGTGTGGAGCCTGAAGGGATTGGGGCCATTCCCCAGTTTGAATTGGTTTTAACCAGGACTGTAGCCGGAAATGTTTCAGTAGGGTGGCCAGGGGTGACACAACACCTCCGTGAAGGGTGACCAGGGGTGGCTGCTCAGGCATCTGTCATTCTTTATCGTACCATCCGCAGTCAGGGTTGCATGAAATAAAATTCACACATATGCAGAAAAATGTCCATTACACTCAAAATCAAGCAGGAATAAATATAAGTAAAAAACAACATTTTGCTGAGCTTAATTTACTAGATAATTACATTTTTGGAAGACGTTTTCTGCCAGTGCTACCTTTTCTTCTTCTACACCGCTGCAGCAGCGCACAAAGAGAAGAAGAAGAACGTCTTCGTGTCGAGGCAAAACAAGCTCAAACAAATTACGGTGGTATTTCGTTTCCCAAGTTGTGTTAAATAAACATAAAGGATCAGATAAAAGCTTTTTTTTTTTTTAATTTCCATTTACAAACAAAAACAGGCGATAGCTCGTTCCGTTCATTGGAGACAGCAACACTGCCTCCTAGTGGACAGAAGAGGGATGGCCTTTCAACTCAGGTGAATGTTGAGAACTGGGGCCTCTTCGAATTCTCATTCTTGTCTAGAAAATTGACTTGCCTATCCTATCCGAGCGACATGACGTTCTTGGAGTATAGGAGCGTTCGAATTATAGGGCGCCTTCGGAAATTCATTCTGACGCCCGTTCACTACCCTGAGAGTGTGTGTGATTGTAGAGGCAGAGTGCGCTCCGCTCCCATTCATTTCCGAACACAGCCTATGTTGTAAATCAATCAGTAGCTCGTGCTTGAAATGCTACCATCTGTGCTACTTGACGCACTGTTTTCCCAGTTGGAGCGCCTAGTGCGCGCATTGGCCCTCCGCTTTTGGTGCACTCTGAATTTCTGAACGGCAAATTTGCGCACGGCACTGAGTAATAAGCATCTCCTTGACCTGAAGACGTCATCCCTGGGGCCTCCTGGGAAAGTCCAATCTCTTAACCTTTAATCCACCTTTCCTTCTCCTTTGTTGGATGATGTCATGAGGTCAAGGAGAGATGAAAAGGTGCTTGCTTTCCAACACAGGAAAGGGCAGCACTGGTTCAAATGAATTTGAATACACTTTTCCGAAGTGACGTCATCGCGCAACGGCGAGTATTGCTGGCATAAATCTCTATCTTGTGGACTTTACCTGCAAAATATTAGAGTCATAGTAAAATGATAAAGATACAGATGCTAATTCATCCTTCACTTTTGTGCAGGATGATTCATGACGTCTTTCATTGATTTTGGCATTGCCCATTCTCGAATAAATTATGGAAAGGTGCTTATAATCAGGGCTGCACATATAACTGGTACGCAGGTACGCATGCGCAACAGAAATCACTGATGCACACCGTCACTTGCGTCACGACGCGCATTTGCATACCTGTACACACTAGTGGTGCACTGCAACGAGTCATCTTTGATTAGTAAGGATCAAGCTGTTCCTTGGTTTACTGTACTTTTTTTGTTTTACTTTTTCAATATTGTTGACCAAGATTACTTTGCAATGCGCTGCCCATGTTGAAAGGAAGGCGCCTTAAATTGCACTTCAAGGTCTTTTTCATTATGAAAAAAAAATCAAACTGTCTTCATTTATTTTATAAAAACACTTTTGCTCAATAAATAATTCTAAGAAAACATTCAGCTCAAAATGACTGGCAGGATACCTTGGAATTTATACACTGTACCACTTACAAAATAAGAGTGTATCCTGCCTTATATTGCGTTATGTTGTGTTCTTAAATCCCAAATGGCCATTTTAGACTTTAGGGGTTGATTTTTTTTAAAAAAATTTTATGGGCAAAAGCGTTTTATAAAATAAACAAAGACAAAGTTCTATTCATCTTTTCTGATTCAAAAAACGAACCGATACGTGACTCAAAATCCGTGACCGATCCGAACCGTGACTTGTGTGATCCGTTGTACCACTACTGAGTACAATCGCCTGGTACTCATGTGAGTACCCCATGAAATAAATTATGTGCACCCCTGTTTATAACTTTATTTCTGTTTGTGTGGAACCACACCATTCCATTTGCTTTAAATGCACATTTCTTGGCCTCACTGACAATCCACTTAAAAAGGTTTTATGACTATTTTTATAATGATTTATTTTATTTATTTATTTTTTTTAATTATTAGTCTTGTGCGTGAGACTCCAGCGTCTTTGTCCGTCAAGTCCGTTGGTGTTCTGTTGCTTTAAATGTTGCCGCCGTAAAGAATTGTGGATAATCTTGCGTAAAGGTTGGTAGTAACCAATGCTAAAGGTTGCTTAAAGGTTGCATCCAGGCACCTTTCCGAAGCATTTGTAGAAATTGAACGATCCTATCCTGCAAGTACTTCCGGGTCATCTCGCATGGATAGGACAGGAAATTTCCGAGGCAAAAACGAAAATTCGAACATGCTGCCGGGCTATTCGGAGTGCTTCACTTTGACCTCACATGCTTTGAATACATGGTAGACCTTATAGCCAACGTATAAAAGCTCAGCCCATCGCTATTTGTTGCCCCTCCAAATAAGTATAAACATGAATCAAACCACCTAATTTGTCACCATTGCGTGATGACCTTAGCCTCCTTTCTGCATCACAACGTTAGCCTCGGTCATACCAACTAATCCTACTCGAATTATAATTCAAGTTAGGGCAAAACACTGGAGAGCAGAAGTGATGGATGGAGACAGAGGAGTGAGAGTGGAACGAGGCGAGGAGAAGGATGAGATTGTGACAGCGTGGGGAAAAGGAGGAGGGGGTGGGGGACGAAGGGAGATGCGGGCTGGGAGAGTTGGCTAGTGATAAATTGCTTTGAACTTTAATGGATGTCTCAGAAGCTCCTCCAGTGATGTGTCCGGACAATGCACAACATTACGGGCACACGTGAGGGCTGATTGTAGCTGACAGCTAAAGCCGACTGTCCCCATCGACCTCGAACACGCACACACACACGCGCGCGTTCACGCTTATACGCAGAGATATGCAAACGTGTTGCAAGATAGTGCTCCTCAAGTCAGCCAAAGCTAGAAAGCAACTCTGGGGCGAAGAAAGAGAACAATCTCGTGGTTGAATGGGAGGCAGAAGAGGAGGATTGAGGGGCGTAAGATGGGTGGAGAAGGTGTTGCCATATGGTCAGGGTTGGGTTCAGACAAATAAAATGTTGCCTTGCCTTCACAATGGTGAACTACATACAAATGAATCACTAATGGCGCATTCATTGAAAATGACAAAGTCAGTCTCTCTTGCTCTCGCTCTCTTTCACACAGACGCACACACGCACGCATACTCACAAAAAAATGGTTGACAACATTTACACAGAGAATGCAGACAAAGGTTGGGCTGGAAAAGTGGCAAGTATTCAGCGTTGTTTGTGGGGTTTGTGCAATGCGTGTGAGCGTGTGTGTGCACGCAGCAACGTATCAATGGGACCGCCCCACTTCCCTTCCACCCGGCTGCCTCTGTGTGAGTGTGTTAGTGTGTCTGCGTAGGTCAGTCTTTGTCTCCATTTGAATGGGGGGGTTGTCCCCCAATCTGTGCCCCTCTGCCTCGCCAGATTTTCAATGATTTTCCAATGATGATTGAGGTTGTGTGCGTGTGTGTGTGTGTGTGCGTGTGTGGGTGTGTGTCCAACTGCTCACCCAAGCCTTTCTCCGTTCTTTGGCCATTGGTTCTTCACAGTGCACATTTGTGATTCCCTTTACACACGGAATGTCTCTTTCTACACTCAACTATGACCATGGGATGCTCTCTTGCTTTCTGTGTCTGCACATCTGTCCGACATCTTTGCTTTCCCGCCTGTCTCTCTGACAGTTAGCCCTCTGCAGTATCTTTCATCCGTTGTGTTTTCCAGTCGGCCGACTGACTGATGTGTCTTCCCTTGCCTTCCTCTGTATGTCTGTTGTCTGTTTAACTACCTAACCTGGTGTGTCCGTTTGCCTTCCTACTGATTTGTCTTTCGGCCTGACTACCTGCACGCTTGCCTTCCCGTCAAGCTGCCTGTCTCCCTCACTATCAGTTTACCTCTCTTCCCTCTTTTGCTCTGTCTATTCCCTGGACTGTCTGTATCTTTCTGTCTGTTTGCCACCCTACCATTCAGCCTTCTTCCTTCCTTTCTGCCCATATGTCTTCCTGCCTGGTTGCTTGCATGCTTGAATTTCTGTCAAGCTGCCTGTCTTGCTGCCTATCAGCTCATCTGTCTGCCCCTCAGTGTTTCTGTCACTTCCCTGTATGCATGTTTGCTGTCCATTTGTTTGCCTACCTTGCTGTCACACCTCTGCCCGTCTTTCTGTCCATATGTCCTCCTACCGTACTATGTACATACATGCCAACTTCCTATCAAGGTGTTAAGCCTTCGCTTGTCTGTCTCATCTGACTTTCTGCGTGCCTGTCCCTCTAGCTATATGCCCCTCAGTCAGCCGGCCTGCAAATCAGTCTTAATTCTGGCCTATCCATCTATTTGTTAAAAGTTTCTACCATTGCAGAAAATAAAGAAGAGTGAGCATAGTAACAAGAAAGACGTCGCATTGGTGTTGCTGGCAGCACTTCAGGGCTGGTGCAAACAATGAGTGGCCTTGAGCCCGTTGAAAAGGACAAAGTGAATTGGATGGAAAACAGAACATGAATACAGCAACAGTAAAAGCTTTTAGTCAGACCAATAGGGAAGATAGAGCAGCAGATGCGTCTTTCGCTTTTTTTTTTTGTAATGCCACATTTTACTATTCTTCTGCCTCTTGTTGGGGTCAATATAGCTGTCCTAAAATGACTCCTGTTATCTCTCGGTGGCTTTTCGTATGGCTGTAAGATTGAAGATTCAAATGCAAAGATTTTTATTGTCAATATATGCATTTATCTACACCTATAAAGCTTCAACCAAAATATCCAAAGTATTAATATCCAAAGAATTAATCATCCACTTGTAACACTGTGTTTGAAAATACTGGGTTTTGGGCTTCAGTTCTCATGCAAATGACATCTCACTCCACTCACGGGCTCTCAGTAGTTGGAGTCACGGCGTGGTGACCGGGTGAACGGCTTTTCGTCTCAAACAACCCAGAGACCGAAGAGAAAAGAAAGCCCGTATAAAGATAGAAATTTTCGCTTGCAGAGGCAGCACTTCAATACCAAGCCACCTAATTTACACTTGACAATTAGGGTGCAGGTCCGTACATGTGGTAAATACCCTGGACACATTGCCAAACACAAATACTTTTTTCCCCCTTGTTGTCAACTTTTCTGAACATTCAAGTATGGCCCAATCCCAGTACAAAAAAGATGTCTTGCACCTTATGGTCTTCGCAAGTGCACACGTAGTCGAAGTGCACAAAGGGTTCGAGGGCGCAGGTTACAAGTGTACACTCTAAAAACAGATCGGTTAAAAAATACAATTTTGGGGCAAAAATGGACCGATCCACAACTTGGGTCAATACGATCCAACTTCTGTTGATTGATTTTGGAAAAAACATCCCCAAAATGGGTAGTTGTGTACAAAACGACCCAAAAATATGGGCTGTTTTGTACAAAACAATGCAAGAAATTGGGTCAAATTGAACCAATTTGTGCATCGGTCCATTTTTTACCCAAATTGTTATTTTTAAACCAACGGTTCTTAGAGTGTACACTTGTAACCTGTGCCCTTGAATCCTTTGTGCACTTCAAGTGTACAAAAATTTCAGAATTGTGACACTTGGTGTGACGTCATCCACTTCACATGCCCCTGCGTCAGCGAGTATAGCGGCACGGGTTGATGTTTTGGCAATTTTTCCAAAAACACAGCATCTCATACCATTTTATACAGATGACTGTCAAATTTACTTGCCCATTTCAAAAACAACTGGAGACCCCCTGGAACCCCTACATGCCTGCCTGAGTGACATCAGCGTGTGGTTGGCCCAAAACATCCTATGTCTTAACGAGGGCAAAACTAATGTTGTGATCTTTGGCCCAACTGATCTATTGTTGGACTTGGGCCCCTTAGGAGACTATGTTTGGCCCTCTGCCACCAACCTTGGTGTCACTATGGACAGTGATTTTAAATTACATAGACAGATAAACACAGCCGTTCGGTCAGGCTTTTTTCATATTCGTCTTTTATCTAAAGTTAGATCATTTTTATCTTTTGTGCATTTTGAGCGGGTTGTGCATTTTTATTTCATCTCGTCTGTACTACTGTAATGCACTTTATTATGGAATTTCTCAAAAAGCACTTTCACGCTTACAGTTTAGTCCAACTCTGCTGCACGCCTTTTAACCGGGGCCAAAAAACGAGATCATATTACACCAATTCTTGCGTCTTTGCATTGACTTCCAGTTACTTTTAGAATAGATTTTAAGATTTTATTATTTGTTTTTAAAGCTTTGAATGGACTGGCCCCAAACTATATTGCTGACCTCATAAAGGTTTACAGTCCAGCGCGCGCTTTGAGGTCAGAGGGCCAGCACCTTCTTCACCTTCTTGTGGAGACGAAAACGAACCTTAAAACCCGGGGGGACAGGGCTTTTTAAGTGGTTGGCCACAGACTGTGGAATGCTCTGCCCCTCCATATTCAAGTCGAGTGTTTTAAGACTCGTCTTAAGACCCACTTTTATTCTCTGGCTTTTAACACGGCGTGAATTGTGTGGTCCTCTGTGTGTTTTAATTTCATTTTATGTATTTATTTATTTTTGTTATGTATTTATTTTATTTCTTTATATATTCATTGGTTGTGATACCACAAACATATGTGCAGCACTTTGCAACAGCATTGTTTTTTAGATGTGCTATATAAATAAAATGGATTGGATTGGATTGGAATTTTGCTGTTTGAAATTATATTAAAACTTAAGCAAAGTAGTAGTAAAGTAAAACTTGGGCTTTGTCTTCCAGTCAATGGGAGCTATGGCTCCATTATTTGGACTATTTGCGGCTCCTGCACGATATGCAGCGCATGCGCAGAAGGTTGCTAAGTACGGCAGCTAAATTAGGACAAAATACGTGGGTAAACAGTAACTTTAAAACATCGATTGAAATTACACATATACATATGATAAACTTTGTAAAAGTCGGATATTTACACTTAAACAGACATTTTTTTCGGCACAGGTATCTACTGAATCTTGTCAGTTTCCCGTTATTTTGGTCAAATCTGCAAGGAATTGTGGGTAATGTGGTTCGGTTTAGGGGTCATGGATTCGGTCGGGCTCAGCCAAAGTGCAGAACAAGGGCGCAAAGGGGGTGGGGTGACGTGTAAATGAGGAGCACCAGAGTGCAAGTGTGGGTATTGGGATTGGGCCAATGTGCCATCTATCAGTAGCTAATGCTGAAAACGCGAATGCTAATCCATACCACCACTGTACCTCTGCTAACTTTTTGTGGGCATGTATGGTGAATTCCTGTAGGCAGACTGTGGCAAAAAATGTCAGAAAACGTAACTATGCAATTTAGCAATATTTGCAGTGGCTCTGCAGTTAACAAGATTGACTTCGTTTTTTCATTTCAAACTTGCCCGGGGGCAGGCACTCCAGAGACCCAACTGTTGGGAAAGAGAAACTAAAAAGTTGTTGGTAATATGGCCCATTTAAGGGCAAATATATCGTCAGCAGCAGATTGTGATGAGAGTTGAAGTGTGAGTGTGAGGGGAGGGAGTGTTGCCAGAAATGCTGATGACTCTGTGGGTGAGGCAGGTGCCAATGCGGAGTCTTTTGGCAGGTGGCAATGCAACTTCCATACCACACGACAATGCAGCGAGTGACAATGCATTCAATGGTGCCTCGGTAGAAGGGACATTGATGGTGATGAGACTCTCTCACTCTTCAGTTTATGGATAGGTTTGAGATTTCTTGGTTTGGTCTTGCCGGTCCAACAGGGGTCCTCGGACATGTGTACCCCAGAAACTTGGTGCTACTCATCCTCTCTACAGCATCCACGCAGCCTGTGACCTCAATGATAGAAAGTCCAGTACAGAGAGACATTTGCGAGTCCCAAGTGTCTGAGTTCTTTTTTTTTTTATATTGCTGCTGGGAAATGATAATGTTGAACAATGAACTGAATACTAGGAAAAGCTTTCACAAAATTGAGTTCTTTGAGTTCAGGTAGGTGAAAGCTGGAATGAGAGCAGGGGAAATGGTGCCATCTGTGGAACTGTTTGACTAGCAAACTAGAATGGATCATAGGAGGGAGAAAGTTTGAGTTTCTGTATGACCAGCACCTCAAGTCAGTGCTATTGGCCAATAGTCATTGCAGTCGGAGAGGTGGGGCATCTATGGAATTGGTCTTGTTGGACATGTCTCCATTTCACACATACTTCTGAGTGGCAAAAGAAGTTTTCTCTTATGGCATCACTGGTAAACAAACCTTTACATGTCATTTGCCCAAGAAATGTGAGGTGCATTTCGTGGCTGCAATTTACATTTCAACAGGTAAATTGATTAAAAAATAGACATGGTGGAAATTCAGACACATGCAGGTAACATGATCAGTGAGGGTCTGGCTAGTAAACTGACTTTTCTGTTGGTCAAATTAATGACGCGGACATTCATTATTGAAGGTGTAATGATAGAGCTCAGTTGTGTCCTGGCAGGCTTGGCGGATTATGTTTTGTTAAATTACTCAAGGAAAATCCAGCCAGAATTTTTTTTTTAAACGTGAGAACATGCCTTCCACAAATTTGATAGTGGACATTTGGTTACCAGTCTGGCCCTTTAGCCCCCACCGATCTTGCAATCAACTCTGTACAGGTTACGACATGCACTTAATTTATCCTCCTCTTGCACAGGCAGAGCTGGACTAGCCGCAGACATAGTGGGCAGACGCCCGGTGGGCGGGGCATCTTCAGGGACTGATGTGGTGCAATGAATACATCTTTAATTCATTTTTTGCGATTAATTAATTTAAAAATAATTCCCCCCCTTCCGTTTTTTTCTCAAGAGAATGGTCCAAAAATCAGAGGGAGCAACTCATCAATCTATTTACAAACTAAACAATAAACTGTACCAATCAACATCATTGGCAGACATACACGGTAGTCACGAGTGGCATCGGCCAAGAGGCACAGCAAAATGCCATCTCTAACAGAATATGCTCTTCTTATTTTCATTCAAAATGCCAGATTTATTGGGCCAGTCCAGCTTTTTGTCATTGCTTCAGTTCAGGTAAGCAGTAGTCACTCACTTTTCTTCCACTTGGAAGTATCCTGATGCCTATTGTTTGCAAACATTCTAAAATGGTCTATTGTGGCGGCTTTGAAACACACGGAGGCAATTGCTTGGCTCAGACAGATACTGAAGATGTCTGTGAGGACATCCTTGAGTGCCTTGGCAACGTCCTTTAAAACGCCTCCATGTATGTTATTCAGTTCAGCTGCCTTGCGCAGGTTGACCCTCGAGAAGGTCCTCTTCAAATCCACTTCAGAGTGAGAAACACCTGGGGTCCATTTAAGGAAGCAGGTTTAGTGAAAACTCAGAGTCTGCTAACCCTGAAATTAGGCAAACTCTGACTGTTCTGTTTCGAGAAGGGAGGTAACCAGAGAAATTGGGGTAACCCGAGCCGGTTTCAGAGAGAGAGGTAACTTAAGATCCCGATCAGTTACTGCGGTAACAGATGCTCTGAACCTAACGTGGTCGGGAGCAGATTTATCTCAGTGAACCTCGTGTTTCACTCTGTCTCCGCCCTCTTTCTGAGCCACCACTTTTCATTTCCTCATTCCTTCAGTTCACCCGGGCGAGTTTTGTCGCAGCCTAGTTCTGCCGTCTATCATTAAACAAAAAATCCGAGTCAGTAGGGGCAAGTCCATTAGAGACAGTATCCCTGAAAAACGTTTGTGTTGAGTGTACTTAATTTTATTTTGTCAAGTGGTTGCATGAAATATAATCATTTGGATTAAGATATATTTTTTAAGTAGACTATATATCTACTAAATAAATGTATCTGGATCCAGATGATTTTATTTTGTGCAACCACTTGACGAAATAAAAGTGAGTAAATTCAACACACCATTTGCTCGGTGTACCCCAATGGGATTATACCGAGGTCTTAACTGTTTGAACAATGTTTTTATATATCATCGGCTGTTAAGTGCGCTTCCCCCCACGAGATTGCACCTAAATTAAATGAATTAATAGGCGAAAGCAAGCAGTTTTCCTCTGTTAAATTATTGTGATTGCAAAGGACTTGAAACTTCCACACATATTGACCCAAACAGCAATGTTCTTCCATTCCCCTCCCTCGTTGTCATGGTGACTTGGCAAATCGGGGCTCCATTCATGCTATCTTGGTTGCCGTGCACGCGCTTAACTCCAGGTGAAGTTACTTTGAGTTGAGTAATCTGATTTAAATCAACTGTTCTGGACCCGGAAAATCTGAGGTTTGCGGATATCTCGGGACCCGCGTTGGGCTGTGGACAGTTAGACCCGGAGATTTATGTCATCACTATGTGACAAAAATGCTCTGACGTTACTTGCGCGACTTGTGTTTACAAGAGAGTCAAGATAGATGCCTGCAGAGCTGCGTTGGTTATAGCCATTCTCCGGGCGCTTCTCGTTGAAACGTTTAAAAGCAGTTTTGACTCCTTATCGCCGTTGCTGGTCCTCACGAACGTGCCTGGCGCCATATTTTTGGTTTCGTAGAAGTGATGTCAAAAGTTCCTTCTGAATGGACAGTATTTGGCTCACTAGTGCTGCCTAGAGGCTTGGCATGCTTGTAAAAGCATTTGAAAAAGCACTTCCGCGGTGTAGTGTAGCTGCTGAAATGGACCCCTGGTACACTCCATTGTTTTAATTAATTACTGTCATACTGATGATGACGCATCTATAGAGTGGACACCTCTGAGGTCTGTTAAACGGGCCCAAATTATTGTCCCACTCCCAACAGCCAATAAGAATGATTCTAGTGCTGCAGCTATTGAATATTTTGGTACATATTCAGACATTCTATTGAGTAATCCGGTATTTGGATAAAAATATATATTTTTTGAGGCGGGGGTTATAAGTATATTGAAGACAAAATAAACACATTTCCACTCAATACTGAATGACCAACTGTTTTTCATTTTTAGGAATTCAACATTTTGTACTTAAATTTAAACTGCGCATAGCAGCACACTATTTTCCTTTCTAGAAACAGAGATTTTAGATTTTAGTCTGTAGAGGTTTGACCAATGAGACGAATTGACGTCGTAACCGCAGTACTGGTTTTGCCAGCTAAAATAACACAGTTGAGCAAGCCTGATTCATCAAAAAGTTATCATTTGGAACAGCAACTATGTCAGGCTTTCAGCATCAAAATGTGCAAATCATTTATTTTTATTTCCTTTGAAAAGTAATGAGATGGCTCTTGCCAGCCTCTTTGGAGCATTTGCGCGCTTGCTAGCGCTTGCTAGCGCTTGCTAGCGCTTGCTCGCGCTTGCTCGCGCTTGCTCGCGCTTGCTAGCGCTCAAATGCTCCATAGAGGCTGGCAAGAGCCATTTGAATACTTGGCTGATTACTTTGCTGTAAGTGCGCTGCTCAACACTGGCAACAGGTGGCGTACAATACAGTGTCAGTGTAATTAAGTTGTTTTTTAGCGTCCTTAATTAGCGATTGAACATTGTTTCAGAACGTCGTTGTGTTGTTGAAGTCGGTTGACTTTTTCTTCTGGGCAGTGTATACGTAAATACTGTAAGTCCGTACTCGAGCACTCAAACACGTTTTAAATCGAGGTACACGAATTACTCGAGGATTCGTTTCAGCGCTAAATGATTCAGAAAGTTGCTTGTGAGACAAAGGCTACAGACAAAACCTTACATTTCCTTATTATGTCCAAGTGAATGGAGGATTAGGGAGGCCGTGTATCAGTCTGAAGAAGAACCTGAATGTTTCATGGCACAACATGACCACATATGTGAGTGTGCACACAAATACACACACATTGATGGCCATAGTTTAATGTTTCATGAAGCTTTGAGGTTTGAGGATGGAGGTGTTGTGTAGTTGTTTAAGCCTCGGTGCATCCTAGTTAAGTTTGTTCACAGGAGTGTGACTTGTGAGCTCTTACAAGAGGCTGGCTTCTCTACACGCGTGTGCATGTGCGTGTGTATCTCTGTGTGTTCGGGGGGATTTTGTAGGGTGCCAAGGGAGTCATAAAAAATTCAACACCTCTGGCTGTATTGTTGTGGAAATAACAAATGTTACCATTTAGTGATCATGCATGAGTTGCGTATGTGCGCGTAATGATGCTGTGATAGAAGTTTGGAAACATTTTGGACTACGCTCAGCCTGTAAAAGTATTTTTGCACATTTATTTGGATGACAAGTGAGAGCCGGATCCCACAAGCCATTAGGAACAATTTGTACAAAAGAAAATGTACTGTATTTACTAGAAAAGAGATTTATATTTACTCACATTGTTTTGACCTACGTTTATTACCTCCATCTATTTCACAATGTGTTCTATAATACATTGTGTGAAGTGAATTAATTAGATCCAGGCTCAAAATGTCAACAAAATCAAACTTTGATTAACTGTCCAGCCAAGCTTAATTAACAATTTAATGAAAAGAAGCTAACCATGATACAGTAAAACCAACACAAGACAAAAAAATGCAGTCACCCATAACATTGGAGACAGTACAAACATAGTGTTCCCCCACTATTATCCATCCATCCATCCATTATCCAATCCGCTTATCCTCACAAGGGTAGCGGGCGTGCTGGAGCCCATCCCAGCTGTCTTCAGGCAGTAGGCGGGGTACACCCTGAACTGGTTGCCAACCAATCGCAGGGCACACAGAGACAACAAACATTCGGAAGGAATAATTACAAAAATAGTTGTCACGTGGTCGACTGGTTAGCACGTCCGCCTCACAGTTCAGAGGTCGTGGGTTCGATCCCGGCTCCAGCCTCCCTGTGTGGAGTTTGCATGTTCTCACCGTGCCAACGTGGGTTTTCTCCGGGTACTCCGGTTTCTTCCCACATTACAAAAACATGCATGGTAAGTTGATCGGACACTCTAAATTGCCCCTACGGATGTTGTGTTTGTTTCTGTGTGCCCTGCGATTGGCTGGCAACCAATTCAGGGTGTCCCCTGCCTACTGCCCGAAGACAGGCAAAAACTGCAGTGTGAGTTTTTCGTTTGAGAGTTGGTTCAAATATGTGAATCCCAGAGGAGAGACCACGCAGGAGAACAATACTCACACCAATTTTAACATAGTAACCCTGGAACCATTTTAAAAACATGACACCCCCCCAAATGATGAGGAAAAACAGATGTCTGGTGTAGTGACAAGATGGAACTTTAAGAGGCAACATGGTGCCACATGACATATCCAGACAGCTGGAAAATAAAAAGAAAGAGTAGCAGTAGAAGAAGAAATAAAGGAAGCTAGATCAGCTTGTTAGCTTATTTGATAACTAATGACAAAGTCTTCTCGACATATGTATTGTGATGAACGACTTGTGAAACACGTCATACAAACACTCAACACCACCAGTTGGTCCTTCATTTGTGTCAAACAATACCACAAGCTTCAGGTTGCTTTCAAATTGGCTTTTTATACATTTCCGGTACAATTACAGAGTCCCTGGCTAGGATGAACTTGGTTTTGACCACATACTGTACATAAGGATTTGTGACGATAGGGACTATTAAACAGGTTCAACCTTTATGATTGCTGGCACTGACTGAGTGTGGAGAAAAATATCATTCTTAACACACACCTCCAACAAAGTATAATCACTCAAATTAGCAGGGAGAGATGGAAAACAGGCAGGACAGCGGACCTCGAGGAATAGGATTGAAGATCCCCGCCTACACCATAAGTGATGTGTGTATCGCTTTCGTACATTCAAAATCGCATTCCACTTGTATGCTTCTCATTGCAAGTTTCCTCTTTGCCATTATGAGCATTAAAAAAACTAATTTGTGGAGGCAGTCCTGTAGACACTCACGCTGCTTTATGATGACAGACTGACCTGTTTTGGTTTTTTTTTTTGTAGCATTTTCCCCAAGTGTAGTTTTAACTCTTGTACATTTTTGCAGCTATTTGAATGTGTAGATTGCACTTTTGTGTTTTTGTAATATAACAGAGCATTTTGTTTCAAAACAAAACGCTTTAAGGAAGCCTGCTCACCATATTTGTCACAGTGTTGCAGCCGGATTCACCTGCATTGTTTTTGTATTGTTTTCACTCTGCACGTGCGCCAATCTTGTGCAGGCACAGTTACACTCATTCAGCTGGAAAAAGTCCTTTTTGAACACTATACAGCGCTGAACGTAAAATAAAATTGACCTACTAAATGCTGGTGAGAATATGTAAAACGAAGGATGACAGAATGATAAAACGCAAAAGCACACGCACGCGCACACGCTGCTCGTTATGCATGACACCTCCTCCCCTTCATCCATCTGATCACAGACATGAATTGAAGAACAGAAAGGAAATAGTCTACCTCAAAGGGCACAACATTTCTAACAGAATGCTTAAACGTGCTGCACTGTCCTCACACTTCACAAGCCTTTGTAACACTGAATGACTTATGAAGGGGTGTGTGTGTGTGCGTGTGTGGAGGTGTGTGCGCGTGCATGCGTGCACATCCACAGGAGCGCTTCAAACCAGGGGCCTAATCCGCGCCCCGTAGCCCACCCACACAACCTCTCCAAATATCTCTCCATCCTTTTTATTGCATCCCCCCATCCCGCTGACACTTCTTTTCTTGCCCTCTTGGATGCCCTCCATTCTGCCTTGCCTCTCTTCAACCTCGGGTGGCGCTTGTGATGGGAGGACAGGATCTCCCGGGAAGACGAGGCACAGTGCAAGCTCAGCTCCCAGGGTCAATTGAATGTTTTGCTCTCGGTCCTGGCGGTGATTTCGGCTTGCTGATCTCGGATCTGCGTCCCCGGAGACAGGCGCTGACGGGGCCTCTAGCAAATGTTACGACGCTACTGAATTATTCAAGCTAATGGGATTGCGGTGGTGTGTGCATGCGCATGTGAACATGCGTTACGCACAAGTCTCATCTAGTGGAAATGAGGAGGCGCGAACAAAGTGGAACAGAGATGGATAATGTATAATGTCACTGAATGGCACGCAGCGTTTGGGCTCTGATGGAACAAGATTGACTTCTGAGTGCAAAATTGTTAGAAGGAAGAAGATGTCACACGAGAGGAGGAGAAAGAGAAGAAGCAGGGAGGTGAGGGAGGAGAACAAAGGACGAGAAGGGGTTGCACTTTTTTGCTGCTAAGATTTCTTAGCAACAGAGGAGTTGACACACACACACGCTCACTCAGCCGCTTCAAGCCATATCACACACATTGCCTGCAAGCACAATAAAGCTCATTGATAGGTGCAATACATGCACAAAATGAGCCCTCTCCATCCCACTCATCGCTGAAGCAGTTGTCAATGTTATTATTTCCAAATGAATATGCACAAGTGCTCTACATGGTATTGGAATATGCTATAAATACCGTCTCTGTCTGCCGTATGATGAACGCACTCAGACAAAGAAAGACAAGTGATACGCTAACAATTCTGAAGTCTATAACGGCATATGTTTGTGGCAGAGGGAGCATGAGCAACAATTAAAAATAAAGGAGTAGGTTGACTGGGGTGCCTGCGTGTGTGTGTGTGTTCAAACACCCACTGGAGCACTAGTTCATGTGAGACCCGAGAAAAGCGTGTTGAATCAGTGTTGCTCTGTGGAGCTTGTGGGCATTTGGTTAAATTATGGATTTCAGTTCTCTGTCACTCCCTCACACACAAGTGCGCGCACACACAAATACAACGACGGCGGATGTGCGCAGTTGTTGCTGTGAGGTATAGACAGAGTGCTGTTTTATCACCGCAACTGCAATGTTAATTAAAATCAGACAAACATTCGCAAAGTAAGTCGGACTCATTTCCATCCTGAGCGAGAGCGGCAAAGTAGGCCACTGTTTGGAGGCGCGCCACCTAGATGTCCTACAGTGGAGAAATGAGTGACAGGCCAGGAGAGGAGAGGACAGGCGAGGAGAAAGCCCCACGCCCACTTGTTTGTCATCCTGACAGGACACGCGGACCGCCAAACCTGCGCCTCGCCGTCTCTCACACTCTGTTTGTCACATTATCAAGCCTCCAAAGACTTAGAAGTGGGCCATGAACTTGACTGTTGCTAGTTTTTTTTGTTGTATAGTAAGGGGTGAACAACTCAATATTTTTGGGAGTTGGGGTCGATTAATCGATGACGTCATTGACATTTTTCTCAATATTTGCCGCAATGCCACATTTGCGGGCCTTGTTCCACAATTCAGCTGAGCCCGCATCCATGGGTCCACATTACCCGCAATTCATTGCGGATTTGACCAAAATAGCGCGAAAATGCTGACGTTGAATTCCTATTATCATGTAAACACGCGCAAACACCCGAATATGCTCTTATTCACGACCCCTAGGTTACCTCTTTTCTAACCCGAATTTGGTCATATAAACGCAATTGTCATTGCTTTATGTTCTGCGGATGCTCAACAACAAGGAAACTTGGTCTTTTGAGTCCAGGATATCCTTGTATGCGAGCCTGACTTAAATAAATCGATTTTTCTGCGACGTTTTCATGTTGTTTTCTGCCTCTACAGTGACACAGCTTGTATATAGACACACATATATGTGTGTATATAAATCGATTTTGTCACTTCGGTCGACTGAAAATGACATCACAACTGCTCAGGGCTCAGGTAATCACGACCAATCACGGCTGAGCTGTTTTCTGAAGCTGAACCGTGATTGGTCATTACCTGAGGCAGGCTCAGCAGGGCTGTTGGTATCATCTCGCATAAGACCAATTGATTTGTCTAACGCTGCTCAGTCTAGATGATGCACTATGTGTGTGAAACACCGGTAAAGCCTGAGTAAAGCATCAATGTGATCCCTCCAGCTGGTCACATGATCTTATTTGCATTTGCTGCCTTTCAGTTAAGACACACACGCATGTACCCACCTACAGCAAGCACGCATATGCATAGGGAAGCGCTCATCAGCCCTACGAGCTCACACATATTAGTTCCATCTAATTTCCCCTGATCTGGCCAATACCTTGCCAGCTAAGATGTAAGATTTCAGAGAATTTGCCAGTTAAAGGGAATGGAGCGTGATTTCATCATTCAAATATGTTATTTCTCTGCCTCAACTGGACCAGTTTCCTTTGCCAAGAACATGATAGCTAAGTTGTCTCCTTGCATGAATTGGTGAATTTGTTAGCTTGAGTAGATAAAAGGTCACTGCGGTGGTATTGTCACAGTGGGTGGGAGTCAAAAAGGGGCAATAAACGGCTTTGCCGTGTTGGTAAACCACCTTTGAGGCACAGGTGGGAGACGAGGGCTGCCAGGGAGCTATAGACATGAGACTTGGGTTATGTTTCACAAAAACGTAATATTTTCAAAAACGTTATTACCCATTTTCAAATATTTCCATTATGGGCCACCAAAACCCTCTTGTCATGTGCACATACAAAACGACACTGTTTTAAGTCAAAACCACTGAAATCTGTTTCACAGAAACAGCCCCGACTGTTGTGAATATGTCGGGAACATAAGCAGACCCAAATAAATCCAGTAATTACAAAACCCCATCCATTTTCTACTGCTTATCCTGTTCTGGGTCATGGGTCAGCTGGAGCCTATCCCAGCTGACCTTGGGGGAGAGGTGAGGTACACACTGGATTGGTCATCAGTCAATCAGACAGACAGTCATTCACACTCACATTCACATCTGTGGGTAACAGTCGCCCTGGTAGCTAAAAGGGCCGAGCAGAGATTCAAACCCAGAACCCAAAAAGACTCTGACGTACAGTAAACATCTGCATGCAACATTGCACAGAAATCCATTTGACATTAGATTTCCAAACATGTCTGTTTAGTAAAAGATCAAAATGGAGACAATTATAATTAATGTCGTAATCCTGTTGTTTATATGGCATCGATTGGACATATTACACTCCCGTCCATGTGCTCTTGAGCAAACACCTTGCCCTAACTCATCTCTTCTGACCATAGCCTAGAACGTGTAAGCGTTCCATGTATAGTTAGAATTTGCAAATTCACCTAATTGCAGATTATTTTTTGCCAACCATGCTCTGTTATTCGCTGTGAATTTTGTACAGAGGCCAAAACACAGTCTCATATGGAAGTATTGGTTCAGCGGCATCTTGGTGGAAGTGAGGAAGGACTAGCTTCATTTAGCCAGGCCATAGCCCTGTCTAATGGAAAAGTGGTGCTTTGTTGCATTTTATGGCATCTAGAGGCAATTGAGATCTTTTTTTGTAGCTAAGCGACGATGACTTGCTGAGTTTCGCTAGCCACGGCAGGGCTCGTTTCACATCCAAAGCAAACTTGAGCACAGCACGAAGCGCTCACACAAAAAAGCTGGACTTAACGGTGTCAAGCATGCTTGAGAATTGTGTAGATTGCCTCTGAGCGTGCCCTAGTATTTTATTTATGTCACTAAATGGGGTCACCAAAATGTTCATAAAGCCACGGTTTGACGCAGTGTAGTTAAAGCTGCCAGCTGCAAACACAGTAGGCTAATTGTTATGTTTCCTGCTGCCTCCAAGTGGCCAAACGTTCGCAAACGTACTCTGTTTGTGCTGATAATGTATATATTTTTTAAAATCATTGTTTTTTAGTGGTTGTCAAAATATCGATATGCAATGACGTTTTCAAACAGTCCAAGAGGGTACAGTCGGTGCTCAGCACGTTGCATGGGCACACTCGATGTCAAACTATGTTCCCAAAATCAACTTTAAGATATGTGTTTTTATGATCCCTCCTATTGCTTTCCTTTGACTCCATCTCCTCCCCAATGGGTCCCGTTTCTCCAGAACATTCATCTGTCTCGTTAGAAGCGAAAGCTCGGCTGGTGAGCCTGGTGCAGCCCGCGGGGGTTTGCAGCTACAATAAAACTCCCGCAGCACGAACCCATTCTGCACCGTTTAGCGAGGAAAACTCTCTGATGGCTTTTGTCTCGTTCGGACTAATGGTCCAATGGCTCTGCACGACGCTCCTTTGATGCATCTGATGTGGCTCATTAAGAGCTGAAATTTACACCTGCCCGCGCATTCCTGTGGGATCCCCCTCGTGTGGGAGTGGGAATGTTTGTTGTGTGTAAAGAGCCTCCCCAACATCACATTTCTTAATGAATTCAAGTCGCAGTTTATTGCCTTTTAACCAATTTTGCATATGAAGGCACAAAGGTGACAAAATACTTAGGTGCTGAACTTAAAGCGGATGTCAACCCAAACCTATTTTTTTCAAGAATATGTTGTATACAAGCCCACTAGTTGAAACAAAGCATTCTGATAAATATTGCGTTTGTCTAATGAGAGTGAATCCACACGTTTTTAGCCATCTCTGGGGGTGGCCATTTTGTCACTTCTGTCGACTGAAAATGACATCACAGTTGCTCAGGGCTCTGGTAATGACCAATCTCAGCTCACCTGTTTTCTGAAGCTGAGCCATGAGTGGTCGTTATCGGAGCTCTGAGCATCCGTGATGTCATTTTCAGTCGACAGAAGTGGCAAAATGGTCACCCTCTGAGATGGCTAGACTTTGCTGCTTAACTCAAAATATTCCACAAACGCAATATTAATCAGAATGCCTTGTCTCAACTAATGGGCCTGCTTAGAACATATTCTTGAAAAAAATAATATGCTTGGGTGGGTTTCTGCTTTAAGTAGAATAAAATGAAATTAAAATTATATGAAAAATGAAATAAAAAAGTAAAGTTAAGTCTAGAATTGGTAGAGGTCCTGATTCGATTCTTGTATTAAAGTTTTCAAGAAGTACAAATGTAAACATTAATTTTCACTGTTAATTAGACCCATCGACACATTTTAGTTTTTTTTTAATCAGAGATACAAGTAAAGTTTTCTAGATTTGTTTTTGTAGTGATTCTGAATCTGCCCTAATTTTCCTCAAGCGCATCACATTTTCACAATAAAAATAATATAATAACAATAATATAATATGTAACATGATATTTAGGAATTAAGAGTGTTATGTTATGCAACGGGTAGATTTTTTTTTCCTGAAGCGGCATAGCTACAAATGACAACATGGTAAAGTCCTTATTACGCAAACTTTTATCGGTCAAACTTAAAAACAAAAAAAATCTAAAGGTCTCAAAAACCTGATGTAGTAGAAAAAAGGTAAAGATATTTTTTTAATCAGTGTCAAAAATATGTTTAGGGACACATATAGCCATCTACGATTAAAGGTTTCTGTTGTAGGCTTGTATGTATGTTTTTTTAAAAGATTTTTGAAGATACACGTTTTCATAACTTACCTCTTTTATATGTCATTTATTAAATTACAAAGTACTTGTACTGAAAAGACAAAAAGCCAAGATTCCTCTCAAGTTATCGTTCTTACGTTGTGTTGTCATCTGCGGAGGTTGAAAAATGTAACAAGACTATTTTGACAAAGTCAGGAGAAAGTACTGATATTGTTTTTCCCAGAGATAGGCACTTTACCCTGTTTTGCCGGTCCGTCCTTCGTCCGCGACCTGGGCACCCTTCCATCATCGTCCCTCCGTCCTTATTCGTAAAAATAATTGTCCTCCGACCTCGTCAGTCTTGGTCCTTACATTCCATCAGTCCGCCGCAGGCAGTTAATAACGGCGGAGAGAGAGAACAGTGCTCCTGCTCCTACTTTTTAAAAGAACCCAACACAACACATCATTCGGTACTTGACCCGGTTAGGGATGATTATAGGGACAGACGAAAACCCATTTGCGTCCTTGCTTAGTCCATCCTTTTAAAAAAAAAGTTATTGTCCTCTGTCCGTCCGTCCACAAAATGGGTGTCTGTCCGGGGCAGATGGACCGTTCAGTCCCCGGGACAGAATGCCCGTCTCTGGTTTTTCAGATGTAGGGAGTACAAGTGAAAAGTCGTCAGAAAAAGAAATTCTCATGTTAAGTCGAGACACCCATATATCCAATATTTGTACTACGTTACTGGCCATTTAAAGATACGAAACGGCAGTGTGTCCTTCTTTACACACACGTGCACCCACACGCACATGTGAATTTTAATAGGGCAGCTTTATGAATCCTGATGTTAATTAGACTTGACTAGACTTGAGTCAAATGATACAAAAAAAACATTGAAATTCAGCCCAAAGGGTAAATTGCAGGCTGTGGGCTCACTGCGGGGAGCTGTTCCCCTTAGTTAATAAATGCAAACATTTGTTCCTGACGGCTCACTTAACCTCTTAATTTATGTATGACCACCAGATCCCCATTCAGGGCAGAGGCATCGGTCAAACAGGCTGTACAGAAAAGGGCGCCGCATGGCCTCTCTCCCACTTTCATCCCCCCGCCTTTCATGCAGAAGCGCGGCCAAAAGTGGCGCTCAAATGCACCTAATTGTCCCGTGTATTGACCGAGTCGGTTCCGGTGCATTAGTGATTTTCCGCTGCTTCATGCAACGGAGCCCCGGCCGAGTTTGGGACATCTGTGGCAGGTCAGGGGTGAAGGCGGGCGGCCCCGAAGCTGCGTCCATCTGCCCGACAAATACCCGAGCTCATCACCAGACACAAGGCTACTAAACACCTCTAATAGCATGTCAAACATTCTCATTAGGATCTCTAATGAGCCTAATAGAGAATGAACCCCACTGCCTTATCAATGATGAAATAGCACCAGTAATGAATAATAGTTACAGAAATGAAAATAATGACACAGTGTGAATTCTCCCATTTTCTCAGCCCAAAGCACCACAGCGTGACTCGCCTTCTTTGTACAATCAAAAGGATATCAAGTAGGATCTAGGACACGCACATGAAAGTGACACTTTGAAGATGGTTTCCTAATCCCCTCTTTTTTTCTGCACCCACACTCCGAGATGTGTACATAAAGTCCGTGGATTTTTATGACATTACAATGCCGCTACCTTCTGGAAATCCCATGCCCATTTTAAGAATACACTACATGCTTAATACAACAACAATCTCAGAACAGCCACTCAAAGGCAACAATAGGATTTGTACAGTGTATATATTATAGCTGCACAGCTGTGCTTACGATAAAATTATTTAATTCCCTGATCATGCTCATTACTCAACACGTATCATTCTTGCACACTGAAATGAATGAAAATGGCATTACTCCATTCCAGCCCTGAGCTGGTTTTGGTGCACACTTTGTCCGTATAAAGCAGTCATACAGACAGAAACAAAACAAAGAAGCGGCTCGGTAAGCTGCCGTGATAGTTTTTGTTGTTGTTTCTTTGCAGAGGATAAAGAATGCATATCTATGAGAATTGTTATATTGTCTGTCTATATGTACTGTGCACCATTTATGTTCAAATATCTGTAGCTTAAAGCATTATAAAACTGCCACACGGGTGCTCTTGATTAACCTGTCAATAACATTTTGCATTACACTTCTTTTTAATACACAAGTTAGTTCTCTTTATTTTATGTTTAGTTTGACAGTAAACCTCAACAGCGGCAATACAGCTTAAAGCCTCTTTTTATCTCACTCTGTACCAAACTGCTGCTTGTTGTGAATTAGGTTGAGGTCACTGCCACCATCTGCTGCTCGTATCTAGAAGCTTTTGCTCTCAAGTCAAAGGAAACCATTCATATTTCATTTGTTGGGTCACAAGGAGAGCCCTGTGACTGCTGCGGAAGCTCTCTGCGGCTTGTGCTGTAAGCTGCGACATTAAATATGTCAGGAAATCTTAATAAAACAGCTGAACCTTATCTGGGGTTAATCACAGGCACTTTCAGCGGTGGCAGGTGTGTGCTGACTCCCATTAAACATAAGTTTGAATGTGATTGGTTCATTCTGAGCACAGCCACAGTACCAGCTATGAGAGGGAGGGTGTGCGCGCTTGATCATCTGCAACCACAATATCTCAGTTTATTTTTACTTTCCCTTTCAAAAAAAAAAATGTTGTTCCACTTGAGTTGTACAGGTTATAAGTCACAACAATGGCCCCTAAATATCTCAAGAACATTACATTAGTGTGTAGATACTAAAAGCTAGTTTCCCATTTTTAGAAGATTTTATTTCCTTAGTCGACCTGTTCCCTCTTGGTTGTGGTGGAGCACACAATTGACTTACAATTCAATCAATCAATTATTATTTTTTTAAAAATAACTCTTGGTACTCCCAAAAATAGGCTTTCAAAGAACTCAACTGCTTTTTGGAGTAGCAATATCTTGATTTGGTCACCAATTGTACATGTAACTGATACGCTTTGTCTCTATTCACAAGCTGGTAGATCTTCATCTAGTCTCAGCAGATGATATAACAAACCGTACAATCTAATTTCAGGACAAACTAAAGTGTAGTGGTAGTTCATTATTTTTCTTAGCTAACATAGAATCAAGGTTTGCTGGGGCCCCCGGACCCCAGCCAACCCCACCCACCGTACCCAGAAAAAAAGACCCTAACTCTGGCGGAACAAACCATATTTGGCCAACTCATTGCATTTGTTTGCCCCACAGAGACCCTGAATATAGAACAGCTATTCTATCTAATGAGGCAGAACTTCATGGTTGCCTCTATAAAACTTTGTCAGCTTTCTGTTCTCTGGCAGCAACAAAGCCCTGAATTTTAAAAGTTTCACTCTGTTTTTTTTACTCTCTCGCTCTTTCTCAGTGACACACAAACTGATGAGGAAAAAGCAGGCTTTTTCCCTTTCCACAAAGCTACCACAAGTGCAGCAAACAAAGATGGTAGTGTTCGAGAAATAGGGCGCTTAGATGAGGGGAGCAATCAGCAAGAACTCCTCTGCGGGGATGGCTTTGATGACGTGGGGTTGTACTTTTACACACTAATATCGCGCTGTGTGTCGAGGGTCTGTGAGGACTTGTACAAGAGGGGACTTTCCTCCATTTAGGTTCAACGCTCATGTGAAGATGCGTCGCAGCAGCTCACAAGCCAAAACATTAGGCACAGCAGTGCAATTAGAGCTCATATAATCCGTTTGGGTTTGATTTTACAACGATAGTACAGCTCAGTTTCACAAAAGTGTATAGTATGTAGAGGTATAGGATTTTTTTTAAAAAACACACAAAAAGTAAACAAACATAGTAAGTTAGTTTCAAACAAAAACAATTACCAGGATGCAAGATGCTGTATTGGAATATATGGTAACCTGAAACAAGGCCAATATTTTGTCAGCACACGCAGGTATTGCATATCAAAGAATAAGAAATAACAATAGCCCGCCCCACATAGAATCCATTTAACAAGGTAGAAAGAAGAACAATGGCCATTGTTAGGCAGACAAAACATTTGTCTTGCACTGCGGTGAGGACAGAGAAATATACTGCCATGTTTGGACAAAGTCTTCCCAAAAACACTGTAAGGGGGAAGAGACTCCATCTTTGTATACATGTTCTGGAGGAGTAATCACTACTTTTTCCCATGAAAAAAAATGATGGCGAATAATGATTCAAAGTGTGATGAGAAGTCACATATAATGATGCATGAGGACTTTGACAGTCCACATCAGAGGGGGAGCATGTCTGTGCTCTCTCGAGGCAGACGTCCTTACTCATAACTGTCGCTCACAAGTGTGGTTCTCCGCAGCCTCCTCCGGGGATGATCCACTGATCCCGCAGATCATGAAAGATGATTATGTCTTGTCACTTTCCTTTGGTGGCCACATTGTCTTCACAGAATCACCTCATTAGCCATTTCATGGCCTGAATAAGCAAACCAGACTGAGTAGCTGAAATATTGATCAACACAGTGAGCGCGGTGATTTTTTTTTTTTTTTTTTTTTCATTTCGTTTTTGCGTGGTGTGAGGCATATTTGTTGAACGCAGCCTAGTTATTCGTCTTCAGCGGTTGTTTATTCCCAAGGGAATCCGATGCGCTCCCTTTAAAGTCCCGCTGGCACACACAGCGAGGATGCACAGAGCTCACCGTGTGCTGTGCAGCCTGTTTGTGCATGCGAGGAGCCGACGTGCGTCATGGGAAAGTATGCGGGGTGCCCCCTCATATTTTGCATTGTATTATACGAGGCGCGGGCTGTGACGTTCAAAGAGAATGATAAAGTGTTGCTTATGGAGGGTGAATCCATAAACGGTGGCTTTAGTGCTGCGGAAGGCAGGAAGCAGCCAGCTGGACTTGTGTTACCTGCACAAGCCTTTTTAGTCACATTAATATGGCTGCGTGCCATGCTCTAAATAGCACTGCAGGGACTGTAAAAGAGCAACCAAAAAAAAGTCGAGAAAGAGAGATATGGGAAAAGGTAAGATGGGAGAGGAGTGGGAAGGCAGATAAGAGAGAGCATTTACAAAGTAAGCGAAAGTGGGAGCTCTTATCAAATAGTTTGGGAAGTATCTCCACCTTGGCAGCCAATACACTCTGCGATTGTCTCATGTGACTCAGACTCTATAAAGTAGGTTAGTGGGTTACTGGTTAACGTTAAAGAGCTAATAAGATTTGATCCGTGACTAGAATAATTAAGTAGTAAAGGCATCTGCCATAAAGTTTTTGTGTGCTGATCAGATGTGTCATTAAAAGAGAATTTTTATTAGCCCATCTATTGGGTCACACGAGGAGTCCAACTTTTTAAAAGGCCCTGCTTGCTATCATGGCGTTCACAGAATTGCAAAGGGCCATGGCAAAAATGTTTTTAAAATACTGTGACACAAATTTGTGACCATTCCTAATCTATTTCCCATGCTTATCTGTTTTGTATGTAATACAGTATAGGGGATGTTCTTCACATGTTTTTTTTTGGAATACTCCAGCTTCCTCCCACACTCTATAAACAGTTGGATTAAAAATAACACAATTTTGGGGCAAAAATGGACCGATCCAATAATTGGGTCAATTTGACCCACCTGCTTGTGCTGTTTTGTACAAAATAGCCCAATTGTTTGGCTGGTGTTATACAAAACTACCGATTTTGGGGAAAAGTTGGAAAGTTGGGTCAAATTGACCCCATTAGTGGATTCCTTTCTGACCCAAAATTGGATGATTTTTAATCCAACTATTTTTAGAGTGCACATTCCCAATATATGGAGTTAATTGGGGACTCCAAATTGTCCAAAGGTGTGAATGTGAGTGTATGTGGTTGTCTACAATTTTAAGAAAAGGAATGTCAAGCCTTTAGATTTCTCTGCAGTTCGCATGTGATCTTGACCAATGTCACCACGATAGAAAAACACAGTCCGTCCAAATGGATACTGCACAATTTGTTTCCATGTTTGTTTGTATTGGCTTTAATGTAAACATTATGACATAGGTTGGGAAAAAAATATGCAACGATTTAAAAACTGGCTGGCAGCAAGAATCTCAACTAAGCGTTTCCTATAGTTGCAAATCGGACTTGCACATCAGCCAGGAGGAATTTCGTTCTCCTTAACTGTTTCAGGTCAGCAGTATTTTAAGGCTGGGGCCACTCTGGAGGTTATGTCACACAATCTGAGGTCAGGACTTACAGTAGCTTCCTTCTGTTCTATGCCTCAGTGGTTTCCAACCAATTATTGCACCACAGACTGGTTTTGCCAGTTTGTCTGTCTCTTCATCCTGAACTCTGTCTCCTTCCCTGTGTGACTGTGTATGATTCTGACACAGGTGCGCTGAAACAACTCAGCAGCTGCACCTCGTCAACTAATCAGCCTTTCTTGCTGGTCTCGGACTAGAACGCGCAGGGGGATCGTCAAACTATGGTGAGTTTGTACGTCCAACCGCTTAATTGGAACTTTCTTTGAATTCTTTATTGTAATCCCTCTTGTCTGCATTTTTCATCTTCAGCCAGCTCTCTGTCTTCACTCCCCACAAGCCTGCCTTGAACCTGTCTTCCTGCCAACCTGCACACGGCACTTGGATTCCCTCCCTGACAAGAACCCATTCCCTCCAGCACCTCCTAAGTTCGTTTTAATAATAAACATCTCATCATCACCATTATCTCTTATTCTCTCTCCTCTCTGCACCTGGGTCCTTATCACCTTTGGAGCTGTAACGTAACAACACCTACAGATATATTTAGACGGCGCGGAATTGAAACAACATGGTTAAAAATACAACTCACCATTAAGATGAATGGAGTTGTCGTAATTAGTGGGAGACTATGTTTGCCTCTCTTCAACAAGATGGGCAGATCTTGGGATAATCTTTTCTTTTCTTTTAAAAAACTCTAAAGGCTTGTCTTTGAATGACAGGTGTCTGGGCCCATGTGCCAAAGCACTTTTGATGGCTTCATAATTTGTGTCAAGTGGCTTTGGTACATGTGAGTTAACAAGCAATAAATCTACACTTTAAACAGGAAGTCAGCCCAACCTTCTTTTTTTTCCAAGAATATGTTCTTTGCAGGCTCACTAGTTGAAACAAAGCATTCTGATTAATATTGTGTTTGTGGAATTTGAGTTAAGCAGCAAAATTCACCCGTGTTTAGCCATTTAGTCAGGATTTTTTTTTTTTTTTTTTTGGGTGCAGGGATTACAGTAGAGTACTAAACAGAAGAAGAAATACAAGATTCCGAGGACATAGCTGAGTAACATAAAGTGCCTCCATTGTGAATCATGGCTCTACTTTCTAGCAGTCATACACATATTTGTGTTTGGTTCATATAGGCTTTGACTTTGCTCAAAAGGTTGTGTTTATCTTGGCTTATTTTCATTTGTTATCCACGAAAGCATCGCTAAAACGTATTGCACTTAAATGCATTTGACGAGTTGACTCATTGACAAGTTTGCCTCTGGAATACACAAAATATGTCCTTTTCAAGGAATTTTCAGCAGCACAGGATCACTTTATTTGTGGAGTAGCTTGCGGTTTGGCTTACCATCCTTTGGGAGTTTATCACTGTGAGGCTCTCACAGGCAGATCCCAATCTTATCTCAACATACTATTTTATACATGCATATTATCTTCAAAATGGGCGGTGTAGGTGAATTAGTGTTTGTGTAGGTTTTTCTTCCACAGTCGGAAAACATGCACGTAAGGTAATTGTAACACTCTAAATTTTCCCATGTGAGAGCCCTGTGATTAACTGGCGACCTGTGTGGACACGCAACATAGCTGGATCGTCAAACAGTGATCTTCGTTCATGTAGACAAGTGGGGATGGCCGTCCACTTGACCAAATACCGGTAAGTGTCTCACCCCATAAATACAGGCAGTGCAACATACTCTTGATAGCTGGAATTACCTTTACTATAGCAATGTTTAGTTTGGTTGTATTCAGTATGCTACACCACATTTTAATTAGAGTTTTGCCTCCCGGTGTTATGACGAAAAAAAAAATTCTGCATGAATTCCAAATATAGTGGGACTATAAACAGCAGGATAGTGTGTAACACAATTTATTCCAAAACACAAATGCCTTCAAACGTTCTCGGTTGTAACTCACAATATTATCAAAAATAAAACAGTGCTTTTGTTGTCCTCTCATTCTACGTCTCCAAGTAGCAAAACAACTCACTGAATAAAGAATGCGACAAACAAAATGTCCATGATCACGCACTTAAAATGCTAAATTCAGCAGAAGTAACTTTGCTACAGTGTGTACCTCCTACAAATGAGCACATGGTACAGCTGCAGTTCAGTAAATGAATGAACTGGTCTGATACTGTAAAATTGCTCTGGCGACCACAGATCCTTCGCTTCATTTTCTTAAATGATTTCTTTGTGTTGCCTTTTTGTTGTTGTGGTAAATCCGTCCGTAGCAACGAAAGTTATTCACGCAGAAAAGAATTGTTCAAAGCAGGGCAAACCTCAGTATACAGAATGCATTTTTTGCCAGAAGAAAACAGACTGTCCTTTTCCTTAACTGGCACAGAAAATGAATGATGAATTTAATATTGGCCTCAAATGCCTCATTAACAGGGAAAATTGCAACATTAGTTTGTTCAGAAATGAAAGATTGATCCATTACTTCTCTCTTTCAGCTGTGGGTACAGTGGGTGCAATAAACCCAGAATAGTATAGTATCTGTAATGCACATGGGCTGTAATGAATAATAAATCCGGCATGAAATGAATAGACCCACACATATTCTCACAAATAAAACATAAGACTGACGCATATCAGCCAAAACACAAATTACTCCCAGGCTTCTCTTATACATTTAATGCTCTCTATTGATTGACTACTTAGCCCCATTAGTGTGTTGACGTGTATTTTTTAAATGTACACAAAGGACCGCAAAAGCAAGAATTGGACACATAACTTCACATGACTGATATCCAAACGTCTGCCACCCCTCCCTTAATGCTCTTCTTAAGTCAACCCCCCCATCTGTTCGTCCAAATGCCTACCGCAATCTGGCTCCCTGCAACCATCAGGTGCAAAACCACCCACCCACGCACACCCTCAACCCCCAAACTCTCCGTTACTTTCCTTAAAGTAAACTTGCTCTGTTTTATCCTCAACTTAGCATGCAGACTTGGGAATGGAAAGTTGGACGCATGTAACACCAACACGAAGCCTTTATTTCAGCCTGATGTGTGAATCTTTATGGTGTGCTCCTGACCTCCCCAGAATACCGGTTAGGGGAAACAGACCCAAACAAAAGGACAACAGATTCAAAAGCAGTGAAAGGGAATCAGGAGAGGGGAGGCGGGGGGAGTTTTTTTGAGATGCGCTGGGACGGAGCCGTGCCAGCCTTTAAATCACTATCGGAAAGTCATTAGAAAGCTGGCGGGGCCGGGCGTAGACGGCCGCACAGATTGCGCGCTCCCGTGCACAATACCGGCAATGAAGTGGAAGAGAAGAGGGAGTGTCCGCCGACAGATTTCTTTGCACTAGTTACTGCACCGGCCCTAAAGTTTCCCCTCAATCTGTGCAAGGGTGTAAAAGGCTGTATTCATGAGGTGTTAACCGTTTTGTTAATCGAAAGGAATGTATTCAAAGCGTTGCAGCAATCAGCAACAGATGGGCTCCAAGGTGATGGATAGGAGCAGGAGTTAACTAAGAATAAAAAGGAGAATAAATGTTGAAGTTAAAGTGAACATTATCAAGATGGTGGCATTCTGGTGCCAATCCATGCCGCTGCTCGATTCACAGCAGGCAGGCTTCCAAATGATGCGTGATGCAGTCATTACGCGTAAATCGCTATCAAAATTTAGCGAGTGTAAAGTTATTGCAGACCTTAGAAGAAGTAATCCATTTTTGACAGCGCTTGTCTCTACATTAGAGTCCAAGTTGAGCTGAAGCCAGGTGGGTGTTTTGTTTCCATGTGTTTACGCAAGTCCACTTGCTGACAGTTACAGACTTAAACAATGTGGGAACACCAGTTGTTGCAGTTGTTATAAGAGAAAATATTTCAATCTCACTTTATACTAATGTAGCAGGGTAGGAGGGTGACATAACAAAGAGGCCAACGACAACGTAGAGTTTTGCTACTTTCTGAACTCAGTCGGTTCAAACGGTAAGGCAATCAGTACCTATATAGTAATAGAGCTGGTCGTGTTTTGTTAAAGACAAACATGCTTACCGTCCATGGAATCCTAAATATTGATTTCAGAAGTTGACTAATATTTAAAGCGGAAGTCAACCCAAATCTTTTTTTCTAAGAATATGTTCTATGCAGGCTCACTAGTTGAAACCCGGCATTCTGATTAATATTGTGTTTGTGGATATGAAATGAATATGAAAATATGAGTTAAGCAGCAAAATCCACCCGTTTTTAGCCATCTCTGGGTATGGCCATTTGGAAAATGACATCCTTAGGGCTCAGATAACGACCAATCATAGCTCAGCTTCAGAAAACAGGTGAGCCGTGATTGGTCATTATCTGAGCCCTAGGCAACTGTGATGTCATTTTCAGTCGTCAGAAGTGACAAAATGGCCGCACCCTGAGATGGCTAAAAACAGGTGGATTTTTCTGCTTAACTCATATTTCATATTCATCACATTGCCTTGTTTCAACTAGTGGGCCTGCATAGAACATATTCTTGAAAAAAATTTGTTTGGGTTGACTTTCCTCTTCAAGTGTCCTGTTCCCCATACACATAAAAATCATACTTGATGTTCCTTTGACACAGCTCTATACCGTTTATCACAACAACATTCTCTCCTCATCCGGGGTGCAAGTTCAAAACATTGCACTTGTTGTCACTGTTGTGACTGTCTCTGGGTCGTTGTCAGTTTTGCCTTGTGCCTTCATTTTGTCACACAGTGCTGGGCATGATCTGAGGTCTTTCAGTATGTAAGCTTGAGTTAGTCAGTGACACGTTGTCAGAACGTCAAGCTTTCTTCCATGCCATTGTTGGAAATTTCAGCAGGTCACTCACTTGGGATGTAACTTATTAGTTCACAAAAAAAACAACTGGTTTCCAATGCGTGTTCGTTTGATCTTTTAAGAAGGCATCCAATGTAAATCAAGACTCACACAAGTTGATTGAATTTGCTCATCTATTTCTTTCAATCTCTGAAATGCAGGAATCAGACAAGGTCAGATCTGGGCTTCTTTCCTTACCTTGCGGACACTTACACCCGTGGAGGCGAAGTGAGAAAAAGGCGCTGTCGAAGATGCAACCCTCATGTATATGTTGTCCTGTCAAATGAGTCTAATCAAAAATGTTGGTTTATGACTTCAAGGACCAGGTCGTCCGGCCTGGAGACATCCTTGGTCACAAGGACTTCTACCTCTGTCAAATATCCCTCAAAGCCACATTCAATTCCTCTAGACAAAGTTGTATGCGTGCACTTATGTGTAGGCCTGTTGGTGTGTGTTGTTACATAAGACACAAATAGTTTTCTTTCTTCCCTTACTATTGATTGTTATATGACTGCTTATGTGTAAGGACATTTAGGTGTTTGTGTGTGATGACCATAAATGTGTAGTGCAATTACAGTCTGATCAACATGTGGCTAACATATTGGCTAATATAAAGCCATCCATCTAGAGTCACTAATTACCAGCCTGATTCTAATATTGGACAAATCCTTCACCATGCTGCACCTAGCCCTGCTCATCTCAGGGGGCGGCCATTTTGTCACTTCTGACGACTGAAAATGACATCACAGTTGCCTAGGGCTCAGCTAACGACCAATCACGGCTCACCTGTTTTCTGAAGCTTAGCTATGATTTGTCGTTATCTGAGCCCTGAGGGTGTGTGATGTCATTTTTAGTTGACAGAAGTGACAAAATGGCCTGCCCCCGGAGATGGCTAAAATGGGGTGGATTTTGCTGCTTAACTCATATTTCACAAACCAAATATTAATCAGAATGCCGTGTTTCAACTAGTGGGCCTGCTGGGAACATATTCTTTAAAAAAAAAATGTTTGGGTTGATTTCCTTCTAAGTTCAGCAACAAAGTATTTGTAGTTTGTTACTTCCCACCCCTGCCTATCATTTGCATGAGAACCCCACACAACCACTTAGGGCAGGAAGAACATGTGAACTCCACATAGGAAGGACGAAATAGATTCCAACCCAGAATCGCGGCACTATGAGCCAGGCACGCTAACCACAATATTCTTTTGAGATTAATCTAGTGATCTGGAGTGAGTGAGTATTTTTACCACCTCTTAATTGTGATTACAAAGAAGACTCTACTGCCACTTTGGATATGTCCCTTTGGAAATGTCTATGACGTCATGTCTGTACCCATTCAGCCACAATTACAAGGAACACACGTACGCACGCACACACAGGCACGCACACGCAAATCTCTGATTGATCCGCGCACCACTTTGTCACGTTTTCAATTTCCTTAAGAGTTTGAGACCACGGCGGGTGCTTCTGTCCGGTTAAGTGAAGTGTTGTCCTCTCTTTAAAGACTTCTTTCTGCTCAGGTCAGCGACACTTAGCGCTGCATTCACTACTAATCATTTCCATCTCTACTTGAGGATGAGCCCATTATAGTCCCGCCACTCACACACAAGCCTCGGAGTGCGGTTCTCTGGTGAGGCGATAATTGGATAATTAGTGCCGGGAACCAATTAGGAGTGAGCTGCTTGTGATGGCACGCGAGTTAAGCAAAGGTTAGCCGAGAGTGGGGGTGCGTGGGGAGTTGAGATCGATGATTTCAACCCCCATCCGCTCGTTGCTGTCACAACCCACCCAGGCCCCTCCACTCGATCTCTCCTTGCACCGCTTATGTGGTGGACAAAAGAGGCCAAATCGTCTATTTCCATCTCAAAGAGTTAAGCCCCCGACAAGAAGCAGGGGTCGACCGAGCAGCCTCCCAGCCCCAAAATACCCTCCAATCACTGAAGCAAATGGGAACACAATGGTGGAGAAAAGAGAGCGATGAGGAGAGGAGGGGATTCTCAAAAGATGTATTTATTTATGTTAAAGAAATGCTAATACGTCCCGTGAAGAATGGATGGGATTTGAAGACGCTTTCTAATTCTACTATTGTGCAACTCGCGTGCAGACGGACCAGAGCGACACGGCGACCACGTGACTGGGGTTTCTTTCCAAGCTGGGTGTCCTTCAAATGACTGCTTTTTTCTGCGATTTTGCTTCTTTTTTTTTTTTTTTCAGGGATGCACATGCACCCGCACATGCACATCGTATAATCCCCGATGCAACATGGTGCTAATTTGCATCTGATTGCTCCTTGGCTCTCTGCTGAGTGTGAGAGTTGGAATGCGCGGGCTTCCATGTGCGCCGCCTTGCATACAAAAAGAAGTGAGAGGAAGCATGCGAAATACTAAACCGATGTGAGATCAACGCGAGGGGCCTCGTCATGCTCTTGAGAAAAACTGTCAAGCTTACCCTAGTGACTCGTATAAAAGTATCCAACCATAAATAAAAGCATCAATTGATGCTTGTTTTTTTTTGTTCTTGAGTGAAACTTTTTAAATGACCTTTTACAGCAGTTTTGACAAAGTTAAAAAAAAGGAAATATGGAGCCTTAATTTGGAAACTAAGGTCATAAAGCAGGCAGAGTATCGAAAGGACTCACCGACATTTCCTCCTTTTCAATTGGCTTCTAAATGGCTCAAATATCACCACAATCTTATACGGTCTGAGACTTAAGCACAGCGTCGTGCACGTAAAGTGTTACAGGTGCAAAACTACGCAAAATGCATCTTTATGTCTATTCAGGTGTCTCCTATTTGACTTTGTGTGGCAGATGGGTTCTTTATAGAACATGCCAAGTGATATTAACTTCTACTGCAGGGCAAGTGTTGCTCCTGCATAAGGGGGATGTGTGCGTGAGATGGGAGGAGGGAGAGAAAAGGGTTAGGATGAGGGGGGAGGCGGGGAACAGGGGGGGGGGGGTTGCGGACGAAGAGAATGAGAAAATGTCCTAAAGAGCCGTGACGGGGCCCCAGTCGCTCTCTAAATATATTTTAATAGGTGGGAGCCTCACGTCCAGAGCAATTCATCTCCCATCTCGCTGTAATGAAAGGAGTCGTGTCTGAGGCTGTGGGGATGGAGGCAAGTGGGACAAAGGATGCATGTGGCTTTGCCTCATTATGCCGCTGTTAGGCTGAGCTCTGCGTGGAGGCAGCGGGGGTTAGGGTCCCCACAGACCGGCTCGGGGGCCACAATGGCAGAGTGGACGGCTGCAAAGGGAGCCCCCGCCATGCCATTATAGCCCGACTACTAACGAGGGCTTCATATGCCTTTGATATAATCTCACCATTGAAATCCTGATAAATCTCCTCCTGCGTTGATGGCCAAATCCCATTTGTAACGCGTTAGTGAAAGTCTGTGGCCGTGTGCGTGCATGTGCGCGTGTTTTCACCTGCTCCTGCTACGTGTTCCTGCAGGCGAGGCCAAGTAGAGTCGCATTTTACAGCGGCTTTAATTAAAAAAAAAATCCCTCTCTGGCGCACAAGACATCCCGTCATCTGATCTCAAATTAGAATCAGATCAACGTTTAAGTAGATGTTTTTTTGGGTGTTGCTCGCTTCAGATTGGATCTGATAGGCAAACAATTACTGGATTACAACCCACTGGGGTGGGGGGCGGGATTACGTTAATAGGCAGCAGTGCAAATTTCTGTAATTTATTAATAGGAATAAAACCAGCAATAAAATGATGATAGTACCACCAGTTACACTACATTCCTGTGGATATCTGCTTTTCCACAGCTCTGTGTCAGCATCAATCAAGAATGCATTTTGGATTAAGCATTGAAAGAGGCAAACCATGTCCTGTTATCTTTCCGCTTCAGAAGGGTGCCACTGCCCAGTTTGAGACACGTGCGTGAGGATGCAACAATTTAAAAAACATAAATCTGCGGATGGATGGCATCCTCCTTATTCAAATGTTTTGTCCTCTAGCTCAGGGACACTGCGCCTCTCTGCACCCCAGACTCATTTAACAGCCTGGGGAACATAAACAAGCGATGGAAACTATAGCACATACTAAATCATGCCGCGAATTTTAGCCCACATATTGGATGCCAAGATTTTCGACAGTCTAGGAATCTCTTTATGGTTTTAGAGGTCTTTCAGAAGTTACCCCCCCCCCCCCCCCCCGCCCCCCGTCCCCCCATCCTCCTGCCTCCCCTCCCCAACTCCCCCTCCCCGTCGTAGCCCGGATTGGCCACACTGAGGCTCATTTGCATGCCTGCCCGTATAAACCCTTTTGCAGAGACTGCAGCTCTCTTTGCGCCGAGAGCTGCACACCCACAGGGGAGAGAGAGGAGCGCATCCAGTACGCACAGACAGACACATGGAGCATTTAATACTCTTATTTTAAGTGTGAAGGTGTTTTGCGGGACTTTTTGTTTTTTTTCTTTTCTCAATACTAGTTGGGCACTGACATTTTGCTGACATTGCTGTAGGTGCAAAAATGAGGGAATCGAGGTGGCTGTTGTTTTTACTCTCTTTGACGAGCCTGGCAGTTGTCACAAAGGCAAAGACGGTGAAGTACCAGACCTTCGAGGAAGACGCCCCGGGCACAGTGATCGGTAACTTGGCCAAGGACATCTCCTCCGCCTCGGCGCATTCCTCCGCAGGCTCCCGGTCCAGTTTCAGGATGATGAAACAGTTCAACTCCTCTTTCATCCGTCTGCGGGAGAGCGACGGGCAGCTGAGCATCGGGGAGAGGATAGACAGGGAGCGCATCTGCAAACACACCCTTCAATGCCTCATCTCTTTCGACGTGGTAAGTTTCTCCAAGGAGCAGTTCAAGCTCATCCACGTCGAGGTGGAGGTCAAGGATATCAATGACAACTCCCCGGCGTTCCCTCGCAAAGAGTCAACTATGGACATCTCTGAAAACACCGCCGTGGGGACGCGCATCCCACTGGACTTTGCCGTGGATGAGGACGTTGGGGTGAACTACATTCAGAGCTATCAGATCTCCGTTAACAGCCACTTTTCGATTGACGTGCTGAGCAGGGCTGATGGGGTTAAATATGCAGAGCTGGTGCTCATGAAAGAGTTGGACCGGGAGACTCAGGCTTCTTACGCGCTGGAACTGGTCGCTATGGATGGCGGGAATCCGTCCCGCTCGGGGACTACGCGCGTCAACATCAAGGTGAAAGATTACAATGACAATAGCCCCGTTTTTGACCGCAACAGCTTCTCCGTGGACTTGCCGGAAGACGCCCCAGTGGGTACCCTGCTGCTGGACCTGAATGCAGAGGACCCAGACGAAGGGATGAACGGCGAGGTGGTGTACGGCTTCGGGAACCAGGTGCCCTTAGAGATCCGCCAACTCTTCAAAGTGGACAGAAAAAGCGGCAGGCTAACCCTGGAAAGCCCCATCGACTTTGAAAGTAAGAACACGTATGAGTTTGACGTCCAGGCCGCCGACTTGGGTCCGAACCCCAGCCCGGCCATCTGCAAAATCGTTGTTCAGGTGCAGGACGTTAACGACAATGCGCCGGAGATCTCCATCACGCCCATGACATCCATCACTGCAGGGATAGCCTACATCACCGAGGCAGCGGCGAGGGAGAGTTTTGTGGCTCTGGTCAGTACCTCGGACAGAGATTCCGGAGCCAATGGGCAAGTGCACTGCACCCTCTACGGACACGATCACTTCCGACTGCAGCAAGCCTACGAGGACAGCTTCATGATCGTGAGCACCAGCCCGTTAGACCGTGAGAAAATCCCCGAATATAACCTCACGGTGGTGGCCGAGGACTTGGGCTCCCCTCCCTTCAGAACCATCACTCAGTACACCATCCGGCTCACGGACGAGAACGACAACGCTCCGGTGTTCAGCAAGCCCGTGTACGAGGTGGCTGTGGTGGAGAACAATGCGCCTGGTGCCTACGTCGCCACCGTGGTGGCGAGGGACATGGACATGGGGCCAAACGGGAAGGTCACCTACAAACTAGCGGACACTTACTTCACGGGCTCCCCTATTTCCACATTTGTGTCGCTGGACCCTGCCAGCGGCTCTCTTTACGCGTTGCGGAGCTTCAACTACGAGGTGATGAAGCAACTGGAGCTCCGGATCACAGCCAGCGATGGCGGCTCCCCGCCTCTCTCTGGAAGCGCGAACGTTTTCCTGAGGGTCGTGGACCAGAACGACAACGCGCCGGCCATCACCCACCCGGTGCTCAACAACGGCTCGGCTGAGGTCCTCCTGCCCCGGGACTCGCCGAGCGGCTACGTCATCGCGCGGGTGGAGGCCCGGGACGCAGACGAGGGCGTCAACTCAGAGCTCT
This sequence comes from Filicampus tigris, assembly GCF_054856515.1. NCBI lineage: Eukaryota > Metazoa > Chordata > Actinopteri > Syngnathiformes > Syngnathidae > Filicampus > Filicampus tigris. The sequence goes on from NC_141226.1 coordinate 7,966,121, forward strand.
CCTTCGGGCTGGCCACCAGTGAACCCTCCGTTTTCTCCGTCAACAAAGTCACGGGGGACCTCTACCTCAACCGGATGCTCAGCCACGACGTGGACGACACCTTGAGCGTTACCGTGACGGTGAGCGACAATGGCAGGCCCTCTCTCACCTCCACCGCCACGCTGCACTTCCTCATCGTCGCCGGCTCCCCGCCGAGCGACCGCACCGTGTACCAGGCAGGCGGCGGGGGCGTCGCGTCCACACAGTGGGACGTGTCCGTGGTCATCATCGTCGTCTTGGCGGGGAGCTGCACCCTCCTGCTGCTCGCCATCATCCTCATCGCTACCACCTGCAACCGCCACAGAGGGGACAAGAGTGGAGAGGACAGCGACTCTTACGGGGAGAAAGGCGCGCTGGAGCGGGGCAGGAAGCACGTGGCCGGAAACCCGCTTCTCCCCATGCACGCGACCCAGGGGGCAGCGGGCTTTGAGGGCCACTCGTACAGCAGCCAGGCCCACGCCGGCGGCAGCGACATGTGCTCGGCCTCAGAGGACGGCAGCGAGGTCCCCTGCGTTTACGACTCAGACACCAACAGCAAACCCGGAGGGAATAAACATGAGGTCAGTGCGCCTTTTGGGGAATTTAGTGGAGGGAAATCACAATTGATCACTGCACATATTCTTATTGAACTTTAAATTGTCCTTCCAATTTGAGCGCGAATGTGCCCAAGGATTCACCGGGATAGGCTCCAGCTCACCCGCGACCCGAGTGAGGATGGGGAATGGATGCGTGGATTTTGCCCATCTTAACTCTCCTTTCTATTTCCTTTGCAGGGCTACTCAACGTTGCCTGGCTATGGCAGTGGAAAGGAGGCTGTGAGGCCAATCACCATCTGGAAGGGCAACTCTTACACCACCATCTCTGCCAGGGATCCTGCTTTCAGTGGCAAAGACAGTGGCAAAGGGGACAGTGACTTCAATGACAGTGACAGTGATGTGAGCGGAGACACTGGCTTGAAGAAAGATGCCGCATCTGTTCCCCCGATGGGCGGCCACAATGGTAAGAAGGGGAGGGACAAGGTTCAAGGGTTCCCTTTATGTCTCCCTGAGCAGACATTCGTCTCAGCTGCATGAATACAAACAAACATCGGCATCACAAAAACACCACATACACGTTACGCTAGTGCATTACATCTTATCACCCCCATTGGTTGTTCACGTCGATTTGCTTAATTGACAAAGGAGTGAATTGTCAACAGTTAAAAGATTCATTCCTTGTTGTCTTGACTTCATCATCATAATTTGCATAAGAATCTAACTCGTTTTCTTTCTTTCTTTTTTTTTGAAGCATTGTGGGCATGCACCAGTGAGTGTAAGGTTCTGGGTCACTCCGATCGCTGCT